>NC_134465.1:63668840-64388840 GCF_047948215.1 Lycorma delicatula | reverse complement strand
CAATCGACTAGACCAAAGATGTCCAAAAAAAGATCAAAATTAAAAAAAATTTAATTTTGGACTTTTTCTTAACTGCAGTAAACCTCTCATTGAGAGCTCTTCAGCGATATATCCTTTAGTACTTATTTTCATTGGTTACAGGGTTATAGCTAAATAAAATCTGAATTAATGAAATATTTGGATTTTACAAGGGGTACAATTGGTTCAAATCAGACTTCATTTCCTTTTATTTAAATTTTTTTTTCTAATTTAAATATATTGATCTATTAACAATTATTAACCTCTGATTGTAAAAAAATTTCTACAGTAAATAATAATTCAACAAAAAAAAAAATGAAAAAATGTTCGAAGTTATTAATGAAATAAAATTTTATGTATTTTTTATATAAAAAAAATGTGTATATGTAATTTAATAAGTGTACAAGGAAGTCACGTGGTGTCCATACCAAATTTTTTATGTTTGACGTACAATAACTTTGTTAAATAAAATATAACATATAAAATCTTTCTACAAAACTTGTATAGAATTTAATTTTGTACAAAATGGTATAAGATACATTAAATAAAACGCAGAAAAGTTACGAAATTTCGAATTTTATTTAGAAACAGTACATTATTATATTTGTCAGTAAAGTACTTATTTAATGTAAACAAAAACAAAATTCTTTTTGTAATGATGTGAATTTACCATTTTTTTTTTTTGTCTTCAGTCATTTGACTGGTTTGATGCAGCTCTCCAAGATTCCCTATCTAGTGCTAGTCGTTTCATTTCAGTATACCCTCTACATCCCCAACAATTTGTTTTACATACTCCAAACGTGGCCTGCCTACACAATTTTTCCCTTCTACCTGTCCTTCCAATATTAAAGCGACTATTCCAGGATGCCTTAGTATGTAGCCTATAAGTCTCTCTCTTCTTTTAACTATATTTTTCCAAATGCTTCTTTCTTCATCTATTTGCCGCAACATCTCTTCATTTGTCACTTTATCCACCCGTCTGATTTTTAACATTCTCCTATAGCACCGCATTTCAAAAGCTTCTAATATTTTCTTCTCAGATACTCCGATTGTCCAAGTTTCACTTCCATATAAAGCGACACTCCAAACATACACTTTCAAAAATCTTTTCCTGACATTTAAATTAATTTTTGATGTAAACAAATTATATTTCTTACTGAAGGCTCGTTTAGCTTGTGCTATTCGGCATTTTATATCGCTCCTGCTTCGTCCATCTTTAGTAATTTTACTTTCCAAATAACAAAATTCTTCTACCTCCATAATCTTTTCTCCTCCTATTTTCACATTCAGCGGTCCATCTTTGTTATTTCTACTACATTTCATTACTTTTGTTTTGTTCTTGTTTATTTTCATGCGATAGTTCTTGCGTAGGACTTCATCTATGCCGTTCATTGTTTCTTCTAAATCCTTTTTACTCTCGGCTAGAATTACTATATCATCAGCAAATCGTAGCATCTTTGTCTTTTCACCTTGTACTGTTACTCCGCATCTAAATTGTTCTTTAACATCTTTAATCTACCATTAAAAAATTAAAATTATGGAACAACTGTAAAATAAAAATAAATAAATAAAAATTACTTACCAAATATTTATTTTATTAATAACATAAATAAAATATTTGAAAAATTATTATTTCAAAGTTTACGTATATCGGTTTCTGTGAACTGTGTTGTCATTAGCAAAGATTTACTGTGAATTTAAAATATTGTGTACCAAACAAAGATACATTTTCGAAAGGAATTAATTGTCTGCAATTGTCGACTGAACAATTTACTGATAGTTCAGAAGAACTGAAAAGAGCAACAAAAGCAGAAGTAACAAAAAATTTATTAAAAATAGCGCGCTCATTTTTTAATTTTTATTATAGACTGTTTCGTATAATGATCTAGTGTACTGTTTCTAAAAAAATTCAATTTTTTCTAAATTTTGTTTTATTCAATTTAAAAATTATAGGTATATTATTATACATATATTCTGGTCGTCCGTATTCCATTTTGAAATTTTGCTGCACAATAATGGTCATTTTGACTCGTGATACAACACACATTGCGCTTTATTCTGGATTGAACCATTAATAAACTAAGGTTTATTTGTCATAAACTAAGGTTAAGATTTTATGACAGAATCACTGTCAAAACTAATGATTTGTTATTGAAAATTTAAAAAAGATCAAATATTTGTGTTTAATTTGGTACAGATTTCGAAAACAATAATGTTTGAAAAAATACTTTTTTGAAAGGTTTATTTTCATATAATAGATAAAACTTTTGCCGTAATATTTTAATAAAAATTTTAATTCATAAAGTTTTTAATTTCATATATTTATTTCTACATAGAATTGCTATATCAGAATTGCACGTTATAAAAATTAATAATAGACACGTTTGAATATATAATAATAATAATAATAATGTGATTGTGATTGTGCGCAAAACGGAAGAAGAACTGATGGTGGCCGGTGAAGAAGCGGCTGACGTGGTTAAGAGGTGGCTAATAGCTCATGGTCTACGTCTCGCTGAAGACAAAGTGAAAGTGGTTGTTATGGCTGGAAGACGCAGACTCCATCCATTGCATTTTATAGTGGGACACACGATAGTCCATCCTAGTCCAGCCGCGAAGTATTTAGGCGTGTGGCTGGGCAAGAACCAATCCTTTACTATACATGCCTTTACTATACATGTTGAGGAGGCGGCGAGAAAGGGCGAAAATGTGGTGAAGGCGCTGAGCAACATGATGAGAAATAAAGGTCCTCAAACGGGTAAGAGGAAACTGTTGGCCAGTGTGTACTCTTTTGTGGTGTTATATGGAGTGCCTGTATGGCTGGGAGCGTTGTTGAGGGCAAGGAACATGAGGCGTTTGGTTATGCAACAACGTAGGCTGAACATACGTGTCATCGCAGGGTATCGTACGATCAGCGCCGAGGCTGCTTCAGTTATAGCTGGACACCGCCCATAGATTTACAAACGCAAATGATAGCTTCAATAGTGAATGGAGTGGACAGAAAGGAGGCAATTGACGGTCTCTACATGACTTGGCGTGACAGATGGCGAAATTCGGACAAAGGAATATGGGCTAATACGAGACGTCAGGAACTGGGTGGAGCGAAAGCACGGTAATACAGGCTACGAATTCACTCAGTTCCTGTCTGGACATGGATGTTTTTGAGACTACCTGTACAGGATGGGCAGATGCGATACAAGTCGCTGTCACGATTGCGGCGGACTGGATACAGCAGAGCATGTAGTATTTTTTGTCCTAGATGGCGCAACTTCCGCGTAGTGCTTGAGGGTCAGGGTGTGGTGGGGCTAACAATATAATCGAGGTAATGCTCAGCGATAGCAACAAGTGGGACTTTGTCGCGGCTACGATCGCATCAACGATACGAGAGAAGGCCAATGAAGAGAGGCGACGGCAGGCTGAGTTGATGCGAATATATGGAGGCTTGGAGTTCGATGACGGGTGATCAAGGGAGGCCAGCTTCTCGGCCGTGGGCGGCGGGGGCTCCTCGGAGTCGTCGCTCGTCGATCGCCCCCCGGGGACGCCTTCCGGTCACACGGATTCGGATAGTGGAGTGCCTGGGTGATCATGCAGTACATACCATACGGCTTAGATCCGGCCCCTGCATGGTAGAAGGGGAGGCTTTTTAGCGGGTGAGGGCCCCGCACTGCCGTCAGTGCGGGCCTGACGGCGGCTGGCAAAGCTTTTTCCTCCGCTACGGAAGGAAAAAAAAAAAGAAAAAAATAATAATATTTCTCATATTACCAATCATTTCATTAACATAACCGTTCATTATGGTACTGGTAAATTGTTTCAAAATTTGCATATACATAATTTCATTATATTTTACACGAATACATCAACAGTCATACGCTCTTTTATTTCTTTACTTAATATTATTATTATTATTATTATTATTAATAAATATATATAGTATACATGAACTTTGATCTGCTGACTGGTACTCAAGACTACCATACTAAAATCATATAAAATAAGGGTGTATGAGTTTCCTAATATATTTCACGTTACATAAAATAATAATAGTAAAAAATAAAATTAATAGTAATAATGATGAATGAACATTTAAATTGAAAAGAACTTTTAGTGATGTATTACACCCCATACCTCTGTATGAATCTTTTTGTCCATCTATATATCTTGGTAATTTTATGATTTATAGATAACTATAACATTTTCGCAAGTTTATTTAAACGCTGTCCAAGCAGTTAGTTCTATATCGTTTAACATAGAATTAAACATCTCATTTCTGACCGATTCCCTTATTTGTGGGCTAACAAAAAAATCCTTCTTTAATTTTTACTTCACTTACTTTTGGGGATTTCTCCCTTATGATAAAAAATCATTGACTTTCCTTCTTCATAGCTTTTAGAAAATGTTTTATTAATTCCCAGTTTAATATGAAGGGGTGGTAAAAATATTTTCTGGTTTAACTAATGGGCTCATGAATAATGTATTTTTTTTTCATCAGGAGTTAAGTTCTCCCATTTCTTTTACTTTTTTTTACTACATAATTGTGATCCTTATCTAAGCTGTCCCGTTCACAAATAAAGCAACAGTATTTTGATATCATAATCTGTGATGTTTGTTCTATGATTTAAGTTATTGTTTTACAATTAACAACTGATTTTTTTTTTTTGTCTTCAGTCATTTGACTGGTTTGATGCAGCTCTCCAAGATTCCCTATCTAGTGCTAGTCGTTTCATTTCAGTATACCCCTCTACATCCTACATCCCTAACAATTTGTTTTACATATTCCAAACGTGGCCTGCCTACACAATTTTTCCCTTCTACCTGTCCTTCCAATATTAAAGCGACTATTCCAGGATGCCTTAGTATGTAGCCTATAAGTCTGTCTCTTCTTTTAACTATATTTTTCCAAATGCTTCTTTCTTCATCTATTTGCCGCAATACCTCTTCATTTGTCACTTTAAACAACTGATTAAACAACTGATTAATAGACGTAAAAGATAATAAATAGAGAATATACACATAAAATGAAAAATCGTTTTTTATCGTGCAACATAAAATATCATCAATTTTCAAAATTGAAATTTTTGGAATTTTTCAAAAACGAAGGGTGATGGAAAAATTATTACTTCAGATAAGTTTCGTTTTTAGTATTAAAAAAAAAGATAATTTCATGTATTACATGTTAAGAAACAAAAATTGTGTTTGTATTATTATACTAATAAATAAATCTGAAAATTTGCTTGTTAATCAGGAAAAACTATTGCACCTATTTCAATGAATATATTTTTTTACTATTCTTTCTTTTTTGTAAAAAAATAACTTACAAGCTACAAAAACACCGTTAAATATTTTTTTTTTTTTGAAAAATGAAGGAAATTAAAAATTTTTTAAAAAATTATAAATTTATGAAATGTGTTGATTGCTGAATTCAGTAAGTACTTACTGCACCAATTTCAATGATTTTTTTTTTTTGGATAGAAAATACATTTTTTTTATAACCTGTATTGCAACTAGTACGCGTGCGAAGCGGTGGGTAGCCGCTGGTTTAACATATACGATACTAAAATAAACATAAAGATTTAAAATCATTAAATATATATATACCTTTACAAAACGTTTTATTACGTATATATTTTTTCCTGCATTTTTAATGTAGACTGCTTACTTTTTTTATTGAATTCAATATAAGAAAATAAAACCAAAATATATTTATAAAAATATTTATTTCAATTTTATTTAGTTCAATTTTATATCGTTTTTTTTTTTTATATTTACAAAACAAAACTTTTCTGTCAATAAAATGTTTATTTTATTACATACATATATCTATAAAATAAAGTTAATTAAAAAAAAAATCGTATTATAAAATTTTAACGGGAATTCTCAAATTCTTTTATGTTTTTACGAGTTTATTATTCATACAAGGTAGGGGAAAAAAAAGAACTATAAAAATATTTTATCCTAAGTGATTTGAAAGTCAGCTTCGATCTATAAATAAAAGATAAAAAACAAAACACACAAACTTTTATACGTGAATCTAAGGTGATTAAAATAGGTATACAATATACCTGAAGATGTGTAAAAAAATTAATTTGAAAAAGGGAATAATTAAAATACCTAACAGTTTAGAAGAAACTTTAAATGGCACATTACTTTAAAATTATACATAATAATTTAAAAATTACCTAAATTTTGAATAACTAATCCAGTGGTTACCAAACTTTTCCGAGTAGCGACGCCCTTTCCGAGATTCTGCCCTCTTTTTCAATTAAAATTTTTCGGTGGCGCCCTATCTTAAGTAAAAGTACGACTACTCGTAAGTAAGAGATAAAAATGAATAAAACTCATTATTTTTTTACTTTATTAACATTAAATTAATAATTATAAATGTCTTGGTTCAATTAATTGTGAAGCTTTTACAATATTTCGCGGCGTCCCTATGAAGAGACCGCAGCTCTCCGGGTCGCCGCGGCGCACAGTATGGGAACCACTGAACTAATCCGAAAAAAAGGATTAGTCGATTGCAACACCCACATGATAGTGACACTTTCCACGAACTCGGTTAGCTAGTTCAGAGGGCAACGATGTAGGACATTCAAGATGTCCAGATGAGGCCTACAGAGAAGGAAAAATCTGAGTTTATAAATCACTGATGTATATGTCTACCGAGATATTTACATCAGTGGCATCCCAACGAAGACTGGCTTATTACTTAGAGATGTAAAAAGTTAGACAGCGAAAGTCGACTCTGGTTAAAGGTCATAAGGGCTATGAACTGGGAGGGGGGGGGGTGGCGATCGGAAGCGTCATAAGATGGGTGTCTTCGCTACGTCGCTACGGGGTTGAAATGATAGTGACACTTCTAAAAAATTATCTTTCTTAATTAATAATTATTAATTGATCACAACTTTCCAGTCTCTTTAGAATAATAAAAAGTATTATTCTGTATTAAGAAGCAGGACTTAAATTTGTTTCTCGTAATATTCTATCATAATATACATCGTTAGATCTTCGCCGGTAAGAGTACGCAAAACTAGACGGCACGACGAAGTCAATAAACTATGTTTACAGTTCTAAACATGACCTAACCTAAAAGTGAAATGAAAATCAGAAAAAAAAATTAAAAAAATAAGCATGAAAACATTTATTTCAGTTTAATTTGATTTATGATAAACAATTATTTCAAAAAATACCTCGAATTTTGTTAGACAACGTTTTTTTCTTCTGTTTGATGAATCGTGGGACTCTATGTTACTTTTTTCTAAAAAGGTGGGTTTACAAATCGTGCCGCTAGGTAGCAGTACTTGATAATATTAGGTAGCGCACAAAGACTAAATAATGTAATTGAAATAATAAAATTTAAAAGAAAATATACTACAGCTTGTTTTAATACAAATATTCTTATGAAAATGAAAGTACTGAAGATGAAACATTTTTTTTAATTCCCATCACTTCATTAAAAAAAAATAGAAGTATTAGTTTACAAGAGATTACAATAAGAGAACAATTGAGCGTACTGAGGAACAGTTCAATCAATTTTTATCAAATCTTCACGTATAACTACAGATAGACTACTATAGCACATTTAAATTTCAATGAAATTGATTTAATAAATTTGATATTTTCGAGCCACAAATTTTATAAATGTAAAGAAAGTACTATTCACCCCAAAATCTCACCATGCTACCGAAAGTAATATCTTCAAAACAATTTTTCAAAAAAACAGCAAAAAATTTAAATTTTGACATTTAACGGAATAGAGATCAATAAAAGAAGTCGAAATGAACCGTACGGATTTTGTAGCAACAAAAAAAAAATATGTTCTTTATTAGGGGTGAAAGAACGCTGACTATGGTAGTTATATAAATAATAATACTACTAATAAAAGTTTTTCTATTTAGGAAATTAAATTTCGAAACATATAATCCAATCTGATGTAAAATTTAATAATAAAACAAACAATTTTATTACATAATAATAATAATAATTGTAGTATTAAGAAAGGTACTTAAACAATAAAATGACTGAAGTATAATGGAATTAAATAAATGATAGTAAATGTATAAAATGATGTAAAAATATTTACAAGTTCAACGCACAATAAACAAAATATCATAATAAATTATACAAAGGAAATGTTTTTAAAGCTGCGTTTGAAAACATGTGTATTACGTAATAAAAATAATATGTTATTAATAAACATTACATAAAATAAATAATATTAAATTGAGTTCTATAAATAAATACAAAATGCAGCGGATAAAATTAATAATCTAACCAAATAACAACTTACAAAACTATTAATGTTATTATATTTTGTGCATATATATATATTTATGTATTAGTATACATGGTACTTAAATGCATTAAACCTGTACTGAATTTCTTATCATAGACCTAAGAAATGCAATCTGATGCAAAATTAATTAAAATTATAATCAATAATTATTTCTATTCCTAACTATACATAAAATCATAGAATTAATTTTTTTTCTTTACTTCTTATTTATTACATTCTCTTTTCCTTCTGGTTTTTCTTTTACTTATATAAAGATTACTATAAAAAAAATTTAATATCTTAAGATAAATTTATAAAATCATCCAACCTTTACTTAAACTACATTTATTTAATGGAAAAATGAACTTTGGGGAGAGACCTTCTTTAAAATGAGCTGTTTAAGTATACAATTTTAATTAATTTTTTTTTTAATGCTTTTATTTACTGTTGCATCAACAATTACAGTCATCAGCGACTAAAGGAACACTTTCAAGTAGTGTTACATAAAACAACAAAAATAAACATAGACAAGTAACAAAAGCAAGCGGCGAGAAAGGGTGAAAATGTGGTGCAGGCGCTCAGCAACATGATGAGAAATAAGGGCGGTCCTCAGACGGGGAAGAGGAAACTGTTAGCCAATGTGCACTCTTCGGTGGTGTTATTTGGAGTTCCTGTATGGCTGGGAGCGTTGTCGAGGGCCAGGAACGTGAGGCGTTTGGTTATGCAACAACGTAAGCTAAATATACGTATCATCGCAGGGTATCGTACGATCAGCGCCGAGGCGGCATCGGTTATAGCTAGCTGGGGTACCACCCATAGCAAATAAGAGCTTCAATAGTGAATGGACGGGACAGAAAGGAAGCAATTGACGCTCTCTACATGGCTTGGCGTGACAGATGGCGGGATTCGGACAAAGAAAGGTGGACCTATGGGCTCATAAGCGACGTCAGGAAATGGTGGAGCGAAATCATGGTAACACAGGCTACGAATTCACCCAGTTCCTGTCTTAAGATGGTTATTTTTGGGTCTATCTGTACAGGATGGGCAGATGCCATACAAGTCGCTGTCATGGTTGCGGCAGACTGGATACATCTCGATTCCCCCCGGAGGGGAGAAGATCCCACCTCGTAGCGTGTCCGGTCGCTACACCACCCCCTCCTTTCCTAGCCAGTAGTGGCTTTAACGGAGGACATCTTCTCGCCCTCAAACTGATTGCGCACCACAGCTTTCAGTCCAGGCCCCGCAGAGATGCCACCGATGCAGATGCCCCGAGGGACATCTGCATCGGTAAACTTCACCCCGAGATAGATTTTCGTGTTTATGCTTTCAGAATGAAGACAACGGACACCTGCAGCTACCACGACGCCCTCAGGAACTAAGCTAGAACCTAACCGCGGAAAGAAGACCCCGCGCCAAGATCCTACCATTAAAGAGCCACTTCTGAATGTCTCAGATCCGCACTAACTGCCACAACAATAAACTTTCCCACTAAAGTTTGTACATCGAAATTTAGACCTAGTTCGCTTAAGAACCCCGCTTAATTCTCAAACTGAGTTTCAAACTGACTCCGTTCCGGTCTGCCCGGGAGAGGAGAATAAACGCCTACTCCCGCACAGCGCTATCACGGAGTCCCGCGTGACATTGACCATCTTTCGCAAATTGCCGCCAAGACTCCCCTACGTACCACCAAAGCAGCACCCAGAGAAGCCCCGCCGACAGTGACTTTAGCTCATTAATGCCCTCGTCGGAGCGCGACCGCACCCACCGGGCAAGAATAATCCCGCCCGCCGATAACAGCCGCAACTCCGCCGACAGCCTGATTCAATGCATACCACCAGAAAATCTAACCGAGGCACGCTGCCTAAGCGCCTACCTTCGGCCAGTCAACTGCCCAGGCGGTCCCTAGCCACCCAGGTTCCTATCACCTACTAAATCCCTTCGGCAGTCCTGCTCAGGGCGAGGAAGCGAAGGAAGCCAGCAACTATTGTCCACTCACTACGAGTCCTCCAGTTGACTCGTAGATCCAAAACAGAGTTTACTCTCTCGAGTTCCCTAATAACTCTGGTACGTTCAGCTTCGTACCGGGGACATATGTAAAGGAGATGGTCCACGGTGTCATCGACCCTACAGTCCGGACAGAAGCCGGAATCAACCAACCTAAACTTAGCCAATTTGTCCCTAAATGCACCATGTCCTGAGAGGAACTGAGTGGTATGCCGATTGGGGGATAACCAGCTAATCGCTCGCAACTCTCTAACATCGGGGAATACACCATGCGTGTAACGACCTGTCAAAGAAGTGTTCCACCTATCTTGCCAAGAGTCGAAACCTTGGTCTTCGATCTCACGCATACGCCCAGTAGTAAGAAGGCCATCCTTCTTAGCAACATACCGCTGGCTACGTTCCGTAGCCGAAATATCCGCAGGTTTGATGCCTGCGATCACAGTCACTGCCTCCGCGAGAGGCGGACTGGATACAGCAGAGTAGTGGTGTTTTTTTTTTTTCCTTAGATAGTTTTGTATTCAGTAAACCCACCGGGTTGCTCTAGTTGTTAACGCGTCTTCCCAAATCAACTGATTTGGAAGTCGGTAGTTACAGCGTTCAAGTCCTAGTAAAGCCAGTTAATTTTACACGGATTTGAATACTAGATCGTGGATACCGGTGTTCTTTGGTGGTTGGGTTTCAATTAACCACACATCTCAGGAACGGTCGAACTGAGAATGTACAAGACTACACTTCATTTATACTCATACATATCATCCTTATTCATCCTCTGAAGAATTATCTAAACGGTAGTTACCGGAGGCTAAACAGGAAAAAGAGAGAGATGGCGTGACTTAAAAGTAGTGCTCGAGGATCAGGGTGTGGAGAGGTCCAACAATATAATCGAGGTGATGCTCAGTAGTAGCAATAAATGGGAATACGTCTCGACTACGATCACAGCAATGATAGGAGAGAAGGCCAATGAAGACAGGCGACGACAGGCTGAGCAGATGCGGATCGATAGAGAGATGGAGTTCGAACACGGGTGATCAAGGGGGGCCAGCTTCCGTGGGTGGGCGGTGGGGTCTCCTCGGAGTCGTCGCTCGTCGATCGCCCCCTGGGGACGCCTTCCGGTCTTCCGGATTCGGAATTTTTTTAGCGGGTGAGAGCCCTCACTGCCATCAGCGCGAGCTTGACGACGGCTGGCAGAGCTTTTTCCTCCCCCTACGAAAACAGAAAAAAAAAACAACAACAAATACAAACTAAAAAATATAAATCAGAAAAAACCCACTAAATCGTATTCTTCATTCCAGTGTAGGAGAAGAACCTCAACAAACTTTTTATACCTTCTTTCCGGTTTAGTAGAAATTTTATATCTGAACCCAGGACTAAGTTTTATCGGATGGTTCCAAAAATTAAAATTTATATTTTTAAATAAATTGACATAAAGCGTATTTTTTAAAAGTTATTTTATTAATTCACCATATAAGCTTCGAAGCTTGTACATGGGAATACGAAATGGAAATTTTGTAGACTGTGAAAAATGCCATGCTTGACCAGGTTTCGAACAAAGGATCTCCGAATGAAAGACCGGAGATCCAATTTGTTTTATATATATTTCTGATTCTAGTCAACTTAAAATTTGTATCTAATATGTTACAGAACTTTTCTCAGTGTAATTTGATTGCTGATTTTAAATATGCTATTGAAATTGTTTTACCACGTAAAGGTTTTACGTAAATCGAAAATTTGTAATTTTTTTTTATAATAAACTCATCTTGATCAAATACTGGTTGCAATTTAAAATAGTTTCTGTATTATTACTTTTAAACAATACGCATACATGCTTAATAAAGGAAAAATAAATAAATATATTCTCCGTATCATGAAGAAAAGTAGGCACGTACAAACATATCTGTATGATGACAACATCTGGCTGTTGCCTAGTACAGAGCTTAAAATCTTATTCAGTCTAGCTTCACTTATCTATACTGTGTGTTGTTTTCCCACAGAGTTATTAGTGTTTTGCTATATTTTCATCAATTCTTTGTGATACAAAAGTAATTTTTCTTATTTTTATTTGCTGCAACATGGCTTCTGCAAAATTTCGTGGATGTTCAAATCATCCAGACAATTTTTATTATGTTTAAGGTAAATTTGCCCTAAATTTCAAACAAACACTACTTTTGAATCGATAAAAAAACTTATATAAAATTTATTTTGATTGTGTACTCGTGGATCAAGATAAAATCTGGGCGCCTCATGTTATTTTCATCTCGTCCTCAGTAATTCTAACTGAATGGTTGAACGGGAAACATGCCGATGATTTGGCGTGAACCTATGGACCGCTTCACCGACTTCTACTTTTCTGTATGACAAATATATTTGTATTTACTTTCAAAAATGGAAAGTTCATAAAAGGCTGGTGAAAAAAAAAAAGTAAAGTATTTATCATTAATCTAGAGTGGTAAAATCATTCTTTTTTTTCTTATTTTTTTCTCCTGCTCCCCTGGATTGGGTCGGCATTCAAGCAATACTCAACCCAGGGGGTCGTAATACTTATGTTTATATTTAGTTTTTGGGATTATATTTTCACCATTTTATTTAAAATCAAATTTTCTACAAGTTTTATTTAAAAGTTTAAAGTGTCTATCATCCATTTAAAAAAAAATATAATACGTCAAACATAAAAAAACACATGGTATTTTTAACCCAATTTATTGGTTTTCACTCTAGATTTATCAACAAAAAAAAATTACTGAAGATACGGTTCTAGGGACTATTTTTTTTCGATTTTTTAAAATAATAAATCACTAATTTTATCCCTTAGTTAACGTCCTTAAAATTTAAAAACGACTTTATTTCACTGAGGAAACCGAGCGGAATCTCACTAAACGTAACTCGCAAACAAAGTATTTTAGAAACATATGTTTACATGAACTTTTTCAATTATTTTCACAAGTAGAATATGTTATAAATGTCGCGAGAGAACTTAGTAGTATAATCTGTATGTATATATATGTAAACTATATACATACATATCTGATAACTGTATTAAAAAAAATTAATAATTGTTATATAATAACATATTCTACTCGTACAAACAAAATAATGACAAATAAATAAATATATATATATAAAAAATAATAAAAGCATACTGTGAATAAATATTGCGGTTAAATATACGTTATATACTGTATTTGTAAAATATGTATAATAATTATAACAATGTGGAAGTTATTATTGCATTATAATTATTCCACTATTGCAGTGATTATGAAATGAAGTAGATATAATAAAAACAAAATGGGTTTGTCCACTAACACGTATGAGTTTTGTATGTTTGTTTGCAAGTGTGTGATACGTGCGAGCGCGCTCGTTCGCGTATTTATCTATACCTGTATACACATTAAAGTGAAATTATAATACATAATAACACACTTGAGAATATTGATACGGCATAGTTAAAACTAGATCACATATTTATATTATTATTGAGTACGGTATAATTTAAGAATATATAATACTTGTTACAAATGTATATAAATATATTATTCTGTAATTCAGAAATAATAATAAAATTTTTTGCTTAGATGAATAACAACAACAAATTATTACGATTATTATTATTATAATAATTATTATTATTGTTGTTGTTATTGCAAAATATTAAAATAATAAAAATTACGAGAAACATTATCTAAAATGGAATTCAATCTTTAACAAAGAAAAAAATAGTTTAACTTAAACTTGACGCAAGCCACATTTTTATCTATAAATTATCAACGTTTAAATAAATGATTATACGAATAGAGATTTATGTACTTTGCTGTCCTTGTTTTTTTAGTTCACGTTTGTTTTTTCCTCCCCCTGGAGCCGGACTTGGAATTAAGCATTTACACAGCTCCAGAGATGCCATCGCCTCAAACTACCTCGGAAGGAACTAAGGTCCCCCCCCCCTTCCCGAGGTAGCCGGGACCCGATCTGAGATTACTTTTCATGCCTCTAATGAGAGGATCCCGTTGGGATTCCCCCACCGGAGTACCGGTCTTGACGCTTCGCCTCTAATGAGGAACCCCAAAGGGATCCCCCACAAGGACTACGGTATTACTTTATCCCCCATTATGAAGTCCCAAGGGATTTGCTGTCCAATCACCGAAGGTGGGACACTGAGCATCCCACACATCCTGGACGGGGCTGGTCCGGTCGCTACACCATCCCCTCCGTTCCTAGCCAGCAGTGGCTTTAACGGAGGACTTCTTCTCGCCCTCAAACTGATGCGCACCACAGCTTACAGTTCAGGCCCCGCAGAGATGCCACCGATGCAGATGCCCCAAGGGACATCTACATCGGTAAAAATTCACCCCGAGATAGATTTACATGTTTATGCCTTCAGAATGAAGACAACGGACACCTGCAGCTACCACGTCGCTCTCAAGAACTAAGCTAGAAACCTAACCGCGGAAAGAAGACCCCGCGCCTAGATCCTACTATAAAGAGCCACTATCTGAATGTCACAGATCCGCACTAACAACCTCAACAATAAACTTCCCACTAAAGTTTAACATCGAAATTTAGACCTAGTTCCCTTAAGAACCCCGCTTAATACTCTAATGAGTTCCTATCTGACTCCGTTCCGGTCTGCCCGGGAGAGGAGAATAAACGCCTACTCCCGTACAGCGCCATCTGCTGGTCCTACAGTCACAGTCCCCAAGTGATTGTTCCCTAACATTGTATAAAGAGCATTTGCCTTCCTACTTGACAATTTTTTTGAAGGCGCCCCTCGTCACTGCAATTAAAGCATTGCCTCCTCCTGACCGGTGCCATACCTCCCAGCACCGAAAACATCGCTCTTCGGTGGACCTTCTCGACCCAGGTTTTTTTAAAATTGTTTTACTCTTTTTGGTTTTCTTCCTCTTTTATTGAGAATTTTTTATTTAAAGAAATGTTCACGACAAGCCACCCATCCGATGTGAATGCGTCCGATCTTCAGCAATTCATCAGTCAGCAGAGGCGGAACCGCCTTCTCGTCTCTCCCAACGACGACCTCAGGACAGAACATCTATCGTTACCGAATCCCTAGCAATCTTTCGTATGTCTCGCACCAGATCCTCCTCCGTGGTAAGGACGTAAACGTCCTTTACCAATCAATGGACTCGTCGTACGCCCCTACCAAGTCGTCACTGTGGTACTCTTCACTTTATCCATAACTGCTGCCGGAGCTTGCCTGCAGTGTCTTCCGTATCATGGACTCATAAATGAAGATCCCCTTCCTGATCCTTGCGTGCTAAAAGAATGTCCGCCCCTTCCAGCGATATAGTGTCCCTTACTGCACAGAGAACGTCCGCATACGATCGACCCGCCACATTCACCACTACCGTCGCGGTTGGGGGTCCCACCGGGCCTCAACTCCCCACAATACCCATCGATGACGCATCAATACGTACTTAAAGCCTACAGGAGCATCTCCGCGCCATATACTCAACCACCCGGTAAAGGTGACCCTTCTTTCTCTCTACGGTGAGTCTATCGTTGCATGTGTTGGAATTGACGTCTTCAGTTTAGTGAGTTCCAAGTGGATGAGAACAAGCATGTTTTCTATATCAGAGTATGACCGTTTTATATCAAAGGAATATCGATGGCTTTGGTGAAGTTTATAGAATTTAGTTTTGTATTCAGTAAACCCACCGGGGTGGTCTAGTGGTTAACGCGTCTTCCCAAATCAGCTGATTTGGAAGTCGAGAGTACTAGATCGTGGATACCGGTGTTCTTTGGTGGTTGGGTTTCAATTAACCACATATCTTAAGAATGGTCGAACTGAGAATGTACAAGACTACACTTTCATTCACACTCATACATATCATCCTCATTCATCCTCTGAAGAATTATCTAAACGGTAGTTACCGGAGGCTAAACAGGAAAAAGAAAGAAGAAAGTTTTGTATTCAGAGCTTAACGAGCCGGTTTTTGTAATTTGTTTTTGAGTTTCACATTGAGTTTGACATTCTGATGGAAACCTAGATATCTGTATGTTTCATTTATGAGCAAGTTTCAAGTGTTCCATTGTTTAAGGTCTCCATTTTGGAGTGATTTTCCCATTAACCTCCATTAATGTAGAGTACTTTGCATTTGCTTATTCCAAACTCTACATAAATATCTGATACGAATTTAGATACGGTTTCAAGGAGCCCTATTAGCTGTATATACGTGTCTGCGTATAGTATAATGTCCACGTAGAGGAGGTAATTAATTTTTTGCTAATTGTAACGTAATTATGTTACGTGACAATTTTAACGTAATTAATATGTTGACTAATTCTCATGTTTTATTTGATGTTTTTTTTGTTGTAAATATATTTTGCCGGTAGGCCGAATCCATTATTCTCGTTCTTGTTTAATTAATTTCTGGGTCTTGATTCGAAAATATTTCCTTAATTTCCATTTTCTAAATAACAAATACAGTTATGTAAAAAATTATTTGTGGATTAAGTTATGTTTATCTTATCTTTAGTTCTATTAATTATATTTCAACCTGTCTTTCTTATTATAGTTGTATGTCTGGCTGGCTGCATATTTGCCAGTGCAGTCAATTATTTTAATTGTGTACTGTATGTGTTGTCACTATTCGCTATTTTCATCCAACATTGGTTTGATTGACTTAATTCGTAAAGTACCAGATAAACAACATGCTGTTTGTTTTATATAAGACAAAGGGATTTTAAAATATCATAGGGTTTGCGTACAGAGTCATGAATGTCTCTTTCCTAAAGTGAAATAAGATAAATGGCGTTGTGCAAAGGCAAGTTGTGGTAATTCAGCTCGTTTAAGAAGCGATACGTGCCTGGAATCCAACAAACTGAAATTGGAATCTGTTGTTTATTTCCTGTACTTATGAAGTAAGAAGTATTCCAGTATACCAGTTTTAAGTTTTGTTACGACAATGGGTAGTGCTGCTTTAACTAAATTGGAAAAATTCTATAAAGGAAGTATGAGAGGAATGTTACATCGTAACCCATAATAATAGGCGAGTATGGTCTGGACTTGGAAATAGTCGAAGGCAAAAATACAATGTGGGGATAATTTACCCTTAAACGGTGGGTGTTTGCTGGAATTTTCAGGGAAATTAAAGAACGTTTCATAAATTTATCAGTCCCGGATCGATCTATAAATATATTACTAAACGCTAAAAGGAGTGTATTAGACCCGAGTCGAACATAATTTCTGATTTTTCGCGGAGTTACGATGATATAACTAATTTAAAAGGTTACAATTGTACACATATAAACATTTTTCACTTTAGTAACTTTCCAGATCCAATTACCGGAGCGAATACTGAGAGAGACAGAAGCCAAAAGACGGAATAGTAAGGAGTGTGTTATATCGAGATCTACATTAGACTACCATTTATATGAATTTTTCCGGGCCAACGTAACATCGTCAGGGACGGTTCGATCAAATTTTGGAGGACATTACCATGTTTTGATCTCTACAACAATGGATAAAATAAATAACTATTTTTTACTATTATAATAACAATTTAGGATACGTGTTCGCTTTCCAAATAAAATTTTATCTAAACCAATGATTTGGAATATTTCTCCCACGTATCAAAATTTATTGACTTTGTAGATTTTCCATTATTTAGGGATTTGAAGGATCATTTGATATTGGTCAAGTTTTCAGTTTTTTATGGGGAAATATTTGGTCCTACTTTCTCTGTGATTTTTTTTTAAGTGGCTGTTTACCTATTATACAACTGTTTTAAGATCTTCTGTGATATTACAATATTTTTAGAAAAGGGTGGGCAGTTAATTCCAGTTTCTTTCAATTTCGGACCAAATTTTATTTGGTTGTGTGTTCCAGTTCTTTTTATCCTCTTTTGTCATTTTCTTAATACTTTCTCTAGAACAAAGTTAAAAAGAATTAATGATAAACAATCTTCTTGTCTTATTCCTGATTTAATTTCAAATTCTTCTTCCAATTTTTTTATAATTTTTCCATGAATGTTGTTGATTGTTCAAATTATCACTTGTTTACTACTTTATTTTTTCAAACCGTAAAAAATGAAGGATTTCTCATTTAATTGAGATAAACTATTTAGTATTTTTTTTTTTTTTTTTTTTTTTTTTAAGAAAATTGTTTTTTTTATATTTAAAAGACAAAATGAAAATTTAATAATAAGAGATTATACGGTTTCCTGAAAGCAACAAATAAAAAAACAATTTTAAGAATAAATTTTTTTCGCAAAATTATATAATCTAAAATTGTAAAATAAATATAAAATTTCCATTAAATTAAGATTAATTATACTTATATTATAAATATAAAATATTAATTTTGCTTTGTGTTAATTGAAAATTAATGTAAACATTTAATTTTATTAGTATATATATAAAGATAATAAGATGGATGAGAAATAGACTTTTGATTATACCGTTATAAAAAACGTAAGAGGCTGTCCCACGTTAATAAAAAAAATAAAATTATATAATTTTTAAGTTATTATTTTTCCTTTCAACCATTAATTGGCTCAATTAGTATATAATTTGATACTTGTGTGTATGTGTGTGTTAGTGAGTATGAGTTATTTACATAAAAATATATAATGAAGTTTAACAAAAATTAAATAAATATTTTTGAAATAAAATGCTAAAAGAAATCGTTCGTAAATGGTAAGATATTTAATTGATCATTAAATTTGTAAGATAACAACAAAAATTTTACTTTATATGTTATGTTTTTTTTACGATTATAAAATTTATATAAATAAAAAAAACCAAAAACATAAAAAGTATAAAGTAAAAAAATAAATTCGAATTAAAAGAAAGAAAATATATAAAAACCTGATTTAACCTATCTTTGTTGAATAATTCATAAAGTTTTTGTTGTTAATTAATTGTCTTACCGATAGAAATTTAACAGAGAAATGCAAAAATAAATATATTCTATGAACAAAGATTCCCATTCAATTTGGTAAATAACGGAACATAAAACAAAGTTTCTTTTTTTGCAAAAACAGAGCCTAATAAGGAATAAAAAATATGTCTTTCCCGTTGTATTAAAAAAAAATAATAATAATAAAAATAAAAGAATAAATCTAATGAATTAAACTGTCTAGCATTTTCAGACGATTTTACCATACATTCCAAAAAAATCTAACACACATGAGAACACAAATTAATTTTTAAAAGAAATAGCTAGTAAAACAGGTTTAAGAATTTTGTAGAATAAACTAAATTTATATTCAATATTAAGAGTGAACCAAGATTTTTGTAAGTCACATAGAAAAGGTTAAAAAATTTAAATATCTAGGAGAGACAATCCAAGAAAATGGATGAGAGAATCCGCCATAGATGATAGGATTCATGAAGTACAAAGAACGTATGATCTATGAATATATATAACAAAAAATGAAAAAATAACGCATTATAACACTGTAAATAAAACAGAATGTTTATGCGATTATGAATTTTTATCACTTGATCGTAGATTAGAATTATTTGACAGAAAAATTATTATTATGAAAATATTGGGTCTACTAAAAAGCAATGAAGGCTAGAAAATTAGAAATAATGGTGAAGTGAAGTAAAAATTAGAAAAAAGAAAATTGATTTTCTTTAGGCACTTATATATAATAAATGACAATTGATAACCGAAATAAATTTTCAAGTACTTTTGAGAAAGCTGAATTCAAGAAATTAAAATAAACTACAAAAGAAATTACGTAAAAGAGGATAAATAACAGAAAAAGATGTATTTCGTAGGAAAGTGTAAAAAAATAAAAGGATTCTAAGGTAAGAAAGATAAGAGAACTGGAACAAAGCGGTCCGAGGAATGCAAAGCGAAAAGATGAAAAAGCACTGTAGAATAAAGAAACTTTAAAAGAGAAAAAGATGAAATTGTGACGTGGTTCTTACGCCAGGAAAGAAAGAAGCCATAACGAAAGAAGAAGAAGAAAAGTTGTAAAAAAAAATAATTAAAACTTCATAGTTTGATTAGATATAATTACATTTTTTTTGTCTTCTGTCATTTGTCTGGTTTGATGCAGCTCTCCAAGATTTCCTATCTAGTACTAGTCGTTTCATTTCATTATAACCATTATACATCCTACATCTCTAACAATTTGTTTTACATATTTCAAACGTTGCCTGCCTGCACAATTTTTTCCTTCTATCTGTCCCTCCAATATTAAAGTGACTATTCCAGGATGCCTTAATATGTGGCCTATAAGTCTGTCTCTTCTTTTAAACTATATTTTTCCTAAATGCTTCTTTCTTCATCAATTTGTCGCAACACCTTTTCATTTGTCACTTTACATAATTATATAAGCAACAGTTTATGAGAGAACTATTAAAACTGGAAGAAGAATTTAGAATTAAAAGATGAGTAAGACAAGGGATAAAAGTTGATAAAAAAATTGCAAAATACTGCCATATAAAATTTGTTCCGAAGCTAAAAGGGACTGGAATTAATTTCTTAACCTTTTCCGACAATATTGAAATTTTCTCGAGGAATCTAAAAACGGCAGCAGAAAAAGTAAACCACTAAAGAAAAAAAAAATCGGAGAGAAAAAAGGGTTAAAATATTCTTAGAAAATTATAAATTTTAAGTTTTTTTTCTTTCCTTGATCATTTTTCTACACAAAGCTTGAAGTGAGTGGAATATGGTATTAGTAGCGGATGAAAGATGCCATATCTGACCGGGATTGGAACTCCGAATGAAAGGCCGAGACGCTACCATTCTGCCATGGAGATTGGCAAGTTATGATAATAAATATTAATTTAATATTTTAAATACTAATCCTAAACCCATTTAGTCTTACGGAGCTACCTCGATGGGCGGGTTCTCAGGTCGTACAATGAGTTATCTGAATTCTTTAACATTAGATCAGGGGTTCCTCAAGGCTCAAATTTGGAACCAGTCCTGTACTCAATTTTCAATGCAGACCTTCCGGTTCTGAACTGTATAATCATCGGCTCAATTGCTGATGACAAAGCGATCCTGGTAATTGATGAAGACCCTCGTCTGCCCTCTGGGAAGCTTCAATCGGCGTTAAACCTGATCGGTGAGTGGTTAACAAAGTGATGAATTTTAAATAAATTGAGTCATATTACGTTTGCGTTAGGTGACTGTCCTTGGGTCAACCTAGACGGATTTTTCATCCCGCATTCTGACTGAGTACGGTACCTCACCTGACAGTCTCTTGACATGGAAAAACTATGTCAAAAAGAAGAGAGAACAAGTAAACATCAGGTTTAAGGAGGTTTACTGGTTACTAAGCAGGAATTCACATTTGTCTTAACAAACCTTTTAATATTATCAGATCATTCTGAAACCTATTTGGACTAATAGTACATAGCTATGGAATACGACAAAGAAGAGCAACATTGAGGTTATAAAACCCTTCCAGAATAAGTTGGCGAGTATCATTATAGAGGCGCCGAGGTTTTCAGGGAACAAAGAAATTCATAATTATCTATAATTGCCTTATGTTCGCAAGGAAATCATGCGATTTGGTTCACATTTTAAACAACCGTTAGGTAATCATGTGAACTATTTAACGCTGAATCTCCTAGATTTGTGAATCCCAAAATGTGCGCCCCGGAGAGCCGCAGCATCTTCACAGGTGCCCCGCGAAATATTGTAAAAGCTTCATAATTAATTAAACCAAGACATTTATAATTATTAATTTAATGTTAATAAAGTAAAGAAACAATAAAGATACACGAGTTTTATTTATTTTTATCTCTTACTTACGAGTAGTCATACTTTTAGTTAGGGTAGGGCGCCATGGAAAAATTTTAATTGAAAAAGGTGGCCGTGACTCGGAAAATTTTGGGAACCTGTCTCCCAGACAACAGTGAGGATGTCCGGTGACTCAAACGTCTTCAAGTGCTGGAGATGGGGGAGTCTGAGTTACTCTCGGGGCTGGAATGACATCTCTTAAAAGTGATGAGCATCTTCTCTATGCTTTGATGAAGAACCTAATTTCCTTTCATAAGCAAATGATGTTACTGTTTTGTTTCTTTTCCTTTCACTTTAAAACTTATTTGATTTTTTGTCTTTTGTTAGGGTTTTACAGACCTTAATACTTTTAATGAAGTGAATCTGTGCAGGCATATTTATACAAATGAATATTGTCTTATGTATTTATATATTAACTTATATTTTTACCATATTTGAACTACTGACATATCTACGTCTGTTTTATTGAGGGGATTCAATCAAAACCCCTCACAAACGATTTTTGTAATTCTATATTCTTATGGTTTCTTCATGCAACCGATTTTAAATAAATGAATTGTGATAAAAATATAATTTAACATCTAACATACGGTAAAATGTCATTAAAAAGATAAAAGTCGATTTTTTAAAAGAATAAGAATTAAGAAAAACGTTAAATATTACAATTTTTAGTAGTGTATGAGTATATATGTGTAATATATATATACCCGGCCTCCGTGGAGCGAGTGGTAGCGTTTCGGCCTTTCATCCGGAGGTCCCGGGTTCGAATCTCAGTCAGGTATGGCATTTTCACACACGCTACAAATCATTCATTTCATCCTCTAAAGCAATTCCTAACGGTGGTCCAGGAGGTTAAACAAACAAATATATATATATATATATATATATATATATACAAAATTTAATTGATAATGAATTAACATAACAATTTTAAAAAATCTAAACTTTTAAAATTCCCTACAAACTAATCTAAAAAAAAAAAAAAAAAAAAAAAATAGAATCAATTCACTGTAGATCACCTTATTTAATTTAATATTTAAAATTCAATCTATTATCTAAAATTCTCAAATATAAAATAAAATAGACTATAATAGACATTTATTTTTCAGAATTTTAATATACCTTTACCCGGAATAGCTTGAGATATTCTGAAATAGAGAAACCCGTTCTGGTTATCATTTATAAATAATTTCACAGTGTTTTCTGTAAACAGTGTACTGTTACAATTCCAAAAAAAAATTATATATTTACAAGAAATTACAAATGAAGGCACCAGCTCAAATATATATTCTTAACATTAAACAAATATTTACATTTCTTTTAAAGTACTTATAGAAAAAAATAATGTATAGAAATAAATTGATAAAGCTAAAACAAAAATGAATTAAGACAATAAATGAAAATTTAAAAAAAACGATAAAAATGTCAGGATGGTTCATTTAAAGAAAAAAAAAACAGCTAGCTTGCCACACAATTTATCATTAAAGTGATCAATATTCCTGTTAATTAAACTCAGCATGTTGAAGGAGTTTAAGAGCAGAAATTAATGGGAAATTACACTACAAGGGATCTACGAATAAAAAACTAACCTATGCACGTAATATATACTACTAAACTTTCGAGAATACACTGGCGATCGATTAAATTATTCGTAACCTTATATTGCATTAATAGTTGCAGAAACTCGCGTCTAAATTTAAGTTGCCAGATGTTTAACATTACACGTAACTGATTATATGTTGATTACGCTAAATACCAGTTATATGAAATTCTTTTAAAATTTCATTATAGTAATTATGATCTTTCTGACACACAAATTTATACTGCTAAAAATTAAAGATATTAGCCACCTTAAGAAGGGATACCACCCTATTTCTTCAATATATATATATATATATATATGTTAGTATCAGTTTCCCTACGACAACTCGTTTATTTTAAACGGGAATTACTTTAAAGGTAAAAAATTTTAATACACTTTTTAGATAAAATATTGGTGTTAAAAATCCTCCCCATAATTTCTTAATTAAAAATATGAACATATAAATATCATGATTCATCGACATATCTAAAAATTTAGGCGCCAGAATGTCCTTTTACTACTCTACAAATAGATTACCGATGCAATGACACGAATCAACATGGCAGTCTGTGGACTAACTAACCGGCGCTTGAAATTTCAAAAACCTGCCTAGGAACTGGCCCAAAAGCTTATAGAGGAAGATTTTAATATCAAACAACAATGGCAGATCTCGTGAGTCTGAAAACTACAAGGATTTCAACTCATTATCGCAGGTACGTAGGAGGGGGGAGGATTTTAGCTATCATGTGCTGCCACGCCCAACTCGATAGTACCTTTTGTCTCCGTGTATTACGCTAGGGTGTTACATTTATCAGCCGAGCCTCGTATAATTTTTTTTTTTATAATCCACATTTACATTTACACTCCAATAAAAGTTATGAATTATTAGAAAGCTAGTCGTCGAATTTTTTTTTCTCGCCATAATATCTAAAACTTCATCAGGACTAACAGTAATATTTCTATGCACTGACAAAGAAACTAACGAACTTAATTTTTGATCCCCCGACTTGCTACATGAAATCGTTTTGACTCACTTCATTGTGGAGAACGAGCGTTCATTAGTACGTGTTGTTACCAGAAGAGTCGCTAAAACTTAAAAAAAAAATAATGAATATTCGGCAAATATTCTTTATTGCAGTTATCCAGTACTTCAATCACTTAGATCGCATTTTAACTTAATGACTTCGTTTCCTCGCACTGGAGGATAGATTCAGAACATTTATTATCATAATACATCGCTAAGATGTATTACGATATATCAAGCGTTACATATTTAGGTCATCCTTTTTTTTTAGTTTATCCACCTTTCCAGTACTAGCTGAACCTGGCAAAAGAACTCGAAAAATTTTAAGAAGATAGTATTGTCATTGAATTTAATTTTCAGATGTTCCTTCGATGTATCGGTGCGGAAATAAAACAAGATACTGGGCAGTTTTCTTCTCTCATCGTAGTATTATGATTTTCAGTGTTCTTGTTTATTGTTTATTCGATAAGTTTTTATTTCAGCTTTAAAAAGTTTGCCTAACAATTGTTCGGCAACTAAAAAAAAATTTTTGAAAATATTCTCTGCGTAATCTCTCATTATTTGGAATAATGATAGTGTTAATTTGACAAGTTGAATAGAGTCATTCAAATCAATAGTCTTACTTGTTTTGAAACGGTACTGACAATGGTAGTGTAACATTAAGAAGTTTTTCACAAACTAATAATGAAACAATAAATTCACTTTTTTCGATTGCTGCGTGATAAGCATAAGCTTTAGGCGACGCGATTTCTTTTGAGATTTCTTCTAGACTCGCGCAACTACATTCAAATAATTCGACGAACACATCAATACTCCTGTGATTTTCAATAAATCTAGCTTCACACAAGCCTATAAGTTGTTTTTGTGGTTTCTCATCTGGCCCATACACACACACTGCTTTTTTTTAGCACATCGACTGTATGTGAGTTACTGTGAAAAAAAATAGTCATTTCTTCAAAAGGTATCATACTGTTTTTCATCGCGAAAATTTTTATAGCAAACATGCAGCACCCAATGGAGGATTTATAGCTTCCTTAGCCCCCCCTCGCTACGTGCGTGCCAGTATAAAGCTGTTGGGAAGCTGTTTCTATACTTAAATATCATTCTGTATACATATTAGCCGAAAGTTTGTCTGTTGGTTTGCTTTCATTTTGCGACAATCAACCGACCGATTGCTTTCAAAATTGCAGCATACATTCGTGTTATTCCAGGGAAGTCACAAATCGAGACCCTAGCAACCCATAGGGGTGAAAAGATCTGAATAAAAAATATTCATTGAAGAAAAGAAAATTAGTCCTTTTATTTCAATATTATATTTCTGTCACCATGACAACAGAAAAGTGTTATAATCTTTTCGTTGTCAAAGTTGTGTGTACTTTAGCAATCATAATTACTACTATTCTTTTTTTTATAATTCAGTTTCTTTTTCAGGATTCTATAAAAGCTGAATACTTGGTCGTTATTTATAAGTATTATTCTCACAACCATGAGGGTAACGAACTCTGAGGGGGACCACGAGGCCCAGCCCACTGGCTACACGGGAAAGGCGAAAAAATCGAGCTCTGTGGCCCTGGGGTAGTTCCCGAGGCCCTGAAGACGGCCCCACCCGAGGAGCCATAAAATTGGCTCCGGGATTGCTTGAACCTTGACCGGCTAATATATATATATATATATATATATATTTAGAGTAAAACTCTAAAAAAGAAGTTATTTGTAGTAAAAAAGTTTTTTTTTGTCCGTGTCTCCCGAGGGCCGGACCCGTAATAAAGCAATTCACATCCATGGAAGGTGTTTTGGCTTCTAGCCGTTCAGACTGCCACACTAGGCTATGCCGTTCCCAACGCGATAACCCAGACAGCCGGTCCTTGGGTCTCCCAAGAGGGGATCCCCGACCGGGACTTCGATCATTTACTCTTTAACCCCTTACTCTCCCCTGGAGTCCCCCCATTCAACCACTGAAGGTGGAACGCCGGAGCATTCCAGTCCTCATGAATTGGGCTGTTTAACCTTCCCTATCATAACTCTCAATTCCGTCAGAATCCATACCTATCTTCATATCCTTATCCATGTTCATCCAGTCACATCCATAGTCCCATACTTACCTACTCGAATCCGTCCGTGTTCCTATCTAATATTTTTTTTTTTTTTTTCCAAAAACTCACCCGTTGTTGTTCTACGCTCTCCGTAGTCTGCCCTGTGGTTCTTTGTACCTCAAAACTCTGGTCGCCAACAAATAGGCCACTACACTATCAGGTGTCAGTGTCTCCACCTCATGTTCCCTCCTCAACTGGGCCCACCTGTCATAATGGAAGAAGGTATTCTCCGAGATGTCCTCCTCTCCACAGTAGACACACCCGGAGTCCACCCGTAAAGGGAATATTTGAGTCCCTAGTAGAAATATTTAAATCTCAATTATTCCTCTCGCTCAACACCTACTTAATATAATATTTTTTTTATAACAGACGTAACTTGCAAAGCAGATAAACCATCAGAAATTATTAAAAAAAATTAATTCTCAAGCAAGGTCCGTGAGACATCCATTTTTTTAAAAAAATTCCCATATTTTCTACATTAATTCTAAATACAGTTAAATTGTTTCGCCTTCATTCATGAAAAACGTTATGATAACATTTTACGGAACCGACGATAATACTTCTTTCCTTTGATATTACGGTATCGATATCGACCATAGAGATGCAAACACCAAGGCGACTGTCCATCTCCTCTCCATATCACCACGTCACTACCCATTTCGCGTTTGCCTACTCATGTTTGTAAGCAAATCGGGAAGCTAAATGTCCAAGCTCATATTTTACTGACCTTCGTACGAAACGCTGGTTTCTGATAACATAGAACTTTTCTGTTTCTTAATACTCGGCTTTATACCAGGACAATCGGTAGACTTTTTAACTTAAAACTGTGGTTTTAAGCGATGCAAAAAATTTCTCAAAAAATCAAAAGACAAATATTTTTCAATGATTTATTAGGAGATGAAACAAAAATATTTTTAATTTTTTTTCACTTAAATTACCGTTCCGTTATGAACGGGAATATGTATATTACGTATTATTATATGTAATAAGAACGGGAATGGGAATACCATTCCAGCAGTAGTAGGTTTTAGTTTAAAATTTAAAGAGAAAATACCATTTTACTCCAAGATCCTATGAAATGTACAGCAAAATATTACACTGGAATAATGAAGTCGTAACTGGAACATGAATAGCGAGGAAATTAAATTGAATGAACAACATATTTGTATATAAATGAAGTTTACCAAACTGTGAAGAATTTAGAATACATTGAAATATAAAAAAAAGAAAATATATATTATGATAAAAACGCCAAGCAAAAAAAATAATAAAATAAAAATGAAAATATATTACAATATTTCCTTTATGTTTTTACAGAAGTAAAAAAATAAATAAATAACCAATAGGGGTTGAGGAAATATAGAAAGAAAAAAAAATTACACGAGAAATGTTGTGGAAAAGTAATAACAGAATATATTTTGTTATAAAATAAGAAAAAAAAAAGGAAGTAAGAAATTGTTAAATAACAAAATAGCTGCTGCTAACTGAATATTGAATGAAATATTGAACGATATAAAGCCAATACTGTGAACCGATTTACTTGGTAGCTTTATTATATTTTTTTAATAATGTAAATATAATAAAACATTTGACAAACTCAATTAAAGTCATTTATATATGAATGCAATAATAATATAATGAAAATTTCATTATTATTCTTTATATTAATCTTTTTAAATGTGTATATATATATAAACTAAATAATTTAGAAAATCATCAAAATTAATAGAAAATTTTATAATGCAATTCAGTAGGACAATAACCAAACAAAAAAAAAAACGAAAACAAAAGCAGACAACCTCAAAGAAACCACAAAAGTTTTGTGGTTTGTCTTTATAAATTCCTACATCTTGGACGAAACGTTGAGGTTTTCTGGTTTTGTTTTTGTTGTTTTGTTTGTTTGGTTGTTGACCTAATGAATTGCATTATAAAAATTTCTATTGATTTGGATAATATTCTGACTTCTTTAGTTTACATATATATATATATATATATATATATATATATATATATATATATATATATACACACACATTTAAAAAGATTAATATAGAGAATAATAATGAAATTTCCACTATACTCGTAATACTATTGCATTCATATATAAATATATTCTAAAAAAAGTGTATAGTATAAATATATTCTTTAAAGCTGTAGTAAAAATATATTCTTTTTATTTAGATAATTTTCTAACTTATTTAGTTTTTTTGTATTTGTCTAACCAAAGAATACAGTTTTGTTATAATTTTATATATATATATACAGGCAGAGTCATTCACGGGAACCGGATTTTTTAAAAATAAACATAAAAAATTGAATATTTACTTTAAAAAAAGTTTTATTGGTACTGAAATACTTCTTAAATCAAAGCATTTGTTACTTACTCATGAACGAAAAATTATGTCCGGCAAGTGATGTCCATTTTGGGCAATACATTGTTGTAGCCTTTCACGGTAACTGGCCTCAATTCTTTTCAGCATGTCTACATCAATCTGGGTAACGTGATGACGAATTGCGATCTTTAGGTCCTCCAATGTACGCAGTTTATCGCCGTACACACACGATTTCAGAAACCCCCACAGAAAAAATCACAACTACTCAAGTCGGGGGACCGAGGGGGCCAAGGAATGTCGCCGAATCTGGAAACTACCTGTCCCGGAAACAAGTTACGGAGAACAGCCATCGTTGCCCTCGCTGTGTGCGCTGTAGCTCCATCCTGCTGGAATAACACATTTTGAAAATCGATTCCCCGGTTTCGTAACTCGGGGATGAAAAACGTATTCAACATCGTAATGTAACGATCAGCTGTTACAGATACGGCAGCGTCATTTTCTAAAAAAAAAATATGGTCCAATAACACCGACACTTCCTATTGCACACCAGACCACCAAAGTCACCTTTGGGCTATGACGTGATCTCTCGTGAAGCTGATGTGGGTTTCTTTCTGCCCGATACCGGCAATTCTGTTTTTTGACGAAGCCATTCAGATGAAAATGGGCTTCGTCACTCATTAACGATAACAAATTTTCATTTTCTTCAAAAACGGTAAGCATTTGTCGACAAAATTGTAATCGCTGCGTGAAATCTTGCTCGTTTAACTGCTGCACGACGGCTATCTTGTAAGGATGGAAATGCAGGTCTGTATGCAGAATTCGTCTTACCGTACTTGTGCTCATTTGAAGAGCTGCTGAATGCCTCTGAATAGAGCGGCGTGGGCTTCTGACAATGGCTTCCCTTACTCGTTCGATGATCTCCGGAGTGCTAGCGGTTCGTCGGGGACCCGGTGGTTTTTTCTTCAATATTGGACCGCTTGTTCGAAGGTTGTTTACTCATCGGAATATTGTGTTACGAGAAGGGACGCTTGCATTACGATGGATATTAAACTGACGGCGGAAATCTCGCCGAACAGCAGTTACGGATTCGTCATTTCGCACAAAACTGTCATACGCGTACAGGCGTTGGTCTAGCGTCCACGCCTCCATCTCAACGACCAAAATGTAAATGCTATGAATAAAGGAAACGTCAGACACCAGCCACGTGCCCCTCCCACCACGAACGCCCAAGTACAACCCACTTCAAAAACATCCGGTTCCCGTGAATGATCCTGTATATATATATATATATATATATATATATATATATATATGTAAATGTATATTAATACTAAAATAAGGATACAAAAGTATTAGGTTTGATAATATACAGATTTAAATAATACATATTTAAAGGTAAAAAAAATTTAAAGGAAAATCTCAAAAATTCAACTTTTACAAATATTTGCTTTATAACTTTTTAAGATTTTAAGATTTAAGATTTTATGATAAAAAAAAACTCAAATTTCATATAAAACCACTTTTTTCGGTTTAGCCTCCGGAACCACCGTATGGTATTACATCAGAAGATGAATGAGGATGATACGTATGAATGGTAAATGAAGTGTAGTCATACAGTCTCAGGTCGACCGTTCGTGAGATGAGTAGTTAATTGAAACCCAACCACCAAAGAACACCGGTATCCACGACATAGAATTCAAATCCCTATGAAAGTAACTGCCTTTACTACAAAACCACTAAGCTTGTCTTTTAATTTGAGCGCCAAGCATTACAGTTTGTATTTTTTTTACAGAAGGTACAGAAATCAGGGCGAAATATTTCGCTAGCCGACACTCGTTAACGAACCATTTCCGAATCTATGTTTAAATGAACGGTCTTTTTTATTTTTAACAGTAGAATATTCTTGAATATTTTTTACATTCTTCTCTGAATCATTCTGAATTTTATATAAATAATTTTTATAAATATATTTATGAAATACTACTTTATTTATTTATACGAGTATATACGGTCCCAAGTGCTAAAAACAAGAAGAGGTGTTTTCTGTTTTTATTATTGAGTTCAATATGTCGCATAACAGTAAATGTATATAAAAAAATTACAGTATAAATAAATCATTTGTATTCTGTTTTTGGTATTCAAATAATTTTTATTGAAAGAAAAGGATAGACCAGCAATTGCTACGTATCCTTTTCTTTAGATGTTAAAAAACTAATATAATTATTATAAGAACCAGTATAATTACATAATTATAATTATAATTCATTATAATTACATAACAGAAAAAAGGTGGGCCTATTACCCAGCGCGAAAATGTTAACGGTTTATATTTCATTTCACATGATTTTCATAAAATGTTTTTATCAACTGTAATTAAATAACGTTCATGAATTTTTACCATACTAACAACAAAATGTTTTATAAAGAAAAGTTTCAAAATCCTCAACATTTTTAGCTGTCTCTTGAGTTGTTATTTTTTAACACAGCTCTAACCTCAATGTTTTTTTTTCTTTTTTATCCTCAAAACACGAATATAATTTTAGATAAATCGTTCGTATGAAGAAATATAAATCGTTCAAACGAATGAATCTTTCGAAAAGTATAAATCGTTCGAACGAATGAACGGTGGTGCGCCACCATAATCCATTCTGTGCCAAAAGCAGCTAAAATAAAAATTGTGAGCACATACAACAAACAAACCCACGCACCATCCTTTTTACTTCTTTGTACGAAGTAAAAGAAGTATTGTGATTGCAAAAAATTTCGGTCTTCAGGTTTCATCTCCTTTTTTTCTTTTTTTTTAACTTTTTTTATTTCTTTGTACGAAGTAAAAGAAGTAAAAAATGTTTGATATAGTACTGTTGTAACATCTAGTTGTGCACCTACCTTTTTTGATTGCAATCGAAATTAAAATAAAAATTTTAATTAATGAAATATTTGGATCTTAAAGGGAAGGCACATCGGTTTAAATCAGATTTCATCTTATTTTGTTTTTTTTTAACTTTTTTTAAAATTTATTTCATTTAACTTTTCTTTTTTTATAAATACATTGATTTAATAAGATTTATATGTATTTTATACATTGTATTTACATTTTAATATAAATACATTGATTTATTGATTTTATTTTACATTGATTTATTTATTAACCCGTGATTGTAAAAAAAAATACATTAAATATTAATTCATTGATATAAAAAATAAAAAAATAAAAATTAGTAAAATAAAATTAGAAATAAAATAAAATAAAAACAATAGATTTGGTAAAACACCTGAATATTTAATATTAATTGAAAATTATAATTTAGAATCGTATTACTTTTAAATTTTCTTAGCAAATTCTTATAAAAACTGTATATATGTTTTTAAAAAAATCATTTTATTTAATTATTTGATAGATAAATAAAATACATTTTTGAATTGTATTCAATTTAAAGTGATATTTGAATTTTTTTGTCTTGTGCATAATATGCAAAAGATTTCTGGTGTGAATATTTTTTTCTGGTGTGTCGTATAAATAAAAGTTAATAATAATTAAAGTACTCCGTTTAATGAACTGGTGACTTGTATACTGATTGCAAATATTAATTTTGACCTTACGGTGTAGAATAATAATCAGTTTTATTATTGGATTATTTGGGAAACAATTTATTTAAAGAGTAATCAAGAAGGGACTTTTAAAAAATGAATTAAATAACAATTAAATAACATAAACACATTATTTTAAAATTAAAAGTAATTAAATTTTATTTCACTAATAACTTCTGATCTTTTTCATATTTTTTTTTTATTGTTATTATCGAATTATTATTTATCGTAGATTTTTTTACAATCAGAGGTTAATAATTTATAAATAAATATATTTAAATTAAAAAAAGCTTAAAAGAATGTAATAAAGTCAGATACGAACCGATGTGCCTTCCTCTTGTAAGATCCAAATATTTCATTAATTAAAATTTGTTTTGGCTATAACCCTGGAACCAATAAAAATAAGAACCACTTTTGTATATCGTTGAAAAGTTCTCGATGAGGGAATATTACGGCAGTTTACAAAAAGTCAAAAATCCATTTTTTTTTTTTTTTTTTTGCATTTTTGGTTCAGTCGACTGCAATCAAAAGGGGAGGTGCTCAACTAGATGTTACAACAGTCCTAAATCTAAAATTTCAACATCCTACGCTAATCGTTTTTGAATTATGCGAGATACATACTTACAGACGTCACGCCGAAATTAGTTCAAATGGATTCAGGGATGATCAAAATGGATGTTTCCGTTGAAATCTGAAAACCAAAATTTTTGCGATCACAAAACTTCCTTTACTTCGTAACAGGAAATAAAAATCGGGTAAAAACTTATACCCCTTACATCACGTTTCACTCCCAGCACCCTTGTTCTTCTCTACCCTTTTCTACCGCAGGTAGATATTCGTAGTCAAAACTTATTTCCAGTTCGTGTGGGCGTTCTACCGCATTCATCGGGTTGATTTTTAAAAAAATGTTATTTCGTTTGAAATCTACGGCAGATATGTTATCAAGCATCAAGAGACTTTCAAAGTGATTTTCCTGTTACTAATAACTAATTACTAGCTTAATTAATAAGCTCGAAAATTTCGTCAATTAAGAAATAAATGAGAAATTTTCTAGGATTTCTCATAAGAGACCCAAGTTTGGGGGATCGATAACGGTTGATAATATATCTATCGGTCATTACGAACATAATAAAAAATAATCAGCCCGATACGTCTAACAGAACACCCGGTTGGATTGGAAATATGTGTTCAGCACATTTTTTTAATAAGTGTGTCCAATATAAAACGCAACCCATCAATCACTCATCCATGAAATGTCAAAAGTCAAGCTTACTCCCATACTCGTTACTGAAATGGACTCGTCCAACTTCTGAACATCGAGCCAAGCAGTAGAACACTACCGATAGTAACAACAATGCAATCATAACGTTCAGTGTATTGCTAGAGACAAGATAGTGTTTTCGCTAGATGAACGTCTTTTCATTGTCGAGTCGTACTTCAGTACGAAATCAGTGGTTGCAGTGCAAGATTTGTTTCACCATAAGTACGGAGATAAACCAGCGCCTAACAAAACAAATAAATAAAATATAGAGAGACCGGTTCTGTTAATAACAAGGAACACAAAAGATCTGCGTCAGTGTTGAATACAGATACAGTCACTGAAATCAAAGACCGATTACTCGCCTCGTCAAATAAATCGATCAGACGTTTGTCTGCTGAAATTAATTTGTCTAAATCTACTGTTCATCGGGCGACCAAACAATTACAATTACAACCTTATCGCATTCAAACGGTTCATCGACTTCTTGAGCCCGACAAAGAAAAACGGCTGCAACATTGTCAACGGTTCCGTCGATTTCTGCGTGAGGGAATTAATGTTATGGATTCGTTATTTTTCACAGATGAAGTACGGTTTCATCTGGATGGCTAAGTAAATAGCCAAAATAGTAGAATTTGGAGCGCTGAAAATCCCCACGTTTATCACGAAAAACAATTACACCCGCAGAAGTCGGTGGTGTGGTGCGCGATATCGCGGAAGAAAATATACGGTCCTATTTTTTTCGAGTACACCATAATGCAGTACGATATCAGGATATTTTATTTCAGTTCATCGCACTCTTGGAAGAGGAAGACAGACACTGCCGGCTACAACATGACGGTGCGACATCGCACTACGCAGGTTCAACTTCTGATTTCGTCGAGGAATTCTTTGGTAATCGTGTTATTGGTCGAGGCTTGTGGCCACTGAGATCTCCAGATTTGACTGCGGCAGATTTTTTTCTACGGGGTTACCTCAAAGAAAAAGGCTACAGCAACAAACCACGAACACTTGAACAATTGAAAGTCAATATTGAACAAGCTGTATTAAATATCCAGCCACAAACTTTGAAAAAAGTTACAAGAAACGCTGTAAAAAGAATTGAAGCTTGTATTCAAGAAGATGGCGGCCACTTCCAACATTTACTCTAAATTTAAGGTAATGGATGGATGGTAATAATAAAAATTACATTTACATTTACACATGCCTTTTTATTATTTCAATACCTACCAATATAAGGTAAGGTTGCGTTTTATATGGGACATCCTTTATATAAGGTTAAATAATATTTAAATAATCAGGATGAATATAATTTTTTAATTCTTTTGTTTAATTTTCGGACCAGCAATTTTTTATTTTTTTATCTCTTTGGCCATTGATAGTATGCCACGAAATATATCAATAAAAATAACACAACTAAGAATTCCTTCCGTTTTCATTTAAATTTAATTACATTTAATTAAAAATGTTAAAATATCTTTTTTATAAATTTACTGATAATTACGTTGCGGTTTAACATATAAAACGATGTTTAACAAAATACTTAAGTTGTTGAAAATTTCTGGAAAGGCTTGATGATTGTCATTGTTTTTTGTTTTAATGAATTACAATTGAATTTCATATGATGTTATTGAAATAAAATAAAAAACTAATTCCAGAGATCGGAGATCTAAAATCTAGACGGTAGGTCTAGAGAACGTGCGTACGAAAGTGCAATTAGGATTTGTAAGGCAAGCTTATGATGTATATGTGTGTTGTATTAGGGGTCATAATTGTATTTATAGCAACAAGAACAACAACAACAACAATATGATGCCCTCTAGTCCTGTACAATAGAGTTCATCAAGAGAGTCACAAGCCAAATTAGAACACCATACCCGACCACCATCATTTCTCTCTTGCACCTTCCACTCCTTATTTGAAACACCCCCTATCATCACCTCTGTTCTATCCGTCGATATATATATATATATATATATATATATACAATGTTCTGGTCTCTTTCTCTGCAACCCCCCCCCCATCACTTCAGTAACACATAACATAGAACATAGGGTTTCCTCGACTTCACCTCCCCAAAACCCCCTTTTTCAAATACTCTCTACATCTTCTTCCCTTCCTGCTGCTGCTATTTCTATACAATATAGATTCTGCACAATATTCATTATCCTTGTTATTCCATAAGATATTGTTCAAATCCCTTTCTATTCCTATTTTCCCCTGCCTCCTTACACACCCTTCCCTTCAGCTTCATCGTATCATCATTCCTTCCATCACTTCACCGCCAAGCCGTAGATTCACAATATCTTAGTTAGCTATTGTATAATATCGACTAATGCTTGTTTTGTTCACTATATGTATATATATATATATATATATATATATATATAATTTAAGTAACATAATCAAAAAGTAAATTAATAAAAAAAGTTTTTCTTTTTTCTATTAATTCTTTAATGTTTTTATCTCGGTTTTCTTTTAACCTTCAAAAAAATATGTAGGAATTTAATTAAAAGAAAATGTTTAAAATCGAGTAAAATCGCTACCAAAATATTTTGAATTAAAAAAAAAAACAACTTCTCATTATAATCAATCTTTACTAAATTATATGAATAAATTGCTCAATAACAAATATAATTACAATTAAAATCGGCTCTCCTGCTGAGACATAAGTAACTTTCCTGATAAAAGCACGTGATAAGGAAGTCGTTAAGGAACCCCTATAATAAGTAACACACAATAAATAAATGTTGCAATTAAACTTAAAGTAAACTTATATATGAAAATAAATAAAAATTTGAAGTAAAGATCTATTAATTTTTCTTTTCCAAGGGAACATTATTTTTATCCTTGAAGATTTACCGAATCTACCCTATTGACCCTATTACCCTATTGACCGTGCTTTTTAATATTTTTATTGATGTTTGTCTTATTTATTACTGCTCCTTACACTTTCTACTTTCTTGGCTGGAAATTTGCTGTAATAATGAAAGTATGGTAATTATTCAAAAAATGGGATATGGTTTTTTTTCATTTCTTAACGTTTCGTAACCCAGGGATTAAAAAAAAACAGAAAAAAGTTTAGGGCAATGTAGAAACGTAAGTGTAATGGCGTGTTTGAAACATAATTTTTGACTGGATAAACTACTTTCATTAAATTTAGCATAAAGACTCATGTTTATGGGGTAATTAGTTGGTAAAAGTTTACCAACTTACTGGTAAAAGTTTACGGATCAATATATCCAGGAGTGGGGTAGATAGTTTTTTGTAATCAATTTTTCACCAACTATATTAATTTGAATCAATATCTGTTTCGGCTCTGCTTGGCAACTGATAAGGTATGCGTCTGGGGAGAGGTCTAGTCAAATGAACACCTGATGTTTGACTGCCCTGCTCTTGGAGGAGGGGGCAGAGCCCGGGCAACCCTGGAACTTAGAGGTCAAGGGAAAAATTGGCCACTCACAAGCGGTGAGTCAATGTGGCGAGAGTCGCATTGTCGGACCGTATGGGAGTTCCTTAATGCGGTTGCTATGTTTAACCGACATCAGTAGTTTACTTAAGGGAAAAACTCCTAACGCACTGCTGTGGAAAGCTAATCTTGAGATATAAGGCTGACCAACAGCCAGTTAAGGCTCCAAGCGCTTTAATATGGTGAACTGGCATTCAGCGACCTAGGCGTGGCAGCGAATTGCTGTCTAGACTAAGTAAATTTTAATTTATGGATGTCATATATATTTTTAGTAGTTGACGGGGTGCGCCTACCCATTATAGTAAATATATGACAAATGAGCGGTTGGGACACGTAAGCCGGTGGTGTGTGGCACCACGCTTAGTCCGTTCACGCTGTTAGGTAAGCTCCAGGAGCTATTTAGAACTACGGTCGCTATACTATTTCGAGGCTCAGTAGACGTTTGTGGCATAGACATTCGGTCGTTTGCTTTAGAGTGACTGAACGGGGTGGTGGCGGAAGAAATGCCAAGCAAACCAACCTAATATGTACATCATTTGTTGAGAGGCTGAATATTTCTGAGTTTTTTCACACGGACACATGTGATCTACTAATCATTAGGAAATATTTGTTTGCTGATTGGAGACAATCAGTATAATTAATGCGCTATTTTTATAACAGAAACACCTACATTAATTTGCTTATGAAAAATGCTATGCGTGATCAGGATTCAAACCTAGGAATTTCGGATAAAAAGGCTGAGACTTGCTACCATTTCGCCACGGAGATTGGTAAATAGTTATTTTTTTAACAGATTTATTATGACCTCATATAATCAATATGAGGGTATGAATTTTAAATGATTTTTTCTTTTTCTGGATGAAATTCCATCCATATTATATATGTATTCATACGAGTACATAAATAAATCTACATTACTATAAAGAGCAAGAGGTTTTTGTACTACTCGATCAATCGTAACCAAATTTTTACCCATGTTTCTTTCTATAACTGAGAAGGTTTTTAGATATATTTCATCTGGAAAAAAAACAATGTAGTAGTAGAAAATTGCCGGTGGAAGCACAAACTTTAATGGATTGAATTAATGAACTGTAAATCTCTATCAATGTGTGAGCTGGGTTTGTACTGAGTGATTCCAATTAAGCGAATAATTAATATAACAAAAATAATAGAATTAAATTTACGCATACCTCACCTTTCTTGGCTCATATGCAGTCTCCACGGGAAGTCCATTATTTTTAACTGGAAAGTTTTTAAATTTAGTTTATTTTATATAACGTAAATTTATATAAAATTTGTCTGTTTGTTATATTCATAATATTAAATAAATTAAAAAAAAACTATATAACAATATTGGCTTCCCCGTGGGGGCTGTGTGTGAGGCTAGAGTGATAAAGTATGCGAACATCTTGCGCGAGGTTACACCAATTATCTATCATCAACTGCTAAACTGAAGTGCCTCTGGGATGTTGTTTTAGGAGGTGCAATGGAGGTGCAATCTACAAACAATTGTCCGATTTTCAAACGGGGTTCGTATTCGGAATGTGAGCGCGCGCCCGTGTGTGTGTGTGTGTGTGTGTGTGTGTGTGTGTGTGTGTGTAATGTTTGCCTGTTTGTTTATTATCGCATCACGTAAGAACCAACTGACTGATTACTTTCAAATTTTCAGGATAAATTCGTGTTATACCTGGGAAGGTTTTAAGTCATCGATCGAGGCCCTAGCTCCCTTCAAGGTTAAGATATTAAAAATATTCGTTAATATTGAAATTGTGAAATTGTGAATTAAAGATATTCACTAAAGAAGAAAAAGATTAATCCTATTAATTCATTATTATATTTCTGCTACCATGACAAAGAAATAAGTTATGAATTTTTCGTCGTCGAAGGTGTCCTTTCCAACGGGAAGCAACACGACCTCCGCTTCTGGATGCCGTGATGTCTCTCCACAGGAGGGCTACCCTCCCGTGACGTGAGAAAAGCACGTCGGATGAATCAAATGGGGATAAAATACTTGGAGGGCTTTGGCTGCCTTGATCATGTAGAGAGCAGCATCTGAGAGAAATATAAACACTCTTTCAACTGCAGAAGATTCAGGAAATATTTTTTTAATACGCTCGTTCACAAATCTGGCGATGGTAGAACGATTTGTCTTTTCAAGGTCTTTGCAGGCCCGGACATAGGAAGAAGAAGGCTCTAGTTTTAATGCACAGACAATTAAATTCGCAATGTAACAACCACAACTTTCGGTAGTTTCGTCGGCTGAAATCCAAATAATGCGATCCTCGAGTTCATTGCGTATTTCTTCCATAACATGTAGCTAAATCGGCGGTATGTAATCTTTACGCAATATTGATTCATCTGGTGTATTTTGATTCAAGCAATATTTTCGCAGAAAGTCTTTGAAGGTAGAATTTGTAAGTTCGTGAAGAGGAATATTACTTGTAACCAATGCTTCACGTAAATCTACGCTAAAATATTTTTTTGTTTACCTTTTGAAGTGAAATCACTGCTACTTGTCGCTGTTATAAGTTATTCTCGTGGGCCTTTCTTTTACAATCCTGCGATATGAAGACTTGTCTTTACGTGCTGGTCTATTTAAAACTTTTTTGTATACGACATATTTTTCTCGCAAACTCGACAATATAATAAATTTCCGTCGTGTATAAATGTTCCAGGATAGTCAACTGTCTACGAAGAGGCCTTTTTGTTGTTTTTTTTGGGAGGCATGAGGCATATTAAACTTTGTGAAATAAATAAAAAACTAAATTGATAAGCGCGTCAACAATAACTTCCGTAATTTAATTGCCTAGTGGGAGGAGTGCTGCAGTAGACGTGCGCGACGCAAAACGGTATCGTCCGTCTTTGTTTCGCGTGATTCTGTGTTTTATTTGGGCACGTAATAATATTATCCTACCAAAACCATAGACGGGCGGCTGGAGAGGTAGACGTGCGCTCTAAGAGCCGTGCGGCTGATAGGTTTGGCCGGCTTCAACGTAAGATTTCATTTATTAACTAGGTATCCTACCGAAAAATATTGTAAATATAGCGAAAATACGCATCATCACTAGATTTTATAGAAAATATGCGATAACCGGTGAAAATGGGCTTAATATGCAAATGCATATAATACGGTCTCCAATTATCAGCAATAAATGCAAATTATTCTGAGAAATCTCTTAGATTCAGTTTATTGATTACCGATTTCCAACAAATATCTTGTTTTTCTAGGGGTGGGAGATTGATGATTGTTTTATAGATTAATTATGATAAATTAATCATCAACCTGGTTTGGAGCTGGTGTGGGGGAATATGAGACGGAACTTTTATAGGACGTTAAAAAATGCATTACCTGACTGGGATTCAAACCTGAGACCTTCCAGATGGATTTTTTTTTTTTTAAGAAAGATACTATCACTCCATCAGGAAGGTTGGAAATTATATTTTATTCAACTTGTAACTTACTGAAATTTAATCTTTACAAAATGTTGATTGGCGTAGTTTTTTTAATAATTAGCTGAATGAATTGTAATTTTTATTTTGAAATCAGTATCCTAGTAACCAAACAAACTGATTCTCATTTTATTTAAATAATTTTAATTCATTTAAACATGTTTTTCATTTACATAAAGATAGTTAAAAAATGCTTACCATAATTGATGAAAATTAATGTTAGCGAATTAACTACATAAATTTAAATGAATTTAATTAAATATTGTTGTGTTACACATATTAAAATGGAAATAATATACACTCTTGAAAACAAATTGAATTTCTACTATAACGATTAAAATCTAAAAAATCAGAAATGCAGTTATAAAGAAAAAGGAGTAAGGGGAAAATGTTAATAATAAAAGAAAAATTTTCTGAACTAAAATTACAAATAATATCCATAAGGAAAATTTCAGTATTATATCTTATTGAAGAGAAACTGGACAGATAAATAGATATTATTTTTAGTCTGTATTAATAAGAATAGAGAATAATAATCTATGTTACTCTTAAAAACATTCAACATATGGTAAGTTATACAATTTTTATATTTTTTCTGTATTTTACAAGACTTTTTCATCTATCTGTCCTTTGATACTACTGTAAGTAAAGACAATCATCTCATCTCATTTATTTTTGTATAACTTTAAAACTTTATAGTGTAAACTAATTAACACTGAAAAATTTTACTATATATTTGATTAAAAATGCAAGATATTTGTTAAAGAATATTTTTAAAACAAAAGCTACTTATATATATATAAAGTATGAAAAAAATTGAACATGGTTATTACTTACTATACAATTACCGTTTTAAAATTTTTCCCAATTAAAGGCTAAGTTGTATAACCTACAACCAAAAAGATTCAATGATTTTTTTTTATATAAGTAATAAATGCTTATATAAGTATAATATTATAAATGAGGTATTATTGAATTTATAAACTATGCATGAAAACGAAAAAAAAAATTATAATGTAAATATATTATCTAAATTTTTATTTTTGTGAACTGAATTGAATTAAAATGTAACAGAAGATTTTAATTCAAATAAATAAACTTTTAAACCGATCAGAATATAAAAACACATTTTATAAATCAAAACAATCGTATTTAAATACCATATTAATTAATTAAATATAAACACGTGAAATGTTACAATAAAATACAAAAATATTTTTAGTTAGGTACGGTTTGATTTTATCAGTGAAAGCATATTGTTGTTATTCACTGGAGTTTCAGCTGAAGTTATAGCAATACAATTTTTATCCGGTACTTTTTTTGTTTTACGCAGTAAAAATAAGGGAAACCAATGACGACACTGGATCTGCAGACATTATCCTACTTTAAAAATTAATAGATACATTAAATAAAACAAATAAACATTAAATAAAAATAAACCCAAAATAAACAAAGTTCAGAAAAAAAATCATTTTTGAAGTCAAAAAAATTAGGATAAATAAATAAAAAAGTTAAAATTCATTCGTGCATTAATGAGGTCCTTAACAATAAAATTACTCAACTTTGTAAGTTCAAAGATTCAATGAAGAATTAAAAATGGACTAAAATAACACAGACTTAATAATTAGAAGTAGTTTGTGTAATTGACATCAGATGTATTATTTCCAATCTAAATATTTGTTTGTTAAAAAAATTCAGTAAACTGAATATATTTCAGTAATTTGGCTAATAAAAACTTGGCAAAACTATAAATTATAATTATTAAGATTTATTATTGCATATTTGTAATTCAAACATTGTTAACATGCAATTTACAATGTTGTTAGAATAACACTATATTATGTCATTACATTTACATGTAATTCTGCTTTATATACAGGATACACAATAGCTTATACACACCTTCTTTTTTTATTAAATTGTATCCTTGTAAGTAGTAATATATATGAAACTTACATCTGGATATTAATTTTATGTTGCAGATGCAAAACAGAATCGGAAGAACAAAACAGAACAAAACAAAATCGGAAGAAAAATGGAATGAGTGAATGAAGACAGAGAAATAGAAACATATAATACAAGAGATGTTTACGACAGTGAATAGTGGGCATTTAAACATTTAGAAGGGGGCTAGATATTTTAGAGGGTAATAGGTTATAGGGTATAGGATTAGTAGAGGGAATAAGGTATAGGATTAGTAGGGTAATAGGGTATAGGGTATAGGATTAGTAGAGGGTAATAGGGTATAGGATTAGTATATGCGATTGTGTAGGTCAAAATTATAGGTAGCAATTTCATATAGTAAATAACCAATAAAGTTTATGGAAATGTAATTGCTACCTAGCTTAGTTGGGGGATAGGGTTAACCACACACGCCCGTAGGAATAGTCAGGAATACAGGCTGTCCATTCAGTCTAATCTGGGAAAAAAGCCTGTTGGACGATTCCTATGACTTGGCTCTGAGCCCTTAGGAATAGTGTAATATAGCTCCCAGCACTGATCTGGAAAAAAAAAGCAAGAGTAGGTTGCACTATTCCTATAAGTGTGTTTCTAACCTCAGGAGGTAGTACAAGCAGCTTGGTATATCCGATGATATATCCGATAGGATTGATTGGATTATTGGATGATTGGGGGTAACAGGTTAGGGTTAAGGTAACATTTATGGTTAGGGCATCTTCCTCCCTTGTTGTTAGTGTACAATCCCCTGGCTCGTTCAGGGAGACTTTCGAGACTTGGTGAGTGGCGTAGGTTAATGGAGGGAAGAGAATTTCCGCTTACTATTCACAAAATAGCGCGTGTTTTTCTGAATAGATTTTTTACATTTTCACGTGAAACACAAATGAAGAAACTCTATTTTTAATTAAATGCAGCTGACTAAAAAGATGAAATTAGAAGATGTGAGAAATTATGAAGATTAAATCCCGCTGACTAAAAAGATGCAGTTAGAAGATGTGAGAAATTATGAAGATTACTTTCATGACAAATGAGAATTAGAAAAGAAAAAAAATAATGTAAGCGCTTTCGTGGCTTAGTTTACAGATTTTATTTCTAAGATATTTAATATTATCTATAAATGTTATTCTCTTTATACAGGTATGTACAAATAAGAGTAATTAATTTTAAATGAAAATAATTATTCTGTTGAAATATTTATCATAGTACAATTATTCTATTTATCTGTCCAGACATTTTCAATAAGATTTGAGTTAATAAATGGCATATTGATTTTTAATTTCTCTTAACAGTTATTAATTTTATTTTGAATAGTTTTTCTTTCTTTTGATACGGATAAATGTGGCGGAATTGTGTTGTTCCTGGATCATTTATCAATAAATTCCTTAATGGAGAAAATTGTTCTTTAGTCCACAGACAGACTTAGAATTTTTTTAATTTCTTTCAACTGTTTGCCTTCTGCCGGTAAATTTGAAAATTTTACGTAAAACAATTTTTATAATTAAATTTTTATTTTATTAAATGCATAAAAGGATAATATTTATGAAAATAAATAGTAAATCCTTTCACAAAAAAAAAATGATTCTCTGGACATCGTCTCTGAATTCATGTGAAATTGCATGTGAAAATGCCATGCCTGACCGGGATTCGAACCCGGCCTTTACAAGGATTAGAATCGTACAGTAAGACTCTCATCTTCGATAATCACCTGACTTTGTGATGATAAATTTAATCACTACACAAACCCGGCGATTTAAAAAAAAAACATGTATCATAATAAATTTTAATTTATTGATTATTTTTTTAAATATTTTTTATTAAATATATAATGACTTATTTGATTATGTTTAAATTCTTTAATTTTAATATTTGAAGCAAAGATACTTAACGTAGCGTCTCGGACTTTCATCTGGAGGTCTCGGGTTCAAATCCCGGAAAGGATTTTCATTCGCTAAAGAATTGTCATTTCATTTCATCCTCTGAAGCATTACCTAAGGTATTGCCGAATGCTAAAAAATAAAAGATGCTCAATAATATAAACCAATAACCCAAATTTTTAATATTAGTATATTAAAATCACATTTTCGAAAAGTATGTTTACGACCTTTTTTAAAATTTGGAGGTCATGCATCAGCTGGTTTTTTTAATGATTAAAATATTTTTAATGATTAATTCGAAATATTTTTTTTTAAATTCGATATTTTTTTGCGGGGGAAGCTCATGAATCAGGGATTGGGTATTATTTTTATATACGTTATGAATATTAAAAATTTAATAATGCGCGATTTTTTTTTTTTCATTTTTGAGGTTTTTCCTCCACACCCAAAGGAGAAAAATTCGAAAAAAGTTAACTTTTAGAAAATAATCCTTAAATAGTGTTAACAAATTTAAAAAAGAACGTTTTAAAATTGTTTAAAAAATAAGACAAAAATAGACATTTTTTTTTATTAGAAATATTAGAGTGAGTTATTTTACATTTTAAATACGATGGATAACTTGCAAGATGGATTTAAATAAAATAAATTAAAAAAGTGTTTTTTTTTAATAAAGATTTTTTTTCTACCAAAGACCATTGCAGTGAGATAGGCAAAAAATGTTTATAACGGTTTGAAGGCCTAAAGATGTAAAAAATATATATACATTTTTTAAAATCATTAAACCATAATCATGTTTCTCTGGATTCAGGAAAGTGTAGACATCCCCTCAGAAAGTTATGAGGGGTGCAAGATATAGCTGAAGAAAGAAAAAATAGTCACTTTTTAAGAAAGGGTGAATATAAAATATTTTGCTAATCATAAAAATACTGCAAATTTGCAAGAAAAAATGTTTGTCCGAGTAAAGATTTCAAATTTTATTTTAACCATAACACCCACACCCCTTTTTCTAATTTTTGCAAAAATCGAATACATTTTCTTCCCAAAGGTAGTAACTCCGTCTATCAAGTTTGTAGAACATCGATCAAGGGATCCAGAATTATACGTACAAACGTCTGTCTGATAAAAATAGATTTTTTTGGGCTCAGGAGCATTGGAAGAAAAAATATTTTCAGATTATTTACAATTTATTTAATTTTTTGTGAGTGTCTCCTTAAGGTACAAAATTTAAAAAAGGTTAAATTTTTTGATTATATTTTTTAACCGATATATATACTTTCCCGTTATACCTATCTATAACACTATTATGTATTGCTACAGCCAATAAAGTAAAAATATGGAATATTAATAAATATTTCTTTTTTTTTTCAAAATGTGTTTTACTTTCAAAGAAAAGTTAAAAACGTAATATTATGAAAGTGATTGGGGCTTTCTTGTTCCTGATCCCTTAGACAGACAAATTTTAACATTATATTAAATTAGCATCCCCTGTCAAGGCTCACCCGCTCTATTTGCGTATAGAATTTAAATAATTGGACAGTTTTTTTAGTAATTAAAAATGGACTGTTGCTTTCAGTTATTGTTATTCATAATTTCCCTTCTCTAATCTCTTTTGCTCCAAATGATCTCATTTTATGTTTTTTTTTTGTTTTTTTTTGGGAGGGGGTGCACAAAGAAGATTGGTTATAAGCGCTCGAAAGCAATGATTTTACAATATATATTTATATTTATAAAAATGTTAAGTTCGTTTGTGTACGCTGCAAAAACTCAAAATGTTCTGCACCGATTGAGCTCAAATTTTAGCAAGATATATAACCTGCATCAAAGATTGTTTTCATCTAATTTTAATAAATCTATCTATTTTTAATTTGGAAATGTAAACAAAGGAAAACCAATCAGATCAATGCCAGATGGCCGCTGTCAAACACAACGACCAATCACAAAGAGCCCGTACGGCCGTTGCAAATGTAAACAAAATCACAACTGATTAAGTAACAAATTTCTTTGAATTATTTTTAACAGCTAAAACATCTATATTTTATTTAAAAAAATAAAACACCAAAACAAAAAAAGCCACCAAGAACGATGACTTACAGTAAATAAATTAAAACACCCAACTTTCTTATAGCCCAGATAGACTTAAGACTATGCAAACAAAAAAAGTCGAAACAACCAAATACACAGAAAATAATATCCCTACATAATGACCAATCCTTTGTTAGGTTAAATATTCATTTTTTTCTGTATTTACAGAAGGCATTTACAACGAAGCATTGATCAATATTGAAGACAAGTGCTTAGCTAATGCAAATAAAGTTCTTAGTCAATTGGGAATGCCAGCACCCACCCGAGATGCGATTGCTTCATTTGATGTGGATTTATGCCATGAGTTACACATTGGTGATCTTCAGTCATATGTCCAATCAAACATTCCTAAATTAACGCGTGAACAGAAAGGCATTTATGATCGCATAATGTAAATGATAAATGACGGAGTTGGGGGGACCTTCTTCTTGGATGCGCCAGGAGGAACTGGGAAAACATTCCTCATTAGATTGATTCTAGCAACGGTTCGATAAAAAAATGACATAGCCTTAGCTCTTGCTTCGTCTGGAATAGCTGCGACATTGTTACCAGGTGGAAGGACTGCGCATTCAGCTCTGAAGTTGCCATTAAATATGCAAATCATCGAGACTTCCACGTGCAATATTTCCAAAGCGTTCTGTATGGGAAAAGTATTACAAAAATGTAAACTCATTGTTTGGGATGAATGCACAATGGCACATAAAAAATTGTTTAAAGCTCTTGATCGATCGTTACGAGATTTGCGTGGAAACGTTCAACCATTTGGGAATGCTTTGATATTGCTCGCAGGAGATTTTAGGGAAATATTGCCTGTAATTTCTCGATCGACACCAGCAGACGAAATAAATGCTTGCCTGAAATATTCAACACTGTGGTGACACGTACGTACATTGCAGTGAACGACCTATCCTTGCCGCAAAGAATAAAGACGTCTATCAACTTAATAATGTTATTCAATCCAGCATTCAAAGTGAGGAAATTACATATAAGTCGATAGACACCGTTGTGGAAGCAGATGAAGTTGTTAATTATTTATCCAACGGAATTTTTAAACTCACTTGATCTGCCCGGGATGCCACCACACATATTAAAATTGAAAATAGGTGTGCCAATTATCCTGTTGCGGAATATTAATCAGCCAAAACTCTGCAACGGCACGCGACTTGTAGTTAAGAAATAGATGAATAACGTAGTGGAACCAACGATTTTAACGGGTCCTTTCAAAGGTGAAGATGTCCTCATTCCTCGAATACCCATGATCCCGACCGATACACCATTTCAATTTAAAAGATTGCATTTCCCAATTCGATTGGCATTTGCAATCACAATCAATAAAGCTCAAGGTCAATCTTTACAATTGTGTTGTTTAGATTTAGATGCGGATTACTTCTCACATGGACAACTGTATGTTGCGTGTTCCCGAGTCGGCAAACCAGATAGCCTTTATATCTACGCAGACAGTGGAAAAATAAAAAAATATTGTATATCCACAAGTATTGCAAAATTAAACTTCTATGAAACGTATTTGTTTTGTTTCTCATGTCTCATCCATGCAACCACAATGTGCCACAGCGAAGCGTGGTGGGTACAGCTAGTTCTATATAAATTTATTCTACTCTTTTTAAAATTATAGCAGTCAATCTATCACACACAGAAATATTATATTGCGTAATCTAGTAAAATAACATTATAATTTAGAATAATCCATGATTCCTTTAAATCATAACACGGTTGCAAAAAAAAATATGGAACACTTTTAATTAATTTTATATTTTTTTATATTAAGAAAAAAGTTTTCAACAACTTTAATTTTGAAGGAAAAAGTATGTTTATATGTTTAATTAGTATTAAACAAACAGTAATTAATTTAATATAGTCATTGCATTTAGAATTGAATACTATTAAAAAAACAGCAATTCCAAAACATGATACAAAAAGCACAAAAAAAATCAATTTTTTAAATTTATTTTATCTTTTTTATAATTAAACCGGTAACCAATACCTGAATATTATTATTAATAATAATAATAGCAGTAGTAATAATAATAATAATAATAATAATAAACAGAAATTAATGAAAAAACTTTGTTTACTTGTTCTTATGTATTTTTCTGTTTTCAAGTAAAACTTTTTATTAATAGACACTCTTTCAGAAATTTTCTGCTGTACATTATATTTCTCTTATCAAAACAATGAAAACAGATCATAAAAATATAAGCCTGAAAAAGTTTTTGACTGTCCACCGTGTTCGTCTATTGATGAACTCGCCATCGCAAATTAACTAATTTTTAAGTGGAGAGATTTAAGGTTCAAATTTTAGTAGACAGTTACATTATACGGATTTGAATACTAAATCGTGTATACCAGTGTTCTTTGGCGGTAGGGTTTCAATTAACCACACATCTCAGGAATGATCGACCTGAGACTGTACAAGAGTAAACTTCATTTACATTCATACATATCATCCTCTGAAGTAATACCTGGTTCCGGGGGCTAAACATTAAAAGAGTTAACCATTCTTGAGATGTGTGGTTAATTGAAACCCAACCAGCAAAGAACACCGGTATCCACGATCTAGTATTCAAATCCAAAAAGTAATTACCTTTATTAGAATTTGAACCTCAGAATTATCCACGATCTTGTATTCAAATCCGTATAAAAATAACAACTACCTTTCCCAGGATTTGAACCTTATAACTCTCGACTTCGAAATCAGCTTATTTGAGATCACGAGTTCACCACTAGATCTACCCGGTAGCGGTGATGTAACGTCGTTAAAAAAAAAAAAGAATGTAAATTGCTTCTTCCTGAAGTAGGTTCATTGTTTTTTTGGCATAAAATTTAATTAACAATTATCTAAAGCTTTGATTCTCAAAAATTTTCGCCCACCGCCTACATTGAGAATCAAGAATTTTCTAGCGCCCCAAAATTTTTAAGCTTACTAACAGAAATTGCAATTGTGGTTTTTAAACGTGGCATATCCTGAGTTGAAACGTACATTTTAAATGAGAGTAGTTAAAACGAATATTTCATCATATTTGGAAGTATTTTTATTAAAATTGATTTCAAAAAAAATTACAATTGTACCTATATAGTTATGTAACAACAATAGTGATACCATATTCAATACAACAATACAACTGAAACAAATTTTTCACTTGAAAGACACATAAAAAAAAGAAAATAAAGCTGAAGTCTTAAGATTTTAAACGATTTTAATGCGGTTTACTGAAAAAAAATTTGCCCGATTGCGCTCGAATCAAGCACGAAGAAAAACTTTCATATTTTTCAAACTTTTCTTTTTACAGTTTTTTATTTTTTTTTTTAATTTTATGATTTTGAAATCTCATGTTACCATCAAAAAGTAGAATATTTAATCTTTAATTTTTTTTTATTCGTCTCTCTAAGGCTCTTCGTTGCAAAGTTACGTAGTTGAATACAATCACTTTTTTATCATAAAATATAGGTGTCCCTTTAATTTTTTGTACTAGTGTAAGGTATTTAATTTTAGTTTGAAATATCATAATTTTATAATGAAATAATTATATATTATATTATATTCTATATATTATAATAGTATCGTAATATATTTTTGTTGAAATAATTTTTGTCTTTTCTTTTTAATAAGACATCGGCTTCCTAGACCGTCACGCCTCCAATTATCTGTGTGTCTTTTAACACCCCCCCCCCCCAAGACCTCCTGCGCCAATCCAGAACGACTCTAGCGTTCTCAAAGTGGGCGATTACGCCCACTTTGAGAACGAATGATCTAGAGGAAGTCTCAAGATATATGATAATAAAAATTTGTAAACACTTAAAATATGTTAGATTTTACCGGGAAATAAACCTAGCATTATCCAGATTATTAATTTAATGAACTGGTCAACGCAAATCAGCTGATTTCGAAGTCGAGATTTCTAAAGTTCAAATCCTAGCAAAGACAGTTACTTTTATATGGATTTGAATACTAGATTGTGGATACCGGTGTTCTTTGGTGGTTGGGTTTCAATTAACCACACATCTCAGGAACGGTCGACCTGAGACTGTACAAGACTAGACTTAATTTACATGCATATATATCTTCCTGATTCATTCTCTGAAGTAATACGTTACGGTAGTTCCGAAGGCTAAATAGGAAAAGTAAAAGAATTACTCATTTTATTAATATATGTATGTATTTGAAATCGAACAAATCAGATGTACTAAAAAAAAATTAATTGAAGGTTTAAAGCTAAATATTTTTAAAAAAATACTTTTATTTATAGTCGCATCAGCAAATTAAAGTCATTAGCGACTTATCAGTGTAATGTAACTGTACCAGTAAATTTGTAGTCTTGAACAAACTCAGGTCGCCTACTCCTGAGGTGTGTGGTTTATTGTAACCCAAACATCAAAGAACTCCGGTATCCACCATCTAGTATTCAAATCCAAAAAGTAATTACCTTTATTAGAATTTGAACCTCAGAATTTCGACTTTGAAATCAGCTGAATAACAACAACCACGAGTTTTACTATTAAACCAACCCGGCGGTTAAATTGAAAAAAAAAAATATTAAAAGGTTATGTTAAAAAAAAAAGTTAAAGGTAATTTTTCTTTTTTTTTTGTCTTCTAGTTTGATGCAGCTCTCCAAGATTCCCTATCTAGTGCTAGTCGTTTCATTTCAGTATACCCTCTACATCCTACATCCCTAACAATTTGTTTTACATATTCCAAGCATGGCCTGCCTAAACAATTTTTCCCTTCTACCTGTCCTTCCAATATTAAAGCGACTATTCCAGGATGCCTTAGTATGTGGCCTATAGTCTGTCTCTTCTTTTAACTATATTTTTCCAAATGCTTCTTTCTTCATCTATTTGCCGCAATACCTCTTCATTTGTCACTTTATCCACCCATCTGATTTTTACCATTCTCCTATAGCACCACATTTCGAAAGCTTCTAATCTTTTCTTCTCAGATACTCCGATCGTCCAAGTTTCACTTCCATATAAAGCGACACTCCAAACATACACTTTAAAAAATCTTTTCCTGACATTAAAATTAATTTTTGATGTAAACAAATTATATTTCTTACTGAAGGCTCGTTTAGCTTGTGCTATTCGGCATTTTATATCGCTCCTGCTTCGTCCATCTTTAGTAATTTTACTTCCCAAATAACAAAATTCTTCTACCTCCATAATCTTTTCTCCTCCTATTTTCACATTCAGTGGTCCATCTTTGTTATTTCTACTACATTTCATTGCTTTTGTTTTGTTCTTGTGTGTTTTCATGCGATAGTTCTTGCGTAGGACTTCATCTACGCCGTTCATTGTTTCTTATAAATCCTTTTTATTCTCGGCTAGAATTACTATATCATCAGCAAATCGTAGCATCTTTATCTTTTCACCTTGTACTGTTTATTTTTATTTTTATTTAAAAAAAATAAAAATAAAAATATTTACGTTACTTTTTCTAAAAAAAGATATCATACATACATTGATTTTATGTGATACTTCTATACTAAAATATAAAACCGTTGGTATTGTATAAAAAAAAGAAAAGCCTTCAAGCATTTAATTTCATATAAAGAACAACTAGCAGGTGAGTTAATTGAGTTAAATGTTACATAAATAAGATTATTACTTCACAGTGTAATGATTGCCACAGGGGATGTATATATATATATATATATATATATAAAAGAATAGAAAAATGTGGCAAGAGAATAAGATTTTTACATAGCATAAATATACAATGCGGTTCTCGTTAACAGACATTTCATTTAAAATTTATGATATCCTGTATTTAAATATAATTTTATTTATAATTATCACGCTATGATCTGGTCACTTGTTTTAACATACATATATATACGTATACAAAACAACATTTGTTCATTATTAAGACAACCCAACAAAAACAGCAGAAATGAGAACGATAACCATTTGATATTCAAAATAAAAAAAACTAATCAATTTTATCAATAAAAAATATAATTAAAAAAAATCCTGTTAGATAATGTTATTACGTAAAGAAAACGTAATAAAAAATTACTCGAAATATTTATATATATTTATTTAATCATTCTTAATCTTCTCCTTTCACCATTCTGATAACAAAAGGTTATAAAATATTATTTACGTATTTTCGTTTCTTTTAATTATTTACTAAATGACCTGGCAATGCTTCGCTATTTCTAGATTTGAGTATATTTATAATAGATTAAATGAACACAATTGAAAGTTTGGTAAAACATTAAAAAACTGAACATTACGGAACTTCACAAAATTTAACCTGTCACTTTATAAAAATCAGAATGTAAATAAATCCAAATGGCAAAACAACAACACAACCTGTTGGATTTAATTCAAACCACTCTCTAATACAGTAGTCAGTGGAAAATAACTTTTTAACGGAAAGAGATATGGGTGCAAATCGCAACTAACATTGATCATTATGAAACTTACAAAACATTACGGAACTTTACCAAATTTAACCTTTTACAATATAAAAGTCAAAATGTAAGTAAATCCAATTGTCAAAACAACAGCACTACTTTTTTTCTTTTTTTTCCTGTTTAGCCTCCGGTAACTACCGTTTAGATAATACTTCAGAGGATGAATGAGGATGATATGTATGAGTGTAAATGAAGTGTAGTCTTATACATTCTAAGTTCGACTATTCCTGAGATGTGTGGTTAATTGAAACCCAACCACCAAACAACACCGGTATCCACGATCTAGTATTCAAATCCGTGTAAAAATAACTGGCTTTACTAGGACTTGAACGCTGGAATTCTCGGCTTCCAAATCAGCTGATTTGGGAAAACGCGTTCACCACTAGACTAACCCTGTGGGTTAACAGCACTACCTAGTGGATTTAATTTAAACTATCCTCTAAACACAATAGTCGGTTCAAAATATCTCTAACTTTCTTTCTACTGGTCAGATCAAGAATTTCAATAGCTTAAACCTTCTTCAGACAACGCGGACCATTTTGGAAAAAACCGTGCGTAAATCGGTCCAGTAGTTTTTTAGTCTATAGCGGACACACATACGAACATTTCCTTTATATATATATTTAAAAATACTATAAATTATTATATATAATAATTTGTATTTATATATATATAATATGCGTGTATATGTGTATATATATATATATATATACACTGTGTATATATATATATATATATACACACTAGCGTACCCCGTCACGACTTCGCCCACAATATAGATGTAGCTTCACTTGCAATGCTTTTTTACAATCCCAAATCTAGCATCCCCATCGCGGCTTCGTCCGTGCTCTATGATTACTTGCGCTTCCCGTCGCGATCAGAGGGCTCGCTTCGCTCTCCCTTCCCGTTTTCTTCCGTTTCCATTCCCTTCTCCCTTCCTCTTCCCTCATTTCCCTTTCTCTTCACCGTTTCCCTCGCCCCCTTCCTCTTTTTCTTTGTTCTATTTTATTTTTCCATTTCCTTTTCCCATTTTCCCCTTCTTCTCTTTTTACCCTCTCCCCTTTTAACTTTTTCGGTTTCCCTATTCTCTTTTTTCCGATCCCTTTCCCCCTTCTTCCCCGGTTTTTGATACCAGTTGGTTTTCGATGAATTTCCGTATAGATTCATTTTGCCGCTAAGCGGATATCATGGTAAAATTCTTTGTTATTTCTAATTTAAAAACAAAGCCTTTTCCGGACACGTTTTTATAATGAACTTTTTTCATTATTTTAAACAGAGAAATACAGCTGTAAAATTTAACGGCATTCTTCTGGAGCTCTCACACACTCATTCTGTCGCTCTCCGCGTGCACGCGATGTATTAATATTACGAGTACTTATTTGACAGATGTAATGAATTACTTCATTTCCATGCTTCACCTATGCTTTTAATCTCGACATATTTTTTTGCATCTGACATCATATTCTAATATTTAATTCCATTTTAATTTAATTATTTATTTATTTTAAATTTAATTTAATATTATTTTATTTTAATTTTAGTTAAATTTATTTTATCCCCCTTCTCTTCCACCATTTCCCTTTCCCCTACCTCATCCCTCTATTATTTTTTTTTCTCTTTCACCTTTCCATTTCCTTTTCCCCGTGTTCCCGTTTTCCCATTTTTTTCTTTTTTCCGTTTTCCGATTTTTCCCTATTTGCCTTTTACGATTTTTCCCTTTCTCTCTTCTTCTCCACGCGTAAATCGGTCCAGTAGTTTTTTAGTCTATAGCGGACACATATCGAAAATATTGCAATGGAATCGTAAAATATTTAGTATAGCGTATGTTGCATTTAGTCCAACAGATAGTGCTGTTAACATGAAATCTAGTTTTTTATCGATTTGAACCCCTTAAAATCAAAATTTCGCAAAATCCTTTCTTAGTGCACGCCTACTTAGGTACGAAGGTACCCTGAAATTTTCAAGTCTCTACCTATAATAGTTTTGGTTGTATGTTAATTATGAGTCAGTGAACCAGTCAAGACATTCTCTTTTATATAATCAGTTTGGTCAATCATGAGATATAAGACCAAAAGCAGTGCGCATATATCACAAGTAGGCACATTTATACATATGGTTTTGGTCTAGATGAACTAATTGGACCCTAGAAGTAAAATTTTCAAAAAATTTCCGATATATATATATTTAGAAGTGGGGAATAAATTTAACAAAAGTGTTTTAAAAATATTCATATGTATTAAGCTAAACAATTTGCTTAAATATAGTTTTTTTCTAAATCTAACACCCTCTTCAGTAAAGGATAAAATAAGAAAAAGAATATTTTCAAGAAACCTTTCTGAATTTTAAGACCGGTCTCTATAATATTAAAAATTGTGACATTTCTTGATAGCTCTATACATGAAGTATAAACTTTCAAAAAATAAAAATAAAAATATTTAATTCAATTCTAAGAAGTGAAAGTTGTTTTTTTTTATACACATTGTTCATTGAAGGTAATAAATTTGATTTAATAATGTTTTTCCTAAAAAGGCTCTGAAAAAATCGAAGTGTCTTTTTCCCCATTTACCCCCATCCTCTTAGCGAAATTTGAAAAAAAAATCAATGCCCCCATTTATAGAAATATTTGTGTCAGATTTGAAAAAAATCAGTTTGGTCAATCCTGTAATATTAATACATATGTTTTTGACACAATCTTCATACTTTCCCCTTTAACACAGCTCGCTTAGCTATATTTGCCGGGAAAGTAAAAAAAAATAAAAATAAACTTATAATACTCATAGAGATCAACAACAACGTACTGAAAAAGAAAATTACAACCAGCCTAAAATGTTTCAAATAGAATTATTAAAATAATAATATAAATAAAAACTCATATAAATAAATAAATGCAATTTACCAAGGATTTAAAAACTTGAATTTTGAGACTGCAATAAAGTTTATATTGGACAAACAGGACGCAGCTTTAAATAACGATACAAAGAACACATCCAGAACTTTTATCATTGAATCCGTTTTTCCAATCCACCTAACTGAAAGAAATCAGATATACACAAACATGAAAACCTTACTTATAAATTAATCATTACACATTAAATTAAGGAAATGATACATATTAGAAATTTGAAATACACAAATTCATAAAAACAAAAATAAACAAATATCAATCAAACACACACACACATGCGCGCGCGCGCGCGTACTTTGGACACATCACAAACAACAAAGAATTTTTACCCTGGATAAAGAACACATATTCACTTAGAGTAATTTTTACTTTCCAGTGTATAAATTATAAAACTGTTGCGGTATCATAGCTATAAAAAGAAAGTACAGCGTCCGACCAAAATTTTGGATATGGGGTTTTTATAAATATCGACCTTTCAAGAGCCTTTTAGTTAAAAAATAAAAAAAAATATAAACAAGTTGTGGAAATTTCTAGGAAGATGTATATACGTAAATATGTTGGCCAATGATTTGATAATATCTCAATACCGGCTCAATAAATTTTTCGAAAATTTGTAATAAAAAAAAATATGATGTATAATGGCATTAATTTTCGAAAAAAAATTAAAGAAGGGGAGGGTTTTTCACCATTGTTTTTTTTTTTATAGTGGTCATAGAAAATTGAGTATTACGATGTTCGAATAAATAATATATTTAAAAATTATTTAGAATTCAAATAAGTTTATAATCTATTGGATTTAGATGTAAGAGAATATTTAGCATTATTTCTAAACATTTCTATCTCATCTTTCGAAAACCTGTTACGTAAAAACTTGAAATAAATATCGCAATTTTTTCCTGATTTTCTACAACATCGGGTAATGAGGCATGACATTACCCATATTCTCTTTTTTACAGAACTATAACGTTTTTTTTAACTTTGTTGAATAATGTTACACCAAACCGGGACAATTTATTAAAATACATAATTATTCTAATAAAAAAACTTTTATTCTGAGTCAATTTGTATAATAAATTTCGATTTACTATAACAGTTTTATCACAAGGGTAAAAATACAGAAGTTTTAAACCAAAAAAAAAAAAGAAAATAAGTTATTTACTTAAGAAATAGATTTTAAATGTGGGCAGAATGTTAGATTCAGAAAGATGGGGGAGATTTTATTAGGAAGTCACTTATGTAGGTACGAGTATATTAAAGTCTAAATTCTAACCAAATAGCAAATAATTTCCTGTCACGTTCGCACTTTTCTACATTGTTAAAACTTGTTTACCACAATAAAAAGAAATAAAAGCCCCATCTTACAATGATAATAGGAATAAGGGTTTCCTTGTTTATTCCCCTTTAAACTTGAAAAAATCAATACCATCGTAATCTTTTTATAGAAAATAAAAGAACATTAAAAATTTATATAACTCAAAAACAAGAAAAAAAGAAATTAACTAATTCAATAAAAATACTATAGAAAAAAAATTAAATAATTTAATAATTATTTCCATAACTTCATAAATGAGATTTGACAGAAAAGAGAATTATAAAAACTGGCAATACAGTTGTAGGACTCTTCCATCACGCGGCTAAAGCCACGTTCCGGGAAATTCCTAAAACTGCGGGTTGTTTTTAATACACGGCATACACACACATACAAATACAACTTAATTTAAAATAGTTATCATTTTATTTAAATATAATATTTTTTCGTTTATTTAATTCAATGATTCTAACTAAAGCGCGCTCGCATACCGTATTTAATTTGCGCGGATGTGGCGGTACTAGCGGCGACGATCGGCACTAATTCAATTAATGTAATTTGACAACTTACATAGAACCTTGTATGGTCGGCCGACTGATGTAGGCGCGGGGCTTAACGCACTAGGCACCTACTCAACCGGACGATCGAGTTCAAGAGAGACCCAGCCAGACCGAGTTACTTTTTTACATTTAAAATATTATTTATTTATTTAATTTTCCCGCCCACCTGTGACGTCACTACATAGCAGGCAACTACAACAGCATTTTTTAGAGTGGGAGTGTGATTTTATAAAAAAATTTTTTTTTACGAATATTGTTATTTTTAAATTGTTAGCAAATATGCCTAAGAAAAATATGATCTTAATTAGGCGAAATCTCGAAATAATGAGGGTGATCTTGCCTCTACAGCCTCACCTCTTGACCTTTTAAGTTGAAAATTTAATGCCATAAATGCCCTATATAAAGGGTCATTCACGGAAACCGGATGTTTTCAAAATAATCATAAAAAATTGAATATTTACTTGAAAAAAGTTTTATTGGTACTGAAACACTTGTTAAATCAAAGCATTTGTTACTTACTCATGAACGAAAAATTATGTCCGGCAAGTGATGTCCATTTTGGGCAATACATTGTTGTAGCCTTTCACGATAACTGGCTTCGATTCTTTGCAGCATGTCTACATCAATCTAGGTAACGTGATGACGAATTGCGATCTTTAGGTCCTCCAATGTACGCGGTTTATCGCCGTACACACGCGATTTCAGAAACCCCTCAGAAAAAAATCACAACTACTCAAGTCGGGGGACCGAGGGGGCCAAGGAATGTCGCCGAATCTGGAAACGATCCGTCCCGGAAACAAGTTACGGAGAACAGCCATCGTTGCCCTCGCTGTGTACGCTGTAGCTCCATCCTGCTGGAATAACACATTTTGAAAATCGATTCCCCGGTTTTTTAACTCGGGGATGAAAAACGTATTCAACATCGCAATGTAACGATCAGCTGTTACATTTACGGCAGCGTCATTTTCTTCAAAAAAATATGGTCCAATAACACCGACCTTTTCCTATTGCACACCAGAAAGCCTTTGGGCTATGAAGTGGTCTCTCGTGAAGCTGATGTGGGTTTCTTTCTGCCCGATACCGGCAATTCTGTTTGTTGACGAAGCCATTCGGACGGAAATGGGCTTCGTCACTCATTAACGATAACAAATTTTCATTTTCTTCAAAAACGGTAAGCATTTGTCGACAAAATTATAATCGTTGCGTGAAATTTTTCTCGTTTAACTGCTGCACGACGGCTATCTTGTAAGGATGGAAATGCAGGTCTGTATGCAGAATTCGTCTTACCGTACTTGTGCTCATTTGAAGAGCTGCTGAATGCCTCTGAATAGAGCGGCGTGGGTTTCTGATAATGGCTTCCCTTACTCGTTCGATGTTCTCCGGAGTTCTAGCAGTTCGTCGGAGACCCGGAGGTTTTTTTTCAATATTGAACCGCTTGTTCGAAGGTTGTTTACCCGTCGCAATATTGTGTTACGAGAAGGGACGCTTGCATTACGATGGATATTAAATTGACGGCGGAAATCTCGCTGAACAGCAGTTACGGATTCGTCATTTCGCACAAAACTGTCATACGCGTACAGGCGTTGGTCTAGGGTCCACGTCTCCTGGTCAACGACTAAAATGTAAATCCTATGAACAAAGGAAACGTCAGACACCAGCCACGTGCCCCTCCCACCGCGAACGCCCGAGTACAACCCACTTCAAAAACATCCGGTTCCCGTGAATGACCCTGGTATAAAAGTAATCTGACCAAGTTTGATAAAAATCGGTCCAGGTAATACTGGAGATATAAGGTGATTTAGAGGCCGACACCGAACACACGTACATACGAACATTAACAGCTGGAAAATTTCAATCCGGCTTTTTGGTTTCTTAGGTGTCAAAAAGTCAAGATCCGGTGAAAACCACTTTGCTCAAATTGGACCGATTGCAATACTTTTCCTTCTATAGCTATAGATCTGTTACTGTATTAATCTATATGGGAAAGTAATAATTTATTAAAATAGGGAAGTAAAATATACTCGCAGCTGTAAAATTTTGTTAATTAATTGATAAAATTACTAAGGATAAACAAATAACTAGATAGAAATCAAACGAAAAATGAAATAAGGTAAAAAAAGGCTTTAACGCAGAAAAAACCCTGATAAATCAGATACATAGCTAAAAATTACGAAAAAAATAAGAATAACGGAAAGGAATAAAGACTTGAAATTTGGTATTGCAGGAAAATACTTATAACAAAGTGGAATACTTTACTGGCATTGGTCATTTATTCTAACACAGTAGAAAAAAATAATGATACATGAAAAAATTTACCTAAAATTGTCTTCTTTTTTTTGAGCGGAATTTATCATGAAATTTTATAGTAAAATTATCATTACATCTTTAAATACACCAAAAATTTTTAAAAATTAAAAAATCGATATCTTTTATTTTTTCTGCTCCCCCGCCTTCAAAATCAGCTTCCAAAATTTGTTTTCATTTTTGTACTTTTGTTATGTTAGATCGAAAAATTAAAAAATATTCCACCAAAAATGTATTACCTACATTAGCCCATTACCCATTATTTCTACATTTCTATTATTTCTATTATTTCTTTCCCTTTTACTAACCCTTCCAGTTTCCAAGTTTCCCTTCCTCTAATCACATGTAATTTTGCGGACTTTCCTCATAAGCCCTCTTTCTTCTTTAATCTTGTTCATTACTTCATTCCTCACTTTATCTGTTCATTTTACTTTCTCCATATTCGTATCTCAAAAACCTCAATCAATTCCACTCCATCTTCTTCATCTTCCTTGCTTGACTTTCATAAAACGACAGACTCCATACACCTAACATCCTTAACTCTAAGTCCATTATGATATTCTAAGTCCACATTAAAAAACTAAGGTTGATAAATATAATTCCAAAAGAAAGAATAAGAGTGATAAAAAAATAAAGATTAATAAATATGAACGAGAAATTTGATGTTGCAGGTAAATATCTGGCACAGAATAGAATAGAATGATGAAAGCATCAAATCAGTCTAGTTACCAATTCGTATCCTTTTTTATTCAAAATTTTCTAAATATTTCTATCTTTCATCATCTCTTTCAGGCCTTACATATTTCATATTTTACTACTTTAATTTTTTATTTTTAAAATTTTAACTGCCGAATAAGGGATACCATTTGTTAACAAAATAAAACGTCCATAGAGATGTACGTTGTAACAAAGATGTAAAATGGAATTCCAGAAGAAGAGTTACAGACATGTTACTAGTAATGACAGAAAGGCAAAGGAATAAGTGTGTGAGAGGTCTAACCTTAAAAAAGTTGAAAAAACAAATAGGTCACAGAAATGGATTATTAGTAGTTTTTTCGAAAAATTTAGGGATAAAAGACAAAAGAATAGGAATCAAAAACACACTATTTTATGATTCATGTAAGATAACTTCGTTAAAGGGGGATAATAAATATATAAAATGTAAAATAAAAGTTGTAGACAGTTTAATTGTCAGTAAAACTGTGAGAATAATTTCTACAGAATCTAAATACAAAGATAAGAATTTTGAATTTTATTAAAATTAAAATATTTTATAAATAATAATACTTTAGGAAAATTAATAGAAACAATCTCTCTCTCTCTCTCTCTCTCTCTCTCTCTCTCTCTCTCTCTCTCTCTCTCTCTCTCTCTCTCTCTGTGTGTGTGTGTGTGTGTGTGTGTATGTGTGTATGTATGTATGTATGTATGTGTGTGTGTGTGTGTGTGTGTGTGTGTGTGTGTGTGTGTGTGTATGTGTGTATGCGTGTATGTGTATGTGTGTGTGTGTGTGTGTGTGTGTATGTGTGTATGTATGTGTGTGTGTGTGTGTGTGTGTGTGTGTGTATGTATATATATATATATATGTGTGTGTGTGTGCGTGCGTGCGTGCGTGCGTGTGTGTGTGTGTGTGTGTGTGTGTGTGTGTGTGTGTGTGTGTGTGTGTGTGTGTGTGTGTGTGTGTGTGTGTGTGTGTGTGTGTGTGTGTGTGTGTGTTAATGAAGTGATTTTATAATATGTATACTTATCGGAAAACAAACAATAGAAGTAGTATTTATATGAAATTAAAACATTGTGGCAGTACTTTAAACGAAATTGATCCAAAAAAATTATAATCTACTGTAATTAAATTCGAATATATAAATTACATTATGTATGTTCTTAAAAGTTCATTTAACGATGCAAAATCGTAATTTAACAGTTATTTATATTTATGTATACCCCCCAAGATTAACCCCTTAAGATAAGATGATGTTTTGAATAAAATTATTATTAGAAAACTATGCATAAGAATTATGTTTGGTGATATATATATATATATATACACCAAATATATTAAATATATATATAGCCCTATAGCTGTAGAAGGGAAAGTATTGTAATCGGTCTGATTTGGGTATATGCGATTTCATCGGATCTTGATGTTTTGACCCCTAAGAAACCCAAAAAACCGGATGTAAATTTTCCGGATGTTCGTGTGTGATCTACGTGTTTATGTTCAGTATCGCATTATAACTCTTACATCTCCCAGACCTACTGGATCGATTTTGACCAAATTTGGTTTCATTAATTCTACATATGGGGCATTGATGACATTAAATTTACAAATTAAAAGGTCAAAGAGGTGAGGCTGTAAAGAAAAATCACCCTCAGTATCACTAGATTTCACCTAATTTAGATTTTATTTTTCTTAAGCACATTTGTTAACAATTAAAAATAATAATATTGGTAAAAAAAACTTTTGCAAAATCTCATCCTCACCCAAAAAAATGCTCTAACCAGTGGTTAAGTGGTTAAGTTATGACATTAGTACACCCTGTCACCACAAGGTGCCCTAGTGTAGCACTGATGTGCTAAATTAAGTAATGTGTGTATGCGTATGTAAGCCGCGTGACGGAAAAGTACTACAACTATGTTGTCAGCTTTTTTTTTGTTTTAAAAAAAAGATATTTTTATAATTATCAAGTTTGAATGCAGCAATAATGATAATTTAAAATTAATTGTTTTAAACAGAAACAATCATAAATATGACCTTTTTTATATTATTATTTTTTTTTATTTTTTTAGAGTTTGAATTAAAAAATAATAATTATTATTATTATAATTTTTTGTGAATTCTACTTTCAGAAATTTTTTATCATTTTATTTATGTGCAATTTTTATTAAAAACTAATTTGATATCCTTGATGTTTTTAATTGATAAATGCTTCTTAATTAAAATAAAAACAAAATATTAAATATTTTTTTCTTAAATTCTAATTTTTAAAATAACAAGTTTTATTTTTTTATTTTTTTTTAAATATGATACATCCATGATATATTTTTTTATAGTAGATCTATTTATTAATCTCGTATTATTACTATTTTTTTTATTAATAATTAATTAATAACTAATTGATGCTATAATTAATAATAAATTTAAAAAAAATATATATATATTTATTATTATTATTAATATTATGATTATTATATGTTGTTATGAAATTGAGAGAAAATTAGGATTTAGTATTTTATCATTTAACAAGATCTGATACTAACTTCAGAATTACATTTTTATTTCACTAAATTATTTTTTTAAAACTCGATCTTGTTAAAGAAAAAACGCATGATTTGTTTGCCTGATAGCAACCTAGTTAAATTAATAATGAAAATTTGAAAACGTCCAATGTATTTCTTCATTTACTAATAGAATTAACGTGTAATATATTTTCTTAATTTATTTTTTTATAAAAAAAAACTACGACGAGTAAAAGAACATAATTTTAGAAAAGATAAAAAAAGCTGGCTATGTATTACAAAACTTTCTCGGTTAAACCAGTTAACTTTTATGAAAGTACTGAAAAAATTGTTTCTCATTTTGGGCTTGGAATATAATATAAATACCAAAGCTACTTTAATTTTAATAATAATTTTATAAAACATTCCGTTGGTATGATTATACAATAAAACCCACAAACCAACAAATCGTTTTATGCTTTCAAGCGCTTTCGGAAATGAATTCCATCTTCAGGAAGTTAAACTTTTTTTATATTATTCTTAATAAAGCTAAAACTTCGTTGTCATAACTAAAATTGTTATGTAAAATGTATAAAATATATAACAGTGGTCGTCATGTGTTTAAAATTCTGTCGACTTAACGACCTGTCATTATGAATCTCTCCACCGTGGTGGAGTGTCTGAAACTGAGTGGAACAATGTCCACGAGCCTGTTGTCAACGTCGAAAAAATTACATTAAAATGAACATTTATAGATGTGCATATCGACAATATAAATGTGAATTCAGAATCGGAGGACACGAGCTCTTTAGAATCTACCGACGACAGCGACTTTGGAATTTGCGAGCTACAGCCATTAAGTGAGCAAAAAAAATAATTATTTAAAGTACTTTAAAATAATAATATTAATTGGGATACTAAACTAGTTTTAAATAAATAGCATCGTATGTTTTTTTGGTTATAAATATCATCTATTTTAAACTGAAAATATTTTCAGTCGGCCTAGTACAGTGCCAAATGTTTGTTGAATGCTAGTAGTTTTCTTTGTCAACTGACTTTCCGATAGTTTTATTATATTAATCGGGGTATATCTTAGTCAATAAGTATAAAACTTAATAAATTGCTTCAAAATTACAGTAAAAAAATCAACGATATTCCTGTTCTATTCCTCAATTCCTGTTCTTGTTTCATTTCACAATCGCTTTTCTGTTAACTTAGGCAATTTTAAATCATTACTTATATTTTTATTAAAAAGGAAACAAACCTCACTCAAATTTTCCTCTAGTAACTATTATATAACCGCCTCCGTGGCGCGAGCGGTAGCGTCTTGGACTTTCATCCGGAGGTCCCGGGTTCGAATTCCAGTAAGGCATGACATTTTCACACGCTATAAATCATTCATCTCATCCTCTGAAGCAATACCTAACAGTGTTCCTGGAGAAAAAAGTAACAACTCTTATAAAAAATATATGTATACACTTTTTTAATTGTTTAAAAACCAAATCATTCATTAGATTCAGCTGTTTTTTTGGTTTTTTTTGACAAGGGTATTCCAACGAGCGACTACTTTTCAATCAGAAATTTTTATTTATAATAATTAACATGATATGTTAGTTTCTACAACATTTAAAAGCGTTTTTTTTTGTTTTTTTTTTTAAATAAGCGATTTGGTTGTGGTGGACCTATCAATTGACCTTCAAGATCTCTTTCTTAACACTTCAGGACTACTATCTGTGGACCTGCGTGAAATAATTAGTATAAGAACAAAAGTGTAATACATGAATAAAGAGTTAATTATTAAACTTTTCTGTCAGATATAACTAATAGATAACAACCTTGCTGAAATACGGAAAGCCACCGAAAACATATTCGGGCAGAGTGTTATATATACTATGGTGGAATACATTTGGACATTTTGAACAGTTTTTGCAATCGGTTTTATTGTTATTTAAAATAATTAATTCTTTCGTTTTGTAATATTGAAAATTTTGTTTCGTTTAATACTTAGTTAAAATTTCCCATATCTAAATATATTTTGTTTTTAATAAACTTCAAAATTCATAAATTTGTATGAAGATTCTGTAGACTTTATTCATAGACTTTACTCAGAATCAAATTCTCTTCAAAGTTTTGTTCAAAATGTTTGTGTTTATTGCCCATTTAATAAAGTTATTTTAGGCCAAACATAAAATAGTAAGTTTTTTGACCCCACTGAGTTTTAACACCACTTAAAACCTATCAAAATTCTTTCGACCACCTGCCGCAAGCTAAGTATAAAATATCATTTTATACTACCAAAAATAACTACCAAAAAACGCCCCTAATGAGGCGGAATTAAAACAGGCTCCGCTCCAAACGATTCATGAAGATTATCCGGAACAGGAATGTCTACACAAACGGACCATCAATACCGGGAACAGGAGAAACAGGAGCCGCGTACTACTTCCGCAACTTCCAGGGGCATCTTGTAGTCGGCGCTCCACAGAGCAATTGTGACGCAGAGATTGTCGCGATTCAAGTAGCCACCACGCAACTTGAAATCCTTTCCACACGGAAGGCAGTTTTTACCTTGTCGATTCCCAAGCGTCATCCGGAAATTGTCATGTAACACTATAACTGACTGCACTCCAAAAACCTTAAACAAACTGGGATATAAGCTGGAAGAAGCTGGAATTTGAAATTCCTATGGGTTCCCAGCCATGTTAACATATATGTAATGAAATAGCTGACAAATTAGCAAAGCTGGAATCCTCTCTGTCTCAGCCATCCAGCACTTTTTCTCTTGACTCGGCCAAAGCGCAAATAAACTGTAGTCAATAAATAGATTGGTGTCCCCGCAAAGAATCAGCGGCAGGAAAGAAGTGGGACAGCCATGTCGCACATGGCCCTATAAGTTATACCTTCTCTTGAGCAATCAGCGTTGCTGAATTTAGATTAAATCCGGAATGACTATCTGGCCTCACACCTACATCGGATACGGGTTCTGACCTCTCCAGCATCTCAACTCTACGGTCACGAGACTATGATTGCAGGCCATCTGGATTGCAGAGCTCTAGACCATTCGCAGAGGAATGATGAAAGCCCCGTTAACACAGAAGTCGTTTACACTGGTCAGCGCGTCATAAAATGGCTCAATAGCCAACAGTGAGCGTTGGATAGTAAGTAAGTAGTTTTTTGACTCCAATCTTTTATTTTTTCCCCCAGATTTCACAAAAACTATTAAATATACCGTTCTGGGACGTACTTTTTTTCAATTTTACAAATTATATTTCATATAAACTTCTAAATTTATACTTTAACTTGGGTTCTTGGAATTATACTCTGGCACAATTTTACCAAAGGCGCAGAAACCAAAGTGAAATTTTCGCCAGCCGACACTCGTTAACAAAGCGTTTCTGAATCTATGTTTATACGAACTTTCTTGTTTATTTTCATCGTATATCCTGAAATTAGTTACATTTATCGTAAATAAATTTGTATATGTACAATCTTTCATAAATCTAAAAGTACGTAAAGTATTTGAGATAAAACAATTATATTTTTTTTTTCTCTGATAATAATTACATTCCTTATACAATCACACGTCTTGTGTATCAATTTTTTTTTTAAATTTCATCGGAATGACGTAAGACATAAATACAGAAATTGAAGTGAAGGTGACACAACAGGCATATTTGAACACCATTGTATGACACGAGAAGTTAATATTTTAGTCTAATGTGCATTAAACGAAAAACGAGATTTTTTGAAAATCTATCTTTTATGAAATCTTCCAAAATATAGGAAAATAAAAATTTTAGAAAAAACATTACTATGTAATAACGATACTTAATATTATATAAATTTTGCAAAGAAAATAAATTACTTTCTAACAAAATTCAACCGCACATACAACTTGTAGAGTATAATATGTGTGTTGTGTGTGTGTGTGTGTGTGTGTGTGTGTGCGCGCGCGTGTGTGTTAAAAGGAAAAAGTGAGGTGGATGTGGTTCAGTGAATAGCCTTTCAATTCATGTTATCAAAAGAAGAAAGAAAAGCCCTTTTCTTTTTTTAAGTCCCCTATCAAACTCTCACTTAACAATACATTTCACCCTCAACAATCGTTTGAATAGTACTGCAACATGTTTCTTATTCTTTTCGAGACTTTTTTTTACTTATTTTTCTTCTTCTTATTTTTCTTTCAGACTTAAAATGGTAAGCACCTATTCTATTGTTGTCCACATAGTACCCGACTTCCAAATAAAAAATAAACATCTATTATCTAAATTTACATTTTTAACTAAATTTAAAATTAACCTTTCCGAATAATTGAAACACCCGATATAAAATCATTAAAAGATTTAACATAAAATATTAAAAAAAAAAAAAGAATATAATCTATGATAAAACAAGAATGATTAATTTATAGATAACATAATATATAGATAAATGATTGTACAGACAATTTTAATGTCACAAAAAAAAAGAAATAAATCATATACGAATGAATGTTTTACATATAAATCACTAATTTTAAAGGAAGAAGGGATTTGCATGTTTATGACATCTTATAAATGCTTGAAAATCTCAATATGTTCCCGCGAGAATGCGCGAATGTCGTTAACACATTATTAGATGTATGATAGCACCTTAACGTACATACGTAATTTTACTATGTGCCTATACCAAGAGCGTGCTATATATATATATATATATATATATATATATATATATATCAAAACATTGATAAATGATTAAACAAGGAAAGAAAGAGAGAAGGGGTGAGGAGAATGAGAAAGAAAAGTTACAGTTAAGATTGCACGACTTGACGGAGCCTAAAAGATATTTCATGCTTGTGTATTACACATACACATACGTACTATACATTTCCCCAGGGTATATACATTCTCTTACCCTCTATTGCTTACATTTACAAACATCACATTTATATATAGACAAACACACACACACACACACACACACACACATACCAAAACACTCTACACGGAAAGAGAGTTTCAATTAGAGAATACGAGTTGAGAAATGCATCCCATACCCAGCTATTTCATCATGATGCGTAACCATAATTTACATGGATGAGTTAGAAGATTGCTCGTGGCTCGTTGCTACTGATTCCTTCTAAGAAACTTATAATACAGCTAGCTAATAATATTCCTTACCTGTATATATAAAAGTACAACCACCACACATTAAAACCTTGTCATCTAAATTAAATGATCCATTAACTATTCTTATACATTTTGATTAAATTTTATTAAATATTTATCAATAATTAAAAATTGATATTAAGAAAAAAATGCATATAAATAATTTTTTTAAAAATTGATTGTGCATCTTACTTGTTTTTTATTGTAATAGCAAAAATTTTTGGCGTTCATATTTCAACGGAAATATCCATTTTGATCATCCCTGAATCCATTTTGACTAGTTTCGGCGTGACGACTGTACGAGAGTATCTCGCATAACTGAAAAACGATTAACCGTAGCATGATGAAATTTTGGATTTTGGACTGTTGTAATATCTAATTGTACACCTACCCTTTTGATTGCAATCGACTTGACCAAAAATAGTCAAAAAGGTCCATAAACCAAAACAATTTGGATTTTGGACTTTTTATTAACTGCAATAATAAGTCCCGATTGAGAGCTTTTCAAGATGTATCATTATTGATACTTATTTTCATTGGTTCTAGAGTTATCGATAAATAAAATTTTAATTAATGAAATATTTGAATCTTACAAGGGGAAGGCACATTGATTCAAATCCAAAAGTTAAAACAATTATTTTTAACTTTTTATTTGTTTTAAATACAGGTTTATCATAAAAGAATGTTGCGGTTTCAGTAATTCATAGGAAGATTGTAGGGAAATTTCTAAATGTTATATTGGTATCCCTGAAAGCCCCCAACCAAAAGTTTGTTTATCAGCAGTTGTAACCACAACGTCAGTTCTTGTTTTGTTGTTGCGGTGAGTTTAGTGAGTTACTATGTTCTCGGATAAAGACAAAGCAAAGTGTGTTTTATTGATGGCTGAATTAAAATCCGTAATTTTAGTTCAACGTGCGTTTCGACGTGAATTCGGAAGAGATTAACCACACAAAAATAACATAACACGTTGGTTCAAACGATTCGAAGAAACCGGATCGGTTAAGAAACAGAAATCAACCGGCAGACCAAGTATACCAGACGAAACGGTTGAACTAATTAGACGATCGGCAATTAGAAGTCCAGGGAAGTCCATCTTCCGTCGAAGCGTCGAATTAGGTATTCCAAAATCGACAGTTCACAAAGTTTTACATAAAAACTGAAATTACACGTTTATAAAATCCAGATACTGTAGGAATTGAAACCCGATGATCGTGTAAAACGTTACAATTTCGCTGTTCAAATGTCGGACAGAATAAGTGAAAACGAATCATTTTTAGACGATATAATTTTTACAGACGAAGCTACATTCCATGCGAATGGATGTGTTAACAGACACAATTCAAGAGTATGGGGCTCTGAAAACCCACACGCAATTATTGAGAAACAACGCGATTCGCCTAAAGTTAATGTTTGGTGTAGTGCGATGAAAAATCGTGTAATAGGGCCTTTCTTCTTTGCTGAAAAAAACAATTAATGGAGTTGTGTATCTTGACATGTTAACCCATTATCGCTTTCCTCAGCCGGATTAACTCGAAAACATTCTTCGACTTCATTTCCAACAAGATGGTGATCTCCCACACTTCAATGCATCGGTCACGGACGCTTTGAACGAAAAATTTGGAGATCGATGGATAGGCCGGTAAGGACCAGTACTTTGGCTTCCAAGGAGTCCAGACCTGACACCTTACGATTTTTTCTTTTGGGGGTACATCAAAAGCGTTGTTTATACACAAAATATTCGCGACCTAAACCGCTTAAAAAACAGGATTAATGAAGCAATGACAACCATTAACGAAGAACTAATGTTTGGAGAGAAGTTGAGTATCGTTTGGACATTTGTGGAGGGACTAAGGGCGCATATATTGAAATTTATTAATTATGTAAAAAAATGTTCGAGAGGATAAATTTGAAAAATAAAAAACATAAACTGTTAGTAATTGTGTTTTAATTTAAACCATGTTCAAAACCGCACCATTCTTTTATGATAACCCTGTATATTGATTTATTAATAATTAATTATTAACCTCTGATTGTAAAAACATTTTTACGATAAATAATAATTCAACAATAATATTAATAAAATACGAAAGAATATCAGAAGTCATTAATGAAATAAAATGTGCGTACTTTTCATTTAAAAAAAAAAAAGTGTATATGTAATTAAATAGGCGTACAAGGAAGTCATATGATGCCCGCAACAGATTTTTATTAAACTGAGGCTGATAGAAAAACAATACAGAGAAAGGTTAAAGGTTCCCTTAGAGAAACATTAAACGTTTTGTTTTTATATATCACTATAATCAATCACCTTCTTTTTATATTTATAATTTTTTTTAATTCTGCTTTAATTAAGATTTTTTTTCAGTTTCCTTTGATTCTTCCAGGCAGTTTTAAAATACACAAAAATTTACAGAAGTTAAAATAATACAAAATATTTTACAAAAATATAATGTAAATATTTTATTAAGCAAAGGATAATAGAAAAATAAAAATGTCACGTCACATATAATCTAAACATATATATATATATATATTGAATTAAATAAACATTAACTAACTTTTAAAATGAATTCGTGTATTAAAAATATAAATAATAAAAAGTTTTTGAATATAACAATAAAGAAGAATATAATATAGTAAAAAATAAATAAATATTAAAAAATAGTAATACAAAATAAGAATAAAAGAGAAAACAAATAACGTTACACAAATATAAACGTAAAAATGTAGACAAACAATCCAACAACAAATAAGGAACACACATTACGTACATAAATTCATATTGTAACAAAATAATACAACCTTTTATCTACTGTAGTACACATATACTTGCACATTTGTACACAAACACACACACACATTTACATTTTAATGTATTATTATTATTATTGTCGTTGTTGTTTAGATTGTATACAGTCGTGTGTGTTAATCGTTAGTTTTGTTTGTACTTCAAACCACCAACAATGTAGCAAAGTCGTGCTATATGAAAAAAAAAAAAAATATATATATATATATATATATATATATATATATATGAAAAGAATAGAGGGTTAGGTTGGAGTTATATGAAGAGAAGCGATGTTAATATTTTTACCTACCTATTTTAATGTTTACCTACTTAATATATAAACTTTTGTATTGTGTATTCACGTACTGTTTGTTTTATACGCCAATAGCATTCATTCCCACAAACCTTAATACATATTATTATATAATAATTGTTCCTAAAAAAAAAAAAGAAATGGAATTTTGTTGTTATCCACTTTCTATATAAATTAATTATAATAGTAACACAGGTTTATTAGTTAATAGTTTTAAATTTATTCCGATAAGTTTAATTTTCTTTTTAAATCTGTTTATAAAGAAGATTCTAGGTTCGAATCCCAGTAAAATTGAAAATTTTCCATAAACTACAAAATTTATTTCTCATCGTAAAAAATCTGTTGTAAACATCACATGACTTCTTTCTACGCCTATTAAATTACATATACACATTTTTTACTGCACTTTATTTAAACGTATTTCATTCGAAAGTGAGATACGATCCTCCAATTCTTTTCTAAAGTGGACAGTTACACAATTGTTCAAATATTAGTTTTTATTTACATAAAATATTTATATAATTATTAATTCAACAATCTTACATGAAAATGAAATATTTTTTTTTTTTTTTTTTAAACTCCCCCAAGACGACCAGCCCACGCTAAAAAGCTTAACACAGTCGCCTCAGGGTTTCATGGCAGCGCAGTCTGCCCTCCCTAGCTCGTCCGAAGTCGGACATCCCATAGGGGTCTCTCGTGCCTCCTCGAAAACATACTAATCACCTCATCCGGTGATCAGAATGTTACTCCGCAGGAGAGCACCCTTCCCGTCCGTATTATACCTGATTAAGACACACATTTCGTTTGCTCTTCACAGTTACGCGTCCCCCCATGCCATCATCGGGGAGCTCCGACCCATCCACTTTTGCTCGTGAGTAGGCCCGAACACCCTAGGCATAGAGGCTGCCTCACTAGCCCCTACACGCATCAGATGGACTAGTACCTGTCCTCGATCACCCACGCATTCCCATGACCCCTCATTACTTGTTGCGCCATGCCTCCTTCGCCGTCAGCGATAGAGCACCGCAACAATATCCCCCCACTCCATGTCCATCGGTATATCCGGCAGCATAATCCAACAACAACATGAGCAAAGACACATAATACAATCATAAATTCCTAACCTAGCGAAGTACATTAACAACTACATGAAATATTAGGATAGAGTAAAAGTTCCTTTATTACTTATATTAATAGATCAGTATTATTCATATCTTCGTGAGTCGCTGATTAACAAAAGTTTTAAATCTCTGGTGTGTCGTATAAATAAAAGTTAATAATAATTAAACTATTCCGTTTGGTAAACTGCTATACACTGGTTACAAATGTTAATTTCGACCTAACGGAGTAAAATATTCAGTTTATATTATTGGATTATTAGGTGAATAATCAAAAAGAAAAATTACATGAAGAAACTTATCTCATAAACACGACAAGAAGATGAATATGAAGAGCAAGAAAATGTTAGAAAACCAAAGAAAGAATAAAAAGATTAAGAGAGGATGATGAATACAGAGACAGGAAATTTGAAAACTAGAGAACGAGTACACAAATTAAAATCAGAAGAATTATATCAAACCAAAGAGTGAATAAAATGATCGGCAACAAAAAAAAAATAAGTGAAGTGATGATTAACTTAGAGAAAATGTTGTCCGACAATATCAGAGAAGTAATGAACTAAAAGATAAGAATTTATTAATATGCAATCTATTAAGTTCGAGTATGGATGCCTCAGTGTATATACATTGTTTTTGTGAGGGTCTCTTTTTCAGTCACTATGTAGTTAATATTAATGTAGATAAAATTAAACAGAAATTCCAGAATAATTAAATCAAATTAAACAAGAAAATCCAAAAATAATACGATTCTGAATTATAATTTTCAATTAATATTAAATAATCAGATGTTTCACCAAATCTATTACAATACGCATATGTAATAATGCCTATTAAATTACATATATACATTTTTAAAAGTACAAAAAATTCTATCTCACTAATAACTTCAGAATTTTTTCATACTTTTTAAATTTTTTATCGTTATTATTGAATAATTATTTATTTTATTTTTTTTTTACAATCACGGGTTAATAACTAATTATTAATAAATCAATGTATTTAAATTAAAAAAAAAATTAAGAAAAACAGGAGGTGAAGTCTGATTCGAACCGATGTGCCTTCCCTTGTAAGATCCCAGTATTTCATTAATTAAAACTTTAATTAGATAAAACTCTGAAACCAATGAAAATAAGTACCGCTTATGATATATCATTGAAAAACTCTCAATAAATGCTTATTACTGCAGTTAAGAAAAAGTCCGAAATCTAGTTTTGTTTTTTATTTTGGGCTTTTTTGGACACTTTTGGTTCAATAGATTGTAATCAAAAGGGGAGATGCACAAGTAGATGTTACGACACTCTTAAATCCAAAATTTCAACATCCTACGGCTAATTGCTTTTAAGTTATGCGAGATGCTACGTACATATATACATAATACGTACGTACAGACGTCAAGCTGAAACTAGTTAAAATGGATTTAGGGCTGGTCAAAATGGATATTTCCATAGAAATCTGAAAACCGAAATTTTTTGCGACCACAATAGTTCCTTTACTTCATACAAGGAAGTAAAAAGAAATAATTTAATATAGGTGAAACTGGGCAAAGGTCTATATTTACCGAAGATAGAATAAAGAAATAAAAAATTTAATTAAAAAAAATTCAATAGTTCTTTTATGTTGTTAACCTCTTTTTTTATAACCGATATAATTTTATTTTGTTACTGAAAAAAAAAAAAAAAAACAAAACTGAAGGAAAACTGAAAAAACGTTTTTGACATACTTTTTTATAATGAATGAATGAATGAATCATTGTATATCTTACAACCAAAGATTCTAAAAATTTGTCCAATTAACAGATCTTTTCTTATTCTCAAAGCCAAAATTTGGGTGAATTTGGAGAAACATTTTACTACTTATTGGCTATTATTCAAGTAATGATTACCTTTATTATGGTTAAATATTTAAAATAAAACCCGTTACATTAATTTCGTTTTAATAAAAGCATAACAAAGCTTTTATTAAATATATTTTTATTAGTATTTAAAATAATTAAATGCTAATAAAAAGTTTATTGTGTTCCGTACAACGTAATAATATAATTTACAGATCACATCAGGAGTGGATAGATAATATGCTATTCTCCAGGTTAGAAAAGAACCGCTCCAGGATGGATCAAGAAAAACGTAATAATACATTGATCAGAAAAGGATCACAAAGATAAAAACAATTATTATAAAATAAAGAATAGATGTTTAGCTTTCGCAGAGGGTAAAAAAACTTTACTGGCGAATTCAGGAAAATAGGCAAATTTTTAAAGTTTAGGATTTGAAAATAATAACCGAAATTCTAGTTTACAAATTTCCTTTTCTAAAACAGAAAGTCAAATTCTATTTATTTTTTTTTTCGGGGCGAAAAAAGCTTTCGCGTTAAGATCGCTCACTTACGATATATTTGTTGTAAAAAAAAATGTTAAAAAGTGACAAAAATTAATTGAAAACCCAGCAACATAAAAATACATCTCCAGTAAAAGCGAAATGAAAATATATATATATATATATATATCAATATATATCCCAATTAAAAAATAATAAAATTACCATTTACTTTACGGTAATTGGTGTAAATAGCTGAAACAAACTACAATAACACAAATACTTGAACATAAATAGACGGCTCTAGGAAACCGTAAAACATAAGATAATAACATTTAATTATTATTCCCTAGAACAGTTTGCATGTTAGCCCCTAGGTTAAACTTGCGACGCAAAGCCACATAACATATACAGTTCAGAAGGATGTGGTGCACTGTTAGTTGACAGTCCGTGAACAAACGGGTTGATCGGTTTGCGTCATCAGATATCTGTGAGTAAGCTAGTGTGCCCTACTTGCAAACGGCAAATAATAACCTCCTCTCGACGGTTATTTCTGCATGAGAAACTTCACAGTGGCACAGTGTTCTTTACTGGACGAAGTTTGTCGTTGATGATAGCATTCCCTTTGCCTCTCATTGAGACCGTTCGAAGCGGAGCGATTTGTGAAAGGAGGCTGGAAACAAGCCTTCTTTGTCGCACCATCATTGCCCGGGAAAGGGGCTCGTTGCCAGAAACCCCAACATGGTTAGGGATCCAGCAGAAGTTCACTATTTTATTACGGCGATTCATTTGCGAAATAACACATTGAATCTCACAAACAAGGTGTCTGGAGTACAAGTAATTAATCGTTCTCATGGTACCTGATCAAACAAGGACATGTCGACATTTTTTGTTAATTATACGTAAGGACTTTTTAATGGCATACAGCTACGCAACGAAACTACTGGTGATGCTGGGAAGGCCAAACATGTATGTTTTGTCGCTAACCACAAAAGCACAACCAACAGAATTAACGTATTTAGAGCCATCCGTATATAACATAGAATCAGGATTCACGCAATTTATAATATTATAAAAATTGTTTTATAAGATAACCGGAGTGCGTTCTATTTATTATACTGACAGAGATCAAAGCAAGTTTGGTTATAAATTTATAAAATAAAAAATAACCATTTATTAAAATTAATAAAGAGACTGTTTTGAATTTGTGTTAAACTCTATATCGGCCCATTTTCCACCGAAATCTGATTGACTACTTTGTTTTTAAATAAAGCTGTAGCTGTAGTGGCGTTAATACGTAAGTACCAACAAATCTAATATAAAATATATCTAATATAAATATATCTAACAATAAAATAAACAATATAGATGTTAGATATTTTTTTAAATATCAAACAAATTTACTACACAAAGTAACGAAATAGTGAAGTTTTTTATTTTTGAAATACAGTTGTAAATTAACAAAAATTTGTTTTTGTCGCTTTTATACATTTTAAAAAATTTCCCCAGTACGGAGGGATGTTTGTAAAAGTAAATGGTTGAATGTTGTATTGTCACCCGACCTTAGTAACTGTGCAAAATTTCATTAATAGGCAATGTCAGAAAGTATGTTAAATTATTATACCCGCACTCTTAATTTACTCCCATACGAGGGGATGTTTGCAAAAGTAACGGTTGAATATTGTATTGTGCAAAATTTCATCACTAGGAAATGTCAGGATGTATGTTAAATTACTACACCTACACCCTTAATTTACCCCCGTACGAGGGGAATATTTGCAAAGGTAAAGGTGGAATATTGTATTGTCAACCGACCTTAGTAACAGTGCAAAATTTCATCAATCGGCAATATCAGGAAGTATGCTAAATTAAGGATGCAAGATTTGAGGACAACATAGGAAAAAAAATAGAAAAAACATTGCGAGCTAATGTAAAGCAAGTAAAAATGTCAAAATACCACATAATTTGTATAGCACGGCACAATTCTTCTGCGTATTATTAAAGGACTTAATCCTAGTTTTCCTTCATTCACCCAAACCCCATTTAGCAAGATTTATAATTATATCCCCGGTATGGCTTCGCCCGCGCTATATGGTTACTTACGTTTCCCGTCTCGTTTTTATTTTTTTATTTTCTGTTTTTTAGTTAAGTAACTGAGTCACACGTACAGTAAAATGATAGTGGCATTGTTAGTTGAGCCGCCGCGCCGTACAACGTCGCACCCCTTAAACAAATTTAATAAAACAAAAAACCGAAAATGGTTTTTAGATATTTATCTGAAGAGTATTTGCAAGCCTAAATCTGCTGAATACTATAGTCGGAAATGAGGAAAATGCAAAATCACTGTTGAAAATTTTTTTTACCTTTCTTCACTCATTTTAAAGTCAAATTTCAATAATCTGTAAATTTGATTTAGATATTCATATGAAGAATATGCATACCGAAAGTCAAGTTGATTTCTTCATCTCTTACCAAGAAATTAAAAAAAAAAAAAAAAAAAATTGTAAAATACCATGTTAAACTTATTCTTCTTGTATAGAGTGCACAAATCATTTACGGTGTAACCATCAATTTCATTTCATAATTTGTTCAAAGCGATTTCAAAATTTAAGTTGTTCTTAATTATTCCATACGTGACATAGTTTTCTAACCATATATATTGGTATTCATAATTTTATCTATAGGAACCGAGGATTTCTCCTCGAAATTGAACCGTTAAACTTGAAATTTTAAAAAATCGTTCCTAGTGTGCACGTAAACCGTAAGAAGAACGTGTATACAAATTTTCATCAATATTTCTTCGTTAGCTTTTGTTGAAATCATTCAGTTCCTTTTTCCTGTTGAGCCTCCAGGAATTACCTTCAGATATTACTACAGAGGATAATGAGGAAGATATGTATGAGTGTAAGTGAAGTGTGTCTTGTGCAGTCTCAATTCGACCATTTATGAGATGTGTAGTTAATTGAAACCCAACCACCAAAGAGCACCGGTATTCACGATATAGTATTCAAATCCTCATAAAAGTAAATGCCTTTACTAGGATTTGAACGTTGGAACTCTCGACTTCGAAATCATGTTGTTGACCCTGTACTTCTGTTTCTAACTTCAATGTTCCGATTCCGAGAACTCTGTAAATATTTAGGTTTTCATCTTCGACGACTTACTTGGGCGAAACATATCACTTCTAAGCGGAAACAGTTAGATCTCAACACATGCACTGGACGATAGGACGTAGATTCTCGGCTTTCAGCAGAAAGTAAATTATTGATTTATAAATCCGTTTTAAAGGGTATTTGGACTTACGGGCTTAAATTGCGGGGTACAGCGTGCAACTCCAGTATTGACATACTTGAACACTACCAAACAAAAACACTACGGAATATGCTCAACATATCCTGGTACATTAAGTTATAGCCTTATATATAATGACCTTAGTTGCGAATCGCTCGGTAGGATATCTCTCTGGTTACCCTTCGGTATCAAATCGCTTGGATCGGCAACCGATTTATTTGGCGGTCAATTTATTAGATAACACGATCAGTGATTTTTAAAGATTAATGAGGAACAATATTCTTGGTTTGCCTTATCGTTTCAATTAGGTGAATTTATGATCTGGCCGAACGGCCAGATCATTCCGTTATTAAGTCACAAGCCGCTGGGTCTGTGGCAACTTAGTGTTAATTCAAATACATCTTATTTACTTATTGTTCTATGAACAGATTATAAGGTCGCTGTACCGTTATAATAAAAAAATAAAAAAAGTTTTTTTGGGCGATGAACTTAGACAAGTTGTTTTATAAGTACAAATAAACGATCTGAATTAAATACAAAATTAACGTATAATTACCAAATTGGAATTATCTCTATTTAAAATGTTACAATTTAATTTATTTTTGAGTTATAAAAGATTATTAGAAAATAATGAAATTATAATGGCATAATGTCTGCGAATCTTTTAAAATAGGAAATAAAATTGATTATGGATTTTGTGTGTGTGTGTGTCTGTCTGTCTGTCTCTCTCACTCTCTCACGCTCTCTCTCTCTCACCCTCTCTCTCGCTCGCTCACTCGTTCTCTCTCTCTCGCTCTGTGTGTGTGTGTTAGTGCGCGCGAGTGTGTGTAACAGAGGATATAATAATAGGGGTTGAAGAATGTACAGTAGCTGTTGTATGTTTGATAGAAGTAGTACTTATTGTAACAAAATGGATGGACATGACATAACACTTGTGAAAATTCTCACAATTCATTATTTAGAGAAGACAACAAAACTGACATGTACACACACAGATATATATATATATATATATACACACGAATGCGTATACATTCTTTCTGGTTATATTTTATATAAACTACATTCATATAAATTAACAGTATATACAATTTGTTACCACGAAGAAAAATTATAACAGTCATATAATTTCAATGATTTTCTTTAAAAAAAAAATTAAATTACAGATCTCATTTATGTTTAAGATAAACTTTTAAAAGAAAAATTAATCTAACTTAAAAATGATAATAAGAATGTAGAAAAGAAATTCTAATTAATTAGATTACGAATCTCTACTCTTAGAAAACGGCTCTATACGAAAAGCTTACTAATCCTTAATTTGGAGACTGCTAAAATAAAAAAATATTATTTATTTTATTGCTAATTATTTTCTTTTAATTCTTTTTAATTTTAAACTGCGTATAGTCTTGAAAAAATGTTACCTCTTTGGAAAAACTCGTTCATAAGAAAAACGCAAAATAACTTATATAGAGGATAAAATTTTTTTTAAAAATATACAGGTACTCTATAAAGAGACTACTACCGAACATGAATAAAGATCCTATATATTTCGGAAATATGTATTTTTATTTTATTCAAAGTTTTCCAACTAATTTCTTTTTTTTTAAGATTTATAACAGAAAAACTAGTATGATATCTCACTATTATATAAAAAGGTAACATCTTTTTCATTTGTTCCCGATAACCAATGAAAACTACAGATCCAATCATTACGAAATTTTAACAGTAATTTTCTTATGATCTCCAGAATATTTACCAGTTGTATGTTGTTTTTTTTTTTTGGTTAACATCCGGGTCTACCGTTACGTATTGCTTCAGAGAATGAGATGAATGATTTGTAGCCCGTATGAAAATGCCATGCCTGACCGGGATACGAACCCGGAACTTCCAGATGAAAGGAGATCCCACAGTTTAAACCTCATCAATGTCACAACTACAAAAATCATATAAAAATAACTATAAATAAATAACCTAAAACTTGTTTTATTAAATTAATGACAAAATTTAATATCTGTATTTGTTATTATATATTTTTTACTATAATTTAATATTATATTTGTTAAATTTAATATCGATAGGTATTTTATTCATAGATTGTCATTGTCTATGAAAGATCAATTTTGATTATTATCGTAATTTATATAAAAACAAATTAGTTTGATAATAAAATTAAAGGGAATTACCTCTATTTACATATTAAACAAGTTCTGATAGTTTGAGGTATATCGAATTCCTCAGAAATTTGATATTATGCTTTAATAAATTTAATCTCGTTGTCTAAACTGGCGGCGACCCGCGAGAACTCATCCTTACAAAAGTAAAATGGCACACAGTAGATTTCTATATCTTTAACTACAAGTTCGATCAGAATAATTCACATACATAACTGGCCTAGATTCGACTTTCAATTTGGTATTAATATTTTCATAACGCCTAAGTTGGCGAGATCATAAATAGGAAGAATGTCTAGGAATATAGAATTTATGATTGAAGAAAACATGAATCTACGGTAGAATGTTCTCAAAGAAGGGCAACTTTTACCCTTACGTTCGGCTCAAAATCAACATATCAGTTTTTGGGAAGGTTGTTATTACTAGTGTTTAGGCCACTAATTCCAACATTAACTAACGTTTGTTATTGGATGTAATTCTGAAGGTAAAACAAAATAAAAAATTACTACAGTGTTTTATCTAGTTTTATTAGTACCGCGATTTTTCCGCTCTTGCAGATTTTAATTGTTTATAACTCGAAAACGAAAGTATTTATCAAAAAATTATTTTCATCATAGTATTTTTCGTAATATTTAACATTAAAATCATGTATCACATGTCATCCTTCCTATTTAAAAAAAGTTTGATTCAACGATCCAAGAGGGCCGACAAAAATTTCAAATACAACATAAAATAGTAGTCATTTTGTAACAATGTAGATCCGCACTTATTTATACCTCCTACTAGCTCTCAGTTTTGAAATCTGAAGCTATTTTCATACTTCAATATCACTATATTTACTTCTTTTTTTTCTGGTTCGTATAACCAGAATCTAGACCCTCGGGGTTCGGGTTACCTCAGACCAATCCCGGAGCAAACTCGGATGCTCCTCGGAGCCAGGGGATTTTTCTGATGGCCGCAGAGCTCGCTTCACTCGCCAATTTTCCAATTTTCCAGGGGGACCGGTGCCTTGAACAACCGCAGATCTTTCCCATCTTTCAGTCGCCTTTTCCATTTACCCACAGGGCTCCACCCCCTAAACCCCCGCACTGTACGTTATCCTTACATTGTGAGAGTAATAGTTAGCGTATTCAAACTTTACTGAAACCTGAAAAAGAAACTAAATTACAAAAGACAGAATATTATTAACTATGATAACTAAAGTACGCACGCGTTTGACGACGAAAAATTCATAACTTATTTCTTTGCCATGGTGGCAGAAATATAATAATGAAGTAAAAGGATTAATTTACTTTTCACTTAATGAATATCTTTAATTCACAGTTCACTCTTCATGGGGGCGAACAAATAATGAATATTTTTAATAACTTAACCTTCAATGGAGCTAGGGCCTCGTTCGATGGCTTAAAACCTTCCCTGGCATAACACGAATGTGTCCTGAAAAAATATATATGTGTATATATATATATATATATATATATATATATATACACACACACACACACACACACATACACTTCCGAATAACCAGAAACTAACAAATACCTACTAACAAATATCCTACTAACAAATACCACGTTTGAATTTTGAAAACTGGACGATTATTTGCAGAGATATTATAACAACACCCCGTCGCACCTTTCAAAACAACACCCCAGGGCCACCCCGTTTGTTAGAGTTGACGGTGATTACCGGGTCTAGTTTTCCACAAGGTGCTCGGATACCTAGCCACTCTAGCCTCATACCCAGTCCCTAATGGAAGCCCAGTATTGTTAAACAGAATTTTTTTTTAAATCTATTTAATATTATTTTATTTAACGTAAATTTAATTCTATTATTTTTTAATATTTTTCATTCGATTGATTGGAATCATTCAGTTCAAACCCAGCTCACACACAGTAATAGAAACTTCAGAGTTCTTTAATTCAATTTATTATAGTTTGCGCTTCAACAGAAAATCTCCACTGCTAAATATATATATATATATATACATTTTTTTGTTGAGATTTTCCGAGATAAAATATACCTAAAACAACCTTCTCATTTATGCCAAGAAACACGAGTAATAAAAGTTTTTTTGCGATTGATCGAGTATTTTTTTTTGTTTTCCCGAACAAACAAAAATCCTCTTGCTTTTTATATAATAGCACATATATATATCTTTTATATAATTTTTTAAAAAGTAATAAAATTACAACAATTTTTTTATAAGTTAATCTGAATATCTTAATAATACATATTTTTTTTAAAAGATATACAAGTGTCATAATATTTGAGTGGCCAATGATAGAAACAGGAGGAGTAATATAAAAAACAAAATATTACCTTAACGGAAAAATATTACTATTCATGGATTTTGAAAATAAAAACAATTATATCATTTTTATATAAATGAAAATGTAAATGTCCGTTTGTTCAAAATCTTAAATCTTCGAAAGTTTTTCACCGATTGCTTTGAAATGTTGACAAAACGTTGCATTCGAATATGCGTGTTATTTTATATACCTAAGATGTCACACCTGTGACAGGTAAAAAAATGTTTTTTTTGAAAAACAGCATGTTGGACGTAAAAGCAATACACACTATACTAAATATTTTACGATTTCATTTCAATGTTTCCAATATGTGTGTCCGCTATAGACTAAAAATCTACTGGACCGATTTACGCACGGGGAAAAAGGGAGAAAGGGAAAATCAAAACAGGTAAAATGGAAGAAGGGGAAAATAAAAAAGGGAGAAATGAGGGAAAAGGAAATGGTAAGGGAAAGGAAAAAGAAAAGGGGTACGTGGGAAGAGGAAGGAGAAAAGGAATAAAGGAAAGGAAAGCGGGGAAGATGAGGAAGGGGAAAAAAGAAATGGGGAAAAGGGAAGGGTGTGAAAAAAGAAAATGGAGAAAAGGGAAAGGGGGAAAGGAAACGGAAAAAGGGAGAAAGAGAAAAAGGGAATGGTTAAATTTTGTAAAGTTTTGTAAAAAAAGGTAAAAGGAAAGAAGGGGAAAATGGAAAAACGGGAAAAGGCAATGGACAGAGGAAAGGAAAAAAAGAAAAAGGGGAAAGAGAAATGGGGAAAGGATGGGAAAGGAAAAGAAAAGGAGTGATGCGGGGAGTGGGAAAAATTAAGGGGAATATGGTAAAAATTAAAATGAGGAAAGGAACGGGAAAGGGGGAAATGAAGATGTGAAAGTTGGAAGAGGAAATGGAGGAAAGGGGAAAGGTTACATTTTGTGAAGTCCGTAATGTTCAATTTGTTAATGTTTTATCAAACTTTCAATTGTGTTCATTTAATCTACATATATATATATACATCGATTAAATGAACACAATATATATATATATATATATATATATATATATATATATTGTGTTCATTTAATCACAAATAATACTCAAATTCTAATCACTTATATACTCAAATCTAGAAATAGCGAAGCATTACCGGGTCTACTAGTATATAATAAATTTATTATTAAATATAAATTATTATATTAAATATAATAAATTACTATTTAATAAATTATTAAAGTAGTAATACTAATTAAATATATATAATAAATAAAATTATATGTTAGATTTACGATGATTTCTACGAAGACGTAAAATTATTATTTATTATAATAGAAAAGTTTAATATATAAATCGTAAATAAATTAAGACATAAATAATAATTATTATTTATTAAATTATTGATATAATTTAAATCTCATTAGATTAATTAAGCGAAACTTATAACTATAAGAAAAATAAAGTTATACCATTGAAATATAGATCTGATCATTTATATCCAGTCTATATAATTCATAATATAATTATATTAAATCTGTTTTATTATAGATGGATTAATTCGTTTCAGGCAGAAGAAACAGTTTTAAGTTAAAAAAAAAAAAAAAAGATTGCATACCGTACCTTACATTCACCTCTTTTACACTGCTACACAATGACGACTCACCGTAATGCAGAGGCCAAGGACTTATGGAAGTAGGATTTACTAGCAGAACTGACCGATTACAAACATCGGTTGTCTTACTCGATATACCCTTTAATGGTGGCACCGATCAATTTTTTCATCAGTATTTTTTACAAATCGTATATACAGTAAAAATAAATATTTACAGATGGAAGAAATCTCATTTTTATTCTTACTTACAAGTGAAATGGAAAGCGAGAAATTCCTAGACCTCGACAGCGTTGATCACTGAAATAAGATATATAATCTAGTCCTTGAACGGCAATGAAAATGATGAAGATATATAGAGGAAAGGAAATATTTTAATATTTATTCAAATACTTGGAAAAGTTTCATTTCGTTAAAGTCAATTTTTTTAATGAGCTAGATGTTCAAACTGTTATAGAATATAATTAACCTTTGTAAATATTACAAAAACTAAAAATAATAAAAAAATTTATGAATCAGCGATTTCAAAATCACCTTAAGTCTCTTTACATTTATCATCTTCTTTTAATATTTTCATTCTTATCTTGTTCTTAACATTTTAATTCCTCTTCATATTCATCTTCTTGTCGTTTTTTTTTTTTTTGTGATATATTTCTTCATGTTATCTTTCTTTTTCCTGAATTATTATTTTTTTTTTCATTTTTAATTATTCACCAAATAATCCAACAATAAAAACTTAATATTTTACACCGTAAGATCGAAATTAACATTAGTAACCGGTAAACAGGAGTTCACTAAACGGAATAGTTTAATTATTATTAACTTTTATTTAAACGACACACCAGAAATCTGAAATATTTTGTTAATCAACAACTCACGAAGATAGAAATAATACTGATCTTGTAATACGAGTGTAACAAAGGAACTTTTACTCTATCCTATATTTCATGTAAGTTTGCTGAATTAATAATTATATAAATACTTAATGTTAATAAAAACTAGTATTTTAGCAACTGTGTAACTGTCCAGTTTATTAAAGAATTGGAGGATCGTATCTCACTTTTAAATAAAATAAGTTTAAATGAAGTGGAGCAAAAAAGTGTATATGTAATTAAATAGACGTTCGAGGAAGTCATGTGGTGTCCACATCAGATTTTTTAATCAAATACTTAATTGAATAGAGAATATATTCTGAATTAAAAAAGGGCAACTTTTTGTTAATTTAATTTATTTAAAAGTTATATGTTTATTTAAAAGTTGTTAACATGTTTATTAAATTTATTTATTTCTTTAATTATTTTTTTAATCTGTTTTAATATTACTATAACAATAGGTAAAGAAAGGTCAACGTTCCAACTTGCAACATCATAACGAATAACGCTTCTAACTTTCCCCGCACAAACTTTTTCCACCTTAAATTAAGTGTAACTTAAGAATGACTCTTACCAAGTTTTAATTAATTTTCACGTGTACAGTATACAAATTTCATTGAAATTGATCTGGTAATTTTGGAGATTTTCAAACCACAAACTTTTATACGTAGGCCTAAATATATATATAGCCCTATAAATAAAGGAAACCACAATTTAACTGATTGGTATTTTCCTACTTCTCATACCTCAAAACGCAAAGAAAACTCATTTCCTTCGCAATTACCACCACGTGAACTAAAGTAATATCGTACTTTTCTTCTAAAAGTTTGTAAAAACCATAAACACAAGTATAAAAGAACAGAGACCTATAAAATAATCGATGATTTTAAAAGTTCCATATGATTAGGTAATCTTACAGTACAATAAGTTGACTACTCATAATATAATTTATTTATGAAATAAAAAATATATTTTTCATGATAACTATGGAGGTTAATGCAAGTACTACACAAGTGCAATACTATATAGTAATACGTTACTGCAATGCAGTAAATCGCTCATCTGAACGATTTGTATAATCTCTCATAAAATTTCTTGATAAGAGGGGCACCATTCTTTATATTCTATGACAGAGCTACTTGATCAATGAAACCAAAACTTTGAACGGATGATAGAGTTTATAATAGAATATATTGAAATTATTGCAAATTCATCAGCGAAATTATCCGTAAAAATGAACCACTTAATAGGATATTTGAAGTTTTAAAAGTATTAGCGAGTGTTTATAAGAAAAAAAACATACAAAAGATAAAAAAAGAAAGACTTCAATTCCTATCAACGCTGAATATAAATATTCAAATTTATTTATCGGTAAAATAATTTCGTACAAATTTATTTATTAATAACCTTAAAACGTAAATTAGCATTTAAGATTCCAGTTTCCAACAAAAAATAATTAAAATTTCAGAAAATTTAATGTATGGTTAGTAAAAAATCAAAAAGTGATTTAAGTAATAATTTCAGGAAATTCCTGACAAACAAAAGAACTGTACGCATAGCCTTTTAAAAATGGAAAAAATTTTTGCAATATAATTTACATTTCATTGCCTTTTTACTTCCTTTTATGACGTAAAGAAAGTATTGTGATTGCAACAAATTTCAGTTTTCAGTTTTTAATAGAAATATCTATTTTTACCATCCCTGAATCCATTTTGACTAATTTCGGCGTTATATCTGTACGTATGTATTTATCTCGCGTAACTCAAAAACGGTTAGCAGTAGAATGTTGAAATTTTGGATTTAGGACTGTTGTAACATCTAGTTGTGCATCTCCCCTTTTGTTTGCACGACTGGACCAAAAGTCTCCAAAAAAGCTCAAAATCCAAAACAAATTTGGATTTTGGACTTTTTCTTAACGGCAGTAATAAGTCCTCGCTGAGAGCTTTTCAACGATATATCTTAATTAGTATTATTTTTATTGATTCTAGAGTTATAACCAAACAAAATTTTAATTAATCAGATATTTGGATCTTGTAAAAGGATAGCACATCCGTTCGATTCAGACTTCATCTCCTTTTTTTTATAACTTTTTTTAATTTAAATATATTGATTTATTAATAATTATTAACCTTTAATTGTAAAAAAAAGGTTTACGATAAATAATAATTCACTAATAACAAAAAAAATATCAGACGTTATTAATGAAATAAAATTTTATGTACTTTTCATTTAAGAAAAAAAATGTATATATAATTTAATAGGCGTACAAGGAAGTTATGTGGTGTCTACATCAGAATTTTTTTTAAATTAATAATTTTAAAAAATATATTAACTTTCTTTTTAATAACAATAAATTAAGATTTTATTTTTTTTAATTGACTATGCACATTGAAAAAATTATATGTATTCTTCAGAAAATTATTATTATAATACTAACCGATCAGATCTCGCTTCGTTTATCCTTCCGTCTAGCCAGAAGGCTCCGCCCCCTGGATTCCCACTCTGTTCATTATGCTTGTGAGAATAATAATGATCAAACAATTAAAACCTGTTCAATTTATAGACAACATCAGTATATGGTAATTTCTTCAGAGGAACAATTTAGTCAGCACAGGACTTGAATCTTTGTATACTTTGAAGTAAGGTTTTGAGTGCGGGTTTCAAAATAGTCAGCCCCATTTTAAAAATAATAGTTATACTTGGTTACCCGTACGAAGGACGGGTAAAAATGTATTTTTCACGGTTCTTATCGTAGCCGACAAACAACATAAGGAGGTGTCTCATTTTTTATTTGTTTAATTAAGTAACCGGAGGCAGGTTCAGCCAGTGGCGGTACACCATGCTGCACACACATTAGAAAATGGCAGTACTTGTTTTGGTTGAGTCGCCACACCGTAAACCGTCAGACCATTAAAATTAATTTTCTCGATAACAGAAAGAAATATAGAAAAATATAGAGAGCAATATTGTAGAAAATTTAATTTCAAATATTAAAACTGCTTTCCGAATTCGATTTGATCAGCTGTTTGGCCGAAGTAAAGTTGAATACCGGCAAGGAACACAATGCGGTTGCTACCGCAAGCCATTAAAATGGCCACAATCTTGAAAAGGTGAAACCTTTCATAACGGCAATAGTTATCATAAATCATATATTTATATTATAAATTTAGTTTTAAGGAAAATAATGTTTAATGTTTGTAATTTTTGAGAAAAATATATACATTCTAAAGGTTTCAATATATAGGAAATAGCAATCAGGTTATAAAAAGAGATACAAATAAGTATCTAAAGATAAAATGTTCGAGTCCGGGGATCTATTGAAACAAGGGTGTGGACAAAACATTGTTATCTAGGATGAGTAGATCAGTTAATTTCTTAGTATGCAAAAGAATTCTTTCATAGAGAATAAATTCTCAAACACACAGATATGCACACAAACAGAATGAAATCTGGAGTATAAACTAATAAATTGGGGTAAAAATTCACTTTTTTAGGTTTGATATACAATAATGTTGTTAAATTAATAATAAGTACATAACATTTTAAAGAATACATGTAGAGAATTTAATTCTGAACAAAATGGTTTAAGATAGATAGTTAATAAAACAAAAAAGTTAGAAAAACCCGTATTTTATTCAGAAACAGTACATTGCTACATTTGTCAGAAAAGTAATTATTTATAATAGATCTTTTTCGAATTTCCCCCCTCCCAAAAAAAACCCTTATTTTTCAACCAATTGACCAAAAATTGATGTATTTTTAATAGACAATAAGAATTATATGGTAATATGCATGTTCCAAAATAAAAAATAAAAATTGGTAGTTTTTCGTTTCTCCCCCACACCAAAAGTTTGCATGTTTTTCACCTGGAGATAACTGAAAATAGCAAGAAATATAGATATTAATAATAACCAGGTTGGAAAAACAACCCAATAACCAAATATAATCATTTATATTACCATTCTCATAACCATTTATTTTATAAATATAATTAAACCATACTTAACCTACGCTGGCTTCGCTCGCTAACCTTATTAACTAACAGTAATGTTTTGAATATTTAAATAATAAATTCAGTAATTATTGCTGCAATTATTTTTTTTTTTTGCAAATGCTATGCCTGACCGGGATTCGAACCCGGGACCTCGGAGAAAAACCCGAGACGCTACCACTCATGCCACGAAGGCCGACAATTATTTATTATTTAAATAATCAAAACATGACTGTTAACTAATTGAGTTTAGCGAGCGTAAGTTAATTTTGGTTAGATTAATAAATTAGTAATTATTGCAATTATTTATTATTTACTGTTAAATTAGTCGAGTTTAGCGATCGTAGGTTAAGTTTGGTTAACCTACCGGGTTGGTCTAGTGGTGAACGCGTCTTCCCAAATCAGCTGATTTGGAAGTCGAGAGTTACAGCGTTCAAGTCCTAGTAAAGCCAGTTATTTTTACACGGATTTGAATACTAGATCGTGGATACCGGTGTTCTTTGGTGGTTGGGTTTCAATTAACCACACATCTCAGGTATGGGTCGAACTGAGAATGTACAAGACTACACTTTCATTCACACTCATACATATCATCCTCATTCATTCTCTGAAGTATCATCTAAACGGTAGTTACCGGAGGCTAAACAGGAAAAAAGAAAGAAAGGTTAAGTTTGGTTGATTATATTTATAATTTATATCTATAATTATAAGCAATAATACTTATATGTTTAATATGTTAATATGAAGAATATTTAAAATGACTGCTATAAAAGAGCATGGTAGTGTGTTATTGGGTTATTTCTCCAACCGGGTTATTGTTAATAGCAATATTTCCTGCTATTTTGAAACATGCATATTCCCACATAATTCTTATTAGATATTAAAAATACATCGATTTTTGCCCCATTGGTTAAAAAATTAAGTATTTTTTCTTGGGGGGGAATTCCAAAAATGATCCTTTAAAATAAACAAAAAACAAATTCTGTTTGGTGAAGTGAAAAATTTGTAAAAACAAAACTTACTATTTAAAATTTTAAAAAAAATGTTAATTTTACAACAATTGTAAAATAAAATAAAAAAATTAAAATTGCTTAGATAATTTTTTTATTAACAATAAATTATTTGAAAAATTATTATTTCAAAGTTGGCAGTAAAATAATAACTGACCAACAATACGCAACACTGTATTAGAGTTTAGATTTCTGTAAGATTAAGTTTATCGGGTACAGTAAACTGTGCTGTCATTAACAAAGTTTTATTATGAATTTTAATTGAAGTTGATCGGTTGACCGTTGAAGTAATGCTGTAATTCTTTACAACAGAGGAATACGTTAATATGTTATTTTGGGTATGTGAAATGACAATACTACACATACTGCAGTAGATTGTGAAATACCGTTTTCCGAATCGCAGGATTCCAAAACCCAAAACAATCATCGAGACTTTTCGCAATTTTCGGGAAACAGATTTACTAGTATTAATACCAGCTACGAACGATCTATCCACTACGATACTGTTATTGATGAAATTATTACCGATGCAGTCCAGGCGTCAGTATACGACGTTTTTCTAAGCGGATCGGAGTTTCGCATTCGATGGTTTCGAGGACACTTGAACAAAATAAATTTTATCCTTATCATAAATAGCCACTTCAACATCTACACCTCTCTCTCTTTTTTCCTGTTTAGCCTCCGATAACTACCGTTTAGATAATTCTTGAGAGGATGAATGAGGATGATATGTATGAGTGTAAATGAAGTGTAGTCTTGTACATTCTCAGTTCGACCGTTCCTGAGATGTGTGGTTAATTGAAACCCAACCACCAAAGAACACCGGTATCCAAGATCTAGTATTCAAATCCGTGTAAAAATAACTGGCTTTACTAGGACTTGAACGCTGGAACTCTCGACTTTCCAAAATCAGCTGATTTGGGAAGACGCGTTAACCACTAGACCAACCCGGTGGGTCAACATCTACACCTGGGAGACAATCCGCTTCACTTAGAATTCTAAAAATGGTGGAATACAAATCGTCATCTCTATAAGTATGTTTTGTTTACCGAAGGGGCAAATTTCACTCGATTTGGCGTCACCAACTTACGCAATTAGCATACATGGGCAGAAATAAATCCTAATGAAACGGTGGAAGACAATTTTCAACGCCAATTTAGACTCAATGTATGGTGCGCCGTTCTTCACAATTAGTTGTCTGGACCGTTCATATTACATGGCCGCTTAAACGTTGAGGTCTATTTGCATTTTCTTCAAGAAGAATTGCCGCAACTGCTTGAAGGTGATCCTTTAGCGCTAAAACGTAAAGTATACTTCTAGCACGATGGTACCCCTGCCCATTTCTCTTCTACCGTTTTCACTTGATTAAATCACCATTTACTTCAGAAATGGGTCGATCGTGGAGGTCTACCACGTTCCTGGCCATCAAGAAAACCTTTAGATTTTTGCGTCTGGAGATGGATGAAAAATATTGTGTATAAAACAAAAATAAATTCTCCTGAAAAATTTTAATTGTCCGCGTTTTGGATGCGGTTGAGCAACTTAAATAAAGTCCTGAAGAACTAAAAACAGCAACAAAAGTAGTACAGAAGTGTGCCAAGAAATGTATTGAATATGGTGGACTTATTTTTGAACATTTATTATAAATTGGTGCGAATAATGCACTTCGGTCTGGTGAAATATTCTAACTTTTCTTTGTTTTATTTAATTTATCTTACACTATTTTGTTAAGAATTAAATTCTCTACAATTTTATTTAAAATTTTTATGTGTTTATTATTAATTTAATAAAGTGATTGTACGTAAAACATAAAAAATATTTACCCTTATTTATTGGATTTTACCCAAGAAATTACTGTAGATATAACAATGGAATCTACTTTATTCAATTTTTCAGGTTTAAAACCATTAGAAATCATCAATTCTGCCCTTTAATTAATCCTAAAAGTTTCAGTACAACCTAATTTCACCGTCTAACATGCAAATGAAGAAATATAGAATTTATCTTTATATGAACTTTTCCAAAATTTTCACAAGTAGAATAGATTATAAACGTCTATGAAGAACTTCGTGATACACTTTATGTGTGTGTATGTGGTACCCGTGTGCGTTCGCACGCGTATGTGTCAAAAAAAGAGAGAGTGAACAAAACAACGTGAAAACAAGTAATATGGAACGAGTATTTTTAAAATTTTCTACTCAACAGGGAGCTGTTGCATAAATTGAATACGTCTGTTGTATAAAATTAATAATAAAAAAACAACACTCTCCAAACGTACAAGTTTAAAATTATGAGTAACAGTGATAATGTTACAAAATACTAAACAGAATCTAATAAATAATATGTACTATAACAAAATACATAAATTTTAATTTTAATAATCAATTTAACAAATTTAAAAATTATACTCTAACGAATGCTAACATAAAAAAAGAACTTAAACTGATTTCGCACATTCACACAATAGGTGGTCTCAGTGAAGAAGAAAAAATATATATATAAAATAATAATAATACAGACAGAGAAAAATAGGTAACATTAACTTAGATATTAAAAAAAAAGAAAACAGAACTAAATATAAGAAAATAAAAATGACACAACTAGGTTAAATTTTACTAATTCATTTTTATAAGAGAAAAAAATTATATTTAAGTATAGGTCAAATGGAGAATTTTTTATTTTTACTTCCTTGTACAGTATTGTAATCGCGAAAAATTTCGGTTTTCAGATTTCAACGAAAATATCCATTTTGACCATCTCAGAATCCGTTTTGATTAGTTTCCACGTGACGTGTGTACATACGTAAGTACATACATACATATGTACGTAAATTTCTCGCATAACTCAAAAATGATTAGCAGTAGAATGTTGAAATTTTGTATTTAGTACTATTGTAACATCTAGTTTTGCACCTCCCTTTTTAATTGCAATCGACTGAACCAAAAGTGTCCAAAAAAGCAAAAAATCCAAAAAAAACTGGGTTTTAAACTCTTTCTTAGCTGCAGTAATAAGTGCTCATCGAGAGCTTTTCAGCTATATATAATAAGTGGTATTTATTTTCATTGATTCCAGATTTATAGTTCAATAAAATTTTAATTAATGAAATATTTGAATCTTACAAGTGGAAGAATCCACTTGTAAGCAGATCTTAGATCGGCAAGAATTCGACTTAATTTCCTTTTTTTTTTAACTTTTTTTTTTTAATTTAAATATATTGATTTTTAATAATTATTAACCTGTGATTGTAAGAAAAAAAAATACTATAAATAATAATACAATAATAATAAAAAAAAAAAATGTAATAAAAATTATATCTAATTTAATAGGCGTACAAAGAAGTCATGTGGTGTCCACATCAGTTTTTTTTATTACATATTAATTAACAACCGTATTACTTAAACAGAGAAGTATCAAAGTCTTCACGATCCGTGTTATGTCAGAATCATACGCTGCAATCATTTTGTCACGCGACCCAGTTACACTTTAATTCTATGCGTACATTATAATTGCTATTAAAATTTCGTTAATATAATAATTAAAAATTTAATTTTTAATGTTTATACATAATTGCAAAAGAATAAAAATAAAAAAAAAAACAGATATTCCTTAATATTTGCGAAATTTCATTTTTTACCAGTGTTTTTTATTATTAGCGGATCTATGAAACGATAAGAAAACAAATAGGCACTTTTATGGAACACAAAGCCATTGAACATTTATTTAAATACTCATTTACTTTTAACAATATATGAATGCTATTTAAAGATTAAATGTCTCGATCGGAAAGGGTATGATAAGAAAAAGTTACTTAGTATCACAATACCTAAATTAAATTCTGTATCTGTTTCTAATGTATTGCGCTCTTCACTTAGTTTTGGTTCTGTGCGTTTATCATGAAAGCATATTAATTTCAATACCGACGTTTAACACAAATATTTAAGATAGGTCGACTAACAAACACGATTCCATTGACTTCCTGCCACCGCGTGGAATTTGCTGGGAACTACGATAGGTGGCAACTACACGTTATGTATCTTTAAGAAACATGGTGTTGCGAAAAATATCGAAAATCAATATGCGTATCGATACGTGGCTGAAAAATTCGGATTTTAGCTTCATGATCGTTATATTTTTTTCAATATAATTGGGTGTTCAAACTATCAAGTTTTGTTCGGTGTCACCGTGAATCGGGTATGGGTCCGAATACAGTAGTCGAATGGAATATTTTCATTAAAGAAGTGTGTGTGTGTGTGTGTGTGTGTGTACTTCAATTAACGACGTACGTGAGAGAAAAATGAGGAAAACGCTACGGTCGTCGAAATCGACGAAATGTTTCTCGAGGAGCAAAAATCATGCTGGTCGTGTCTACCTACAACGGGGTTTCGGCAGCATCTGTGGTGAAAACAGCGAGCGTTTCGTCGTGAAAGTTGCCGACAAAGACAAATGCTGCCAAAGACAACGTTTGTGGGAAAAAATATTGCACTCGGATTCCTGGCGTATGTACAAAATCGATACATTGGACACGGAAGAGTTTCGCCATTAAACTGTGTGATTCATTAGTACTATTATATTGATCTTCACAGCGGAGCTCATACTCAAATTGTTGAACGCTTGTGAGGTTCATTGAAATGATGAAACAAAAAGATTACTTGGTACCAGGTGGAATCCCACTTCGCTTAATTTATGTGACATCGAAGACGAGAACAGAAAGTAGTCGATGCAAAAAAGAACACTAGTCATGTGGTAGTCTGTAAATAAATTTTATTTGATCTTAAAATTGAAATTATGCAGTGGATGTAAATATTCAGTTTTTATTATTAGATTATTTGGTGAATAATCAAAAATGAAAAAAAAAAACAATCATACAGGAAAAAGAAAAATAACATGAAAAAATATACCTCAAAAACGAGAAGAAGATGAATATAAATAGGAATAAAATGCTAAGAACAACGGAAGAATAAAAAAATTAAGAGAAGATGATAAATACAAAGAGGAAGACAATGTTAAAACTAATGAAAGAATAAAAAGGAAGGAAATGTTGCAAACCAAAAAGAAATAAACAGGTAGAAAATGTTGCAAACAAAGAAAGAATAAAATGATTATGAAAGGATGATGAATACAAAGAGAGAGAAACACAAATTATCATCAGAAGGGAGTAATGAACTAAAAGATAAGAATTGTTTGCAATTTGTTATTATTATTAAAATCGATTTGAAATTTTATACTCATCCTTTTACTTGATCCTGTTTTTCCTACTTAAGAAAATAATTTACAGACTAGAGTGATTTTTAGTTGATAATTAATTGTTAATTTTTTATTATACTCACAGTTTAAACCTAAACAGATAAAAAAATATTCCCGGAAGAAAACAGACAATCCATCGTTGTAAAGTTAAGCAATTTTTTGAAAATATAAATGTTTATTTTCACTATCAGGCCCAAAACATCACAGACTTCCATCATAGTATATAGTACGAGGATGGCTGGAAAGTCGTATAGTTAGAAGTTTCTTCTTTAACGTTCATTATTAATGAATTGTAACTAAAGAAGAAAATCTTAATCCGTCAAACGCAATTGCTATTACTTTTCCTCAATATAATAGCTCCTTTCAAATTACTTAATTTCTATCGATCTTTTAAAGCAGTAATTCCCTAACTGTGCGCCGCGGCGCCCCGGAGAACTGCCGGCCTCTTCATAGGGGCGCCGCGAAGTATTGTAAAACTTTCATAATTAATTTAACCGAGACATTTATAATTATTAATTTAATGTTAATAAAGTAAAAAAATAATAAAGATACACGAGTTTTATTAATTTTTATCTCTAATTACGATTAGTCATACTTTTACTTAGGGTAGGGCGCCATGGAAAAATTTTAATTGAAAAAGGGCACCGCGAATCGGAAAAGTTTGGGAACCACTGTTTTAAAGGATTCTTTAAAGAAACAAAAATTACTAAACTTCCTACATTTCGTAAAATATATTGTAAAAAATTACAACATAATACAATGAATTAAAAACAGTTAAGAAGAAACTAAATTCATCAATTGCCTGAAAAAAAAAAAATATTTTGAAATGCAGTTCACGATAATATAATTATTGAACCAAAAATTACAGAATTTTATTATTTAAATCATACTAGTCACGATATTACTGGAAACAGATTTTAAAAAATCTAGTCTATTAATACTAGGCAAAGTTTACCGATACAGACAATTAATAATAAGGCAAATAGCACACGACTTTCATTTGAAAACTACGACATCTCAGATAAACCAGACTTGATTATGGATTGATTTAATAACATTTTTTAGCACAACAAAACAGTTAATAAATGAGACCAAATGAGATACTAATAGAAAAAAAATGCAACGAAAAAGACCCACTGCACTGTCTTCTACAACGTTTCAAAATTATTATTATTTTTTTGAGTGGGGGTACAATTTAGAAAAAAAATCTTTACACAAAATTTTTTTTTTCTTTTATAATGCTGTGCATCTGCGTGGGGGGGGGGCACATGATGTTCGACTGTCAAGCTTTTGCGGGGGGGCAGAACTCAGGCCACTCTGGAACTTAAGAGATCAAGGGGAAAATTGACCACTCACAAGCGGGGAGTCAATGTGGCTAGAGCTGTATTGTTGGACCGCATCAAGGAACGGGAGTTCCTTGATGCGGTTGCTTTATTCAACCGACATCAGTAGTAGTAGTTTACCTAAGGGAAAAGACTCCTACCGCGCTGTTGAATGAAGCTAACCGAGAAATATGGCTGACAACCAGCCAGATTAAGGCTCCAAGCGCTTTAATGGTAGACAGGTACTTGCTGGCATTCAGCGGCCTAGGCGTGGTAGCTGTCTTTGATGGGATAAATTTAATTATTGATAGTCATAAATGTTTTAGTAGTTGACGGGGTGTGCCTACTCATTTTAGTGACATACGACAAGTGAGCGGTGGGACACGCAAGAGTTGTGTATGGTACCACGCTTTTAGGTAGTTCTAGAAGCTAGTTAGGACACTGGTCGCTAAACTGTTTTGAGGCTCAATAGCCGTTTGTGGTACAGACATTCGGTCTTATGCTTTAGGGCGACCGAATGGGGTGGTGGCGGGAGAAATGCCAAACAAACCAATAATTGTTCAAAAAAAATATTTAAAACAGGAATTGCAACGAAAATCACCCCTTGTACTGCCTTCTATAACTCTTCAAAATTAAAACCATTTTTAGGGGTGTGGGAAAAATTTAGCAATTTTTTTTTTCAAAATTGTTTAATAATATTCAAAAAATTACCAAAAAAAAATGTAACCTTAATTATGCAACATCAGGAGACGATTTCGTTTTCCCCCTGTATCTCCTCCACCTGACCTTTTAATTGAAAATTTAACAGCACCAATGCTCCTACTATAGAAATATTATAGCCAAGTTTGGTGAAAATCGATCAAGTAGTTCTGGTGATACAAGGCGACTTACACGCCACCATACATACATACATACGTACGCACATTTTTTCGCTAAAATTTTGATGCGATTTTTCGTTTTCTGAGGTTCTTAGGAGTCAATTCTTCAAGATTCGATGGAAACCGGATATACCCAATTTTGAACGATTACCATACTTTCCCTTCTTCATAGCTACAGCGAAGTTATAGAGACGCTAGAGAAGTGTTTTTTAGACGGAAAAGTAAAAGATAGTAAATAAAAAAGAGTTTGCTCTATTCTGCTCAAGAAAACCTCTACATTTCGTATCCTACAACTCATTATTTAAGAAAATTGTCAGAAACGCACTGTTTTCAGAGTACAACGCACTGAATACGTTCAATTAACCAGCAGACGCTACACACAAACAACAAGTCCCAACTAGCTCACCACTGTGACTCACTGTATAAGCGCGTATGAACAATACGCCGTTACACAGCCAATAGTAGTAGAAATAACAAAGATGGACCACTGAATGTGAAAATAGGACGAGAAAAGATTATGGAGGTAGAAGAATTTTGTTATTTGGGAAGTAGAATTACTAAAGATGGACGAAGCAGGAGCGATATAAAATGCCGAATAGCACAAGCGAAACGAGCCTTCACTAAGAAATATAATTTGTTTACATCAAAAATTAATTTAAATGTCAGGAAAAGATTTTTGAAATTGTATGTTTGGAGTGTCGCTTTATATGGAAGTGAAACTTGGACAATCGGAGTATCTGAGAAGAAAAGATTAGAAGCTTTTGAAATGCGGTGCTATAGGAGAATGTTAAAAATCAGATGGGTGGATAAAGTGACAAATGAAGAGGTATTGCGGCAAATAGATGAAGAAAGAAGCATTTGGAAAAATATAGTTAAAAGAAGAGACAGACTTATAGGCCACATATTAAGGCATCCTGGAATAGTCGCTTTAATATTGGAAGGACAGGTAGAAGGAAAAAATTTTGTAGGCAGGCCATGCTTGGAATATGTAAAGCAAATTGTTAGGGATGTAGGATGTAGAGGGTATACTGAAATGAAACGACTAGCACTAGATAGGGAATCTTGGAGAGCTGCATCAAACTAGTCAAATGACTGAAGACAAAAAAAAAAAAAAAAAATTACCTGTAACTTTTTTTTTTTTTAACAGAACCTTTTAATATTTTTTTTGTTCAATTTAACCGCCGGGTTGGTTTAACAGTAAAACTCGTGGTTGTTGTTATTCAGCTGATTTCGAAGTCGAAATTCTGAGGTTCAAATTCTAATAAAGGTAATTACTTTTTGGATTTGAATACTAGATCGTGGATACCGGTGTTCTTTGATGTTTGGGTTACAATAAACCACACACCTCAGGAGTAGGCGACCTGAGTTTGTTCAAGACTACAAATTTACTGGTACAGTTACATTACACTGATAAGTCGCTAATGAGTTTAATTTGCTGATGCGACTATAAATAAAAGTATTTTTTTTTAAATGTTTAGCTTTAAACCTTCAATTATTTTTTTTTGTACATTTTTTGTCGCTTTATATGGATGTGAAACTTGGACGATCAGAGTACCTGAAAAGAAAGGCAAATAGATGAAGAAAGAAGCATTGGGAAAAATATAGTTAAAAGAAGAGACAGACTTATAGGCCACATACTAAGGCATCCTGGAATAGTAGCTTTAATATTGGAAGGACAGGTACAAGGAAAAAATTGTGTAGGCAGGCCATGCTTGGAATATGTAAAACAAATTGTTAGGGATGTAGGATGTAGTATAGGATGTAGGATGTAGGATGTATGATGTATACTGAAATGAAACGACTAGCACTAGATAGGGAATCTTGGAGAGCTGCATCAAACCAGTGAAATGACTGAAGACAAAATTACCAATTTTTTCTCAAATTTTTTTCCACATTAAATTAAGCATAACTCAAGAACTATTCAACCGGTTTTAATCAAATTTTCACACGCACAACTTCAGATACAATAATACAGCAAACATAGATTTTATTAAAATTGATTCAGCAGTTTAGGAAATTTTCAAGCCACAAAATTTAATGCGTAAATTTTATTTCCTTAATCCTCATACCTCAAAACGTAAAGAAATTCATTTTCACCTTAAAATGGAAAGTTTTTTCTGAAAAATCTTAACTAAAAATCCTCATTTCGCTTAACTTATTCAAAAAGTTTAATTAAAATCTGGAAATCCATTTCAAACGCATTCTATCGGTGAATCATCGAAATAAAAACTTATTTTAATACCCATAAAATAGAAAATAACACTCTTACGTTGTATAAAACAAAATTTGTATTCTTTATAAACTTGTTTCTACACTTATTTATACTGAATTATTTTGTTTATATTTTACTCGTTGATTTGTCAACAGGTTACGAAATAAAATATAATTCAAGAAAAAATAAACAAAGAAGAAAATATATATATATATATAAAGTACAAATACAAAGAGCGGAGAGAGAGTGTGAGGAAGATGAGTAGTTAAATTTATCACAAATAACGTAAGAATTTCTTGTCACAATAAGTTTCAAGGCAATATAACACTTTTAGACCAGTTCAAGAAAAAGGGATGTCAGGCAGGTCACTCTACCGAGCTTGACCATAGGTTATAGATATAACATAGAATAGCAAAAGAAAACAAAGCAAAACTACCTAAGACATGCAAACGAGGCGACGTGCTAACGAGATAATGTAATGCGAAGGGATGGAAGAGAAAGAGTAATATAAGATAATATAAGCGAGAGAGAATGACTGATAGAATGAGAAAGGAGAGGGATTTCTATTGTGCTTATGAGATGTGCTGCCAAGACCTGTCGTCGTTAAATCAACAACGCTCTTGGACGAACTTGATTCTGGATTCTAGTAATAAAATACAACGACGATACAACCAACCAACAGACGACCGGCTTTATTGTTCACCTCAGATCATTCTCTGTGTAATTGTTTAACTGTGCAGACAGACATAGGTCTGTTCATGTCGTTTTATTTAGTGTGTGTGTGTGTGTGTGTGTGTGTGTGTGTGTATGTGTGTGATAAAACAAATCATTCTCTCACTTTTTTATTTTATTATTATAAACTGAGTACACAAACGTTCAAAATAACCTACAGCGAATAAACACCCTTCTTCATCGTTACGTTGCCTTTCGTTGCACTGTACAAAACAGAACTTAAGAAAGAAATGCAAAAAATGTAAAATATTAAAACAACTAACAACAGGCATGGATAATTCGTCGGAATTCGTTGACTTGTGAGAAGAGATCATGTCATTTGATATCAACGACTTGTTAGTGTCAACCGAGACATAATCTGTAACAGCAATATAGAGAGAGGTGTACACGTTCCGTATCTTTAATTTTTTTCCAGTTTATTACAAAACAAAGCGTAAAATTAAATAAATCATAACGTTTTCAAGATTTTTGGAATATATATTATTATTTATATAAAAGTGTTAATTACGTGAAAAAATAAATTCTGTTGCTTATAGTATGAAATGTTTATTTGTTTGTTTTTAAAAGAGTACGGGGCGCATAATTCAAAATAACCAAATTTTTAGCGAATTTCCAAAGAATTTGTAGAAATCGCTACTGCGACCGGTCAGATTTTTTAATATGTTGTTGGTATGGAGGGGGGCAAGTTTACGTTTTCGAAACTATTGAATACTTTCTGCATTTTTTATATACATATATGTATATATAAGATATTTTCTTCCGGTCTATCAGACGCTAAACTTCACCAATTTTGACGAAACTTGATAGGGTGATGTAACCTATTGGGAATAACAGGATAGGAGGGATACTGAATAACAGGATATCCCTGTTAAAAATAGACGTCTATTAATTTCAAGTTAATTGGTTCATAGAAACTGGAGGTGAGCTAAAAAATTTAAGTTTTTGGGTATGATATCAAAATTAACTGAAACCAAAAATCTGCCCTTCTGACGCAATTTTTTTTAAATTTATTTTTTTAACATTTAATAATTTTTATTTAAAATCTGGATCGATAGATAAAAATGCTGTCCGTTTGAAAAAATTATTTGCAAGCATTATTAAGACGAGGAAATCAGCGGCTTCATTAAACAGTTTCTCCAAACGCGCGAACGAAGGTTTTCTAAAAAGACGGAAATGTAATAAATATATTTTAAACTTTAAGTTTCCTACTAACTTTCACTAAATTTTCGAGTATATTAAAAATATCAAAATTACATCAGCCTTTACAAAATTATGTATTAATTACTCAGAACTGAAAAATTACAAAAACAAAATAAATGAATATTGCATCAAATGATATAATAAGGCAATTTAATTATACATATGCTAACTTCCCTAATAAATTATTTGTGAAAAATTTACAATTGGACTAGCAAAAGAATTTAAAAAAAAAAAATTGTTTATAAAACTATATCGAAGCTGGTTCATTTGATTCAAAATCGGTCGTAATACTGAAAAGACTTGAAAATTCATAAATACAAATCAACAACAGGTATACAAAAGAGCTCTTTGTATTTACGTACGCACGTAAGAAGTTATACTTCTTTAGCGTGAATAAAAAAATAATATTTTTACGCATTCAAACAAATTTGAACAGAGTCAAGCGATCGATAGACAACATTAAATACCATGAATAAAAGTTTCAATAAATAACACTTAAATTAAACTTAATTTTATACATTTTAAAAAGTGTTTTTAAAAGTATTCGTTGTTATATAAAACAAAGTTCATCGAATATATTTAGATTTTTCATTAATTCTTCGGATATCGATTGAATAGGCAGGAAGGTTATCAGCGGTATATGATATGAGAAATATGATACAAAGTAGTTTTATTTTATAATAGTAAATTTTATTAAAAATGTTGTTTTTGAAAAGTTTTAAATTATTTATGCAAAATCAAGAATTTACCTGATATGTGCTATTTTCTGTGTCATTAAAAAATATAATTTTACTAATAAAAAATAATACTTACAAAATATAACCTCAAATCTTGATATACAATTTTCACAAAAATATACGCTGCAATATAAACAAAGTTTTATGAATATGAACAACAATACTCACAGTTTAAAATATCCGTCTTCAGAAATCCGTATATATGAATAAATATATGTTTATAACGACTCAATATCTGTTATGTTTACAACGTGCTAATCACTTAATTACATTGAACGACTGACTGAATTAGAGACTATACGCATGTGCGTACAAACTGATCCACTTGTGGCTGCGCAAATCTTCATTGTATGTTAGATCGGAGCGCACAACATCCGTAACTTACTGAAAATACATTCTGATCAGTTTCTCCTAACGCACCATAAGAAGTATAACCTCAAAAAACATTTCCTAATGTTTTACTTCGAAATTTTAAAACTTTCATTTCATATATTTTGAAATTGTTTTTTATTTTGATAAAGAATACGAGATTATAAAATTATTAAAATAATTCTGATGTTGTTTACTAGGAAATATCAATTAAAAAATTTCATAAAAACAAATGACATCGGTTACAAATATTCGTCTAACCTTACTATCATATACCATTTTAATAATAGAGTAATACAAGGTGAAGCCGCTTAGCGGATAGCGGGAAGCAAAATGAGTACAGTTATAGAGAATTAAAATAGAAACTTTAAAAAATGATTACATTAATTAGTATTAATAATTGAGTACGTCTTACCGTATCATAAAATGTAGAAAAATTCGTTTCATTTCTAATAAATTTAAAAAAAAAGTACGCGATTAAATAATTATTAAACTAAAGGGTGGGCCATATTGATGGGACACATTTAAAATTCATTTATGGAGCATGTTGAAGGCAACGTTTATTACCAACTATGTGGAACTTATTTTCAAAGGACGGAAGTTTTTTACTGTGTTCAGTATTTGAAGATTACATCCCTTAGATGGGCACCACCTTGACGAGAACATTCTTTGACCCTAAAAATCATCTTCAGCATAGTTTGGCGTAGGGTTTTGACAAGGATGGCTGGTATTTCTCTTCGAATGCTATCCTTCAGTTCACTGATGGTAGTAGGCTTTGTGATGTACACATTCTCTTTTAGATAACTCCCACAGGAAATAGTCCAGTGTAGTTAGATTAAGGGATCTGAATGGCAAATGGATATTGGATATCTGAGTGCCGTCCCGGGAAATGTGGTCGAAGGATTGTTTTTGGTAAATTTAAAATTATTTATGCAAAATCAAGAATTTACCTGATAAACACTACTTGAATACAAAAAATAAAAAAAAATATTGACAAACAATCAGGAGTTCTTGATTTTACTTGAATGTAGGTCCGGCCAAGGGGAGCAGGGATAAAAAAAGGAAATCACAAAAAACACACAAAAAAATCAAAAAATTTAAAAAAAATACAAACCAAAGAGGATAAGTTCCTACAATCAAGTATAAGTCTTTTTTTTAAATTAAAAAGAGGTAAACAATCAGGTAAACTAGAATTTACCTGAGTGACACTACTTCAGTATGACGGGTAGCAACATCATGCTGCATCTACATTTCCCTTAGACGAAGCCGTCTCATTTCAGGAATGAAAAATGTTCGTAACATTGCGTTGTACCGTTCAGCGGTGACAGTGACGGTGATATTCGTTCTGAAAAATATAGGGACTTATCACAAAGGCATGACACTGGACACCTCACAGTAACCTTGGCACTCAGCAATGGCGTTTCGTGCAACAGTTAAATTGTCTAGCCCAGAATCGATCGATAGTTTTGTTTATTGACATAACGACTGAGGTGGAAATGAGCTTCATCAGACGTGATAAGGTTACAAAATGTGATTCTTTGAACCTTATCTTGGTCGAACAATTTATGCACCACCTGTAACTTGTATAGATACAGTTGTAAGTCCTTTTTAAGGATTCATTGCACACTGGTACGTGGAATATGCACTTGACGACACAATTGCCGAGTTCAAAACTCTGTTTGTCGTCGGATTTTGACGAATAAGGTCTCGCCTTGTTCACAAAAAAAACGCTTCATAATTTTTATAATACAACTCAATTTAATAAATCTAATAAATCCTATTATATTTAAGATTGAAAAATTGAAACGAACACCATTTTGAAATTTGTCAATCACAAATCGCTTCCTACAGTTTGGCCTCACCTTTTAAGGACATTCTGTTTAAGAAGAAAAGTTTAATACAAGTAAAGAGTTATTTATTGAAATTCCCAATACAACTATTACAAAACAATCCTGTTGAAATACGAAAAGGCAACTCAAATATCGTTCATCGGGTAGAGTGCAGTATTTATGTTAACAGAGAAAATTTTCAGTAAGTTATTTAATTGTTTTTCTAAGTCCGTATTTATTGTCTTTGTATTTGTTATTTTTCTAAAACATTTATTAATTCTTTTGTTTTGTAATATTGAAAAATTTATTTTGTTCGAGACATTTCGTTCGAAGCAACAAAAAATGGAAGAGAATTACAAAATAAAAAACGAATAAATTAATAAATCTATATATATAAAAATATTAAGTTCGTTTGTGTACGGCTTCAAAAACTCAAAATGTTCTTCACCGATTGAGCTCAAATTTTAGCACGATATATAACCCGTATCAAATATTGTTTTCGTCTATTTTTAATAAATCTATATATCTATTTTTAATTTGTACATTTTTAATTTGGAAATATAAACAAAGGAAAACCAATCAGATCAATGCAAGATGGCCTATGTCAAACACAACAACCAATCACAAAGAGCCCGTATGGTCGTTGCCAATGTAAACAAAATCACAACTGATTAAGTAACAAATTTCTTTGAATTATATTTAACAGCTAAAACATCTGTATTTTATTTAAAAAAAACCACCAAAACAAGAAGAAAAGCCACCAAGAAGGACAACCGCAGTTGGTGATGATATGAATGATTTATAGCGTATGAAAATGCCATGCCTGACCGGGATTCCAACTCGGAACCACCGGATTAAAGTCCGAGTCGTTACCACTCGCGCCACGGAGGCTGGCAAACATATTCGTCAGGAGCCGAATAAAAACACGACTTACCAATATGGCGTTGTGTGTCAAACCAATTTTATACGGACTATAATTACTTTTAATACGCAAAACCCTTTGCAATGATTGAACATTAACTTAAACCTTTTCAAAAATTATTTCTTTTGAACTAAGCCACATTTTGATATCATTGTTTTTCTATAACACGGCTTTCATTAAACGAAAAGAATTTTCGTTTAATGATAAGAAGCGTTGTCGAAGACAATAACCGAATTCTCTTCCAAAGGACATAATACACCGCTAGACTATTTCTATATAATTCAAATTCGTGTAATTTTTTTACGAATCGCGTTTTTATCAAAATTTCACCTTTTTCTCAATTGACTTGCGGGGTTTTGTTTTCTTTGGAGACCGTAATTCATTAGTAGATTCATACTCGAGAATCACGTTGTACACTGAAGCAGCACAACTTCTACTTACGTTAGCAGTTTATTAACATCTGAAATCAACGCCGTTTGATTATTCTGTAATTTGTAAGCATTACTCTGCTTTTGTAAGCATTTACAATGATGTGTTTTTTCGCACGACTTAAGGGCTTTTTTTCGCAGCCCACAAATCTTTATATATAAAAATGTTAAGTTCGTTTGTGTACGCTTCAAAAACTCAAATGTTCTGCACCGATTGAGCTCAAATTTTAGCACGATATATAACCCGCATCAAAGATTGTTTTTATCTATTTTTCGCATCAGTCACATACCCGGGACCACGAGAAAACAGTTTTTTTAACGGTCAGCTGTGTACCAGTGACCGCGCCATCTGCCGGAAGCGAGGGGAACACACGCCATACTAGCTAACGACAACCGCAGTCACATGTGAAACAATAACCGTTCCCAATTACATTGTTTATTAACAAAAAAAAACAAAAAAAACGTATCCACTTGCATCTGATTCAGATTATTATACAATCTGAATTAAATATTCACTTTAATCGAGGTACTTTTGTGTGATCGTGTCGTGATTGAGCTGCGCCTTTCACCAAGCTCTGAATTTTTTAGAAAACGACCAACAGTGGGATATATGTATTAATGACGCGTGCAACACTGCACATCCAAACCAAATTCGCGCATTATTCGCAATTATATTGACCGTTTGCTTCCCGTCATCTCCCACAGAGTTATGGGAAAGATATCAATCTAATATGGCTGAGGATATTTTGCGTAGAGTACGCCTAGAAAATACCAATATGAACATGGAATTTACAGAAGGCATTTACAACGAAGCATTGATAAATATTGAAGACAAGTACTTAGCTATTGCAAATAAAGTTCTCAGTCAATCGGGAATGCCAGCACCCACCCGAGCTGCGATTGCTTCATTTGATGTGGATTTATGCCATGAACAGAGTTACAACATTGGTGGTCTTCAGTCATATGTCCAATCAAACATTTCCAAATTAACGCGTGAACAGAAAGGCATTTATGATCGCATAATGCAAATGATAAATGACAGAGTTGGGGGGACCTTCTTCTTGGATGCGCCAGGAGGAACTGGGAAAACATTCCTCATTAGGTTGATTCTAGCAACGGTTCGATCAAAAAATGACAATTATCCTGTTGCGAAATATTAATCAGCCAAAACTCTGCAACGGCACGTGACTTGAAGTTAAGAAATCGATGAATAACGTAGTGGAAGCAACGATTTTAACGGGGCCTTTCAAAGGTGAAGATGTCCTCATTCCTCGAATACCCATGATCCCGACCGATACACCATTTTAATTTAAAAGATTGCAATTCCCCATTCAATTGGCATTTGCAATCACAATCAATAAGCTCAAGGTCAATCTTTACAATTGTGTGGTTTAAATTTAGATGCGGATTACTTCTCACATGGACAACTGTATGTTTCGTGTTCCCGAGTCGGCAAACCAGATAGCCTTTATATCTACGCAGACAGTGGAAAACCAAAAAAATATTGTATATCTACAAGTATTGCAAAATTAAACTTATGCAACTTATAAACTTATTATACTATGAAACGTATGCTTTGTTTTTTTTCTCATTTCTCATCCATGCAACCACAATGTGCCACAGCGAAGTGTGGCGGGTAGAGCTAGTTTTTCATAAAATTGTAAGTACGTTTATACAGGGCAGACTTGTAAATTAAATAATCGAAAATTAGCTTGTGTTGAACGTTTCCCCTACAATGGTACGTTCTTTGGTTGCGCATACTATAGTCTGATTCACTCTATCAAACCGATTTTTTAAACATGATTTTTTATTCAAACCTGTTCATTCGTTGTTAATAGTAACACCAGTGCCCTTTTTCTTAGTCATTTATTTTATAAACTTTATAGTCCTCCACATATCAACACTTTAAACTCTTTGATGCAAATTTAACATTAAACGAAAGAATGATAATGTGAGCGTATGATCACAGAAGAATAGCGAAGAGTCAACTCTGTTTTATAGTCCATCTAGTACTTACATTTTTTATACAGATATACAATAATAATAAATTGAATACATAATCTTCCCGTTTGTTAAATAAATTAACGGATGACGCGACGTCAACAAAATGGAAGCAGCAAATATTGATCATTCGTTTGTTTTATGTTTTGTTTTTTTTTACTGCATGATTGGATCTTTGGATTTACGCCAACTCTTTTGTCATAACATACCACGTGTTATAATACTATAGTATTTTAAAGATAATGTAAGCAAAATTCATACGGAATCTTTTAATCAAAAAATTGTATCTTGAGTTGTATGTAAAATTTAACTAACATTAAATTCTATGAATTTTTTCAGTTCATTTTATTGTAATATACTTAAGTATTTTTTGTAAGTAAACAGTAGAAATAAACTACCCAACTATAAAATTTTAAATATTTAAAAACCATGACTTGTTTTTAATAACTAAAAATTAATTTCATAATATTTTTCAAGCTTATAATGAGTTTAGGTTTTACCAAATTATTATTATTTTTTTTTAAAAAAAGCCGCAGTCATCTTTTTTAGAAAGAAAACAGAAAACTATTTAATAAATACAAGTATTATTGAATAAGTTAACATCGCTAAACAGAGTAATTCATTAAGAATGTAACTAATACTCAGGACATGTTTTACTGGTGAAAATAAAGAAGGAAGTTCATAGAAACATAGACACGGAAACTCTTCTTTAGTGAGTGTCGGTTGATGAAAGATTTCGCTCTGATTTCTTCATGTTCCGTAAAATTAACTAGGCTAGACTATGATTCTTAAAACCCAAATTAAGGGATAGATTCAATGGTTTTATATGAAATCTAATCTAAAAAATTGAATAAACAAATAGATCCCAGAGCTATACTTTTAATAGTCTTCCAGAAATCTAGGGTAAAAGACAAAAAAATTGGACCGAAAAACACACTAAATATGTTTGACATAAAATAATTTTGTTAAACGGGTAATAGTTATAAAAAAAGTTTTAAACAAAACTTGTAGAATGTTTTAAAAAGCAAAACAAAACGGTTAACGGACCAAAAACGAAATATTACTGGAAATATATTTGCATACCTTTTTTTCGATATGAAGAATCTTCTCGCAAAATTTTTCATATATCTTAAGGAAATTATGTCCGAGTATTAAATAACGTCATAAAATTAAAGTTATAAAAAGATGTGATAATAAATTTTGTTTAAAAAAAATTAAACAATTTTTAAACCTGTATATACCTAGTATATACCGGTATATACTAGTATATACCTAGTTAAGGATACACATACGCGTGCACACGCCAAAACACATTTACGTAGATTAGTATATTGTTAACTGCATATCTATTCCATAAATATATAAATAATTGAATTTTATTTCTTAAACCCCCTCAAACATTCACAAATATATCTGCAAAGCAGCTTCCTCATGTGTTTTTCTGGTACTACAAAGTCATAAAAACTTCTTTGAAAAAATTATTTTAAAGTAATTGTAATAAAAGATAATCATGTCTTATGACGTAACAATTAATAAAAATAATAAACCTCGCTTATGTGTGTGTGCGCGCGCGCATACACACACACATTTATTTTATGTCTAGGTTGTAAGTTCATTCTTTACCATAAAAAACAATAAATGTGTAATAAAATATCCAGAAAAATGACAATGAAATTGCAAACCGTACGGTAAGAGTTTCGCAGATATCATTCTTCCGCTCAAAAAACAAAAGTTTCTGTATAAAACTGTATTTAACAAAACGAAACTGATATCAAAAAAGGTATGACACTACATTTCTATTATCAAAAACTGTTATTAATTTAGAATTTTGTTTAAAAAAAAATACGTGTTAAATATATGTAATAAATAATAGATATACAATAATAGATAATAAGCAATACTTAAGTGTTCCATATAATAAGGAAAATATAGAAAATTTGTTACAAAATTCTTACAGGCCCGATCTCATTTATAAGTAAAACATGTCAAATTTACAGAAATAATACAATTCTTAGAATTATTCGTTGTTAATGAAATCGGGCCGGTCAGAGTTTTCTAACAAATTTTTCTATTCTTTGCTTATTATATGGAACGTATAAACATAGTTTATTATCTGATATTGTATATCTATTGTCTATTACATATATTTAACATGTATTTTTTTTAAACAAAATTCTAAATTAATATCAAAGTGACAAATGAAGAGGTATTGTGGCAAATAGATGAAGAAAGAAGCATTTGGAAAAATATAGTTAAAAGAGGAGACAGACTTATAGGCCACATACTAAGGCATCCTGGAATAGTCGCTTTAATATTGGAGGGGGGACAGGTAGAAGGGAAAAATTGTGTAGGCAGGCCACGTTTGGAATATGTAAAACAAATTGTTAGGGATGTAGGATGTAGAGGGTATACTGAAATGAAACGACTAGCACTAGATAGGGAATCTTGGAAAGCTGCATCAAACCAGTCAAATGACTGAAGACAAAAAAAAAATAACAAATTTTGATAATAGGAATGTAATTCTTACCTTTTTTGATATCAGAATCACTTTGTTAAAAACAGGTTTATTTATATTACAGCAATTTTTGCTTTTTGAGCGGAAGAAATGAGATTTTGAGCGAAAGTATCTACGAGACTTACCGTACGGTTTACAATTTTATTGTTTTTTTTTTTTTGGATGTCACTGCGTTTTTTTAGATTATTCTTTTATTTATTTATTTTTTTTTTATCAATTACTGATTGTTATCTTATGGATTTATAATTAAAATTTATTGTCTTTCTAGAACAAACAAACTGAATTTCACGGCCAATTTTTTTTATTTTTTTATTTTTTTTTTGTTGATAGGTACTTCATATCATATATTTTATTTTTTAATAAAACTAGTATTTATGACCTTCACGAATCAAAAATTCGTGATGTAATATTGCACTTATTACTTTGTAAGTGTAACCCTCGATTTTAATCGTTAAATTCGATTTTACCAGTCAAATTTATTTCAGTTTTATTTATTCCTTTTTAAATAAAACTAGTATAATCTCTTGTAAACTAATAATTTTATTTATTTATTTATTTTTTGAAGAAGATATGGAAATTTAAAAAAATTGTTAACCTTCAGTACTTTCATTTACAAAGAGCACTTACTATTAAAACAAACTGTAGTATATCTTCTTTTAAATTGTATTATTTCAGGTACATTATCAAGTTTCTGTACGCTACCTAGTACTATCAAGTACTGGTATCTACTTAATTCGTAAAGGTAAATTAAACAAATTAATAAAATGATATATTCGAGTCCCACGGTTCATCAAATGAAAAACAAAAAACGTTGTTAACAAAATTCGAGGAATTTTTGAAAGTATTCTTTATTGCAGATCTAATTGAAGTAATTTTTATTTTATTTTTTCCTATTTTCATTTCACTGTTAGGTTACTTAGAATTGTAAACTTAGTTCACTGACTACGTCGCCTTTTACTGACAGTTCTAACGAATTCCGTGATAAAATTTGGAATAATCCCAAGTGAAAGTGTACATCATTTTATTATCGGTTAAGTTTTAATATTATTTAGTACAGAATAATAAATACCACAACTAGAATATTACTGTTACTGATTTAACTCGTTTAAAAAGTGGAATTATATAAATATTACATCAAACTATATATATATATATATATATATATATATATATATATGTATTAAATATAACATCCACCTTTATATAGAAATGTTATATTTCTATTTTTAAATTAATAATTTTTAAATATATAAACGCGTATTTCATAATGCTACACAGTGTAAAACATAAGTTTAATTAATTATATATTTTTAGTAAAAATAAAAAAATCATATTAAAAATAACATTTTTTTTACAGTTTAAACTATATAGATTTTTATATTTAATATCGTATTTTACCATATAGGAATGAACAAAGCTGATTCAGCCATTAATTAAATTTATGTTCGACCAATTTTCGAGAAAATTATGACTATAAGTGCGTTATTTAAAATCAACTGAGGAAAGTATGGGAAAATTAAAGATTAATGGTAAATATTATAACCTTTGCTGAGGAATTGTAACGACAAATCTTTCAATTTCGCTCTACAATTCGGGAACGGTGTGAGGATGACTTTTGTAAGCTGTATCCTTAAAGTATCTCCACAAGAAAACGTCAGCAAGGGATAAAGCAGGAGACCAAAAGGGCTACAACCCCTTTCGAAATCACTTGTCCATGAAAAGATCCAAGAAATTCATAGTACTTTTTAATGTATTATCCTTAGCAGTGTTCTGTTGAAACCGCATGTACTGCAGCTGATCTGGAGGTATAGTGCTTACACACACCGGGTTGGTCTAGTGGTGAACGCGTCTTCCCAAATCAGCTGATTTGGAAGCCGAGAGTTCCAGCCTTCAAGTCCTAGTAAAGCCAGTTATTTTTACATGGATTTGAATATTAGATCGTGGATACCGGTGTTCTTTGGTGGTTGGGTTTCAATTAACCACACATCTCAGGAATGGTCGAACTGAGAATGTACAAAACTACACTTCATTTACACTCATACATATCATCCTCATTCATCCTCTGAAGTATTATCTAAACGGTAGTTACCGGAGGCTAAACAGGAAAAAGAAAGAAAGAAAAGGTATAGTGCTTACAAATTTTTGTATCATCTGTATGTAGCGTTCACTGTTAACTGTGCCGTGAAAGAATGTCATGAAGATTCGCCAACGAGAAATTGCAAACACCAAACGCCTACTTTTTTTCCGTGCAGCTAATGTGGATTTTCCGTACACCAAACATATGAATTCTGTGTATTCACGTACCCATCAAGGTAGAAGCATGTATCGTCAGGTCAACTATCGATCAACTTTTCAGGCGTTAACACTTCTGGTTGACTACTTTTGGTTGCATTTGCCACATTCCCTGTCTCTTGGAACTTGTTGTACAGCCGCTTGATGGAGGACTTGTTTTGTGCATCCAGACCATACTTTCCTGTGAAGGCATTGTTTTGGATCTGGGTATAATTGGCACATCTAATATATTAGAAGGCAATGAATATTCTCTGCTGTATTGTGTAACCCATTTTTCCTCAATTTTTTAGAGTAATTTTACAATATTTGAAATCACATATATTTGTGATTCCAAATTTATGGTTTAAAAAACTGTGTAGAATTAGTAATAATTATTAACTAGTATTATTAGTGTAGTGTGATAATTGTTTTTTCAATGAAAAAAACTTCTAACTAGATTGAAGCTTTTTTCTACTTTTTTGCATATACAATATATCAAAGTTATTTTATGATAGTTACTGAATGTGACATCCTCAAATTTTTTAATGTAAAGAAGGAAAAAGTTACGTTTTGAACCGATGGAATACGGAGAAGTGTAGGAAATTTGTGAGTTACCAACGGCTCCCACAATTTTCTTCCTGCCTAACAGTCCGCGATTTCAATTATCAGATTCGTCTTACAAAGTGGATTACTACCTATATCTTTAGTTTTTAAAACATCGTTAATCTTCAGTAGAAATATCTGTTGATAAAGGAGATACGGGTAGACCACAGAGTGCATAAGAAAAGACACGAAAGAGTGTATAAAAGATGTTTAGATAACATCTATTGCATTAATTTCTTTCATTATATAATACATATATATTTATATTTTTACAGAATGATTTAGGGAAAAGGAAATTTTTAAATTTGTGATGGTACATAAATTTCAGAATTTCACTGCTGACCCTGGGCGAGTGTCAGTTCTGAATATCTTATAAAAGCCAGCATACCCCATCTGGTCATTTAGTTACCTTGACTTCAGTAGTACGCAACGAGGTTTAGCAATCAAAGTTTTTACAAAAATAATAATGAAGTGGTGTTTTAGGACCCCTAGTATCGTGAACTGTTAGCACATCCAATTAACACGTGCATTAACGTAATTTTGGGGAAACAAGATTACCGGTAAAAACCCTACAGACGATGTGTAGACCGTTCGTATATCAGACAATATCGGGACTGTTCGTGCTGCTGGCAAACCCATACCATTCATTCGGCGTCGTTTTGTCATTTAGTTCAAGCTTTTTAAGCCCGCCGGGCTAGTTTAGTGCTTAACTCGTCATCGCAAATCAGCTGATTTCGTAGTCGAGAGCTCTAACGTTTAAATCCTAGGAAAAGCAGTTACTTTTATACGGATTTGAATACTTAATCGTGGATACCGCTATTCTTTGGTGCTTGGATTTCAGTTAAACACTCTGTACAAGACTACACATCATTCATACATATCTTCCTCTGAAGTAATATCTTAAGATATCCAGAGGATAAACAAGAAAAGAGAGTTCAAGTTATTGAAGAGTACTGTTTCAGGACTTGCTTTACCATCAGTTCAAGTTGCTGATCGTCGAGAAACTAAAAACAAGCAATCAAGTAATGAAAAACAAAATTCCAAACAGCTCAATTCCAAAATGTGATCTTCAAACAACAAATTTTGCTCATGTGTTCATAAATGGCTACTTTTCCTATTTAAAATAAGTCAGTTTAATATAATTTTTCAGAAGAATATTTAATTTTTATAATTTCAACAGAACAGATCTATAATAAAACAGTTACTTTCTAATTTAAGATTTACTGATTCCAATTTGGTATAAACAGCTAAAAATATTTTTAATAATATAATGAACTACGTGTGTTGTTCATCACTCCCTTGAGTACTGTTTATCTCTGAAATTTTATACATCTATTTGTTTCACCCTTACATTTTGGCAACTTATTTCATCACGTGTGTAAAATGTTTAATTTATACGGTAAAAAATGAATTAAAATTAAAAGAGAAAATAAATGTAACAAGATTAGTTTTACAGCTATTTTCATGTATGCGTTTTAGCGTTTGTGTGTGTGCACGCGCACGCACGCGCGTGTGTGTGTGTACAAAACTAGTAAAAAGAGATTGAGAAAGAAAGAGATATAGAAGAAACGAGAGACTGAATGACAAGTTAAAAGAAAGACGAAGACAGAAGAGTGGGAAACGAGAACAGTAGAGTGGAATGAATAGATTGGTGAGATGGAATGATTGACTAGCTTGTTGGGTAACAGAAATCTGTTTGTTCTTCGGCTTTAAAACTTCACTTCACATCAGTACAGTATACTAACTCGAGATATACGTAGATTCTTCTCTATTAATCTGCATACACTGCGAGTTTCTTCTTCTCCTTCTTTTGAACAACAACAACAACAAGAACAGATACTTGCTCTTGCTCACTTGTTCGCTTCGCTCGCTAGTTTAGATATTTTTCATGATACTTATTCCACCACCATTCAAATGGTGACGGCTACTTCAACTTATGTTACTATTATTACTATTAGTATTTTTTTTTAATACAAGTATCTAACTTGTTGTTTCCACAGTCCACACAGTTCTTCTTTTATAATGAGGTCATCGAACCCAAGTCTTCTTCTAAGTTGTCTCTCAACCTTTTCTTTCATGACATTTTATCGCAGTATTCTCTTTTATAGGCTAAATTCCTCTTCTTCTCTTCACCAACCACTTACCATTGTCATCTAACAAACACATTCTCCCAGTTTTACATAAAGTATCACCTTTTCTAACCTAACCTAGCTTAGCTAACCTAACCTAACTTGATTTATATTAGTAATATTTATTTTAAATTAATTTTTTTTCTTTTTTCATTATATTCTATATATATATATATATATATATATATATATATATATATATATACATTGTGCTTGATATATGTATATATCAACTAATTAATCCTAATATATTTAAAATGATCATAAAATTAGAAAAAAACCGGTTTAAAAAAAAATAATAATTATACACAAAAATATGATCGGTTTAACATTGACTAATACAAAATCTAAAGTGAAGTTTCGTGGCGAATTTTCCGAACCTTTTTACATAAAATCCGGACTGAGACAAAGCGACGGACTTTCGCCTTTATTATTTAATTGTGCACTAGAATTTCTGATGCGGGAATGGTTTAAAATTAATCCAAAAAATATTCACATAGGTTACAAAATAGATAACTTAGCTAATTTAGCTAATAGTATCGTAGAAGCCAGAATACAAATAACAAGTATAGAAGAACTTGCGAATAAAATTGGACTTAAAATTTCTTACAAAGAGACTAAATTGATGGCTATAGATCCTTTAGTTATTAATTCTGTGAATATTAATGGAAACAAAGTAGAACTTGTAGAAAAATTTAAATGTCTTGGAGAGATCATTACCTGTAATTGTAACGAAAAACAAAATTGGACTGAAAGACTTAATAAATTATTTAAAGTGCTACAAGTAATCAAAACTACTTCCAACAAAAATCGCTCTCGATTATCACTAAAATTAGACATTACAAAACTGTGGTTAAACCGGTAATTACTTACGCGAGCGAGACTTTATTTAGATTAAATCAGAAAAATAGGACTGAACCTTTGCTTAAAGTTGAACGCAGGATTCTTAGAACCTGCATAAACAAAAAATATAAACATGAAAATCAGTACAGATTATCGCCTAATAAATTTCTGTACGAAAACTTGGAATCCTTAATCGATACTATAAAAAGAAGCGAATTTCTTTCTGTCCACACTTGTTAAGATTACTGCAGGATAGGATTACTAAGAGAATTATCGATCGATTTTGGTCTTTAAAAAATCCCCCATTATGGATCAAAGAAATTAAAGAAGACATGCAAGAATTAAAATTGACTTACGAAGATTTACTTAATAAATCGGAACAATTAAAATTTGTTATTAAAGATCAGAATACCAACTTTGAAGTAAGGAACGTTTAATTATACAAAAAGGGTTTATTCAGAAGAGGATCGTAAAGCAAGATCATTAAGGATGACTATTGGGAGAAAGTAAAAGCTAAGAACTTAAAGACCAAAAAATCGGCAAAAAAGACTTGAATTATTCTGACTAAAGTGGTGGTCATTTGTGGCCTTACAGTAAAAAAAAAAAAGCTCAATAATTCATACAACATACAAGTATTTACATATAATTTCAAAATTACACGTTAAAAAAAATCCTGGCTAGCATTTTTTACGATAATTTTTACATTATAAATTGTTATAAGCTGAAGAAAAACTGAAAATTGTAATATCATTTTTTAAAAACATATTATTTTCCAAGAAATAAAAATTTACTTTTACAAGAAGTATTATTAGTTTAGTACAATTATAATGGTTCTAATACAATTAGTAACATCTGTTATTGACGATATTTTCGGCAAGGTAAAGAACTTTAAAAAGTCAAATGGATTCTGTTTTGTGAAAATTTGTATGCGGATTATTTAATTAGATTAGTTGTTATAGAGAGTAACAGTTGTTGGGCAAAAGGAGTCGAATTCCGTGATGGTAACACTTGATTATTATTTTCATCTGTAATTTTTATTCACTATTTACTTTTAGAATATTTTAACAGAGAGATTAAAGTTAAATAATTGTTTAAAAATTTTTAAATATATTTAAAATAATATTATAAAAATTTTACGAACTTGTTTTATAGTTTTTAGTCATACTTTAATCAAATTACCATAGATAACATGAGTTTAATTACATTAATTAATTAATTTCATGAGTTTGGACTGAGAATGAAAGTGGTGGAGGATCTAATGAAGTGACTTCAGCTCTTTTAAATTTCTTAAAAAGTTATTTAGAACCCCGAATAAATCTTCTAAGTCAAGATAGAACACCGAATAAGCTTCATTTATTTTCTGATTAGTGTGCTAGTCAGAATAAAAATGTTATTATTATGGCTGCATTGATTGATAAATTCTGTTGACTCATGTACAGTATTTGAAACAGGAAAACATATTTTTCCGATTAGAGGGCACAATTTTTTTGCTTCCCACCCCCGATTTTTTGTTTAGACGGCTTAAAAAAGAACTAAGGCAATGTGAATTAATATTAAGTTCTGAAGAATATTATAAATTTTTTGAAAACCATGCTATAACATTAGGAATGAACTCGGTAATCAACGATTTCAAAAATATTTCACAAAGTCTACTTAAAAAGGAACACACTTTTTTATTGTATACAATAAAAACTGGTGTGGACACTACATGACATCCTTGTACGCCTATTAAATTACATATACACAATTTTAAAAGTACATAAAATTTTATTTCATTAATAAAGTTTGATATTTTCTCTTTTTTATTGTTATTATTGAATTATTATTTATCGTAATTTTTTTCTTACATTCAAAGGTTAATAATTATTAATAAATCAATATTTAAATTAAAAAAAGTAGATGAACTCTAATTCGAATCGATGTCGCTTCCCCTTAGAAGATCCAAATATTTCATTAATTAAAAGTTTATTTGGCTATAATTCTGCAACCAATGAAAATAAGTAACACTTATGATATATAGTTAAAAAGCTCTCAATGAGGGCTTATTATTACAGTTAAGAAAAAGTCTTAAATCCAATTTTGTTTTGGATTTTGAGCTTTTTTGAACACTTTTGGTTCAATCGATTGGAATCGAAAGGGTTAGGGGCACAACTAGATGTTACAATAGTCCTAAATCAAAAATTTCAACATCCTACCGCTAATCGTTTTTGAGTTATGCGACATACATACGTACGTACAGACGTCACGCTGAAACTAATCAAAATGGATTCAGGGATGGTCAGAATAGATATTTCCGTTGAAATTTGTAAACCGAATTTTTTTCCGATCACAATACTTTCTTTACTTAGTTAAAAATACATTAAATATTTGTGTAAAAAATGTATATACAGGATTACCAATTGATCACAAAATAATATACTAGAACAAAAAGTTTTTAATGATGTCATATAGAGACATAGGTCAAATTAATATAACTAATCACATTAGTGCAGAAAAAGAAAGATTTTCTTCTTTTTTTTAGGATACGTGTCACTTAATAACAATGCTAAGTTTCTGGCCTCCGTGGCGCGAATGGTAGCGTCTCGGTCTTTCATCCTGAGGTCCCGGGTTCGAATCCCGGTCAGGCATGGTATTTTCACAAACGCTACAATTCACCCATCTCATCCTCTGAAGAAATACCTAACGATGGTCCCAGAGGTTAAAAAAAAGTAAAAATAACAATGCTAAGTTATTTTATGAAAAAGCCTTGAACATTGATTATTGGAGTAAAAATATTGTTATTTATGAAAGAAGGTATTCATAGGAGGCTTTTTTCTATATTTTGTGAACATTTAAATTTTTTTATTTAATGGTGATTAACATTTTATATAAAGTTTCTTCTAGTTTCAAAGTTTAATTTGTGTTCTAAAACATTTAACCATCATAATCTGTAGTATTTTAAGTTTATTTTGACATCAGTATCGATAAAAAGGAGTTAATTTGAATATTTTCTTCCGCAGTTTATTTCAGATAGCCGTAGTTCATTCCAAAGACTCTTAAGTCACACAACTTAAAACGGTTTGAAACAAATCTAAAATTTTAACTTCAAAAAACTATCTTTATAAAATAAAAAAACAAATTCTCATTTAAAATAGTACTGTACTAACATGAAAAGTGTATAAATATTAAATAATTATAATAATAAATGCAGTTGCTAACAGTTTATTTAATTTTTCCAAAAAAGCAAAATTGACTTAAACCAGTTTTGAAAGTTCCTCTTCAATTTCTTAGAGCCACCCATTTATATTTAAATATTTGATTTACTGAAGTGTGTTTCAACTATTTATGCCATTTGCTGTAAAACAGATGGTAATTTTAGTATTTTAATTAAGATACAGGCTTTATTATTTTTTAATTAAGATGTAGTTTTAGATTGCTGGGTTTTAGTTTTTAATTGTCAATTAATAAAATTATTTAATTACACCAAATATATTGTCTACGAGCGATGATAACGCAAAAATCTTTTTAGCCCAGAAAAAAAATCATCAGGACACAAAATGTGCTGCCGATAGTTTTCATCAAAAATAAATTCTTATCATTATAGTTATAAACTGAAATTTTTGTGGTTAGGTTTAACTTCACCAAGTAGCTGAAGTTTATAAGCACGAAAATTCAATCGTTTGTGAAGAAAATCATACTTTTCGGAATTTTAATAGACGACTTACACAATGAGCTGATGGTTTTACAGTTCCATGGAAGGACATTTAAATTTTTCTGTGTTATCATCTTTTATTTTAGAACTTTTGAGAGACCTTTCAAAATGGTTTCCAAAAACTGTTCACAATACTTACGTAAGCTTTTCTTGCTCGGAGAATTTCTAAGATAAATTTACGTGCAATTTCATCATAAAACTATTACTTTCTTTGTTTTTACTAATCAATACGTGCATTGTGCTTTCTCTTGTGATTTCGCTATGGTACAGAAAACCGGGCTATAACAGCTTAAACACGTGCAACAGCTGCTATCTGACAGGGAATGTTTAAACTAAAAGTAATTTTTATTACTTTAAGATTACGGATAAAAAAATTTGAGTGCTGAAAAATAGAAACGATTTCGTTCTTGAAATCCCGGAATTATTTTACAGAAATCCGATATATAAAACAATTACAAGTCGATTTGGAGAACTTTTTTTACTTCCTTGTAGGAAGTAAAGAAGTACAGAGTTATTATAAAAGAATGGTGCGGTTTTGAACATGGTTTAAATTAAAACAGATTTTCTTACAAATTATGTTTTTTATTATTCAAATTTGTCGTCTGAAACACTTTTTTACATAATTAATAAATTTCAATATGTACGCCCTTTGTCGCTCGACAAATGTCCAAACGATTCTCAACTTCTCTCCAAACATTAGTTAACATTTCTTCGTTAATGGTTGTCATTACTTCATTAATCCTATTTTTTAAGTGGTTTAGGTCGCGAATTTTATGTGTATAAACAACGCTTTTAATGTACCCCCACGAGAAAAAATCGCAAGGTGTCAGGTCTGGACTCCTTGGAGGGCAAAGTATGGGTCCTTGCCGGCCTATCCATCGATCTCAAAATTTTTCGTTCAAAGCGTCCGTGACCGATGCATTGAAGTGCGGGGGAGCACCGTCTTGTTGGAAATGAAGTCGATGAATGTTTTCGAGTTCATCCGGCTGAGGAAAGCAATAATCGGTTTACATTTCAAGATACACAACTCCATTAATTGTTTTTTCAGCAAAGAAGAAAGGCCCTATTACACGATTTTTCATCATGCCACACCAAACATTAACTTTAGGCGAATCGCGTTGTTTCTCAATAATTGCGTGTGGGTTTTCAGAGCCCCGTATTGGTGAATTGTGTCTGTTAACACATCCATTCACATAGAATGTAGCTTTGTCTACATTCCATATGAATTTAGACGAGCAGTCAAATGACAGTAAAAATTTATATCGTCTAAAAGTCATTCGTTTTCACTTATTCTGTCAGACATTTCAACAGCGAAATTGTAACGTTTTACACGATCATCGGGTTTCAATTCCTGCAGTATCTGGATTTTAAAAGCGTGTAATTTCAGTTTTTTATGTAAAACTTTGTGAAATGTTGATTTTGGAATACCTAATTCGACGCTTCGACAGGGGATGGACTTCCCAGGACTTCTAATTGCCGATCGTCTAATTAGTTCAACCGTTTCGTCTGGTACACTTGATCTGCCGGTTGATTTCTGTTTCTTAACCGATCCGGTTTCTTCGAATCGTTTGAACCGACGTGTTATGTTATTTTTGTGTGGTGGATCTCTTCCGAATTCACGTCGAAACGCACGTTGAACTAAAATTACGGATTTTAGTTCAGCCATCAATAAAACACACTTTGCTTTGCCTTTATCCGAGAACATAATAACTCACTAAACTCACTGCAACAACAATACAAGAACTGAGGTTGTGGTTACAACTGCTGATAAACAAATCTTTGGTTGGAGACTTTCAGGAATATCAATATAACATCTAGAAATTTCCCTACAATCTTCCTATGAATTACTGAAACCGCACCATTCTTTTATGATAATCTTGTATTGTGATTACGAAAAAATTTCGGTTTTCAGATTTCCACGGAAATATCCATTTTGATCATCCCTGAATCCATTTTGAATAGTTTCGGCGTGACGTCTGTAGGTATGTATCTCGCATAACTCAAAAACGATTAGCCGTAGGATGTTGAAATTTTAGATTTAGGACTGTTGCAACATCTAGTTATTCACCTCCCCTTTTGATTGCAATCAAATGAACCAAAAGTGTCCAAAAAAGCTCAAAATTCAAAAAAAAAATTTTGATTTTAGAGTTTTTCATAACTGCAGTAATAATCCCTCATTCAGAGCTTTTCAACGATATACCATAAGTGGTACATATCTTCATTGGTTCTAGAGTTGTAACCAAATAAAATTTTAATTAATGAAATATTTCGATCAGGGTACATCTGTTCGAATCAGACTGCATCTCCTTTTTTTTATTAATTTTTTTAATATATTTATTTATTAATAATTATTAACATCTGATTATAAAAACATTTTTACGATAAATAATAATTCAATAATAACAGTAAAAAAAATATATCAGAAGTTATTAATGAAATAAAATTTTATGTACTTTTCATTTAATACTCCAACCAAATTACATTTAGAGAAAAAAATTGTTACCTGGACCTTTATGAGTGGAAATGATAAAGGGGCATGTAATAAAGTCATAAAAATTAATGCATGAGCGGAGGTTATGGAGGGGTGATTTGGGGAGTTGGGAAGTTGAAAAAAAAAAACTTTCCAATACAAAAGTTGTAGATCATACAAAAATCTATAACTTTTGTAGAGGTCACTATTTAACATAATCTCAAAATTTCCGAGGAAAATGGGAAAAATCTTCTTTTTTTTGGTTTTTTTATTTTTCATTTCCGCAAAAATAATTTAATTTTGACAAAACTTGCTGAAAGTATAACATTCTGTAACTTAAATAACCACAAATTTTTTTGACGTAAACTTTCACCGGAAGTCACAATAATACCATTTTTCACCCCTTTTCAACCGTCATGTCAACCCTTCACCATCACCGTTCACGCATTTATTTTTTTTTTTTTACTTTTATTATTAGCCCCTTTACCATTTCCATTAATAAAAGTCCAGATAACAATTTTCCCCCTCTAAATGAGTTATTTCGATCGGTCTATTAAAAAAAAATGTGTATATGTAATTTAATAGACGTACAAGGAAGTCATGTAGTTCCCACATCAGCCTTTTATTAAATGTGTTCGTTCAATAATGAATTTATTTATATTTTCGTTTACCTTAATTTATTGTAACTTTAATAAATCCTTCCCAAAAATATACATATATTAAAAAAAAATAAAATTATTAAAATAAAAATAATTACAAATATAATAAATCGTGTAAATGTTTAACAAATGAAATTAGTGAAAAAACTGAAGATAAATGAAAAGGTAGACGAAAGAATAATAGTAATCAAAGATAAGCAACACTAACTCAACAAGTAGTAGATACAAAACAAAAAAAAAGAAACAGAATACATGTAAAGTGAAAAAGAAGAGAGACGAACGATTTATTATCTGTCAGCAACGGTTAGTAAAATAGATTTGCACAATTATTTGTAGTAAATTGTTTAAGAGTACCAGAAACATGTAATATATATATATATATATATATATAATACAGTGAGTGGGGAAAAAATATAATGGGCGGAGTAGTAATCATTTTTACAGTTGGCAATGATTTAGTGTCGCTCGTGTAAAATTTTTAGAAGATGAATTATAACACGTAAAAACTTTTATAATAATATAAGTCTGTAATAAGTAACATGAACAAGTAAACGCCTATAAGTGAAATAATTATTACTGTGGTGGTAGTAGTACTAGTAATAAAAGAGGTCAAGTCAAAAGAAGACTTTTTTTTTAATACACAACACATAAACAGAGTACCATGCAAAATTACATTATGGTTGTACAGCTATAGTTTTATATATATAAAGGCCTATATAAACTGATGTGAAAGATGTGAGAAGATTAGTTGAGTTATTATTTATTGGTTCCATTCACGTTAATTTAACAATTATTATTATTATTAAGCAAGTTAACCAGGTTTACTGGTTTAGTTTTGATTTTGTAAGCAAAACAGATTGCCTTCCTGTTCTTATTTAATAACTGTCGAACGTGTTCACCTGTGTTTTTTTTTCAATCTGTAATAGACCAGTAATAGCATAACACGCATCCATATTAAACAAAATATACATATATAAATTAAAAAAAAAAAACTTTAAAGAGAAAAATAATTTACTGTTAATGTAAATATATACTTTTTTGTACTTGTTATATATTATTTATATCAAAGGGAAAGTATTGCGTCTGTCTGTTAGGTACTATAGATGTATGGTTGTAGATAACATGGTACGAAATATAAATAATTTCATCAAATGTTAGTAAAGTTATAACCGTTAAAAATAAAATCATCCCATATTATGAGGCTCGGCTAACAAATTTTGCACACTAGCGTGCTATACAGAGACAAAAGGTACTACCGAGTTGAGCGTAGCAGCACATGATAGCTAAAATCCCCCTTTACAAACCTGCGATAATGCGTTGAAATCCGTTAATCAATTTGTTTTCTGTAACAGTTAAAATCGAGTCGAGTACGGCCAATATGTCAACACGATTAAAACTGCGGGTAATGATCGAATTTTTAAAAGCGGAAAATGTGAATCTTACGAATATTTTTCATCATTTAAAAGCGGTTTGCGGTAGTGAAACTGTTGACAGGAATACTGTAAAAAGGTGGAGGTTGAAATTTCGCGAATGTGAAACTGGTAAAGCGACAATTGAGGACGCACCTCGTAGCGGACGACCAATTTCTGTGACTGACGAGAAACACCGTAACGAGGTAGATAATTTGCTTCAAACTGATCGGCGAATCTCCCAGCAACGCATCGCTATTCAGTTAAGTATATCTAAAGAACGAGTAGGCCATATTATCGAGTTGTTTGGTTACCGTTTTGAATCCAAGATCGTAGATGCCGGTGTTCTTTGGTGGTTGGGTTTCAATTAATCACGCATCTGATACTGTAAAATATTACACTTTATTTACATTCATATATATCATCCTTATTCATTCTCTGAAGTAATAACGGTAATTCCCAGAGGCTAAACAGGAAAAAAGAAAAAAATTTGGTAACCGAAAAATCTGTTCACGATGCGTACTGCGCAAACTTTCTGATGGCTCCCCGCAAGTTGAAGTTTCAGCCTATCCGCATCCGCCATACTCGCCGGATTTGGCTCCGTGCGACTTCCATTTCTTCTCTCATTTCAAGAGGAATTTCAAAGGTAATCATTACATTACCGACGATGAGGTGATTTTTTTTTATAATCAGAGGTTAATAAGAATTAATAAATCAATACATTTACATTAAAAAACAAAAAGTTAAAGAGAAAAAAGTAAATGAAGTCGGATACGAATCGATGTGCCTTCCCCTTATAAAATCCAAATATGTAATTAATTAAAATTTCTTTTGGTTATAACTCTGGATCCAATGAAAATAAGTATCACTTATGATAGGTCGTTGAAAATCTCTCAATCGGGGTTTAATATTCCGCTTAAGAAAAAGTCCAAAATTCAAATGTTTTGGAGTTTGGACATTTTTGTTTACTTTTGGTCAGTCGATTTTATATCAAAAGGGGAGGTGCACAACTAGATGTTACAACAGTTCTAAATCCAAAATTTCAACATATGACAGCTAATCTTTTTGAGTAATGCGTGATGCATACGTACGTACAGACGTCACGCCGAAATTAGTCAAAATGGATTCAGGGATTGTCAAAATGTATATTTCTGTTGAAATCTGAAAACCGAAATTTTTCGCGATCAAATACTTCCTTTACAAGGTATACTTCCGTACAAGGTAGTAAAAATGAAGCGTTTCTGGACCAATGATTAAAAAAAGTTTTCCTTATTTTGACTTTTTTTTAACCTCCGGGACCACCGTTAGATATTACTTCAGAGGATGACATGAATGACAATTTTTGTTGCGTGTGAAAATGCCATGCATGATCGGGATTCGAACCCGGGACCCCCGGATGAAAGGCCGAGAAGCTACCACTCGCGCCGTGGTAGCGAGCAGCAGACATTTTTTCCCCCTGCTTCGTGGAGCTGGATACGTATTAAAGCATCACACAACTCCGGAAAGTGCCTTCACCTCTAACCACGAGGGCGCGCAGCCAGGCTCTCGTGGCCTGGCTGCGCGCCCTGGGTGGTGGCCCTGGGTGGCTATGCCGTTCCCAGCCACCCCATCTCCTCAACCGGGTCTTGGTATTTGTGCCTGCCTCTAACAGGGATAACCCCGAGGGGAACTCCTGTCAGGTCTCGCTCAGGGGCTTGAGATTCACCGACCTTCATCGCCGCCGCCCACCCGTGTTACATGTTCCCACGGACAGACGACGACTTCAGTCGAGGCTGTCTCTCACCCTCCTCACTTCCCTCTCTTTTTGTTTTAGTATCCCCGCACGAATGTTGCAATCGTTTAAAATTCTCCTCGCTTGCCAGGATGGTCTCTCCTCTGGACTCTACTTCGATCGCCCCCGTATTCGAGACACACTCTCGCCGCTGCACCTCCCATCTTGGGCACTGGAATACTATGTGCTCGGGTGTTTCAGGATCCCCATAGAGCAGTTGTGATTCTCCGACTCCTCCGGCCGTACAGGTAGCTCCTAAAGTACCCATGCCGTGTCAAGAACTGTGTGAGCCAGAAGTTGATCTCACCAAACCTACTCCCGACCCAGACGTTGATCCTGAGTATTAGCCGATGTGTCCACCTGACCTTGGTAGACACATCCCGTCTGTATTGCCAATCGTGCATTAAAACAGCCTGTACTTCGTCTCTTGATTCGCCGATATATCTTAGAGCACTTTGTTTGGCTAGTTGCTGCAGAGGCGGAATTCCCGCCACAACTTACGGCTTCCGAGCAGACACTCTTTAATGAATCGTTTCCTAACCTATGTTTATATGAACGTTTTTGGTTATCTTTACCTGTACTACTTGCCCTGAAAGTTTTTTACATTCTTCGTGAATCACTTTGTACATTTAGAATCCCATTGTAGCTAGGCATTTTAAATATGATGAAAAATAGAGATGGTAAATGTAATAACGAATTTTTAATATTAGTACTTTTTAATGTACCTTTTTATTGAAGTGAATAAATAAAAAATAATTTTTATAAATATTTATAATTTAAATTAAAGTCAGAATATTAAATTATAACGCATTATTAAAAAGAAAAGAAAACAAACAAACTAAGTCTACTCTTGTAAAAACGAGCTTAAAAATTATTTTCTAGTAGTCAATGGCCTACTGTGAAAACGGTAGATATAATAATAACTAATCAATTATTGTTACATGCTTCTATATGCACAGCTAAGTTCAGTTAACTCACATGAATGATCGTTATAAATCGATATGTATATATAATCGATACTAAATAACAATTCATACGTAACCTATATGATGAACTAGTTATTTTTGACGTAAAATATAACACAATAATGATACTGTAATAAAATACAAACATAAATAATTTGGGAATCAACATAATTACACCCGGTAGATTAATAATTTATGCTGTTATATTTTCTAACTTTAGGCAATGCATATAACAACAACAATAACAACAAATCATTAATTCAAGTTACACACACACACAAATATATATATATATATATTATTACATCAAAATAACAATTGATTGGATTACTTATAATTTATTGATAGAAATTAACTTGCAAGTAAATTTAAAATGAAAAAGCATAGTTAATAAAGAAAAATGTTTACGCATAATAAATCATACTTTAAAATGTAGCGTAAAAATTACGTATAAAATACATAGAAGAAAAAGCGCAAATTAACATTTACAACTACTTAATATACTGAATTTTAATTTTTATAACGCTTTGTACAAATAAACTATCTATAAATAAAACTGAACTTTTATCGAATACCTGCATCATTGAATATTTATTTAAATATCCAATTTATTTCCTTTTTAATATTATAGGAACGCTATTTAAAGATTAAATACCTGGAACGGAAATATTAAACAATAATAAGTTTTCTTATCAAAATTACGTAAACACAACTCTTCACTTGTATCTAATGTATTGCAGTCGGTTATCGAGAGTCGGTTTATCGTGAAAGTATTTTAATTTTCCTACCGATATTTAAAGAATATATGGAATTTTCGGGAATTAGGAAAAGTTTCAACGGACACAGTTGTTTACTAAATAGATGCCGTTGTATGGCTTTATAACATACATACCAGTTGAAAGTCAATATGCGTATCGGTACGTGTCTGGAAAATTTTAACCTCAATTTTATGACCGTTATACATTTTCTATATAATTGGGCGTTCGAATTATCAAGAATTACTCATTATCATCGTGAATCGTGTATAGGTCTGAATATATAAGTCAACTAGAATAATTTCATAAGAGAAGTACGTGTCGACTATATTGACCAGTATAAGCAAGGTAAAATTTGGGGGAAACGGTACAGCCGTCGAAATCAATGAGACGCTGTTCTCGAAGATAAAAATCATGCTGGTCGCGTTTACCCACATTTTCAACAGGATTTGTCGTGAAAACAAGTGATTTTTTTTTTTTTGTGAAAATCTATGACAGATTGATTCAAATCCTGTTGAATATTAATCAAAGATAACGTTAATAATGAAAGTGTATATTTTTGTCGGATTCCTGAAGTTTGTACAAACCGACACAATGGAAACAGAAGGTTTATGCCCATATATTGTAAATCATCGGTACCATTTCGTTAATCCTATTTTGAACGGAACGAATGGTGGCGACTGTTTTTTGGGAAAAGTAGTAATAAAATTCTAGATCAACCACAAAGATCACTAAAATAAAACATTTAATTTAATGTAAAATCAATATTTTGGGGAAAATGAACTATCAGTAATCATCTGATAGATTTGTTAATGTTCTCTATCTCTTTCCACTTGAAAAAAAATTTAACTAAATATATTATTATATCCTAAATTCTTTATTTTTTACCTCCTTGTACAAAATAAAAGAAGTATTGTGATCCAAAAAAATTTCAGATTTTAACGAAAATATTAATTTTGACCATCCCTGAATCTTTTTTGATTAGTTTCGGCATGAGATCAGTACGTACGTATGTATCTCGCATAACTCAAAAACGATTAGACGTAGGATATTGAAATTTTCGATTTAGGAATGTTGCAACATCTAGTGTGCACTCCCTTTTTCATTGCAACCGACTGAACCAAAAGTATCCAAAAAAAGCCCAAAATCCAAAAGATTTATATTTTGGATTTTTTCTTAAGCGCAGTAATAAGCCGTCGTTGGAGAGCTTTTCAAAGATATATCATAAGTGGTATTTATTTTCATTGGTTCCAGAGTTCTAGCCAAATAAAGTTTTAATTAATGTAATATTTGGATCTTTCCTTTCTTTTTCCAATTTTGCCTCCGGTAACTACCGTTTAGATAATTCTTCAGAGGATGAATGAGGATGATATGTATGAGTGTAAATGAAGTGTAGTCTTGAACAGTCTCAGTTCGACCGTTCCTGAGATGTGTGGTTAATTGAAACCCAACCACCAAAGAACACCGGTATCCACGATCTAATATTCAAATCCGTGTAAAAATAACTGGCTTTACTAGGACTTGAACGTTGTAACTCTCGACTTCCAAATCAGCTGATTTGGGAAGACACGTTAACCACTAGACCAACCCGGTGGGTAATATTTGGATCTTACAAGGGAAGACACATCGGTTCGAATCAGACTTCATATAAATATATTTTTTTAACTTTTTTTTTTATTAAATATATTGATTTATTAATAATTATTAACCCCATTGTAAAAATTTTACAATAACTAATTAATTACGTTATTTTTAGTAAAATGTAAATTTATAATTTTTTTCTTCCTTGTACGAAGTAAAGGAAGTATTCTGATCGCGAATAATTTCGGTTTTCAAATTTCAATGGAAATATCGATTTTTACCATCCCTGAATCCATTTTGACTAGTTTCGGCGTGACGCCTGTACTTACGTATGTATGTATCTGCATAACTCAAAAACGATTAGACACACAATGTTGAGATTTTGGATTTAGGACTGTTGTAACATCTAGTTGTGCACCTCTCCTTTTGATTGCAATTGACCAAAAATCTTCAAAAAAGCCCAAAACTCATAATTTTTGGATTTTAGTCATTTTTAAAACTGCAGTAATAAGCCCTCATTGAGAACTTTTCATCTATCACAAGTTGTACTTATTTTAATTGGTTCCAGAATTATAGCCAAATAAAATTTTAATTAATGAAATATTTGGATCTTTCAAGGGGAAGGTACATCGGTTCGAATCCGACTTCATACAAATATATATTTTTTTTTACTTTTTTTTAATTTAAATATATTTATTTATTAATAAATATTAACCTCTGATTGTATACAATTTTTTACCTTAAATAATAATTCAATAATAACAATAAAAAAAAACAAATTATGAAAAAAAATCAGAAGTTATAAGTGAAATACAATTTTATGTACATTTTATTTAGAAACCAACAATTTTTATAGAGGTTAATAATTATTAATAAATCAATATTCTTAAATTAAAAAAAAAAAAATGTTTAAATATATGTATGTAAAGTCGAATTCGAACCGATATGCCCATGGTTACGGATCCGACACGTTCTCACTTAACCACATAACTACTTGAACGACGTGAAACAAAATTAATAATATATAACCTGATATAAAATACTGATACGGACACCACAAAAAAATGTGATGCGACGTGGTGTCCACCACATCACAATTGTGTAACTGTCCATTTTATTAAAGAACTGGATTCAAATGAAATACGTTTAAATGAAGTATTAAATACGTTTAAAAAAACTTTTATGTGTAATTTAATAGGCGAACAAGGAAGACATGTGGTGTCCACATCAGATTTTTTATTTTTAAATTACAATAACGCAACCCATTCACTTATTTTAACGAAATAGAAATTAGAAATTATGTAAAATTAATGTTCAGATAAAAAATAAATTAAATAAAAGCATTAATATAATTTCCAATTATTTTCTTAAAAGGAAAAATAACAGTATTTTATATAATTGCATACTAGGTAAAAGTAAGTAATTTAGAATTCCTACGCGGACTACTACTTGATATTCTAATAATACGTAAATTTAAAATAGTTAATTTATAATAATCCTAATCTTAAAGAAATATAAGAGGCGTGAATAGAATCATTATAATTACAATGATGATGATAATGGGAAGGAGAAAACAAGGAGAAGAGCAACCCAACGAAGAAGAAGGAAAAGAAGATATATGGAAGCTCACGAACTTATAAATTTCCACTGCTTACTAAAATATTATTATTCAAATCATAGTGATCAATTGGTTTTTTTTTCTAGTCATGCATCTGTACAACATAGACCTGGTACAGTATAAGAGAAGCATGCAAACATGGGATGTATTTCTTAATAAATGTATAATATGTGTATATATGTATGCGTGGCGTGCTAAACACAAAATGATGCTACGTTATGCCCTATTCTTCACTTTGCTTCACATAGATATACTATGTTACTGCATAATATTTAAAAGAATATAACGAATGAAGAGACGGGAAGTAAAGAAGAGGTCAAAACGGTTAAGTCACGTATATTAGCAACGTATACCCGAGTGAAGTCTAGTCAAGTCAAGTCACTAAAGTGAACATTCAATGCTCATTTTGAATTTATGTAACAAACGACTTTTTAATATTAACTATATATATTACTCAAACTCAGTCACTCACTTCCCCTCCCGCTCGATCATAATCAACTCCTCCTAGTATATCATTTCTCCTCCTTCTTACAAATAATTTATATTTACCGCCTAATCATCATATAATAATTAACGCCGTTTTTATTTATTTTATTTCCTGGAAAATTATAGGAATATATAATATTTTATTCAATTTAGAGTAGAATAATTATAATATTTATAAACATTTAAACAATTAAATTCCATTTTTTTAAATCTGATGTGGACAATGCATAACTTCTTTATTCGCCTATTAAATTACATTTACACATTTTTTTTTTTTAAATAAAAAGTATATAAAATTTTATTTCATTAAATATGTGTGCTATTTTTTCATATATTTTTTTTTTATTGTTATTATTGAATTATTATTTATCGTAAAACTTTTTTTATAATGAGAAGTTAATTATTAATAAATCAATATATTTAAATTAAAAAAAAATAATAAAAAAAAAATATGATAAAGTCTGATTCGAACTGATGTGCCTTCCACTTGTAAGATCCATATTTTATTTTATTAACTAAAATTCTATTTGGATATATTAATATATAACAAAAGTTTTATATTTGTGGTGTGTCCTATAAATAAAAGTTAATAATAATTAAACTATTCCGTTTGGTGAACTCCTATATACTAGTTAGAAATTTTGGTTTCGACCTAACTGTGTAAAATATTCAGTTTTTATTATTGGATTATTTGGTGACTAATAAAAAAAAAGATAGAAAAAAAAAGATTACATGCAGAAATATATCTCAAAAAACTACATGAAAATGAATATGAAGAGGAAGAAAATGTGAAACCAAAGAAATAATAAAAAAATTAAAATGGATAATAAATATAAAGAGGCTGAAAATTTGAAAAATATGAGAACATGTACACAAATTAAGATCAGAAGAATTATATCAAACCAAAGAGCGAATAAATGATTGGCAATAAAAAACAAATAAACGAAATGATGATTAACTCCGATTTAGGGAAAATATTGCCCGACAATATCAGAGGAGTAATGAACTAAAAGACAAGAATTGTTTACAATTTATTAAAGATCGGGCATGTATGCCTCAGTTAATATGTTGTTCTTGTGAGGGTCTATTTTTCAGTCATTCTGTAGTTAACTTTAATGTAGATTAAATCAAACAGGAATTCCAGGATAATTAAATAAAATTAAACTAGAAAATCTAAAAATAATACGATTCTGAATTATAATTTTCAATTAATATTAAATAATCAGATGTTTCATCAAATCTACTACATATACGCATATGTAATAATGCCTATTAAATTACATAAACACATTTTTAAAGGTACATAAAATTCTATTTCACTAACAACTTCTAATTTTTTTCATATATTTTTTAAAATTATTATTGTAGTATTAGTTATTGTAAAAAATTTTGCGATCACGGGTTAATAAATTAATAAATAAATATATTTAAATTAAAAAAAATAACTTAAGAAAAACAGGAGATGAATTCTGATTCGAACCGATGTTCCTTCCCTTGTAATATCCAAATATTTCATTAATTAAAATTTTATTTGTCTATAACTCTAGAACCAATAAAAATAAATACCACTTATGATATATCATAGAAAAGCTCTCCAACGAGGGCTTATTACTTCACTTAAGAAACGGGTTTTTTTGTACACTTTTGGTCCAGTCGATTGCAATGAAAAGGGGAGGTGCACAACTAGATGGTACAACATTCCTAAATCGAAAATTTCAACATCCTACGTCTAATCGTTTTTAAGTTACGCCGAAACTAGTCCAAATGGATTCAGGGATGGTAAAAATGGATATTTCTATTGAAATCTGAAAACCGAAATTTTTCACGATCACAATACTTCTTTTACTTCCTACGAGGAAGTGAAAAATCATAAATTTACATTTTACTAAAAATAACATAACTTATCTATTTATTTAAATAATCATAAAGATAAAGATTATTAAAGCTATGATAAAGTCTAATTTTTACCTTTAAACCGTTTTGAAAAAAAAAAGTAAATTATTTTAAACTTATACAACGATTTATTTACTTTCCCATAAAATTATTATTATTTTAATAAATTTTTAATACGGTTTCGTTGTAACCAACCCGTTAAAAACAAAAAAAAGAATGCTCGTACATTTCAAATCTGCTTATATGAAATATGATTCCTTGCCCATATTAATTACGTACTAAACTCAATATTACAGACTCAATATTATTAATAATGAGCCATGTACTTGGAATAGATTAACATCCCAACCCCGTAGGGGAAGACACCCACCTTGTGGCAAGTCCGGTCGCCACACTACCCCCTCCGTTCCGAGCCCTCAGAGACTTTACCGGAGATCATCTTCAGACCCTCTAACTGATTACATCTCACAGTCATCAACCAGGCCTCAGTCGGGATGCCAACAATGAAAACGCCTCGGCAGACATTTACATCAGTAAAAATTATTATCTCAGCCAACGCCTTCCCTTTATTCTTCTTTCGAACATCTTCACTTTTCTTTTCCTACAATATCATCCTATGAACCGGCTAATCAAGTCTGCGGAAGCGCGAACCCCGCGCCTAGTCCGATTTTAATACCGACGCTTGTGACTGTAAATGTCTCAATCATCGAGAAAGTAACGAGTCAATAATACTAAACTCATACCGTTCAAAATGTGTTACACAATGAAATTCAGACATATATATCCCATCACGCACTATAAACATCATGCATGAAGACCGCCTTGGCAAGACAGTACCACACCTCACGGTTGCATGGACTGCCTGCCCTAGGTAGCGCAGTCACCTCCCGGAAACAGCAGCTCCACCACTGCACTTCAACAATCAATGTTTTTCAATTAAGCGAGGCTAGTTGCCAAAATTCCTACCCCCCTGCCAATCAAATGTCTCGGCCGAAACCCTTGGCATCCGGAATCCTACTCCGTTTAAATATCTTCAGCCGATCTACGTAATGCAAGGAAACTGAAGAAACAGTAACCGATAATGTTAAATACCTGGGTGTGATAGTCGACAATAAATTGAAATAGTCAGTTAAATAAACTTTCTTATAAAATTAGAGCTTGTCTTAATAGATTCTATTAGCTAAAAAATGTAACCCCACGTAAAACTCTTTTACTAATGTATAAAGCCTTAATAGAGTATTTAATAGAATTTGGTGTGGAAGTATGAGATTTGGTAGCCGATTCGCATTTAAAAATTATAATTCTTTTCCTATTTTTTTCAGTCTAGCCACCAGAACCGTAAGGTATTATTTCAGAAAATGAATGAGGATGATATGTATAAATATAAATGAAGTATAGTCTTGTAGTCTCAGATGGACCGTTAAAAATTATAATTAAACTTCAAAGAAGAGCGCTTAAAGTGGTTTCAGGCTTTTCGTCAAACGACTCGAATTTAAATCTCTATAAGCGTTGTAATACGTTGACCCGTCGATGTTAACTAGGTATGACCCGTCAAGGTTTTACCAGGTATTTATTATTTTTTTCGAAGTAATAGATACGTAGTAAAAGGCAATGTACCCCTTTATTTGAGAGGTGAGAGAAAGTACGTGGTACCAAATTATTTTTAATCTACATCTTAAAAATACTTTAAAAATCCAAATTCCATCCATTTTTAATAAATTGCCTTCACATAATTTAAAAATGGATAAAGAGAAGTTTTTAAATATTTATTAGCAGAATTTTTTAATAGTTATTTTTCCTTTTATTATAAAGTATTTTTTGTGTTATTTATTAATTATATATATCTATTATGAAATATATATATATATCTATATATCTATTATGTATAGAACAATACATAATATTTTAATATTTATTTCAATATTTAATACTATATTTTTAATACTTTTGTACTATGTATTTATTTTTTTGTATACATATTATATTCGAATATTATAATCGTTATATTTGTTTTTATTATAAAATATGTGATCTATGTATCTACGTATTATTTATTTTTGTATTTTATATTATAATATGTAATATGTTAAACATAAGAACAGTCTAAATTTAGATGTATATATTAAAAATTACCTTTAGGTAAACTTTTTTTAAATTAATTTAAGTTTAAAATATTTAATTTTTTTACTGAAATTATTTAATATAATTTTATAAATTAATCTCAATTTAATAAATTTTTATTTAATTTTTTATTATTTCTGACGCCACCTTAATTAGATATTTGATAGAATTTTAACTATTTACTAAGGATAAAAGTATATTTTTCTTTGAATTTTTTGTGCTGTACTGTGTAAATAACTTATATTCAAATTATTTTAATTTATGAAACTGATGATAAGACTTAGCGAAATCCTTCTGTGATATTTCTTAGCGAAACCTATGTTATACAATTATATGAAAAAAAAAAAATAAATAATAATAATAATTACTATTATTAATTTAGATTTTTTAGAAGAAATATGTTTTAAAAGATAATTTACTTCTTATAATGGAGTCGATGTATTCATACTACAAATCTTAAAAGACTTTTAGAAGAAGTCGTTGTTAATTCAACCAGTAAAAGTTAATTTTAATATATTTTCAAGACTTAATTTTAAAAAAATTTGTTTTATATTTTAAGTGACGTTCCTCTAGTAATTCCCATATTTTCAAAACATCTTTTATAGGTTATATTTAATAAAAAATTTACACACGCTTTACACTACAATTTGAAAGTAATTTTTACTTCCTTGTACGAAGTAAAGGAACAGAAATATCCGTTTTGACCATCCCTGAATCCATCTTGATTAGTTTCGGCGTGACGTCTGTACGTACGTATGTATGTATCTCGCATAACTCAAAAACGATTAGCCACTGGATGTTGAAATTTTTTATTTAGGACTGCTGTAACATCTAGTTGTGCACCATTCTTTTTGACTGCAATTGAAATTAAAATAAAAATTTTAATTAATGAAATAATTGGATCTTAAAGGGAAGGCACATCGGTTGAACAAACTTCATCTCCTTTTGTTTTTTTTTAACTTTCTTTTTTTTAATATATATATTGATTTAATAATTATTAACCCGATTGTAAAAAAAAATTATAATAAATAATAAATCATTGATAAAACAAAAAAAAAAAATTATTAGGGAAATAAAATAAAATAAAATAAAAATAATAGATTTGGTGAAACATGTGACTAATATTAATTGAACATTATAATTTAGAATCATATTACTTTCGGATTTTCTTAGCAAATTCTTATAAAAATTTTATATTTATTTTTAAAAAAATCATTTTATTTAATTATTTAACACAATAATAAAACACATTTTTGAATTGTATTCAATTTAAAGTGATTGTTGAAATTTTTTTACTTGTGGGTAATATGCACAAGATTTCTGGTGTGTCGTATATATAAAATTTCTGTATACTGGTTACAGATATTAATTTTGATCTTACGTTGTTGAATAATCAATTTTTATTATTGGATTATTTGATAAACAATTTATTTAAAGAGTAACCAAGGGACTTTTACTCTAACCTAATATCTGAGGTAAGATTGTCGAATTAATAATTGTATAAATATTTGATGTTAATAAAAACTTATAGTTTACAATCTGTCCACTTTTATTAAAGAATTGGTGGATCTTATCTCACTTTCAATTGAGATAAGTTTAAATGAAGTGCAGCGAAAATGTGTACATGTAATTTAACAGACGTACCAGGAAGTTATGTGATATCCACATCACCACATCTTTAATATATTTTTCGTAATTATTGATTAATTTTGACTGTTATATTAGTATTATAACCTTATATCACTCTGTTGTAAATTAAAAAAATAATTAAATTATTTACATGTAAAAAATTCAAAAAAAATTATTTCACAATTTATGTAATAAAAGTTTATACAGAGTGATTTGCGAAGAATGTAACAATCTTACAGAACATGTTCTACTGGTGAAAATAAAGAAAAACGTTCATATAAATATAGGTTTGTAATCGCTTCATTAGCCAGTGTCGGCTGACGAAAGATTTCACCCTGATTGTTGTGCTTACCGAAATTAAACTAGACTTTAATTTTTTGAACCCAAATTAAGAAGTAAATTTAGTGAAAATTACGTTTGAATTTAGTTTATGTGGACTGTATTCATACCATTTTACTTAGAATCAAATTCTCTACAAATATTCTTTAAAATCTTTATGTTTATTATCTATTTAACAAAGTTATTTTACACCACAAACATAATATAATGTGTTTTTCGACTCCAATATTTTGTCTTTTACCCCAGATTTTTCAAAAGCTACTGAAAATTCAATTCAGAAACCTGTATTTTTTTCAATTTTTCAGCTATTTCATCGACTCCCATCTTTGGTGTTTTCCCAAGGTTTGTAGAAAATTACTAAAAATACAGTTTACGGGCCTATATTGTTAATATTTTAGGTCATATTTGATACAAAACCACAAAATTTACCCTTGCATTAGAGTTCCAAAAACTACAGTCGTGCTTACTTATAGAAAAAGCGCAAAAATCACCCGCTAATGAAGCGTTTCCAAACTCCGTTGTTTATAAAAACTATTTATTTTCTGGAATGGGACATGTCCTAAAGCTTTGTTACGTTCTTCATGAATCACTCTGTAAGAAGTTCTTTATGAGTCATTTGTAAGAAGTAAATGAAACATATATATATATATATATATATATATATACACACACACACACACGAGGGCTATTCAGAAAGTAAGGAACGTTTCCACCTGACGCCGCCAGGCGCACGCTAATCGCGTATATATTGGTGTGCTCGTGCTCGGCACCTCAGTTAGCGTCCAGCCGTGACAACGGGAACATCTCCGCACTGCCCGGTTTTTAATATACAAATTTGAAATGTGTGCTGCAATCGAAAATCCCGCCAGTTGTGAGGTGCGGTCTGTGTTTCGTTTTTTGTTGGCAAAAAGCTTAAAACCAATAGAAATTTTTCGGAAACTGTGTGAAGTGTACGGGAACAACGTAATGAGTGAAAGTCCTGTCAGAAAGTGGTGCATTCAGTTCGTGGTCGGCAAATGGCCGAACAAACGTTCACGATAAAGAGAAGAGTGGACGTCCGAGCATTGTGACTGACGATCTGGTCTCCAAAGTTGACGAAAAGATTCGTGAAAACCGCCGTTTCACAATAACTGAGCTTTCTCTATGTTTCCCACAAGTTTCACGGACTTTATTGTTTGAAATTATTTCACAGAAGCTAGGCTACCGTCACTGAGTGGTTGAGATCACACGCGGCAGAATTCTATGACACAGGAATTTTAAAGCTTGTCCACCGCTATGGTAAGTGCCTGAATTTGTATGGTGATTGTGTTGAAAAGTAGTATTTTAGTCCCTCTTTCACATGTATATAATAAAAAGTTTTTCTTGTAAATGGTTTTTTTTTAAATTCCTAAACGTTCCTTACTTTCTGAATAGCCCTCGAATATATACGAGAGATAATATAATATATATATATAATAAACGAGACGTTTCATTGTAAAAAATCTATTCTGAAAACTTTATAAATATTTTTTATTTCTCTTAAACTAGATACCTTATACTATTTCCCTATACAATCTCCACACGAATTAAGAAATATATCGTAACGATACACCAGCTTCAGTACGCTCGTCGTATTCTTCTGCTGCCAGTCCATTTAGCCACTGATTAACAGGATTTTTAAGTTCGTCACCCACGAATTGCTTACAACTCAAAATTTCTTTAAATTCTCCAAACAAATGATAATCAGATGCAGCTAAGTCCGGATGATACGTAAATTTTCCATCCAGATATTCTCAGTAAATCACGTGTCGGACCCGCAACATGTGGACGTGCATTACAGTGCAGTAGAACGACGCCGTCGGTCAGCCACCCACGTTGCCGATTTTGAATGGCGCGCGGTAACATACGTAGAGTTTCTCAATAGGCTTCTGCATTTATAGTCGTTCCACATGGCATAAAATCAATCAGCAGTATTTCAAACCGATCCCAAAAGACCGTGTTCATCAGTTTGCGTCCAAATGGTTTTGGCTTAACCTTTTTTGGTCTGGTTGGTGATTGAGGATGACGCCATTCACTTGACCGGTGTTTTCTCTCTGGCTTGTAATACGAAATACTACATGTTTCATAGCCGGTATGAATTGAATTAAGGAACTTATCACCTTTTTCTGTGTTGCGCATCAAAAATTCCAAAGCAGACCCAATTTGGATTTTTTGTAACGTTTCGTTAAGAGGTGAGACACTCGACATGCACAAACCTTTCTGAAGCGTAAATGGTCATGAACAATGCGACCGATAACAGTTGCTGAAACATCAGGAAAATAAAGAGCCAGATCGGAAATCGTTGAGCAACCATCTGTCGCGAAATGATGATACATTCTTGTACACATTTCCTGTATTCAATTGATATTACGTTTAAGCCCGTACTTTTATTTAATACCGTATTATAAGGTATTATCATCATATGTACATTTTATGGATATTCCTTGACATTCTAAATCAATTCCGAAAAATGTTGCTTTGCTCTTGTAAACAAGATCTAGTAAAACATAAATCTCTCACATATATAAATACTGTATTAATTTTATTTATTTTTTTTTTTTAGTAAACTATTTATTTTTATGTTGTTAGAAATACTTGTTTTTTTTTTTTTTAAATTAAATAGAATAAAGTAGTTTTAAGTCACGTACAACCATCTAATAAAATATTATTTCAATGCATGAATATAAAATCATGTTGAACAGTATTTTTTTATACGTGATAGATCGTTATGCGTGCTAGTTTAATAATGGATTCTTTTTTCTTAATACATATTATACTTGCAATATATTTCATTATATAAATCTAACACGTGCATGAATAATTTATAACTGACCCAACGAATGAGGTTATTTTTGACGAATTTTACAACATTAATAATTATAAAATATCGCACGAGTATATATCACATTAAAAGACAAGAGTGGAAGTAAAAAGAGATAAAGCAATTACAAAATGAACGTGTCTTCAGCGCAGTTTAAATATAAGTTAGAGAAATTAACTGGATGAAAGTTACCAATGTAAAATTATTTATACAAATAATACACGTATATAAAGTTAGCTACAACAAGATATTAGCAAGCTTTCTCTTATTATTAGTCATCCATATACTTCTGTCACATTCGGTAACATCATAACTAAAACCTGCCTGTAATCTCAACACAGTTACAAGGAATAGATGTGAACATAAAAATATACTTAACTGCATCACTGTTGGCAAAGAATACGAAATTATTATTCATTTAAAAACACTGCCGTTATATATATATAATAACATTATTAAAAACATTTATTGTTACAGTATTTTTAATTCTACAATCTTATTGTAGTGTATGTAAAATCTATAGACGGGTACTTCCTACAAGCTACCTCTATTTGCCTCCTTTACACCATTCATATAATCCGCCAAGCGGAAAACATGCTACTGGTTGCAGCAAAAGTAAGATCTCAAAATGATACTTTTTTCTTGTTTAACCTCGGGACCCACCGTATTTACTAATTTTACTTTTTTATAATTGTTTCTTCTGCCATATTCATTTATTTTTGCTATTATTAATTTATTTAAATTTGTCGTTTGATTATTATTTATTTTGTCTATAATCATTTAGACTTCAAAATGTATTAAGTTTATGCATTATTTATTGATTGAATACATTTTGTAAAGAAACATTTTTGATTTTTTTTCTTTTTTTTTGTCTTCAGTCATTTGACTGGTTTGACGCAGCTCTCCAAGATTCCCTATCTAGTGCTAGTCGTTTCATTTCAGTATACACTCTACATCCTACATCCCTAATAATTTGTTTTACATATTCCAAACGTGGCCTGCCTACACAATTTTTTCCTTCTACCTGTCCTTCCAGTATTAAAGCTACTATTCCAGGATGCCTTAGTATGTGTCCTATAAGTCTGTCTCTTCTTTTAACTATGTTTTCCCAAATGCTTCTTTCTTCATCTATTTGCCGCAATACCTCTTCATTTGTCACTTTATCCACCCATCTGATTTTTAACATTCTCCTATAGCACCGCATTTCAAAAGCTTCTAATCTTTTCTTCTCAGATACTCCGATCGTCCAAGTTTCACTTCCATATAAAGCGACGCTCCAAACATATACTTTCAAAAATCTTTTCCTGACATTTAAATTAATTTTTGATGTAAACAAATTATATTTCTTACTGAAGGCTCGTTTCGCTTGTGCTATTCGGCATTTTATTTCGCTCCTGCTTTGTCCTTCTTTAGTAATTCTACTTCCCAAATAACAAAATTCTTCTACCTCCATAATCTTTTCTCTTCCTATTTTCACATTCAGTGGTCCATCTTTGTTATATCTACTACATTTCATTACTTTTGTTTTGTTCTTGTTTATTTTCATGCGATAGTTCTTGCGTAGGACTTCATCTATGCCGTTTATTGTTTCTTCTAAATCCTTTTTACTCTCGACTAGAATTACTATATCATCAGAAAATCGTAGCATCTTTATCTTTTCACCTTGTACTGTTACTCCGCATCTAAATTGTTCTTTAACATCATTAACTGCTAGTTGCATATAAAGATTAAAAAGTAACGGAGATAGGGAACATCCTTGTCGGACTCCCTTTCTTATTACGGCTTCTTTCTTATGTTCTTCAATTATTACTGTTGCTGTTTGGTTCCTGTACATCAATCTATTCATTTTTGATTGAATTTTGGTAATCTTATTTGTCGTAATTGCATTTTAGTTATTGAATACATTTAATACATTGAATATATTGAGTAGTATTATGTTAATAAATGAATTGAATAGATGAATACTTTGTGTATAACCGTTCTATTACATATCATATCTTGTCTAATATTGAGTCAGCTGAGCGGTGAGAAAAAGAATTACGACAATTAAAACTGCCATTACAATATTTTTAAATGTAAACAAAATATGATACAAAAACTTAACAGAAGTACTCATCATTTTATTAGAATAAATTTAATAGTGATTATAATTATATTAGTTTTACTCATATTTCTTTAACACTTTATTTATGTATATGTTTTTCTGTATAATTTAATATTTTTATTTTTTTAGCTTTGTAGGCCAATAAAGCTCAAAAGAATATTATTTATTGGTGGGTTCGTGCTATTTGGAAATAATTTTTGTAAATAACTACACCACGTCAAAGAAAATCATGACATAGCCTATAATAAATAAACAACTTATTTCATACACTTTTTTATTACGTCATTGTTACTGTTTATTTATAGAAAAACCTTAGTTTAATATACTTGAAAAAAAACATATATTTTCAAGAAATAAATAAATAAATTACTTCATATACATCTTGAACAAAATAATAATTACATTTGTAATAAAAAAAAAACAGAACATATTTCGTAACTATAATAGTGATATCGTAATTAGATACGGTGCAAGTTATTGCAAATTAATTGATGTGACTTTTGGAATACACTACTTTGGCTGCTGGTGTGAGGAGAAATGATGTGTGAGAAGTGAGGGGTGGAATGGTGAAGAGTGGTGATCAGGAACGGGGTCTTCTGCGGTGCCGTCCAACCATTCTGAATTGATGCCGCCTCGAACTGCCAGTTGAAGACAACCCAAGATGTACTACCGTCGAACTTGACATGTTGCACTCTCGTCTCGCAGATTCTCCATGCTGGCCTGACGTCATAAAGTCTCGATGAACTGGTTCGCAGAACTCACACCGCAGAACTGATTTTTAAATGGTTTACCCCGTAGTATACATGCTTCTATCTTCTTTACCTGCCGGAATGGACCCAACTCGAAGCGTGAGAACCATCGACCGAGTCTGTTCGTTCTCATGCTTTCCTTAACCTAGTCCGGTAACTCTTCTCACGGTACAAAATCTGTTAAATGTATGTCGGAAAGCAGTATTACAAAAGACGATTGTTAAGCGGACCTGTTACCTTTACTAAATGGGTTTCTTTTAGTTCCTTTCTGGATTTCTCAAATTATTATATTTTCTACTACTTTCTAATAATTGGTAGGAATCGGATACTCAGGTCCGCTTTACCGGTCTCGTTACAATATATATATATATATAAACACAAAAGGTACCATCAAAAATTTCCTGGAATCGACGAGTGAAAAAAAACCTTTTTCTCACAACTTTGCAGCAATCAAAAGAATTATCCCAAATTCTTATAATTATTTTTAGTAATACAGATATGTTTGTGTAACGTTCTTATACCATCGTAACAGATCAAATGTTCCATGCCCGAACATTTTATAAACGCTAAACCTTTTGCTTTCTGTTTAAAAATATTGTCAGTTTACTACTGGTATAGTGTTTTCATTTTTTTTTTTGTTTAAAAAATGTAAGCGTAATCAAAATAATGTTTTGAAAAAAACAAATAATACAAGAATTTCGAATATTAGTTACGAGTTCTCGCACAATGATCTAGGAACTAATTATGGCGCAAGTATGACCAAATGATAATGATATGTGTCAAGTATGATCCTTTAGAGACCGTGCGGCAAAGTTTCAAAAACATTCGTTTAGTTTTGTTTGTAGCTGTCGGATAAAGCAAACATGATTTACTTGTCTGAAAAATTGTAAAATTGAAATTCAAGACGTTAAAATTCTTTGTTTTAAGTGGTTCAACCCCGAAGAACATACAAAAAATAATTAGAGCGAAGGCGGAAGGAGGTTCCCCCACCGGGGCTACGGTCTTACTTTACCCATTCCCCCAATTCATCGAGAGTGAGCATCCCACCCCTCTTGGACGACGTTGTCCCAACCCTAGGTCGTCCCCAAAAGCAGAGGCGGACGGGTCTCATTTCTTGCTGCTGGTCCTACAGTCACGGCCCCTAAGTGAATACTCTCGAACTTTACATAAGGAGCATTTAGCCTCAGTTTGACAGTCTTTCCGAAGATGTCCCTCAGCCCCACAATTAAAGCAACTTGGTGGATGGACCGACCAGCCAGGTCCGTAACATGGGTGCTACAAGTTTTTTGTTTTGCTCTTTGTTCGAGTAACTCTCGCTTGATTATTTGTTTGTTTTTTTATTGACTATTTATTTGTTTACTGGTTTTTATTTGTTAATATTTTGTTTTTATGAACTAAGAAGTGTCGGTAGAAATATTTTTTCTAATGAACTTTAAGATTACTGCTTACTGATAGCTATTATTATGGGAGTTCCTTAAGAATTCGCTATCATGTGCTTATTATCAAACGATTTACTTATGGTTTCACTTAAGGATCCGATTATAAATATACTGGTTGTGGAACAAAAAAAATTAATCCCAACTTCGAGCTTTTATGGTGAATTAATTCATCCGCAAAAAATATTATATATGTATTTAGTTCAAAACTGAGGTAATCGCTTATTTTGTTTGCATAATTAGATAAATTGCATTATTCTGAAAGTATTGAAAGGTTTGAAAAATCATTGGTTTAATAAATAATAATTTTTTATTATAGAAAAAAAATATATATATAAAGAAAACAATCTGGTAACGATGAAAAAAAATTAGAAAAAATAAATAATAAAATGAAAAGAGAAAGCAAAACGTAACAGTTAGAAATAATATTTTAGAGAATAGTATAATGCAGTATAAGAGAACAAGAAGTTTAAGCACCTGTTGTATAAATAATTACTATCCTACTACAATAACAGGTATATTATAACTGTGAAGGTCGCCGATAGGTGAACATTTATTGTAATAAATCAAATAGTGGCGGCCAAGCCAATATAAGATACGTCCTTCAAAAAAAAAAATGTTTAAGAAAGAATTCCTTTAATTATAAATTATATATTTAGATAAATAATGGGCTTAAAAACAAAATAATATGGTTAAACCTATTTAATTATGTTTTTGTTTTTGTTTTTCAAATAATTATATTAAAATTAATAAATGAATCGGTGACCTGATCTGTGTTAATTTTATAAAGATTGGATATTGCTTAATAATTAAGAAATAATTTACAATACCGATAAACAAATTATCCTAATTTTTAAAAAATATTTTTCAACCTTTCTTTTCACATGTGGTAATCAACCCAAATGTACATTATTGTAATAATAATGTTTTTATAAATGGCAGTATTGTTGCGAAATTTTTTTTAATCTAAAAAATAAATTTAATATTATTATTATTATTATCTTGAATTACTACTTTCTTTTTCTTTTTCCTTTTTTAAACAATATTTTTAAATCGAATTTTAATCAAATAAAAATTTATATATATATATATATATATATATATATATATATATATATATATATATATATATATATATATATATAAAACATTATAAAACTGTAGTTCAGCCAGAAGTCACCTACGGAAGCAAGACCCTTTTCAAAATCACTCAGAAAAACCAAATCGATAAAATTCTGAAAATAGAGAGGAAAATTTTCAGAACGCGTGTATCAATAAAAAACACCAGAGAGAAGGCCAATGGTGGATTGTGCCAAATGAGATGGGGTATCGAGAAATAGAGCCTGTTACTGATACTATGCGGAAAAAAAGAATCTCTTTCTTTGGTCATCTCATAAGGACACCGAAAACAAGACTGTCAAGAAATATCATTGAAAAGCTCTGGTTCCAAAAACTAGAAGTAGGATGGATCAAAGAAATTAGAAAAGATATGAAAGAATTGGGAATTTCCCTGACTGACTTTACAGAATAAAACTGGAAAAATTACAAAGCTAAAAGACAAAAACATTAGATTTAAACAAAAGACAGACAAACGACAAAATACAACGAAGAGGGTGTTTACAGATGAAGAAAAGAAAGCAAGATCTGAACGGATGAAGAAATACTGGGCAGCTCGGAAGAGTAAAATAACCCGCTTTTCTCAGAAAAGATCTAACTAAAGTTGACTTAAGTGGTTCCATGTTGGCCGTAAAAACATAATAATAATAATAATACATATGAAACCGAATTTAAAAACGTTATACACTATCACTTTTTTTAAATTTTGACTTTTTGAAGTCGTCATCAAAACCGTTAACTATTAACTCCACCGGATATAAAAAGTCATAAAAAGAAGACTTGATGCTAAATAACTGTTTTAGTTTTTAGAGCAGCACATTGAAATCAATTTTATTTCTTTTTTTTTTAATTTTAACTAAAATTAAAGAATAATTTTAGTTAAATTTGATTTACAATTTAATGAGACTTGTAAAACCCTTTTTCACAAAAATAAAAAAATTCTTCGCAGTATTGAGCAAGAAAACCGACTTTTCGTTAATTTAATTTGTTTTAAATATTTTATTTTTTGCCGGCCTCCGTAGCGCGAGTGGTATCGTCTCGGGCTTTCACCCGGAGGTTCGAATCCCGGTCAGGCATGGCATTTTTCACACACGTTACAAATCATTCATCTCATCCTCTGCAGTAATGCTTAACTGTGGACCCGAAGGTTAAACAAAGGTAAAAACAAAATTTTCTTTTAATTTGGTTTAATTTTTTTAACGATAGATAACGCTGAGAAAGAAACGTGAAAGTTCCAATTTGCAGCATCATAACGAACCACGCTTCGAACTTGCCCCACTAAAAGGTTTTCTACCTTAAATTGAGCTAACTCAAAAATGACTTACCCAATCTTCATCAAATTTTCACATACATAACTTCAGATCCACTATTGCAGCATATTTAAGTTTCAATGAAATTAATTAATTGGATGCAATTCACCCTACAATTCCACCATGCGCTCAAAAAATCGACAAAACAAATAAGATAATGGATGGAAAGAAACGTTAATCATCACAGAGAAGTAGTAGCGTATCGGCCTTTTATCCGGAGGTCCCGAGTTCGAATCCCGATCAGGCACGGTATGTTTCATAGCTATCAATTTCCATTTCTACCCCCAATTATAAATTTCTCTTTAAGCTTTTGCCGTGATTTAATTCGTCTCAAGAAAAAGGTTACAAAAAATCGGCTAGAGATCGTAAGATCGTACTTTCTGTAAAACATCAAAATGTGTATTAATTTTTCCAAAACGTTTTCCCACTAATCTATTATGGTTAATTAAAGAAAAGAATAGAGAAAGAAAAACCTACATAACATTACGATGTAATATTTCATTGCCCATCAATTATAAAAAAAAAATGATACTTGTCATATAATTATTTAGGTCCAACATAACATTTTTCATTTAAAAGTTTACAATTAAATTTATCCGGAAAATTTACAACAGGACCCTACCAAAGAAAAACTAATGATCTTTCAAAATTCAAATGATTTTAGGTTTCCATCCCGATTAGGCTTGGCATTTTTCGGTATGTTAAATATGTTGAAAGTTGAATATATTTTCGCTGTAGAGCAATATGAAGTGACTGTATTCTTCTTTAACAGACGACTAAAATTACAGCAATTTAAATGAAAATTTTTCTTTTCTTTACCATCACTTTTCCACCCATATTATTAATTAAAATTATGAAATTATATACGTATTGTACATATTTAATATATATAATTTAATGAAAAAGGTTCCTGTCTTTACCACAAAACTGAATGATACATTTTTTTTAGACCATTAATCAAGGATAAGATTTTTTTATTAGGTATAACTAAAACTGTTTTTCCTTGACGAAGTTATCATAATACTATAAAAATCAGAAAAAGAAGTGTTACTTTTCAAAAACATAATTTATAGTTATTTTTACAGGATTTCTTCAAATAAATAGAAACTCTACAGAATGGCAAAAAAAAAAATAAATATATTACGTAGTATATAACTTAATTTTTCCATCATGTGATTGGTTAGAAGTCATTGTAGTTAAAAAAATAAGCTTTTTCTTTAATGAAAAACTACTATAGTTAATTTTTTAATGTTTTATTTAGACGTTTTATAATTTTCTCTTAGTACCAAATAGGAAATGAATTGTGTAAGTGCATTCAAACAGAAGTAGTTTCTTTATGTAAATGTGTGTGTGTGTGTGTGTGTGCGTGCATGTGTGTGTGTGTGTGTGTGTGTGTGTGAGAGAGAGAGGGAGAGAGAGAGAGAGAGAGAGAGAGAGTGAGAGAGCGCACTTGTGTATGCATATTACTTTTGATCACGCATAAGCATTTAATATTATTTTCATTTATATATATATATATATATATATATATATATATATATATATATATATATATATATTCTGCCATTTAATAACCTGTCAATCACGTTAAAGTGGTATGCATATATTAAAGTACGTAAGAATAGCAAAGATAATATACATTTTGATATGATAACTTGTTTTGTTTTAAAAAGTTGTTTCATGCTTTATAATAGACTCCTCGTTTTAAAAATAAAATTTTAAAAATTCTCGAAGTTTACTACTTATAACTAATTATTTCTACAGACAGATGGATAGACATCTCTTTTCCGTTGTCCAACTCGGTTTCTCTTAACTCAATCTATCTCTTAAACCATAAACATACACACACACACACACACACACACACACACACACACCTGATACAAACACAATCTTTTTCTTCAATAAGTTGTATTTGTAACATTTTCGAATTCCGAAGTCCTTTTTTTATATATATTATATTAAAACAAAAAAGAAAAAATGTTAAACCAGTGATTTTTTCATAAATGTGACTATTCTCTTTTTGTGAATCAATTACACAAACACACACACACACACACACACACTATAAAAACAAAATTAAATCTTATTCCCTTTGAATACTTTTGAATTCTCTTTTAAAAAATAAATAAAAATTTGCTTTCTTTATTCTAAAACTTGTTTTTTTTCTTATTTTTTTTTTTTTTTAACAATAAAAAAGATCGATGTTTGAAGTTTGTTCACATGATTGAATTTAAAAATCTCTTTTTTATCTGTTGATGTTATTATAATACTTCAATTTTTGGTTGTATCTTTTTTTTTTAATTTACAATTAATAACATTATTATCTTAATTAACCTGGAAAAACAAGTTGAATTAAGATAAACGATACGATTACATGGTGAGCTTATTAAATTAAAAAAAAATTAATTAATTTGTAAAAGAAATGGTAATTAATAACACATGAATTATATATTACATTTAAACATTTTTTTTATTAAAATCTAAAATAAATTTTCAAAGTTTTTTTTTTTTTTAACAGGTATTAATTAAATGTAACATGTAGAATATAATTGAAAAGTTTTTATCCTAAAAAATTAAAAATATTCCAGTTCTATAGAATTAATAATAGATGAAATGTCTTTCTAAGGACCCTTATAACAACTTACAGTAGTATAAATTAAGATTTTAAAAAATGGCGCAAATAATGAATAATTTTATTAATAATATTATTGGCCGAATAATAATAATAATAATGGTTATCTGTTAATAACGTGTCTACCAGTAATTTCACGTCTATTGTCTCAAATAGGACATACAGGTATGAACTTCTTATGTAGATAGGAATCAAGAGTTTTCCAGAAGAATAAAAAGGCTTCCGGAGAGGAACATATGGATGTAAGCAAATGCTGCTTCTGAACAAACCATTTACTAATGACGCAAGAAGGAAGAAAAAGGACTTGGCGGTAGCCTAAATCGTTTACAAGAAAGTCTTCGATAGTGTACTTCACGACTGGTTACTGACAGTTATGGAGAAAACGAAAGTCAATTCACAGATCATGAGAGTGTGCCAAGAATATATAAGATAATGGAGAACCCGAATACTGATAAATAACGGAACCGGAACCACGAGAATGAAATTGAGAACGAGAATGAGATTATGCCTCTTCATATCTTCATACGGAGAGGCATATTTCAGGGAGACTCACTATCGCCGCTGCTTTACTGCTGGTACCCTCACGCATCGACTGAGAAGCACTAAATTGAGATATAAAATGCATGTAGATGAGGAACCAAATTCGCATCTACTATACATAAATGACCTAAAACCAACTGCAAAGAATTTGATAGGAAAATATAGATACTCGTAGAATTCAGTAGTGATACCGGGATGGAATTCTGGTTGGATAAGTACGTGAAGTTCGTTCTTAGAAGAGGAATCAGGGTTTAAATGTCCAGGGAGAATGACGAGATAAGGCCAATCATAAGACAATTAAAACACGGAAAGGTATACAAATATCTGGATATGGAAGAGAATCCTCAAATCCAGCATACAGAGGTCAAGGAAAAACTGATTAGAGAATACTTTAGAAGAGTAAGTTCCATTCTAGGAAGCAGGATCACCTCGAAAAACAAAATTTTTATGGCGATCGGAAACTTGGCCGTACCCGCGTTCGATTATAACTTCGGCATCGTGGGATGGAAAGAGGCGGAGTTAGCCGAATTAGATAGTAAGATTTTTTTTTTAAGAGGAGAAGGAACCCCATTTACGAACGCCTAGACAGTGCTAAACAGGTTCCGCAAGACAGTAAAAAAGATGTATGTATTCCTGCGCAATACCGACTAAACCTCCACCCCTTGCGACCCGCCCCTGGGAATAGCTGGTAAAGCATTACTTCAGATGGGGGATGCGCCCACACACACATTCAGACAACAAAACAAATAGCAAGGCACATACACACACAAAAAAATACACACACAAAAACAGATAAGCAAAAGAACGTTCATTTTCGCAACGCAAGCCCGAGTTTACGGACAATTATAGAAAATTTATAAGAGATCAGTGTTCAAAATACAAAATCAGAACACTTCTACTGCACGTTTTAAAAAGTGGTTGTATCCCTACCTTTACGCTCACCTCTGCGCATGCGCTGTTTCATTTTATATTTTTCTACAACTCATTAGTGGCGTAAGTTTATGCTTCAAATTTTACCAATTCCAATACATGGGATTCCCTATCCAGTTACATAGAGATCGGTTATTTTATTGTATTAAAAAAAAATAGTTTTTAATTTTTATAAATTCATAATATTTTACTGTTAAGTTTTGCTTTTAATAATAAAATTTATTTTTTTTTTTTTCATTTCATAAACTTTCTTACAACAGTTTTCTCAGAATTCAATTCTCTATAATTTTTGATAATAAAATTTACATATTTATTAATCATTTAACATACTTATTGCACTTTAATCTTAAAAAAAATATTTTTCATCGCCGAAGTTTTCTATTTTTCGTTTGTTATCATGAAAGCTATGGAAAATATAGTTGTAGAACATTTTTTATTTGATTTCTCAAATCAAAAAGCATGAGAAACCATTAAGTATACCCGTTTTGTAACGCCATAAATATTTCAGTATGGCCTCATTTCACCGGGGAAATTGGAACTGGGTTCTCCTGAATCAATTGGTATATATTTTTTTGCAAATATTCTATTATTTTTTCAAAAAACATATCAATTCCTTATACAAAGAAATTATCGTCTAAATTTCTTTTAAATCGGTCTATTTTCAGACTGAAGATATCTTTCATAACATATATTCATACGTACCCCATTACACCTAGTACATACGTACGGAAGTTTTCAATGCTAAAACTATGTTTTTTTGTTGGTTAAAGTGGATTGTGGAAGATCAAGATCTACATAAAACATCGTCATGTAATATTTGATCCGAATAGCTTACTTTCTTTCACATACTGTGTTGAACAGGTGTAGTATAACTAAAAAATAGCCGAGTAAGTAATTAAAACATTTTTTTTATTATAAAACAGTCCGCTTTCATCAGTAAATCTTGTCATGTTAGTAGTATTGAACACCCTGTTTTTATTAAATATATATATCTTCAGGTTTCACCGTATTCATGTCTAGATTTTTTGCAACAACAACAATCTATTACATACAATGATGTTTCATAAAAAAATAATCAAATTGAAAATTAGTTTTAAATTTTTCTCATAAATAAAGAATAAATTAAAAAAATTATTTATAAAAATAAAGCAGTTTGATTTTCATAGGCCAAAATTTAATTATAATCTTGTTGCCAAGGAATGGGGTTGACGTCATATGTCGTGATTAGTCCGTCTGCCCAGCGACTCCATTGAATTCAGGGAGGCCACCCTCTCTATTAGTGGTGCACAAGTTGTGCCACGGACTCCCATGGATGAAGGCAAAAGGGAAAAAATAGAGCCACGAAGATGTTACAAAGGTTCCAACAGTTGTAGTTTTGCAAGAACGCACGGGGAGGGCGGAATAGGAAGAGCCAGCACATAGAAGTAGTTTGGGACCTTCGGGTCGCTGCTACTGATGATGTGTGTGGCATTCCTGAAACCGTCCTGTGTAAACCGTGGGAAAACAGCAAGCTCCAAGTAATGCCATTACGGCTGGTATCGTGGTATGTTGTCATAGGGGGAGGTTGTTTAGTGAATCTCCGCCTTCTATGAGAAACCTCACACACCCAGTGGTGCGGGTTGCTGGGCATCCGTTTGCAGACTTTTCCTCCTCCTGCGTAAAAAAAGGACAAATTTTAAGGATAAATGAAAGTAGAATTCCTAAGAAAATATATAGAGAAACGCGAGAGGCGTATCCTTTTTTTGATAATGTTAAATTAAAAATTAAACAAAGAAGGAATACAAATTCAAGTCATAAAATTGGGAGTTAATAAAAAAAAAATAAAAAAAATCTTGAAAAATAAGGATTTTCTATAATGAAGAAGCTTCAAAACGATTAAAAGTTTAGTTACAAAAGATTTCAGGAAAAGAAATCTCTCCGGTGAGAGATTTAAAAAGTAGTTGTAAGCAAGAAAGTAAGGAATGTGATAAGAAAATATTATATTTCACATGGTCTTCAGTTGGCCGTAAAGATAATAAAAAAAATCTGATGTGAATACCACATCAGACTTCCTTGTACGCCTATGAAATTACATAAACACTTTTTTTTTTTAATTGAAAAGTACATTTTTTCATTTTTTTTTTTTTTTTTTTGTTATTGAATTATTATTCATCGTAAAATGTTTTTACAATGAGAAGTTATTAATTATTAATAAATGAATTTATTTAAATTAAAAAAAAAGAGAAGAAGTCTGATTCGAACCGATGTGCCTTCTTAAAAGATCCAAATATTTCACTAATTAAAATTTCATTTGGATATAACTCTGGAACCAATGAAAATAAATACCACTTCTGATATATCGTTGAAAAGCTCTCAATGAGGGCTTATTAATGTATTTAAGAAAAAATCAAAAATCCAGATTTTTTGGGGGGATTTTCGGCTTTTTTGAACACTTTTGGTTCAGTCGATTGCAATCAACAGGGAAGGTGCACAACTAGATGTTACAACAATCCTAAATCCAAAATTTCAACATTCTACGGCTAATCGTTTTTGAGTTATGCGAGATACATACGTACGTACAGACGTCACGCCGAAACTAATCAGTGTATTCAGCGATGGTCAAAATGGATATTTCCGTTGAAATTCTGAAAACTGAAATTTTTCGCGATTACAATACGAAATAGATTACTTGTACGAAATTTCTGAATGACCTTTCCAAACAGCGTAATAATTTAGAAGACATAACCAGTGTTCAACCTTACAGAGGTTTTACTAAATTATTTTATATTTTATTAATATTTTTACATAAGAGTAAAATAATTTTATTTCTACTTATAATATTTAATGATAGACCTAGATCAAACCGCTATTATGTCAATTCATGTAGAAACCTGATGTATACAGAATTATCAGTATGCAAAATTATTACATAATCGAAATGTCGAGTATAAAATTTCTTTCATAAATAAATTTTACGTTAATGTTAACAAACTTGTTTGTATCTAAGTTGTTACCTTAAGCCTTAGGCTACATATTAACGCATTTTATTTATTAATACTCACATTATTTACTGGATTACATCAGAAATTACGTTTCCTTTAAGATATTCTGCTAAATCAAAATATTTTAATTATGTTTAATTTTTTTTTTCTAAATATGAAAAGAGCGCTGCCGGTTGATGTCATTGCAAAAAATAAATCGCGAATACGGTGATGCATGAAGATAACTGTGTGTGTGTGTATATATATATACATACACTTCCCCCTCCCACCTATCGCTATAACGGGAATGTATATAGATTAGACAAAAAATTGGGCTATTTTTAAGTTTTTTGCTTTAATTTTTTCAAAATGTCTACTTAAAGTCTTCTTCTTTTAATGTATTCTTAAATTTATTTTTTTTATGTTTTTTTTTGTCTTCAGTCATTTGACTGGTTTGATGCAGCTCTCCAAGATTCCCTATCTAATGCTAGTCGTTTCATTTCAGTATACCCTCTACATCCTACATCCCTAACAATTTGTTTTACATATTCCAAACGTGGCCTGCCTACACAATTTTTCCCTTCTACCTGTCCTTCCAATATTAAAGCGACTATTCCAGGATGCCTTAGTATGTGGCCTATAAGTCTGTCTCTTCTTTTAACTATATTTTTCCAAATGCTTCTTTCTTCATCTATTTGCCGCAATACCTCTTCATTTGTCACTTTATCCACCCATCTGATTTTCAACATTCTTCTATAGCACCGCATTTCAAAAGCTTCTAATCTTTTCTTCTCAGATACTCCGATCGTCCAAGTTTCACTTCCATATAAAGCGACACTCCAAACATACACTTTCAAAAATCTTTTCCTGACATTTAAATTAATTTTTGATGTAAACAAATTATATTTCTTACTGAAGGCTCGTTTAGCTTGTGCTATTCGGCATTTTATATCGCTCCTGCTTCGCCCATCTTTAGTAATTCTACTTCCCAAATAACAAAATTCTTCTACCTCCATAATCTTTTCTCCTCCTATTTTCACGTTCAGCGGTCCATCTTTGTTATTTCTACTACATTTCATTACTTTTGTTTTGTTCTTGTTTATTTTCATGCGATAGTTCTTGCCTAGGACTTCATCTAGGCCGTTCATTGTTTCTTCTAAATCCTTTTTACTCTCGGCTAGAATTACTATATCATCAGCAAATCGTAGCATCTTTATCTTTTCACCTTGTACTTTTACTCCGAATCTAAATTGTTCTTTAACATCATTAACTGCTAGTTCCATGTAAAGATTAAAAAGTAACGGAGATAGGGAACATCCTTGTCGGACTCCCTTTCTTATTACGGCTTCTTTATTATGTTCTTCAGTTGTTACTGTTGCTGTTTGGTTCCTGTACATGTTAGCAATTGTTCTTCTATCTCTGTATTTGAACCCTAATTTTTTTTAAATGCTGAACATTTTATTCCAGTCTACGTTATCGAATGCCTTTTCTAGGTCTATAAACGCCAAGTATGTTGGTTTGTTTTTCTTTAATCTTCCTTCTACTATTAATCTGAGGCCTAAAATTGCTTCCCTTGTCCCTATACTTTTCCTGAAACCAAATTGGTCTTCTCCTAACACTTCCTCCACTCTCCTCTCAATGACAAAAAGTGTCATTACTATAACACTTTTTTTGAAGTCTGACGGAAATTCCCCTTTTTCATAAATATTACACACCAGTTTGTATAATCTATCAATCGCTTCCTCACCTGCACTGCGCAGTGATTTTATTTTTTAATAAAAAATAAATAAATTATAAATAATCTATGAAAAAATGACCCAACGCTCCTAAGTCGAAAAAATTTATTTTTGTCAGGGATGTTTTTGCCTATGTATAATTGTCTATATTTGGTTTTATAATTCTTGATCCTGTTTACCGATTTTCTTTTAACTTGGTAGACCAGGTACTACCTTAGAAGGGAACGATTCTATTAAATTTTTGAAAAAATTGGGAAAAGTGGTGGAGGTGTTTTGGCTGAAAAAAATTTCAAATGTTTTTATTGGGACATTTAAGCAAAATATTTTTCGTTTAATTATTTTGCAAAAATTATTATTTAATATTCACTACTCCCCAAAAAAAGGACTTATATATTTTTATTTTTTTACCTATATCTTGCTTCAGAAAATGAGTTTTTTCATCTATGTTTTTTACTTCAAAAGGCCTTAAACAACCTTTTTAAAGGGGTTTTTTGCCTGAACTTCTCCAATGGTATGTGATTACAAAAGATATTTTTTTTTAATTTAAACAAAAATTAATCTATTTTAAATCTAAATCCATCTTGCATTATACCCATTGCATTTAAAATGTAAAAATATTAATTATTTTGATCCCTCACGCTTTAATATTCTTGAAAAAATATATATAGCCAATAATTTAAACCCCTTCCTAAAAAATTAAAATTTTATTTATTTACAGTTATGGTTGTATCTTTGTATTTTAAAAAATTTTTATAAGTTATGTTTCTAAATTTATTATCACTACTTAGGTATTATTTTCTTAAAAATTAATTTATCCAATTTTTTCCATTGATTATGGAAACCCCTAAAATGTTTTTTTTTTCATTTTTCAAGAACATAAAACAATAATCCATCTGTGTAAATTAAATTTTCACTTACCAACAATTTAAAAAGTGTAAATTCCAGTACTTTTGGAGCTGTTATTCCATCTTCAGATATTTTCTAAAAGATGTTAATTTAAATTCAAATCAATAATCGTTTTTAAATTAAACTGTTACGTTCATAATAGTTGGTCGTCAAAAATAAAATTAATTCTAATTAATTACTATATAATAGTCGCAACCTTCTTACAAACATGACGTTACTGTCTTTGACGTACGAATTAATTTTTTTGCCACTATTATTGGATAACAGTCGCAACCACTACTTTTTAGTTCAAAAATGAGCAAATAAAAAATCTAAACCATGCTAATTTGTTTCTTCGATAGTAATGGCATTGTCCATAAGGAGGTTTTGCCTGTAGGACAGATTGTAAATCAATAAATTTACCGAGAAATTCTTGAAAGACTGCGGAAAAGAGTTGTTCACGTGAGACCAGCCATCAAAGACAACTGGATGCTGCATCATGACAATGCACCTTGTCATACTGCACTCTCAATTAATGAGTTTTTGGCAAATAAAAACATTCGTGTAGTTCCTCAACCATCTTATTCACCTGACTTGAGTCCCTGCGACTTTTTCCTGTTCCCGACTTTAAAAAACACCTCGAAGGATACCATTTTGGAATACTAGGAAACAACAAAAAAAATGTAACCGAATATCTGAAGAATATTCCGGTTTCTGAGTTCCAACACTGCTGTAAATAGTGGGAAAACTGTTTAAAGCGTTGCGTGACTTCCCAAGGAAACTATTTCGAAGGTGGTATTCGAAGGTGAATAGTCAAATCGATGTACAATTGGATTGTAAATAAAAAGGTTTTCTGAACCAGTCTTAATACTTTATTTACAGACCTCGTATGTTGGTTTGTGTTTTGATTAATATCTTCAGACACAATTTGGATGAAATTTGGTAGGATAATGAATATTTGTAAATGGGATATTGATATTGTTTAATTTTGGTCACAACTGATTCAGATGGCTGGGAGATAGGACAACATGTTTATATATATATATATATATATAGTTCCCGTACCTCAAAATCTTTCTCATTAAATTTTGGGTTAATTGATTTTTATAAAACATTTTATGATGACCTGAATACGGGGTTTATTGATTCTAATTGTGGTATATTCTAATGTATTCTGTTATTTTAAGTATGATGTAAAAATGCAACAAAAAAAGATTAAAACGTAAGGTACGGAAAAAGAAGTGTATATATATATATATATATATATATATATATTTCAATAAAGAACAAATAATATTTTTTCCAGTTTTTTTGACCCCACTTTATCTTTTATTTAATTTACTTTATACTTTTCATTTTTACAAGAAAATATTTTTTTTCTTTATTTAAATAATTCTGAATTTCAAAATTGGAGATGGATTAAATTTATGCCGAGAATGTTAAGTATCAATGATTCCAAGTATTTTTTTTTTTTTTTAATCTCATTAAACTTTATGAAAACAACAAGAAGATACTTCTATAATAAGCCGCTCGCATGATGTTTATACATATATTAAAAAAAAAATAATAATTATAAAAGACGATCGATAAATACCGCTACTTCCACAATATAATAATGCAAAATATTAAATAATTATATAAATTAAAAATTTATCAGTAGCCACAAATACGAGTATATGTTGTATTTTTCGTTATTATTCTAGTAAGAATCGAAGCCAGGAAGGTGGAGTTGCAACTAATTGATAATAACAGTTATACCATAATATTAATATCGTAATATTTTCAACATATTATTATAGAAATTATCTGAGAAGATGTGTACATCACGTATTTTAATAAAAATATAAAAATAAATTTAACGCACAAACATAACAATATATGAAATAACAATCTACATAGCATAATTCAAAATACTGAATAATATATTAAACTATTATGCAACTAAATTGGCACATAAATGCTTAATTATGTAAAAATTTAACATAATTATATTAATATCTTTATTTTATAAAAAAAAAAAAAATTAATAACTAGTTATATATACAAAGATACCACGATAAAAACTAATCAGTACAGTTGATTATATACGATATATTTATTCATATTTTCTCAGAACATATGTAAGGAAGAGAGAGAGAGAGAAAAAGATTGACGAGATAATGATAAAAAACCTGAACAACTGCGCCTTTTATTTATTAAATTATTTGTTGCTTACTCTCAATAATACCATAGCAATGTTAATGGAATTTTAAACGTGAAATATTTCACATGTAGGGAAAAAAAGATTTAAAAACCTTGAACAGTTTAGAAAAGTTTACCCTAAAATGAGACCAATTCAATAGGTCAGTCCATGTCATGAGTGAAAGAGGAGTTCATCAGGTATACTATATTATTAAAGCGACTGTTCGTAATTATAATATTTTTAAATTAGTGTCTATTCAAGCTGATAATATCAAATATATATATATACCGTTATGGTGGGTTATTCATTTTAGTCCGCCATCTTGGATCTGCCATATTGAATCAAAGTTATTTTTTTAAAATAAGAAAATCGACATACGACACATAATTTCGATTTAAAATTTTACAAGAAAAACAACGGTGAAACCCGTTTTTCTGTTAATGACTTCGTTATTGAATTATAAGCATTCAAATGTGTAATGACGGAAAAATCGTGTTAAAAATAAAACGCGATGCATGAACAATTTACTTGCATTTTACTTTCATAATGCATACAATAACGAACTTTAAAAAAGTGCTATAATATTGATAACAATAAATAATCACTAATATGTGATGAAGTACATAAAGATGTAGAACCAACTCTACTTTAGAAAGAATCTCTTTCTTTGGACACATAATAAGTACAGAATCGAACAGGCTCGTCAGGAAATCGGTCGAGAAATACTGGAAAATGTCCAAAACACCGACCTGGATAACCGAAATTAAACAAGATATGCAAGAACTAGAAATCACAATAGAAGATTTACGAAACGAAACTGACAATATAAAAATACTAAAAGAAGCAAACTCCAGATTTAAAATTAAAAAAAGGAAACAACAACGAGGGTTTGTTCTTAAGAACTAAAAAGCAAGATCTGACAGAATGAAGAAGTATTCGGAAGCAATCAAGAAGAAAAAGAAAAAGAAAAGACGAGCCAGAGTTGACTAAACTGGTTCACTACGACCTAAAAATCCTCAAAAACAAAATCACTAAAAATTAACAACACAATAACAAATTAAACGGCTATATCAACTGATATTATTTTCTAAATAGAATCAACTTCGCACCGGTAGATCAAGAACTGTTACAACTGATACAAAGTCATTAGATGTATTGCACAGCTTTGTTAAAGATCCTCACTCATCGATTCGGAAAGCAGTCAAAAAATTCTTAAAACGAATAAATTTCACTCTTATAAACTACTACACCTGGTGTAAGAACTTTCGGAAGTTGATTTTGACACCCGAATGAAGTATTGTGGTATTATAATGAAAAGATTAGACGTAGACGCAAATTTTTCTAATACAATAATGTTTACTGATGAAGCAAATTTTATGTTAAAAAGCCATGTGAATAAGCAAAACTCGGCAGTCTCGATATAATAGAGCGATAATAATCCCAGATGGATGTTGGAAGCTCCTACGCAACAGCCTCAGAAAGTAAAGGTTTGCACGGGATTTGTCGGTTATTGTACAGAGTTATCATAAAAGAATGGTGCGGTTTCGGTAATTCATAGGAACATTGTAGGGAAATTTCTAGATGTTATATTGGTATCCCTGAAAGCCTCCAACCCAAAAGTTTGTTTATCAGCAGTTGGAACCACAACGTCAGTTCTTGTATTGTTGTTGCGGTGAGTTTAGTGAGTTATTATGTTCTCGGATAAAGACAAAGCAAAGTGTGTTTTATTGATGGCTGAACTAAAATCCGTAATTTTAGTTCAACGTGCGTTTCGACGTGAATTCGGAATAAAATAACAAAACACATTGGTTCAAACGATTCGAAGAAACTGGATTGGTTAAGAAACAGAAATCAACCGGCAGACCAAGTGCACCAGACGAAAAGGTTGAACTAATTAGACAATCGGCAATTAGAAGTCCTGGGAAGTCCATCCCCCGTCGAAGCGTCGAATTAGGTATTCCAAAATCAACAGTTCACAAAGTTTTACATAAAAAACCGAAATTACACGCTTATAAAATCCAAATACTGCAGGAATTGAAACCCGATGATGTTGTAAAACGTTACAATTTCGCTGTTGAAATGTCTGACAGAATAAGTGAAAACGAATCATTTTTAGACGATATAATTTTTACAGACGAAGCTACATTCCAAGTGAATGGATGTGTTAATAGACACAATTCACGAATATGGGGCTCTGAAAACCCACACGCAATTATTGAGAAACAACGCGATTCGCCTAAAGTTAATGTTTGGTTTGGTGTGATGAAAAATCGTGTAATAGGGCCTTTCTTCTTTGCTGAATAAACAATTAATGGAGTTGCGTATCTTGACATGTTAACCAGTTATTGCTTTCCTCAGCTGAATGAACTCGAAAACATTCATCGACTTCATTTTTAACAAGATGGTACTCTCCCGCACTTCAATGCTTCGGTCACGGACGATTTGAACGAAACATTTGGAGATCGATGGATAGGCCGGCAAGGACCCATACTTTGGCCTCCAAGGAGTCCAGACCTGACACCTTGCGATTTTTTCTTGCCGGGGTACATCAAAAGCGTTATTTATACACAAAAAGTTCGCGACCTAAACCGCTTAAAAACCAGGATTAATGAAGCAATGACAACCGTTAACGAAGAAATGTTAACTAATGTTTGGAGAGAAGTTGAGTATCGTTTGGACATTTGTCGAGCGACTAAGGGTGCAAATATTGAAATTTATTAATTATGTAAAAAAAATGTTTGAGACGACAAATTTGAAAAATAAAAAACATAATCTGTAATTCTGTTTTAATTTAAACCATGTTCAAAACCGCACCATTCTTTTATGATAACCCTGTATTATAGGGCCTTTAATTTTAGGTAACGATCTTACAGGCGACGTTTACTGCAAGTTTTTATCGGATAAGATTTTACAAAACATCCGCGAAAATTTTGGAAAAGAATAAAATAATAACGTATGGTTTCAGCAAACCACCACCTATTTATTATCTAAGAGCACAAAAATTTTTATATGAACAATCTCAAAATCGCTGGATAGGTCGCAGAGGAGCTATAGAATGAACCACCAGGTCTCCAGAGCTGTCTCCTGTGAATTTTTGAGGATACCTGAAACATAATATTTACAAAACAAAACCTGCAGACATTGACGAATTGAAAAGAAGAATAATTGACGAATCTGTTCGTATACCACCAGACAGGATTAAACAAGCTATGAACGGATATTATTTGGGATTACCATACTGCCAAAAAATAAAGGGAAAACATTTTGAACATTTATTGTAAAACGGTATGCTTTTAAAATTTATTTCATTAGTAATTTACGATCGAAAATATTTATTAAATTTTTTTTTTTGTCTTCAGTCATTTGACTGGTTTGATGCAGCTCTCCAAGATTCCCTATCTAATGCTAACCGTTTCATTTAAGTATACCCTCTACATCCTACATCCCTAACAATTTGTTTTACATATTCCAAACGTGGCCTGCCTACACAATTTTTCCCTTTACCTGTCCTTCCAATATTAAAGCGACTATTCCAAAATGCCTTAATATGTGGCCTATAAGTCTGTCTCTTCTTTTAACTATATTTTTCCAAATGCTTCTTTCTTCATCTATTTGCCGCAATACCTCTTCATTTATCACTTTATCCACCCATCTGATTTTTAACATTTTCCTATAGCACCACATTTCAAAAGCTTCTAATCTTTTCTTCTCAGGTACTCCGATTGTCCAAGTTTCACTTCCATATAAAGCGACACTCCAAAAATATACTTATTTAAAATATTGAGTGAATATCAGACATTATGTGTGTCGGTTAACTTTTTGAATTAATTTTTGTCTATAAAAAATTATCGATTAAATTTATTTAATTAATAAAATTCCTAAATAGATAACCTAAATTTCAAGATTTATATTATTATTAAAGTTTATATTTTAGACCTTGCATATTATTTATTATTAATATATTTATTTTGACGCCCAATTTGATAAATAATAACGAATCGTGTGAAAATATACAATATCTGATCAAGATTCGAATCTGGGACCTTCGAATAAAAGGTAAATTCCGCCACGAATGTTGCCAAAGAAGAGCTATAAAACAAATAATCTAATATTTTGGAGAACGTACCTAGATAGGACTTATTAAATAAAAAACGATCTAAAGTTAAAAATACTGTAAGCTTATAGTATTTCTGGTTAAAAAAACAATTATAAAATTCAGAACGCGAACTTCAAAAAACATAATTCCAAAGAAAAGTTACAATTAATTTATCATTCTATAATTGTTAACCTCAAATGTCTGAAATATAAAACTGACTTATAAAATTTGTACATTATACCTCATTACACAGATAACTCATAAAAATTTTAGTTTAATATTCTTATGTTTATTACACCACAGGACGAAGTATCAGCCTTTTTTTTAAATTATTTTGAATATATTATAAGATTAAATTGTGTTGTAAAATAAAACCATATTTCCATTTAATTTAATAACACTAATAACTCCTAAAACTGTTTAGAGAATATTTTACTCTCTTTATAGTCATTAACCGTAGATACACAAAACAATTAAATTAATATATTAAATTAATATATTTGTATATTGCTCATTTGAAGACCATAGAAATTGTATATGTATTTTAATTGATGAAATTTACGTATAATTAAAACATCGTACGTTTAAAATCCGTAACAAAGCGTAGTAATTTTGCTAAATCATTAAATTGTCCGTAAGATATAATTTTCTAAAGGCAACAGTTTATTTCTCGACTAATTTATATTTTTTATTTAATGTCAAACTATTAATAAAAAAAATAGCTTCAAACGTACAAATATATATTATATATTTCATTTTACAAGAAAATATATATATATTATATGCTTTACAATAATTTTGTACAGACTGATTGACAAACATATAGATACAAAAATAAATTAACATCGGAACATAGATAAATAGATCTTTCATGAGTGCTGTGTAGTTTATTACAAAAATTGGCTTATTATACTGACTTAGATTTTATACGATTTTATGTCCTATATCATTTAGCTATGAAAATTTTGCAATTAATTTATGTTGGAATATTACTGGTAATATGATATACTCAATTATTTATATATGGTTTAATTAATTAGTTTTCAATTTATTGATTTTACATTTATTTAATTATTTATTTACTCATTAAAATTAATTAATAGTTCGATTCAATTAATTAATAATTTTATGTTTTCATCTATCTATTTTTTTTAATAATTATTATTATTATTGCAAACTATTGTAATGGAGTGATCTCTATTTATCATCCGGTAGATCTTAAATTCGAATCCCAGTTAGGTTTGGAAATTTTCACACGCTCCAAAAATTCATCTCCCATCAGTGGTTGTAATTTGGCAATTAGCCTGTAGTTGATTAACAAAAAAATTATTATTATTATCCCTAAGGAACACATTATATCACAATAATGATGAAGATTAACATTCAAACGGGAAAATTCCAAGTTAAAAAAGCCAAATACTTACTTTCTTAATCGACTTCAAAAGAGAAGAAATTTATCACCGTATTTTTTTTAATGTACGTTACATAATATCTCCGATTTTAATAAACCAATTTTGATAATTTTTTTTTAATCAAAAGAGCATACATTCGAAACGGTCCCATATAAATTTTAGCCAAATCCGATTATAGTCTTAGGAAAAACACCAAACGGCTCGACACCCTTAGCCGCTGTTCGCTCACAACAAACGTTTGTGTATTAAACTGAAACGATGAGCATGACTATCTATACTTTTTTCTTGTTTATGCTTCAGGAATCACCGTTACGTATTACATCAGTTAATGAATGAGGATAATGTGTATGAATGTACGTGAAGTATATAGTCTTGTACAGTCTCAGGTCGACCATTTATGAGATGTATAGTTAATTCAAACCCAACCACCATAGAACACCGGTGTCCACGATCTAGTATTCAAATCCGTATAAGAGTAACTGCCTTTACTAGGATTTTAAACGTTGGAACTCTCGACTTCGAAATCAGCTGATTTGCTAATACGCGTTCATTACTTGACCAATCAGCTGGGTATGACTCTATATATTTTTCTCCTGTTTAGCCTCCGGGAATCACCGTCAGATATTATTTCAGAGGATGATATGTATGAGTATAATTGAAGTGTAGTCTTGTACAGTCTGTGGTCGACCATTTCTGAGATGTGTGGTTAATTGAAATCCAACCACCAAAGAACAGCGGTATCCACGATCTAGTATTCAAATCCGTATAAGAGTAAGTGCCTTTACTAGGACTTGAACGGTGGAACTCTCGACTTCCAAATCAGCTGATTTGGGAAGACGCGTTCACCACTACACCAATCCGATGGGTTTAAAATGAATCTTTATAGAGTGTTCAGTTAACTTTTCGAGTGAAGAATAAACAAACTTTGCGTTTGTGCTAGTGATTTCGTTATGTTTCTGCTGAGTCACGTCCCTTGTATCAGTGCCGAATCACAACGTGCCCTTATTTATATACAACGCAATAACCATTACTTATATTAGTCACCGTATAATTAATTAGCCACATAGTACTGGTATAATCAAACATCTACAAATTTATAGTGTTTTTTTTTCTGTTTAACCTCCGGAACCACCGTAGGTATTGCTTCAGAGAATGAGATGGAAGATTTTTAGCGTGTGAAATGACCATGTCTAATCCGGGATTCGAACCTGGGATCTCCGGATGAAAGGCCGACACGCTACCACTCGCGCCACGGAGGCCGGCTGTAGTATGTCTTTCAGTTCTATTAATACCCTTCATCTTTTCATATGATCACCTTTTGTTGTCGTGTTCAATTTTTATATGCTTGTGTATCGGCCACCTGAACACGCGTAGGCGTAGTTTGTTTACTTCAACTCTATGTGTTAAATGAATCTGGTATAGATCTTATTATTTTTTATAATGAGCATTGGTGGTGGCTCGCGTATAGGCACTGTGGAATTGCATCACCCCTATTTCCACTTGATATTATCTATAACATTTAACGTAATGAGTCCTTTTTTCTTTAATTCTTTCTTTTTATACTTGTACAATATACAATCGTTAAGCTTGATGTCAGTATCCATCCCCCAGTTTATTAAAAAGATACAAAAATCTTTGTATGGAACTGTGCGATTTACAGTTCTAGTGGCGTGGTGTTTGTCTGTTCTACGCATGCGACATAGGAAGCTGCACGCGAGGCTGCGTGGAAGAGAGAACACTGTCGCTACCGCAGTACCGGCCTGTGATGGAAGGTATTTTTTTTTATCCGTGTGTATATCTTCCCAAATCAGCTGATTTGGGAAGATGCGTTCACTACTAGACCAACCCGATGGGTTTTTCATCCCCCCCATAGCACCGGTTAAATCTACCTCTGCCTTACGGCGTGCCGAAAGGGATTTTTTCTAAATGAATGGTTTGCTATATTTTGATATTATTTTGCTTTGTTAATGTTATTTTATTCTTTATTATTTTATACGAGTAATTTAAACAGCCTCGTGGCGAGTGAATGTTTCCCAAGTGGCGAGTAATTTTTTCCCAATTTTTTGCACAAATTAATTTAATAAATAGCTTTTATTTACCTTTGAAACAAAGAATTGTGTTGTAGAGAAATTTGAGTGTAGCAAATAGTATTCAGTTTATATATATATCAATTTTTTTTTTTTTAGAATCCGGGCTAATAATTGTTTATGAGGAATGCCTTCACTCTGTAAATTTTTTTCGGAGGTTTGTATTAATCACCATATTTTTTATATAATTTTCTTTTTACGCTAAGGTAGTTCACTAACATATTTACAATAAAATTTGTTTTTTTGATAGATGCGATATTACGGCGCCAAACGACATCAAAATATATTATATATGTTACAAACTTAATTTATTTTCTAACCATTATTACGAAATGACATACAACAAAAACGATAATAATAATAAATGTAAAATTCACATTATTTAATTAATTAATTCGTCTATAACAATTATTCAGTAAAATCGTAACATGGATAAAAGCTATAATAATATTTTATACAATTAAATAAGTAATAAGAATTAAAATCAATAAATTTTCAGTTCCCACGAATAGAAATTCGTTATAAAAGAAATAAAAGAAGAAGAAGAAGACAAAAATAAACAAAGCAAAAACCGGTAAATTGATAAAATTATTACACTATAGAATAATATACTATATATGTACATGATCACTACTTCTATTTAGTAATATAAACTTTAATATTCAATTACTGACCAAATAGAATCGATATAAGTTAAATACCAAATTGTATGCCGTAAAATCATTTAACGTAACCCAACCTAACTTAACCTTACCTTACTATAATATACCTTTTTAAAAAACCTAAACATTCTACGTATATAACGCTGTATTAAGTTTACTGTATCCAATTAGGTTTATAAAAATAAAAAAAAACAAAGAATATTATTATGAAGATGATGATGATAAAGAAAAGAAAGAAAAGAGAAATTACTTCATGACCGTTGAATTAATCGGCGTTCGTATAAACAATACATTGCTGTGTCTCGATCTTTTAATATCTCACGAAACCTTTCAACCTTTTGTTTAATAATATTGTATTTAGTACGGGTTAAGTGTTGTTTTGTTGTTATTGCTGCTGTGAGTAATTCAATCAAATTTGTTTTGTTCAATAGTTACCGACAGCATCTTTTTTAACTAATTAGTCTCTACTCTTTATTGTTTGTTGTTACTAAAAAGAAAAAAAAAACATTTATTTAGTTATTTACTATTTTTATTCATATAAAAATAATAATATTGATTTTATAAATTACTTTACCGATTTTTGAATAACCGTTGGGAGAAATAATTATAAGTTATGGTTATTAAGTTTTTTTTTTTTTTTTTTTTTTTTTTTTCTGTTCAGACTCCGGAACCACCGTAACATATTACTTCAGAGGATGATATGTATGAATGTAAATGAAACGTAGCCTTGTACAGTCACAGGTCGACCATTCCTACCCACCGGGTGGTCTACTGGTGAACTCGTCTTCACAAATCATCTGATTTCGAAGTCGAGAGTTCCAGCGTTCAAGCCCTAGTAAAGGCAATTACTTTTATACGGATTTGAATACTAGATCGTGGATACCGGTGTTCTTTGGTGTTTGGGTTTCAATTAACCACACATCTAAGAAATGGTCGACCTGAGACTATATAAAACTACACTTTAATTACGCTCATACATATCATCCCCTGAAGTAATACCTGACGGTAATTCCCGGAGGCTAATCAGGAAAAAGGAAGGAAGGTCATTCACTCCTGAGATGTGTGGTTAATTGAAACCCAACCACCAAAGAATACCGGTATTCACGATGTAGTTTTCAAATCCGTATAAAAGTAAATGTCTTTACTAAGATTTGAACCTTAGAACTCTCGACTTCCAAATCAGCTGATTTTCGATGACGAGTTCACCACTAGACCAACCCTAGATTTTATACGAATAGTCTATTTTAATTCCATCAATATTTCGTACATAGAAATATTTTCGAAGAATTTATGTCTGGAGAAATAATCAAAATATAGGCCAACCTAATGATTTACAATACATTCATTTTCGTAAAAACACCAAGATATTTTCAGAATATGTAAGCAATTTGCATAAAAAATTAAAAATTTACATTTCCGGTAATAGATATATGCTTATACCTGCACCAGATATATTTACAAAGGAAAGTATAGTTGTCATTCAAAATACTAGCTATCGAGTTTTTTTGAAAATGTCAACGTTATAAGTCCTTAATTTAAAAAAACACAAATAAGTTACAAAATATTTTCGGAAGTTGTATGTATGTATATAAATATTCGGAACAGATCTTTCTACGGAGATTAGCCTCCGGGAATTACCGCCAGGTATTACTTCAGAGGATGATATGTATGAGTGTAAATGAAGTGCAGTCTTGTAAAGTCTACAGTTTGTGAGATGTGTGGTTAATTGAAACCCAACCACCAAAGAACACCGGTATCCACGATCTAGTTTCAAATCCGTATAAAAGTAACTAACTGCCTTTACTAGGACTTGAACGCTGAAAATCTCAACTTACAAATCAGCTGATTTGCGAAGACGCGTTCACCACTAGACCAACCCTATGGGTTAGCGTTTCTGAACCTATATTTATATGAACTTTCTTTTTTATTTTTATCAGTAGAAGATGTCCTGAAATTTTTTTACATTCTTCGTGTACCAGTTTGTATATAATTAATAATTAAGCCATATTTATTTACAATAGATAAAATTCTTTAGTTATTATATTAAAAAAAAATTTCTGTCTCAATGTATAAAATAAACGGAAATATTTGAACATAAAATTTAATATCAGATCAAGGGTTTTTAAATAAATTAAAAATTTTTTTTTTTTTTTTTTTAATTATACCGGAATCCTGAATATAAATTTGTGTACGTATGGTGAGATGGGAGCGATTAAATGAGTTAACAAGACATTAAATACTTTTGCATAGTGGTTAATTGCCAATAATTGACTTACATTAACCAATGAGTGGTAAGTATTTAAATAAATTTTACGTTCTGGATATCATCTTTATCTTCCAACGGCGAAGGTCATGTCTTTATATCCTGAGGCAAAATTGCACCGTTAATTGTACTGTTTAACCTTCCAACCTCATATGTAATATATTTCAAACAGTTATTGGCTTTTTGTTCATACTTTTAAAACTCTCTTATTTCTTCTCTTTCTTTGTAATACCTACTAAAAAAAAAACCATTCCTACATTTACGGTTGGAAAAAATTTATTGTTCCACCTTTCAAACACACATTTCTTTTATTCAAAAGATTTTTTCTATAAAAGAGTTTAAATAATATGCTTTAGGCTATAACCTTTCTTTCTTTAATAGTAATTTTTATTTTATAATTCAAATTACTAATTATTGAAATTTATTTCAAATTATTTTTATAGAGTTGACTTTGAATGTAGTAGGTATGTAAATTCAGAATACTAGATCGTGGATACCGGTGTTCTTTGGTGGTTGGGTTTCAATTAACCACACATCTCAGGAATGGTCGAACTGAGAATGTACAAGACTACAACTTCATTTACACTCGTACATATCATCCTCATTCATCCTCTGAAGAATTATCTAAACGGTAGTTACCGGAGGCTAAACAGGAAAAAAAAAGAAAAGAAAAGAAGAAAGGTATGTAAATTCAAAAAGAATCATTTTTAAATGAACGGAAAATTCAGTTTTTATTAAAAAAATAATAAATAAATAAGAAAAATATAGCCATATTTTTCTTATTTATTTAAGACAAGGGAAGCAATATTAGGCAGATTAATAGTAGAAGGAAGATTAAAGAAAAACAAACCAACATACTTGGCGTTTATAGACCTAGAAAAGGCATTCGATAACGTAGACTGGAATAAAATACAGAGATAGAAGAACAATTGCTAACATGTATAGGAACCAAACAGCAATAGTAATAATTGAAGAACATAAGAAAGAAGCCGTAATAAGAAAGGGAGGCCGACAAGGATGTCCCTATCTCCGTTACTTTTTAATCTTTACATGGAACTAGCAGTTAATGATGTTAAAGAACAATTTAGATTCGGAGTAACAGTACAAGGTGAAAAGATAAAGATGCTACGATTTGCTGATGATATAGTAATTCTAGCCGAGAGTAAAAAGGATTTAGAATAAACAATGATAGGCATAGATGAAGACCTACGCAAGAACTATCGCATGAAAATAAACAAGAACAAAACAAAAGTAATGAAATGTAGTAGAAATAACAAAGATGGACCACTGAATGTGAAAATAGGAGGAGAAAAGATTATGGAGGTAGAAGAATTTTTGTTATTTGGGAAGTAGAATTACTAAAGATGGACGAAGCAGGAGCGATATAAAATGCCGAATAGCACAAGCGAAACGAGCCTTCAGTAAGAAATATAATTTGTTTATATCAAAATTAATTTAAATGTCAGGAAAAGATTTTTGAAAGTATATGTCTGGAGTGTCGCTTTATATGGAAGTGAAACTTGGACGATCGAAGTATCTGAGAATAAATGATTAGAAGCTTTTGAAATGCGGTGCTATAGGAGAATGTTGAAAATCAGATGGGTGGATAAAGTGACAAATGAAGAGGTATTGCGGCAAATTGATGAAGAAAGAAGCAATTGGAAAAATATAGTTAAAAGAAGAGACAGACTTATAGGCCACATACTAAGGCATCCTGGAATAGTCGCTTTAATATTGGAAGGACAGGTAGACGGGAAAAATTGTGTAGGCAGGCCACGTTTGGAATATGTAAAACAAATTGTTAGGGATGTAGGATGTAGAGGGTATATACTGAAATGAAACGACTATCACTAGATTGGGAATCTTGGAGAGCTGCATCAAACCAGTCAAATGACTGAAGAAAAAAAAAACAAAAAAAAAAGCAATATAAATAATTTGATCTCTGTGGTAGAGTATTATTGTTTCTGTCATTTATCCAGAGATTTTCTGAGTTCAAATCCCTGTCATAGATGGTATGTTTTCACACGTTATAAAATTTCATATATTAAAAAAAAAATTGTAATTTGTCAACCCTTTATTACTTTAAGGAATGAATAAAATTTTTATATATCTTCATTTATTAAAAAAAAAAAAAAAAAAAAAAAAAAAAAAAAAATTTAAATGGTTTTTTTTAAATTAAAAATATTACTTAAAAAACAAATTTGTTTAACTTCATTGATTTATTTATCCCTTTTTTTATCGATTTGATCTATACCGATCACGTTTGGACTTATTTCTTTTTCAATAACATTTCATCCTTTCACTAATCTTTCTTTTCATTATATCACTTTATTCACGATTTTGTTTTTTCTTCTGCTCTTTTGTTAATTCAGATTCATCTATCCTTTTCTGAAATATTTTTTATTCTGCTTTTTGATTGAATACTTTCATATCCTTTTCTGCTTCTCTGCTTATTTTTCTTTATATTAAAAAAAAAAATTAATTTGTTTTATTAATCATGTCGTCCATAAAATATTAAATCTTCTCTTCCTCATTGTACGTTTTATTTTTTTCAAAATTCTTATAAAATTTCTGTATTTTTCTTAATTTATAAATATTGTTTTCATATTTTTAACCGTGTAATTTTTAAAAATTATTTTTTTCTAATCCTGAAGGATAAACACATTAAAAAAAAGATAAAAATATTATTCTACTTTTTTGTTACGTATTATTTTTTGAAATCGGTGTAAAATTATATGGTTCTTAATAACCATAAATAAGCCTCACATTCAAAAATTTTTAATTTAAACAGTATTTTTTTTTCCAGCTTGTAAAATTATTATTGCTTGTAAAATTTGATTAAAACACTCTTTTTTTAAATATCACCTGAAATATTTCGCTCGATTAAGAAGCGATACGTGGTTGCAATACTGCAAACTGAAATTAAAAGTTTCTATTAATTTCCTATACGCGTATAGTTTTAATTTTTGCAATGAAGAATTTAATATGGGTAGTGCCTCTGTAACTGATTCGAAAAATTTGGAAGGGAAGCGTGCGAGGACATGCTACTCAGTAACCCAGTAATAATAGGCGGAAATGATCAGAACAGACGCGGAAATAAACGAATTTATTTTTTCAAGACGAAAATACAGTATGGCGTGATTTACACTAAGCAGTGGGTGTTTGCGGGAATTTGCTAATAAACAAAAGAATGTTTCGTATATTTCGTTCGGTCTCCGATCGAACGAAAGACACGTGTTCTAAAGTTGGAGGTTATAAAGACCTCTCTCTCTTTTCTGTTTAGCCTCCGGAACGACTGTAAGGTATAACTTCAGAGGATGAATGAAGATGATATGTATACATGCAAATGAAATGTAATCTTGTACAGTCTCAGGTCGAACGTTCCTGAGATGTGTGGTTAATTGAAACCCAACGATCAAAGAAGACCGGTATCCACGATTTAGTATTCAAATCCGTATAAAAGAAACTGCCTTTACTAGGATTTGAATCTTAGAACTCTCGACTTCGAAATCAGTTGATTTGCGATGACTAGTTAATTACTGGACCAGCCCGGTGGGCTAGGTTATAATGACCTGGAACGAACATAATTCATGATTGTTGACGGAATTACGATAATATACCTAATCTATATTGTAAGGAAAGACATCGGTTGGAGTTCATAAAACAAATAATGGATGATATGAACTGTGATTCTTACTGGGAGCTAAAGAGAAAGTCCGATAAGCCAGAAGAGTGGGGAGCTGCTGTCAACCAGCCTAAAGGCTATTAATCAAAGAAGACCTAATTTACAAAGTTATAATTTTATTCAACAAATATCTCTCGGTTAATTTTCCAAATCCAATTACCGGGGCGTATATAAACACGGCAGAAAGTTTATGGGCAACATCCTGACCCCGTAGAGGAAGACACCCACCATGTGGCAGTTTCAGTTGCTACGTCACCCTCTCTGAACCTAGACCTTATGGGCACTACTTTTGATCTTGTATCTCTGGATTGACCGAACTGGTTTCCTTCAAATTTGACTTGTATCTTTCCATATATTCATCATATTAACCTTTTTTCAAAATTCGTCGAGAGAGGAGGAGATATCACAAAAACCCCAATTTTGAATTTTTTTCAGTGATTTTAGAGAAAAATTTAGTAAAACGAAGTAGTTACCAACTAAATAAATATATTCCTTTAAAATAATCATAAATGCTTTTTTTCTAAAAGTCAACCCACACCTCTCATAATTTATTGAAATATTCTTATTTTTTTGTTCTTTTGCTCTATCGCCCTTCCGTTTAAATATTAAAAAAAAATTATTTGTTATTTTACACATAATTTTTAGGGCTATCAAAAATGTCTACAATTTTCGAAAATTATAAACCCTGGACCTTAAACAAAGGAATTTTTTTTGAAAATGTTTACGTTCTTATTTTAACCCTCATTGAAGGGAGTGGTAGATTAGGAGAAAAAGATTACTTTAAAAGAAAATTTAAGCTTAACCTATATATGAATATTTTTAGAAAAACGTTTCTTAAAATTTATTCCTCACCTCTAAAAAATATATATTTTGTTCTTTGATTTTAAATTTAAAAAAAAAATTATTATTAATAGCAACCAGGAAAACATGCAATATTTTGTCATCTTTTTTTCAACAGCCTCTGTCGAATTCTTCCCGTTTTTATAATAAAATTTCAAAATATATCATATTTCTTCTTATTACTTCCTTGTACGAAATACAGGAAGTATTATGATCGCGAAAAATGTCAGATTTCAACGAAAATATCCATTTTAACCATCACTGAATTCATTTTGACTTATTTCGGAGTAAATATAACACTGTATACGTTCGAACGTATCTCGCTCGCATAACTCAAAAACGATTAGCCGTAGAATGTTGAAATTTTGGTTTTAGAACAATTATAAAATCTAGTTGTACACCTCCCCTTTTGATAGCAATCGACTGGACCAAAAGTGTTTTTACTTAACGTAATAAGCCCTTATTGAGGGATTTTCAAAGAAATATCACAAGTTGTACTTATTTTCATTGGTTCCAGAGTTATAGCCAAATAAAATTATAATTAATGAAATATTTGGATCTTACAAGGGGATGGTACTTTTATTTTTTTTTTTTTTTATATATTTAAATATATTGATTTATTAATAATTACTAACCTCTTATTGTAAAAAACGATTGCAATAAACAATAATTCAATAATAACAATAAAAAATATATATAAATGAAGAAAAGAAGTTATTAGTGAAATAAATTTTATGTTCTTTTTATTTTAATTTAACAAATTTTACATAACTGAATAATTTTAATTTGAATTTGATCAGAAATGAATTTTAATTATTGATTAATAATTATTAATAAATCAATATATTTTAAAAAATATATACGTATATGAAGTCGGATTCGAATCGACGTGTCCATGGTTACGGATCTGACACGTTCTCACTTACACCACATTACTTCAGCGACGTGAAACAAAATTAATATATAAACTAATATAAAATGTTGATATGGACACCACAAAAAAAAAGTGATGCAATGTGGTGCCCACCATAATGCAACTGTGTAACTATCCACTTTATTAAAGTATTTTTTTTCCACAAGACCACTGAGGATCATCCAGAAGTTACGCATTGCGCATCCGCAGTGGTTGCCTGGAGTCTAACCTTTCGAAACCCCACAGGATCTGGAGACGCCGTGCCCTGCGAGGATCGCTCATCCAGTAGGCCGGAACTCGGTCTTTTCTTTGTGCCATGCCTTAAACCAGTTCTCCTCCAAGGAGGGGATCTAGCCGGGTCTCCGTTTTTTTCAATTTTCCCGAAGTCGAGGTTCCCGATCAATCACCGAGAGCGGCCCATCTCAGCGAACCGCCCTCTCATGAGCAGGGTCGCCTTTTTATTTCTCTACCTCCAGTATCTGTCCCCCCATCCCACTCCCTTACGTCTCTCCTTGATTTGTATTATTCTGGTTACCATAGAGGCTACGTTATCCCATTCGTGTTTTCCTTTTTGACATGTACTGCAGCGTGATTTCCGGATGCAATTAACTTATCCCAAATGAGTACCTAATCTCGTTCCTTATATTATATCTGTACATTGAGTGCTCTACCGTGTCAATTTCGTTACAGTATGGGCAGTCTGGGATCATCCGCCTACCAAAACGATGGAGGTAGGCCCCAAACTTACCGTGTCCACTTAACAGTTGTGTGAGATGGAAGCCGACTTTATTAATGTATTGGAGGATCGTATCTCATTTTCAAAAAAAAAAAAGTTTAAATTTCATAAGTGCAGCATAAACTGTATATATTTAAGTTAATAGATGTATAAGGAATTCATGTGGTATCCACATCAGAATTACTTTCAATCACTTTCAAGATATAATCATTTTTAAAGAAATACACTATGATGTAAACACATCTTTTATAAAAAAAAATACTTAGAGAACCTAAAACAATCTACCGGGAGATTACGAAAAAATCTTTTCTCCAAAATAAATATTTAAATCCTACAGCCTAATTGAAAAGTAAAGTCGGGAAATTAATGCAAAATTTTGCTACGTTTTAGTTATAGTAAGTAAAAATAAAATGTAACACGAAAAACAGACAAAATATTTGATTTATTTTTACGAGGTAATTCCTAAATACAAAATAAATTGTAATTCAAAAAAATAATTCTGAAAAAAATAGTTATAATAAGGTACAAAATTTTTTTTTCTCATTAAGAGAACTGTATCCACCATCTGTCAAAAATAAGCTTTTTGTTTCATTACGGTTGCCACAGAAAATTGACAATATATAGGTATAAAAAGACGTGGAATTGTAACTATAGCCGAGTAACTGTACATATATGTGTTTAAACTTGTACGGTTTCAATTATAAATTTTTATTCTTAATAAAGAAATGTTTTGTAGTTTTTTAATTGCTTTCTTGTTAGTTGCATTATTAGCATATATTTTATTGGCTATTCTTTCTTTCGGCCATTACTAGTTTTATTTAAGTATTTACTATATGTCATTAAACTTGTATTCTATGAACATATATTAGGCAAGATTTTATGTAGGACATCCTTTTTTATACGTTCAGACTACAGTTACGACTAGAAAAATATTAGAAGAAAATCGTTTAACAATTTATTATTCAAACAGGTTATAAATAAGTTAATAATATTTATAGCTGTGTTATACAACGCTATCTAAGTACTTGTCAGAAATATTTCTACACGGTTTAATTTGTTAATTTAACGGTTTTTATGTCTTGAGTTCATTAAACAAATTTTTATTAATACTTAGTCTTACGTTGGGATAAGAATATAAACGAAAATTCCATAAAAAATTTTAAGTTTAAAGAAATTTAAGTAATTTTAATAAAAAATATTTGAGACTAAATTTACAAACTTATACAACCTGTCACCACAGCGTACGTACTCTTTAGAATACTGAACAGTGTTTATTTCTGTTAACACTGCGGTAAGAGGAAGTAATATATTTAAGTTGCATCCTTGTGTATTTTAGAACCTGTACTTCCAAAATTATTGTACAGAAATTCTTAAAATATGTATAATTCGATTCGTCATACTTTTTTGAACTTTACGATCTCAGTTCTCCTGGAGATTTTCATGTCATTAACAACAATAAAATTGTTGAAACCTCCCTATCAGGAAATAGAAAATTATATCGATCTTATTCCAAAAGCAGAAACATTTCCTAAATTACTGTTATAATAGTAAAAAATATATTAGTATGACATACTTATATTTACTATTGTGGAGGCAAAATAAGGCGATATCCTACAAAATTTGATCGAATGCGTCCCTGTCGATATAACGTTGGCGTCACATGAATTCACATAAATAGGAATCTCACATAGAATCGAACCCCGGTTACGTTATATGCTCCTTTCATTCCTCTGTGATGGAGATGTGTGTAAAAGGTTAAAAACATCGATCTCTTTACCGACAGCATTCCAGACCGGAAGTATGAGATACTAGGGATTCGTGATGAAGCTGCAATATGAGAAGTCGAAGGCATTGACCTCGCTTCCGAAAAGGGAACCAGAAAATTTATGGCTTATCTTTTTATGAAATTATTATTAAATGTTGATAAATTAAGAATGTACAAGTAACTGAGGCATTTATAGGATAAAATTGTCGTTGTAGCGATTAACAATCTAAGTATGCTAATAGAATATTAGATATTTACAGACTCAAATTAATTCATATATATGTCAATGAAGTCCAGTTTTAAAGTCTTTTTGGTGGATCATTAGTTTGTATTCTTTGGTGAAAGAGCCAGACGCGGAATATCGCGCTTCCGCAAACTGTTAAATAATTGGAAGGGTTACAAATTATAGTAGATGAGCGAAAATGTTTGGAAGAAGTCTAGAACGAAAGCTGCGGCAAAGTTGAGTTAAAACACAGGTGGAAATGTCTACCGAGGCATTTGCATAGATAGCACCCGATGTCAAAATGATGACTATAATATGTAATCAGAATTAGAGTGTCAATAAGATGGCCTCCGGTGAAACCCATCAGGGCTAGGAACGGAGAAGGTGGTATGGTGACCAGAATCATCATAAGGATATCTGTTCCCAACGGGAGACAGATATCGATGTACCAAATTCCTTCCGGTTTCTTTTTTTCACTGAGGTTTAAATTTTAAGAGAGTATCCTGTGTAATGGCGTGTGCGAGGCAATTAAGCGACGCCTGTTTGGGCAGATAGGCTAAAATTTAAAAGCTATCTTGATATATTATTAAGAGCTCAACGCCTTATATTATTAATGGTAACGGGAGGTTACCGTACTATTTCATGGGAGGGAATCTTGGTGATTGCAGGTGTGAAATTGATAGATTTAATTGCATCAGAAAAGCAGCATCCCATCCCAACCCCGTAGGGGGGTGACACACCACCCCCTCCGTTCCGAGCCCGGAAGGACTTAACCGGAGGTCGTCTTTAGACCCTCCAACTGATTACATCTCACAGTCATCAATATCGGCATTTACATCGGTGGCCTCGGTCGGGATGCCACCGATGTGACCATATTCCGGCGACGCGGCCACTCCCACCAGTGGGAGCCCCAAATCGAACCACAAACAATACCAATACAACCGTGGCACGATACCAATGCGCCTACCTCCAACCACTCCAATGCCTAAGCCGGGATCCTACCACGATCAAATACCTCGATTACAGAAAAGCAGCAGCGTTATGTTGCTAAGAAGTTTGGTGAATTGACTTTAGAAAAAATTCGCGAGAGAGAAATGCTTTATGGGATGAGGCAGCGGGTAGGCGTTATACACATGATCTCTTCCTAGACGTTGTTGGTTTGCGGGATGCCCATTGGGTCCATCCTAACAACTATTTGACGCAATTTCTTTCTTGTCATGTTGCCTTCTGACACAGACTCCAACGATTAGGCCTGGTGGAGTCAGCTGTGTGTCCAGATTTTGGACAACTAGATGACGCAAACCATGTAATTTATGAATGCGTGACCTTTTGCGCACGAAGACTATTTGTCGGCTGAACCTTATCGGGTCGACATTAGATCTCCGTGGGAATTGGAAAAACGGGCCAAATGGGTAATCGTAGAAAGTTTCATCGGGTACCTGCAAAAGAACGGATTGCCGAGAGGAATTTAGGGTTCCGCCTGGTCTTTCCTTGTCGTGGTTTTGTTGTTCTGGTGTTATGAGGTTTGATTTTTTGAAATGTTTTTTTTTTATTTAGTTTTATTTTTATGTTAATTTTTATTTTTTGTTTTGTGTTATGTTATGGTTTCGTGTTGAACTCAACTTCTAACCTATCGGGTAGATAGTTGCATTTTTAATTTCAGTTCCTTCATGTCACTCAGTCTTGTTAAAGACTCAACATAGATTCGCAAACGGCAAATAATAACCTCCTCTCGACGGTTATTCTGGATTGAAGAGGTCCATAGCATCATAGTATCTTTGATGTATAGGAATTTATTATCTAGTGAAGCATTCCAGTCACCTTACCACCTTCTTCGAAGAGTTTGTTTAACAGAATTAATAAAATCGGTAGAAGTAACAGGAATGGTGAAAGACAGTTGGCTGCATACGTATGTAGCAGCGGAATCTGCATGTTCATTACCCAGGATTCCTACATAGCTAAGCATCCAGCAGAAACCACTAACGAGTTGAGACGGTTCAACTCAACGATTGCAGTATGAATTTCGGTGACTGTAGGATGTCTAGAAAACAAATCTTCTAAAACTTGGAATACACTAAATGAATGGCTACAAATCAGGTTGTGAAAGTATTTTGGATTAATGATATTCAAAGCCATGTTGATGGCGTACAGTTCAGCATTGTACACACTTGTAATATCAGGTGGACCGAACAACAAAAACACATCCAACTGTATCATTCTGTTTCGATCCATCTTTGTATATTTTGCTGAAAATATAGATAGACGTTCTTGATTTTTTATTAAGTATGATGAGGTCATGATTAAAATTTACGAGGTCGCGTCTCCACTGAGGATATGAACAGAGGAATAGGTTGGGAAAATAAAAGGCATGTCAAAATTTAAAAGGTAGAGTATCAGCCGGGAACGAACACCCATTGGTGTTGCATTATGTGGATGGTTTTACACCGTTGTAAATAAGGGTTTGCGAGGACTGCTTCAAAAACCGGGTGATTTGGTTGTCCTTTAAGACGGATAGAATAAGATTCTAACAGCTGGTCCCACTTATCCGAAAGTGATGACTCAATGACTCACCGCAATCAATAAGTATGCTTGCGATAGGGCTTGATCCTGTAGCGAGACGAAAAAAAGCTTGGTGTGCAGCATCTAGCATCTTAGGCACGGTATGATGCACTGAAGTGTAGGGGGATGTGTAGTAGGCATAATCCAAACAGAACCGAACTAAAGAATAGTAAAAACATAGCGTACATGATCAGTTCGCTCCCCACTTGGTGTTGTTAAGAACTCGTAGAATTTTTAAATATTTCGCTATTAACCGTTTTATATGTTTGATACACGTAAGACGCTATCAGAAAGCAAACCTAAAACTTAACTTCAGGAAAGGTAGTAATTGGCTGTCCATTGAGAAGCACTTGTGGAATAAATGGGTCTCAGAAGCGAGAAAAAAGTATACATTTTGTTTTTTCAGGTGAGAATATGAAGCCGGTAACCTTGGACCAAGCCTGAAGGCAAGATATACCATTCTATAGTAATCTCTCAGCTGTTGCTGTTGAACAGGTCGTGATATACGAGGTGTGGCTATTAAATAACGAGACTAATGCTGTAAAATATTTTATTTTAAATTTATACATATTTAGTTATTATTCCCTTCAATATACACTCCTCCTCTATCCCTACAACGCTCGATGCGAATTTTCCATTGTTCGAAACAGTGCTGGAAGTCTTCTTCTGTGAGCTCTTTCATTACGCGTGCTGCTTCTACTTTCACAGCTTCAACGGTCTGAAATCTTGTTCCTTTTAATGCAGATTTGACCATTGGGAACAAATAAAGTCACATGATGCCAACTCAGGCGAATAAGGCGGATGGTCTAACACTGGGATGTTATACTTGGTTAGAAATATCTTGACAGACAATGCAGTGTGAGCCGGTGCGTTTTCCTGATGAAGAGCCCATGATTTTTTCTTCCATAATTCGGGTCTTTTTTTCTTATTTTTTCGCGGAGTTGAACAAGAACCTCAAGGTAGTAATGTCGATTAATAGTTTGACCTTCAGGAAACCAGTGAAGGTACACAATTCCATTAATATAAAAAACACAAGACCCAGTCGAATGTCATCTTCAACGTCTTCTCGGCCATCTTGGAAACGCTTAAATCACTTAAAAACCCGCGTACAAGATAAAAATTGATTGCCATATCCTTTTTTTAATAGAAAATAAGTTTTAGTAGCGGTTTTTCCAAGTTTCATATGAAATTTAACGATAATTCTTTGCTCTAATAAAAACCACCTATTTTTTCGCCAAAAAAAAAACACGTTATCCAAATGAAAGTCACGGCCAGACTAATATGTCTACAGAAACTGGAGTGAGAACAATCGAAAGAGAAGGCTTCACGCTACACAGCTGTCAGTCGAATGAATTTGACGCATGCGCAGTTCTTCTGTAGCAGCATTAACCAATCTCGTTATTTAACAGCCACACCTCGTACATAATAAAATAATAAAAAAAAAAAATAGAGAACATGAAAGTGATGGCTTCACACAACTATTAATACTGTTGGCGGTTATAGTAAACAAGGTGATACTTAATACTCTTTCTTAAGGTATTCCATTATCCAAGGTGACGCTACTCGCTTCCAATAAAATCTCAAACACGAACACGGAAAGTTTGATCATTCAAGAAACCCTTAGTGGACTAAGTGCAAGGTTTAAAGGGGAAAGGGAAAAATTAAATCATAATGAATCTAAAATTATTTTCTAGAAAATACTTTTTCTAATCTTTTACTCAGGGATTATCCTTTATCTATTAATAAGATCTTGTATCTGAAGAACCGAAGAAAGTTCAGCTGTTTTTTTTTTGTTTTTTTTTTTTTATAACAAAACAATCTTTTATTGAAATTATGATGCGAATAATTAAGCAACAAACTCATCGGGAAAAATATAAACGAGTAATACACGAACGATTGAAAGGAAAAAAATTATCAGTAAGTTCACGTATAATACCCAGTGGGTTGGTCTAGTGGTGAACGCATCTTCCCAAATCAGCTGATTTGGAAGTCGAGAGTTCCAGCGTTCAAGTCCTAGTAAAGCCAGTTATTTTTACACGGATTTGAATACTAGATCGTAGATACCTGTGTTCTCTGCTGGTTGGGTTTCAATTAACCACACATCTCAGGAATGGTCAAACTGAGAATGTACAAGACTACACTTCATTTACACTCATACATATCACCCTCATTCATCCTCTGAAATATTATCTGAACGGTAGTTACCGGAGGCAAAACAGGAAAAAGAAAGAAAGTTCACGTATATTAACGCAATCAAAATAGAATATTTTTTCTTTTTTTTAACTTTTGAATTGAAATTCTATAACTTAACAAAGTTTTGTCATAAACCATCACACTAATTCATTTTCTAAGTCAAACCACGTTTATCGAATTGTATAAATATAATTATACGTCATACACAAGTGATGTTATTTGACATTATTATAACAATCCATATATTGCTTATAAACAACAATTATTGTTGTAAAAGTGTCTACTAGACGTTATTACGTTATACTCGTAAATAAAAGAAGTAACATTCAACGCTAAATCTACTATAAATTATACTAAATAATAGTACAGAGTTAAAAAAGATAGGTTAGTTATTTTATCTACATGCGTACGTTACGTTTGATTTGATTGACCGTTACAGATGACTGGATCAAATAAATTGAAACAGTTCACTTACGATTAGAAACAAGATTCTGCAATCACTCACTCGCTAGTTTCTTTTTCTTCAAATGGAGTTGAAAAATATAGCATATAGACATAATCCAATAATATTGTGACCATTTTAGTTGCACATGCAACTAATATGAAATAGACGTTCAGTATAATTCAATAATAGTTTAACTACATATATATATATATATATATATATATATATATATATATATATATATACATATAAAACAAAATAAGTTACCTAAATGAGACCGTTGTAGAATACAGATTAATAGATAACAAAATTAAGATTAAAAACAATAATAATCAAGGATTATTGAATAAATTTATTTATTCAATAATAAATTTATTTATTTAGCTCCCCATCACAGCTTCGTCCACGCTATATGGTTACTTGCGTTTGCCGTAGCGGTCAATCTTTTTAATTTATGTTTTTTTATGTCAAGTAACGGGAGACAGGTGAAGCCAATCACACATAGAGTAACGCTGGCAGTGGTTGTGGTGGTTAAGCCACAGTGTCGTATACCTCCGCAACCCTTAAAAAAACGGAATTTAAAAAAAATCCGAAAATGGTTTTTAAATATTGATCTGAAGAGTATTTGCAAGCTCCAAACCTATTGAAAAATCTACAAGCCCATTTAATCTAATCTAAAGCCCAAATCTATTCATAAGTATCTAGTTGTTTTGTTTGATGAGAAGTTGCTGTTTAGTAACCACATTAGGCAAGTAGCAGCGGACGGCGTCTCTGTGATGCACAAACTTAGGAGGATTGCTCGGTAGGATTACGGGCTGTCAGGCCGTCATTTGTACATGGTGTACCGAGGGGTCTTCAAAAATATGACCTCTTATGCTGCGTCCGCTTGGGCGTATAGGTTGGAAAGAAATCGACACATTCAAAATTTAAGGATTTCCCAGCACAGAGCCTTAATCGTATGCACTGCTGTGTTTAAAACAATCTCCTACAAGGCTACCACCGTATTGGGAAAGGCTCTTCCAGTTGATTTAGTGGTGAAAGGTCGAATTGCCAAGAGGGAGGCCGAGGTATTTGGATGCGTTTTCGAGCCGGACCTGTACCGGAAGTGAGCGGTGTTCACAATGCACCGATTCTAAATTTCGTTCAGTTGCCCATCTCCCGCCTGAAGAGGAGGCTTTACAGCCTCGCGATGGATGCATGACAGCAAGAATGGCACACCACGACTAAGGAAAGGTCCTTGTATAGATTTATACAGGAGTTGGGGATATAGTACGCCTTTAGTTCGTTTTTAAGGGCAACGGGAGCCCAAGTGCTTTCCAATCACACGAATTTGAACCAATACTTGTTTAGGTTCTACCTGGCAGCTGATGAGTTGTGCGTCTGCGGGGAGGTCAAATCGAACGAACACATGATATTTGACTGCCCAGCTCTTGGGGGGCCCAGAACTCAGACCACCCTGGAACATAAAGGTCAAGAGGAAAATTGGCCACTCATAAGCGGCGAATCAATGTGGCGTGAACCGCATCGTCAGACCGCGTGGGGGTTCCTTGATGCCGTTACTTTGTTCAACCGGTATCAGTAGTTTAAGTGAAAATAGCTTTTCGAGGGTAGCTTCCTAGCCGTAGGAAGCTACCCTCGAGAAATGGGTGGCCATCCGTCAAATACAGCTCCAGACGCTATAATATGGTGGACAGGTACTTTCTGGCATTCAGCGACCTAGGCGTGGCAGCAAATGTCTGTCCTTAACAGAATAGATTTTAATTTATTGACAGGTTATATATTTTAGTATGTATGACGGGGTGTTCATTTTAGTAATACATGACAAGTGAGCGGTGGGACACGCAAGCGAGTGGTGCAAGGCACCGCGCTTATTCCGCTCACGCAGTGAGGTAAGCTCTAGGAGCTAATTAGGATATTGGTCGCTAATCCGTTTTGAGGAACATTAGCCGTTTGTGGTACGGACATTCGTTCTTATACTTTAGGGCGACCGAATGGAGTAGTGGTGGAAGAAATGCCAGATAAACCAAGCCCACATCTATTGAATATCTCGTTTACTATATTTTGATAAACTAAAATATATAAAACGGTTAATAAATTTTGTAATAAGTAAAAGCCGTTTGTGGTACGGACATTCGTTCTTATACTTTAGGGCGACCGAATGGAGTAGTGGTGGAAGAAATGCCAGATAAACCAAGCCCACATCTATTGAATATCTCGTTTACTATATTTTGATAAACTAAAATATATAAAACGGTTAATAAATTTTGTAATAAGTAAAAATTTGATCAAGCAAATAATATCAAAGATATTCAAGATTAAAAAATTAAGATGGCTACCATTTTTAAATCTTTGAAGGTGACGTTTTCAAAATTTTGTAGATCAAGATACTAGGCTTAGATTTGCCAAATGTAATAAAAGTAGGGGTTTACCCGTTTCTGAAGAATAATATTTTTTATTGAAAATAAAAAAATGGGGTCCAGAAAGAAAACAAAACTAAGTAGGACTCGTGTCGATATGAATCTTTTTGCTCATTTTGATGTCCTGAATTAGTTCCTGAAGTTTGGGTAATAAGTGCCGTAATATACCGTATATCTGTATACGAGAACTAATAAGTACCATTTACAGTGCAACGGTTGTGGAAAAAACGAAGTGCAGTAGGCCTTTCTGATCCAAAAAGACGATCATTAGGAATTTAAGTTAACGGACGCGTTTTCACCTTTACGATGCAACGCTCTCCATTTTTATGAAACTATACGAGCCGATTTCGAGTCGGGAGTGTAATAAAAAACCCATGTCTCACAATTTCAAATCTGAAAATCTATCTCTCACAAACTTTTCTGAACTCTAGGTGCTTTATGTTAATGGAATAGGTGTTTTATTTCCGAAGCGGTTTCATCAACCGTAGAATTCCGATCATCTTTAAAAGTTCAATCGATATTCTCGTCTATCACACTTGACCTTGAACGTCTATTACGACTCATTTTCTAGAGTTCTTTGCCCTTCATTAAATGTGCTGACTCAGTTGTAGAATCGGGTACATGACGTCATATCCCCAAACTACGCACGAGTATAGTCAAAGTTTCAGAGATTTGAGCCCTAATTCTTAAGGTAATTCTCAGTAATAGCATTTTGCTCCGACAAGACGCTGCTGATCACAAGGCGGAAGCTGAGGCTGTTGGAATCTTCGGCCTCAACTTACATTTCCCTTAGCACCAGCTCCCTCATGCTCGTATACGAGCCTTGAAGACAAGATTTGTGTTGAACTTGGGGTGGATACTTTCGGTTTATATATCTAAATAAGTAAATTTACAATTTATATTTAAATTTCGAAAATACAGCTTAAAATGATCTTTGTTATTTATACAAAGCCTAGTGCATTATTACATGCGTAGGTATCTTTCATAATATTTTTAAGGTATTCAAGTATTCAGATATTTCAAAATATTGTATTTATGGTCCAATTTGCCTCATATTCAGAATACATGTTACTTACACGGAAAGAATAATCTCTGCAAAAAATGAACCCGCTAGATGGCGCTGGGGTTGAGATATTTAGAAAAATTATATTTATCGACCGATTTAGTTCGTATTCAGAATATGAATATTAGTTACGTGAAAAGAAATATTTTTGCAAAAACTATACCCGTTAGGTGGGACCGGTGTCGAGATATTTACGAAACAAACTAACAAATATACAAACAGACTTTTTTATTCTATTATTATTATTATACTTTTACGGCCAACATGGGACCACTTAAGTCAATTTTAGTTGGATCTTTTCTGAGAAAAGCGTGTTATTTTACTCTTCCGAGCTGCCCAGTATTTCTTCATCCGTTCAGATCTTGCTTTCTTTTCTTCATCCGTAAACACCCTCTTCGTTGTATTTTGTCTTTTGTCTGTCTTTCTTTTAAATCTAATGCTTTTGTCTTTTAGCTCTGTAATTTTTCCAGTTTTATTCTGTAGGTCAGTCAGGGAAATTCCCAATTCTTTCATATTTTCTCTAATTTCTTTGATCCATCCTACTTCTAGCTTTTGGAACCAGACCTTTTCAATGATATTTCTTGACAGTCGTGTTTCCGGTGTCCTTATGAGATGACCGAAGAAAGAGATTCTTTTTTTTCTGCATAGTATCAGTAACAGGCTCTATTTCTCGATACACCACCTCATTTGGCACAATCCACCATCGGCCTTCTTTTTGGTGTTTTTTATTGATACACGTTCTGACAATTCTCCTCTCTATTTTCAGAATTTTTTCAATTCGGTTTTTCTGAGTGATTTTGAAAAGGGTCTCGCTTCCGTAGGTGACTTCTGGCTGTACTACAGTTTTATAATGTTTAAGTTTTGTTTTAGCAGAAAGGCATTTTTTGTTATATGTTGACCGAGTTAATTTTTGGGATTTAATCATTTTATTTGTCCTGTTTTGCCATGTCACTTTATCATTTAAATTATAAGTTATTATTTTTATTCTATATATATAGGCATGTTGGTATGTGTGTCCGCTAAAGACCAAAAAACTAATGGACCGATTTACGCGCGGAAAACGGGAAAAAAGTGGAAAGAGAAAAGGGGAAAACGGGAAAGGGTAAAATGGAAACTGGGAGAGGGTGAGGGAGAAGGATGAAAGGGAGAAGTTGGAAAGGAAAAAGGGGACGGAGAATAAGTGAAAGGTAAATTGTGAGTTCAGTTTTTAATTTTTTTATCAAATTTTCAATTGTGTTCATTAAACTCTCTCTCTCTCTCTCTCTCTCTTGCTATTCCTATATATATATATATATATATATATATATATATCGCAATAGCGAAGCATTGCCGGGTCGGCTAGTATATTTAAATATATATATATATATAAAACGATAGAATTGAGAACTAGCTGGTTATCTAAAGTCATTTATTAAGGAAAAAGTAAGAAAAAATAAATCAACAATATTTAGGTCGTATATAATTATCTATTAATTTTATTGCAATACTCAGTACAACTACTGGTCATCTGCTTTTCTAGTTAAAACTGAAATACTATTTGTATTATAATAAAATAAAATTTATCTTTTTTATAAACTGATTATACATTCCTCCTCTTTTATATATATATATATTGACTTTTTCTTTATTTAAGAAGTCTTTATTTATACTTTTGTACTTTAAAAAGTCGTATTAATAATAATAACTCCTTATAAGGAAATAATTCCCATTACTAGACGAATAGAATGGTGTATATTTATATATATTGAAAGATGTGTTTATATATATATATATATATATATTCATACATAAAATTGTGTTTGTGTGTATTGTATGAGTGCAAACGCGTATATGTGTGTAAATGTATATATTAATAAAATTATAATAACAATTATCATCATAATCTTGGCCCATAACATAAAATGATATTAATGAAGTGAAAACAGAAGGCTGAATTACGTTAGTTAAATGCACACTAATTTTAAGATATTTAAATAACAATCTTAAAAAATGTTAAAACAGAAGCTGTAAGGCAACTTTCACTTTTTTTCTTTATTATATTATTAAAACGATTTGATTCCTTTATAATATATAGTGTATATATATATATATATATATATATATATATATATAAAGTAAGTTATTTAAATATTTAATGTATATGTTAAATAATGTGTTACAGTTTATATCTAAATTAAATTAATTTTTATTTTTTTGCGATTATAGCGAAATGCTGCTATTGCAGCTATACTATAACGGGAAAGTATAAATCGATTAAAAAATGTTTAAATTATTATCTTTTAAAACTTTGTGCCTTAAGGAGACAATTAAAACAAATTTAAAAAAATAAAGTTTGAATAAATTGAAAGTTTGGCATTTATAGACCTAGAAAAGGCATTCGATAACGTTGACTGGAATAAAATTTTCAGCATTTAAAAAAAATTAGGATTCAAATACAGAGATAGAAGAACAATTACTAACATTTACAGGAACCAAACAGCAACAGTAATAATTGGAGAACATAAGAAAGAAGCCGTAATAAGAAAGGGAGTCCGACAAGGATGTTCCCTATCATCGTTACTTTTTAATCCTTACATGGAACTAGCAGTTAATGATGTTAAAGAACAATTTAGATTCGTACAAGGTGGAAAAATAAAGATGCTACGATTTGCTGATGATATAGTAATTCTAGCTGAGAGTAAATAGGATTTAAAAGAAACAATGAATGGCATAGATGAAGTCCTACGCAAGAAATACCGCATGAAATTAAACAAGAACAAAACTGTAATGAAATGTAATAGAAATAACAAACATGGACCATTGAATGTGAAAATAGGAGAAGAAAAGATTACAGAGGTACAAGAATTTTGTTATTTGGGAAGTAGAATTACTAAAGATGGACGAAGCAGGAGCGATATAAAATGCCGAATAGCACAGGTGAAACGAGCAGAAATATAATTTGTTTACATCAAAATTTAATTTAAATATCAGTAAAAGATTTTTGAAAGTATACGTTTAGAGCGTCGCTTTATATGGATGTGAATCGTGGACGATCAGAGTACCTGAAAAGAAAGGCAAATAGATGAAGAAAGAAGCATTGGGAAAAATATAGTTAAAAGAAGAGATAGACTTATAAGCCACATACTAAGGCATCCTGGAATAGTCGCTTTAATATTGGAAGGACAGGTAGAAGGGAAAAATTGTGTAGACAGGCCATGTTTGGAATATGTAAAACAAATTGTTAGGGATGTAGGATGTAGAAGGTATACTGAAATGAAACGACTAGCACTAGATAGGGAATCTTGGAGAGCTGCATCAAACCAGTCAAATGACTGAAGACAAAAAAAAATTGAAAAAAATTTGCGGAAAAAAATTTATTTCATTGCTCCCAAAACTAAACAAAAAATTGTTCAGACAGATGTTTGGGAACCACGTATAAAACGTACGTATATGGGTGAGTATTTGGACCTATAATCCTGAACCCTCGTTGACTGATTTTCTTTAAATTTGGTATTCAGGTAGTAACTTAAGGGGGAAAATGCTAAATTTTTGCAAAAAATGTAAAAAAGGTGAAATTTTGAAACTTTTGGCTGAAATAAAATAAAAGTTTTTTATCGAGATTAAAAATTACCAAAAAATTTTATTAAATATTCACCCTTTCCCAAAAAATTATTTTCTTTTTTTCACATTTTTTTTTTTCTTTTTTGGTAGATTTCATAAGAAAGCCTATTGTAATGATTACCTTAATTCGACTTCCGGAAAATTTCAACATATCTTCGGGTTTCACATCCCTCAGACTCCAAAACCACCACCATCAGCTCAAAAGTTTATATATACACTCTGTATATATATATATGAGTGTTTTTCTTTGTCGGGCTCAAGAAGTTGATGAACCGTTTGAATGCGATAAGGACGTAATTGTAATCGTTTGGTCGCCCGATGAACAGTCGATTTAGACAAATTAATTTCAGCAGACACACGTCTGATCGATTTATTTGGCGAGGCGAGTAATCGGTCTTTGATTTCAATGACTGTATCTGTATTCAACACCGACGCAGATCTTTTGTGTTCCTTGTTATTAACAGAACCGGTCTCTCTACTTTTTTCAACTAACCTTAAAACTGATGTTTTGTTAGGAGCTGGTTTATCTGGGTACTTATGGCGAAACAAATCTTGCACTGCAACCACTGATTTCGTACTGAAGTACGACTCAACAATGAAAACACGTTCATCTAGCGAAAACACCATCTTGTCTCTAGCGATACATTGAACGTTATGATTGCATTGGTGTTACTATCGGTAGTGTTCTACTGCGTCGCGGCGATGTTCAGATGTTGGACGAGTCCATTTCAGTAACGAGTAGGGAGGTAAGCTTGACTTTTGAAATTTCATGGATGAGTGATTAATGGGTTGCGTTTTATATGGGACACTCTGTATATACATATATTTTACTTTCTTGTGAACACGATAACTACTGTAATTTTGCACCAATAACTTTCAAATTTTTCCCTAAATCCTCGACCCAAAATCTCGGTCGAGTTTGCTAACGGCCAAAATCGGACCATGGAGGTGGAAATGGGGCGGGTTTTTCGAAAAAAACAAATATTGCTATACCGTTTTTATTAAGTAAAATATCGAATTAGTTTAAAGTTCCTGCAATGCTTTGGATAAGGGCCTAAAACTTATATAAGTAGTGTTTTTTGATATAACCAACCATTGGCACAGCGGGTGGAAAAAATGGGGTTTTGAAGAGAAAACAAATAATATCTCCCTTAATAGGCACAGTATCGGATCGGTTTAAAGTCGTCGTCAGTCCTCTAAACATTACCTAAAACGGTTGTCTGAGGCAATTTCTGATATTATAAATCCTCACGGCAAGGGATGACCAAAACCAAAAAACAAAATATCACTATAACTTTCTTATAAAGTAAAATATCGAATTCAGTTAAAGTTTTTATTATTTTTTGGATAAGGGTCTAAAACTTATCTAGGTAATGTTTTTTGATATAACCAACCATTGGCCCAGGGAGTGGAAAAATTGGGTTTTGAAGACAAAAAAAGCCATACCTAACTTAATAGACATAGTACCGATCGGTTTAAAGTGGTCTTTAGTCCTACAAACATTACTTAAAACTTTAGTCTGACACAATTTTTGATATAACAACTCTTACGGCAAGGGATGACCAAAATGTTGCTGGAATTGTAAGATACGGCTTGTCATATGGTAAACATGTGAAACGTTTTTTCACATGCAATCATTGTCGTATTGAGTAAATTTGAAGTTTTTCTTAACTTTTAGGTGTAATTTTTTTATCCCCTCGTTTAGCATCGGTGAAATTTTTTTTTCAATTTTTTTTAAATTTAATTATATTGATTTATTAGTAATTAACCTCTGATTGTAAAAAAAAGTTTTACAATACACAGTAATTCAATAATCATAATAAAAAAAAAAATTAGTTATTAGTGAAATAAAATTTTATGTATTTTTCATTTAAAAAATAATATGAAATGAAGTCGGATTTGAACCAATGCACTTGTAATATCCAAATATTTCATTAATAAAATTTCATTTGGTTACAACTCTGGAACAGTGAAAATAAGTACCACTTACGATATATCGTTGAAAAGCTCTCAATGAGGGCTTATTACTGCAGTTAAGAAATAGTCCAAAATCCAAATGTTTTGGATTATCTCTGGAGATAACATATATGTTCCATTCCCTCCAATAACTTGCAGATCAATACCAGAATTGATCCTCGCAAGCTGTCTAACTACTTTGATACGTTCGTTCCTGGGGCAGACATATTAGACAAGGCGCATATCATCAATGGCTCTACACTCCGGATACAAAAAAATATTAAATATACAGTTAATTGAATTTTAATTTTCAGTCGAATTAATTAAATTAAACCTGGCCAACTTAACTCCAAAAGCACCATGTCCAGAAAGAAACTGTATAATATACTGTATATGAATTGGGGAAATCAACCTTTCTACCTGCATACTTCTCATGTTTGGAAAAATACTATGCGTCTAAAAACCATCGGGCGATTCAGATTCAGCCAACCTAACCTGCCATAAATGGAAACCTAGGTTATCTATTTCTTTTATGCATCCAAATAAGTTGACCTATCTTCTTGGCATCATAACGTTATTGGCTCTCAGTCGTAACGATATCAATGAGTTTATCAACAGAAATAACGTAGAACGGCCTGTCAAGAGACCATTCTATAGGCACCAATCACAGGTAACAATAGGAGACGCTGAGCTCTCAACAAAATATTCCTATAATATTTGTACCTCGATGAGCCCTGACTGCTGCAACATACAACATTACAGCTTCGCATACACGCTTAAATTAACTTCCATCTCATAAAATTGAAATATTTGTTTTTTTTATTTTTGTTCTTTGCCCTATTTCCATTTGGTTTAATTATTTTTCAAACATTTTTTGAAAGATCTATCAAGAAATTTGTAGAATTTTTTTTAAATTTTAGACTCCGGACCTAAAATGAAGAAACGTTTTTGATTTTTTTTTTATAGTAGCTTTAATTGAAGGGGATATTAGAGAAAATTTTACTTAACCAACTCTATTAAGCTTAACCTATACATGAATATTTTTCTTTTTAATTTTCTTAAAATCTATTTCCCACCGCTAAAAAATATATTAATAACCGGGAAATTCATGCATACTCTCTCAACTTTTTTTCCTTTATTTTCACTTGTAGAACATGTCCTGAAATTATTTTCGTTCTTTGTAAGACATTTTGTATATATTACAACATAAAAGTTAGTAATTATCAACAAAAAAAAATTCCAATTAAATTACACATTAAAAACATAAAAATTAATTAATTTTTTTTACTTCTTTTATTATTTCTTTTAATTGTCTCCTTTATTTAAAAGATACAATTATAAAAAAAATTGTAAGAATAGTGTATATATAATAGAATTTATTGCTAGTAATTATTATTGATGAAAAAGGAGACAGGTAAACAAAATAAAACGGAATAATAATAATAATAAAAATAAAATCTGTGGGAAACAAGATTTAATGAAATAAGTTGAACCAATGGATTTTGTTTGTATAAATATTTACACGTAAATGTGAGCGTGTATTAATCTTTCCATTTCACTTCCTTTTTATAATGAACTTCTGAATTTCAAAATTGTCTTCTTCTCTTTCTATTATAAATACACCCTCTCTCCCACCCCCTCCACAATTTTATCTCTTCCATCCTTTCTTTATTATCCGTTTATATATTTATGCTTATGTTTTTGTCTCTTGTGAATGTGCCAAATAGCATTCTCTCATAGTTTTATATAGATGCAATGTAATATATTAAAAGAACGATACAGAAATTCTACATATTTTATCTCATCAGTTAGAAGATATATAGAGTTTTAGTTGCGACTATATTATCTAAATCTTTTTATAAGGATATTATTAATAATGTTTATTTTTTTATCCTTTTTTATTCTTACCAAAAAATAATGAAAATATTTATAAGAATAAAAGTAAAAAAAAGTTATAAGATAAAGGGAAATCCCTTGTTTAACATTCTATAAATGTGATATTTAAAAAGGGATATCCTCTGTTATTTATTTGATTTATTTTTGCTTTTATTTTTTATAATTTTTCCCAGGGATACTTTATAGGTTATAAGAACGTATTTTAATTTATATATTAACCGTGCTTCGTTCGGGTTAAATAGAAATATAAGACAAAAATTTTAATAATCTTCAAATAGTCGGGAATAATTTTTTTAGATAATTTAATTTTATATGTAAATATATACGTAGGTTACAGGGAAATAATATATTAATTTGAATTTTGTTCACTATTATAATAAAGGAAACTCATCATTTAGACTTAAAACATTTGCATAAAAACAGAAAAAATTTAACTCTCTTTGCAAGGAAATCCAAAACGTTCGATTCGTACTGTTAGGTGATATTTTTAAAAGCATTTTCCACGATGGTCATAAGCGATTAAAATTCATACTTATACAGGGTGTCCCATATAAAACGCAATCCAACCTTATATTGGTAAGTATTGAAATAATAAAAAGGCATGTGTAAATGTAAATGTAATTTTTATTATTACCATCCACTACCTTACATTTAGAGTAAATGTTGGAAGTGGCCGCCATCTTCTTGAATGCAAGCTTCAATTCTTTTTACAGCATTTCTTGCAACTTTTTTCAAAGTTTGTAGCTGGATATTTAATACAGCTTGTTCAATATTGACTATCAATCGTTCAAGTGTTCGTAGTTTGTTGCTGTAGGCTTTTTCTTTGAGGTAACCCCGTAGAAAAAAATCCGCCGCAGTCAAATCTGGAGATCTTGGTGGCCACAAGCCTCGACCGATAACACGATTACCAAAGAATTCCTCAACGAAATCAAAAGTTGAGCCTGCGTAGTACGATGTCGCACCATCATGTGGTAGCCAGCAGTGTCTGTCTTCCTCTTCCAAGAGTACGATGAACTGAAATAAAATATCCCGATATCGTTTTGCATTAATGGTGTACTCGAAAAAAATAGAACCGATTATTTTCTTCCGCGATATCGCGCACCACACACCCGACTTCTGCGGGTGTAATTGTTTTTCGTGGTAAACGTGGGGATTTTCAGCGCTCCAAATTCTACTGTTTTGGCTGTTTACATAGCCATCCAAATGAAACTGTGCTTCATCTGTGAAAAATAACGAATCCATAACATTAATTCCCTCATGCAGAAATCGACTGAACCGTTGACAATATTGTAGCCGTTTTTCTTTGTCGAGCTCAAGAAGTCGATGAACCGTTTGAATGCGATAAGGACGTAATTGTAATCGTTTGGTCGCCCGATGAACAGTCGATTTACACAAATTAATTTCAGCAGACACACGTCTGATCGATTTATTTGGCGAGGCGAGTAATCGGTCTTTGATTTCAATGACTGTATCTGTATTCAACACCAACGCAAATCTTTTGTGTTCCTTGTTATTAACAGAACCGGCCTCTCTACTTTTTTCAACTAACCTTAAAACTGATGTTTTGTTAGGAGCTGGTTTATCTGGGTACTTATGGCGAAACAAATCTTGCACTACAATCACTGATTTCGTACCGAAGTACGACTCGACAATGAAAACACGTTCATCTAACGAAAACACCATCTTGTCTCTAGCAATACACTGAACGTTATGATTGCATTGTTGTTACTATCGGTAGTGTTCTACCGCGTCGCCGCGATATTCAGATATTGGACGAGTCCATTTCAGTAACGAGTAGGGAGGTAAGCTTGACTTTTGAAATTTCATGGATGAGTGATTGATGGGTTGCGTTTTATATGGGACACTCTGTACTACTACATTTAATAATTAAAAACACAAATAGCTGTGGAGGCAAAATAATTGATAAGAAGGTTAGAACATTAAGTCGATAACCCAAAGAAGACTTTTAATAAGCTGTTTGAGCAATATTATTTTGTTTAGAATTTAAAAATCTCATTTTACAATTTCAAGTCCTGAAGTTTGAGAATTAGTTAAACAATGTTGTTATTTTCTTTCTAAAAGTGACAACCGGGTAAAATTTATTCTCTTTTGGCCAAACAATACACGGACAAAGATATATGAACCGCAGAAATTTTTACGAACGGGTAGAAAAATTTAAAAACTTCATTGACTAAAGAGCACCGATGTGAACATCGGATTAAGGTTTCAATTCCCATTAATTCTTTAAACTCGCATAGACTATCTCATCTAAGAAGACGAACGGATTACAGTCAAGATTATAGGTGAAAAATTAAAAGTACTTTTCAACATATTATTTTCAACAAGCTCCAGATGGATTCCAAAAGAGTTGATATATCACGATAAGGAGACGAGAGATTTCGCACGTGCATAGAGCTGAAACAATGGTACCAGTAGAAAAGTGAATCTTTTTTCAAAGTATTTCATTAACCTGTGATATGATATGAATTGACCACGATAAACCGGAATCAAAACGGCAGATCATGGAAGCACGAGAAAAAATGGGTACTTATCGAGAAAAAATTCCAAACTCAACCATCAGTAAGAAAAATGATAATAATCTTTTAGGATCGAAAAGGAAAAAGATTTTTAACGTTTACGAAAAATTGATATATATATTTATTTATTGTATTTTTTAATCAATTTTTATTTTATATCTTCCTTAGCATAGTAGTAGAGCAAGTGGCCCATAAAGGAATACTTTCAGGTGATTATTGTGGGTGGGAAAGTCGATCTAAGCTAAAAATATCAATTTTTTTTTTTTAATAATTTTTAGAAATTTTTTTCACGCATCTTTTTTTTCTACCAAAGAATAAATAAACAATTCCAGGAAAGTATAACAACGTTTTTGCCAGCTTTTCTTTAATATTCAACAAAATAATTATCCTAAATTTTTAAGGCCCTACTAAAAATTGAAAGCTTTACCTACCGTACTTTCTGTAGATAAAAATATTTTTTTTTTTTAATTTTGATTCCTTTTTTTATCTACTTTTAAAATTTTTAGAATTGGAAATTTTCTATAATATTCGTTAAAAATATTTTTATTTTTATTAACATATATGTCTGTATTCCCTATTCTTTACTAGTCAAGACGTAAAAAATAAACGGGAGGTTAACAAAAATAAATTATTTAACATAATGTAAGAAGAAAGATTTATTAATTCATCAAAAGCATATTATTTACGTTTTTATAAAATTAATTAAAAAATAAGATTTTCATATACTTCCACATTTTATTTATTCTAAATCACACCAACATTACATTTCTTTATCGCATTGAAATTATGTATGTTATATATCGGTAAAGTATACGGATAGGCTTAGTGGTGATGAATTATTGTTGTTGTACGAGTATATTGGAGAGGGGAAGGAGGAATTGCATGAATGAATTATTAGACAACTTACATTGAGTATATAACATTAGATTTGTTGAGTTAGTAAGTATAATATACGGTTTTACAGATACTCTTACATACTCACATTGATGAGCATACATTTATACGTACGAGTATGCACACGACCGCATATTTGTCTAGTTTTATATATAAATTACATTACTTGAAACCAAAAAATATATATATATATATATAATTAATGTTAGAATTTTTTTTTTAATTTACAATTAAATATGTTAAAGGCATTTATAACCGAAATTTATAAAGATAAAATAAAAACTGACAAAGATGTTGCTAATCTTTCCTAGAATTACCATAGAATTTTGAATTTAACTCTATCCTCAAGAACAAAGTTGATAAAAAAAAGACATTACATATTTTAGCATATATTTATTAACTGATCGCGTTTAGCCTAATGATCTATTATACATAATCGAAGAATACTTTGGAGCAATATTGCGTGTAGGCGAGCTGATCCAATTAAAAAAAAAAAACGATTTTTTTTTTCAAACCCTTTTTTTGGTTTAAACTTTCATTTTTATTAAAAGTTTAAATAATAATAATGTTTCATCGTAATTCATCCCGACCCTCAAAAACAAAACCTTAGATAATGTTATATTTTTTGTACATTTTTTAGTGGAATTTTATTATAATTTTTCCATTTAACATAATAAATATACAGAAATCAAAAAAACTTCTTGGAAGGTGATTTTGGAAGTAGGGGAAACAAAAAAATTCCGATTTTTTTAAATTTATAAATATAAAATTGCGTTTAAAACAATTGCTAACATGTACAGGAACCAAACAGCAACAGTAACAATTGAAGAACATAAGAAAGAACCCGTAATAAGAAAGGGAGTCCGACAATGATGTTCCCTATCTCCGTTACTTTTTAATCTTTACATGGAACTAGCAGTTAATGATGTTAAAGAACAATTTAGATTCGGAGTAACAGTACAAGGTGAAAAGATAAAGATGCTACGATTTGCTGATGATATAGTAATTCTAGCCGAGAGTAAAAAGGATTTAGAAGAAACAATGAACGGCATAGATGAAGTCCTACGCAAGAACTATCGCATGAAAATAAACAAGAACAAAACAAAAGTAATGAAATGTAGTAGAAATAACAAAGATGGACCACTGAATGTGAAAATAGGAGGAGAAAAGATTATGGAGGTAGAAGAATTTTGTTATTTGGGAAGTAGAATTACTAAAGATGGACGAAGCGGGAGCGATATAAAATGCCGAATAGCACAAGCGAAACGAGCCTTCAGTAAGAAATATAATTTGTTTACATCAAAAATTAATTTAAATGTCAGGAAAAGATTTTTGAAAGTGTATGTTTGGAGTGTCGCTTTATATGGAAGTGAAACTTGGACAATCGGAGTATCTGAGAAGAAAAGATTAGAAGCTTTTGAGATGCGGTGCTATAGGAGAATGTTAAAAATCAGATGGGTGGATAAAGTGACAAATGAAGAGGTATTGCGGCAAATAGATGAAGAAAGAAGCATTTGGAAAAATATAGGTAAAAGAAGAGACAGACTTATAGGCCACATACTAAGGCATCCTGGAATAGTCGCTTTAATATTGGAAGGACAGGTAGAAGGGAAAAATTGTGTAGGCAGGCCACGTTTGGAATATGTAAAACAAATTGTTAGGGATGTAGGATGTAAAGGGTATACTGAAATGAAACGACTAGCACTAGATAGGGAATCTTGGAGAGCTACATCAAACCAGTCAAATGACTGAAGACAAAAAAAAAATATAAAAGTATATTAGCACATATGATAATTTTACGTAAAAAATAAATCTTCGATAACATTTGTAAATGTAACTAAAATTTTCATAATAAGTAATTTTTTTCACATAAAATGATTTCATTATTGTTTACGTATAAAGTTTTAGGCTAATTTCTCAACTCCTCTTTCATATCTAAATTTCTTTCATATATATATATATATATATATATATATATATATATATATAAAGTTGAAACTTTGATTGTTTTGGCATCACGCGAGAACCAACCGGTCGATTGCTTTCAAATTTGCAGAATAGTAATATTATCCCAAAGAAACCTTCTTTGGGATAATAAACCATAAATCTCTAACGACGTTGAGGGTGAAGTTGTGAATTAAAGATATTCATTAAAGAAAAAAAAAATTAATCCTTTTACTTCATTATAATATATCTGTCACCACAGCGACTTTCTATAAAGCCTGAATACTTTAATTGTGATTTATCAGTATTATTCTCATAACCATGGGGTAACGAATTTGGGGTATCCAGGAGGTGGATACCACTGGTTAGACGGGAACTGGAAAAGAAGCGAGATTTATGGGATAGACGAGTAAAGCGATCTCACCCTGACGTAGGGTCTGCGTATCCGGGAGGCCCCAGGGAACTCCTGGAACAACCCAGAGCGCATGAACAGATCTGGGTTCGGGTGGTTCAGGTTTCGGTCGAGCGAAGCAAGTCCCGACCGTCTAGTATATATAGATTTTATTTTGACAATAAATATTTTAAACATTTTAAAATGCTTTATATGGAAAGATTCAATATACGATAAAATGAAGTAACAATATACATGTATTTTTCATTAAACGTTTAATGTATACGTTATATATATATATAAAACGTATACATTAAACGTATATATATATATATATATATATATCACTACGTTTATTAAAACAGAAGAAATACTTATTACAACGTAAAAGTACGTACATAATAAGTATGAAGTATTTTAAGATACCGAAGACTAAAGCAAAACTAGAAAGCTACTAGTGTTTTCCTAGCATAAAACTATTTAAGTATAATTTGTAGAGCAACTGTTCTTTCCAACAAACAATACGTATCTATTTATTTATAACAAATTTACAAATAAAACAACAACAAGAGATTGTAATAGCTGCAGCTGTAGGTAGGTTGTTCGTCCTTATAAAACAATACATATAGACGCGAATATACTGGATCGGACATTAAACTTCTTTACCACCTGTATCTATATATATATATTGTGTGTGTGTGTGTGTGTGTGTGTGTGTAGGTATGTGTTTGTAATCTAAAGAGTATGAAATGAGAAGGGATGAGTAGGGGAAGAAGTTTAAAACAATAATCTATTACCATAGAATGATATCCGACTAACCGCAAGAAGAAAAGGAATAAAAGATACTTAAATAAGAGTGAATTGTTTCCACTTTAGTTTTCAGTTCTTCTTCGTAATGTTAAATTTATATCACAATACAATCGGAAAAGAATTTTGTTCTCTCTCACTCTCTCTCTCTCTCTCTCTCTCTCTCTCTCTCTCTCTCTCTCTCTCTCTCTCTCTCTCTCTCTCTCTCTCTCTCTCTCTCTCTCTGTGTGTGTGTGTGTGTGTGTGTGTGTGTGTGTGTGTGTGTGTGTGTGTGTGTGTGTGTGTGTGTGTGTGTGTGTGTGTGTGTGTGTGTGTGTGTGTGTGTGTGTGTGTGTGTTAAGAGCATGAATTGTACTATACAAATTTTTTATTTAAATTTCATAGAAAATATTGTATATTCTTTGAAAGTTCTTGATATTAACTTAAAAAAAAAACAACATAGATATTGAATACTTATCGTAAACCAATATTGCCATTAACTAATCAATACATCTATATTACCAAGAGTTACCAACCTATTACAGTATAATCAAAAAGCCCTGAACTATACACACGATAATATTGAAAAATTTAATTAATACAATCAAGAAAATTTAATAAAAATTAATCAAGAAAAATTTAATTAAAATTTAATCAAGAAAATTTAATACAATCAATTGAAAATTTTTATACAAAATATACAAATTAATTAATCTCAATAGTAATAAAATTAATAAAACCACTATTTAAAAAACGAAAAAAATAATCCGTACATACCTACACCAAAATAATTTTTTTTTTAAATAATTTATTTTCACCGTTTTTTTTATAATTTAACAATTCTAGTGGTGAACGCGTCTTCACAATCAGCTGATTTCGAAGTCGAGAATTCCAACGTTCAAGAATCCTACTAAAGTCAAGTTACTTTTATACGGATTTCAATACTTTCTTTCTTTTTCCTGTTTAGCCGGTAATTACCGTTCAGATAATACTTCACAGGATGATATGTATGAGTGTAAATGAAGTGTAGTCTTGTACAGTCTCAGTTCGACCATTTCTGAGATGTGTGATTAATTGAAACCCAACCACCAAAGAACACCGGTATCCACGATCTAGTATTCAAATCCGTGCAAAAATAACTGACTTTAATAGGACTTGAACGCTGGAAATCTCGACTTCCAAATCAGTTGATGTGGGAAGACGCGTTCACCAGTAGACCAACCCCGTCGGTCCGGATTTGAATTAACCACACATCTCAGAAATGATCGACTTCAGACTGTACAAGACTACACTTTAGTTACACTCATACATGTCATCCTCTGAAGTAATACCTGACGGTGATTCCTGGAAGTTAACAGGAAAAAAGTCCCTTCTTAAGAAACATATTAATCCTTTAGTCCTTTATTAATCCTTTCCTACTAATATGTTCAATCTATTAAATTTTTTAATAGAAGATAGTATATCAAAAAAGTAAATTTTCTACGAAAAATTTTCTTTTCAAAAATAACAATTTAAAAGGTTTACTTAAGATATAAATTTACAGATAATATATAGATTTTTATCCCATTTAAGGAATAAAAATCTATTACTTTACTTGATATAATTGATGTAAGGATTTCTTTCAACATTTCTACAAGGTTTATTTAAAGGTTTCTTTGTAAATCCCAGATCTACCAAGTGCCAAAATTCCATTCACTTTACCACTCATCATGAACCACCCTCTTTAAAAAACAGATAAGATCGTACAAAACAACGCGAATAGCGAAATGAGACTGGAAAAAAGCTTCTTTTGCCGCAGAACCAGCGCGATCATTACCTTATATTCAAATATAGCTGGAGATCCAGCAGAAGCTGACAATTATATAACGTTGAATCATTTGAAAAATAACACGTTGAATCTCATAGTGATCTGATTTTAAACAATTTTTTTTTCTGAAAGAAGATTTATGAAGGAAACATTTTTGCCCTGATGAAGAGGTCATGGAAGTAGAATAAAATTGGCTACACATCAGATTGAAAGGTTTTAACCAGGAACGTATTGAAAAGCATATTTAAAGAAAGGGATTAAGTTGAAAATTAGTATATATCATTTATGAAGAGAAATTATAAAATGGATTTTTAAATTTCGCTTCGTTTTTTACTTTTCCGGCTATATAGTATTCTGTATAAGTAAAAATAGGCTAATCGATTCAAATTTGGTATATCAGTGTTTATGCAGATCTTATCATTGCGTGATCCTTCCCAACAAAAGATACAATTTTAACAGGAAAAAATTCCGGAAGAATGTATGTATGTATGTTGATATCTTCAAACCGGGTGTAACGATTTAGATGAAATTTGACAAGATTGATTTTCATATATGTAGCATTTATACCACTTAATTTTGGTCAGAATCTATTAAAAGGGCAGAGAGATAGGAACCTAATGGATCCCAAATTTCAAAATTTTACTCAAATAGTATGTAACTTTTGTTATGTATTTGGGCAATTTCATTTAAAGTTAAAGGAAAATACCAGAGTCGTTCAGGAAGTTCTCAGACTTTGAGATGGTGCAAGAGACTACGGCCAAATTACTAAGATATTTGTTAGGTATGTTAGCGTGCTGAAAAGTTTCAGACGCGTACGTTTAATTGTTTGTTTATGACGATCGAGAAAAAGCAAACAAGTTTTACATTTTCTGAAAAATTAATAAAATTGAAGTTCAAAATGTTAAAATACTTTGTTTTAAAAGGTTTAACCCCGAAGAACATACAAAAATAATTACTTTACATTTTAACGGATTCTTCCCCTTCATTTTCAACCATGAACACTGAGCTTATGGATCTAAACGTCGTCGTACATTCATTCAAGATGGTGAACGCTCGAGATGTCCAAAAATCAAAAATCGCTACGACCGAAGAAATCGTCTTAAATGCATAATGCCGTACTAAATGAACGCCGCGATTATTAAACGAAGATACGCGAGTTTTTTGATATTGAAAAAAAAATTGGTAGACCGTGTTCATCTACTTTTTACACGATGGTTTGTACATGAAAAAGTTTTCTGCTTGATGGGTGCCGGTTTGTCAACAGGCAACCCAAAGCGCTAAACTTCATATTGTTGCGGCAAAACTTCAAGAACTGTGCTTAGAACTGCTTCTAGATGCACCACATTCGCCAGATTTGGCTTTCAACAATTACTTTCTCTTCGTAAACCTGAAGAAATGACTCGCTGGATAAAGATTCATTTCAATTGACAACCGTTTATTTTACAGAATTGGTCAAGTTATATATTAAAGTATTATGAAGCTGGAAAATCGTTGATCTAAATGCATCAAATTACAAGCTGTCTATGTTGAAAAATAAAAATTTCTGAAAAATCTTGTGCTTTTTTGACTGGCTGGAACGTTCCGAATATCCCTCGTAAGCCTAATTTTCGGGGTAACCAAAACTAATAGTATATCAACTAAAGATATCTTCACACCGAATCAACTGAGTTTTATGATTTTTTTTTTACAATCACCTTTGAATATGAATCATTGATGTTATCTAATTTCGATTACACTTGATCAAGAAGGTGTGGGGGAAGTACATCTATAAAATTTTACTCAAAGAATAGTTTCCCGTGGCTGTTGCTGGATTAGTTATCTGGGTACCGCTCCTGATGATGAGGTATGCTCGCCATTTTTGATTGGAGAGTACTGTGGAAATAAAACACTCAGGATGGACAAAAAACAAATGAAGATGATCAACGGCCCTAAAGGCAGAAGAGAAAGAGTTCCCGACGACGGAAGAAAGCATGAGAATAGGGATATAACCCGAATAAAATCCAAGGTAGATAGAGCTTTGTAACCTCGAAAAGAAGGAATCTGTCTACGAGGATGGAATTATTAGAAGAAAATCCACTGGTCCTCCAGGTTGGATGTTGGACGTGGTTTTAGCAACTCCACCCTAGAAATAGAAAACTGCAACGAAAGTAATACGATGAGCCTCGGATCAGGATTGGAATTATGGAGAAGATGGAGAGAGGTGGTGAGATACAGGGAACATTGGAGGTGAATGGTGGAGGAGCACAAAACTCACCCCGGGTTGTACCACCAGGATAAGAAGGAGAATACAGTAATTTTCATTACATAATCTTTTATTTATAAAGGATATTTCGTAAAAATTGTAATGTTTTGAAAGTAGTATATGTTGCCCTTTTTTACTACATTAGAACCTATGAAGTAATATATAATCGAATTAATTTAAATGTATAAAAATATTTATACACTTTAATTTAATGGTTTTTTCTTTTTTTATTTAAAAAAAAATATATTTTTACTACAACACAAACACAAATAAACGTAATTATACGAAGTCATTCATTCCCGCTTTCATTCAATAACCGACCTATCTATTTGATATTATTGACAGTGTACTGATACGTGAACTAAAAAAGCACGCTTTAAGTTTAAAACTATAAATGTACTAGTATATATTGTCGGCAAAGTGTCAAACGCTGTGTAATACAAGACTTCTTTAAACATGACAACAGCAACGTTTTAAATGATAAAAAAGTAAGAATCAAAGATCAGAGAAATAACACCGACAATACACACGACAACACAACGCGGTGTTTGTTATATAGCCTTCTTAAAGGATCTTTTACAATGATAATAAATTAATATGTATAAATGTATTTTTATTTTTAAAAAACACACAAAATGAAATATAGAATGAATGGAGACAGGAAGTTAAAGAAAGTAAAATAGAAGATAAATATTAAGATGAAGAAGAAATAGATAAACAGAGGGTGAATGATATCGAATAAATACAGTATATATTACATGTTTACAAGATGAAAATTATAATATTTATTATTGTCCGTTTATACTAAACTCATTTCATTCGACATAGACGATACAACTCTTAAACGTTCGTATTCTTTGGATATGTTCAATGAGAAATGAACTAAACAGTAATATAAAATATAACAAACTTATTTATCGTTTTGCTATATTACAAACACGTATGTATGTATATATGTATACATTTTATACGTATATTTATTTATAGAGAAGGTGGAATTAAGAAGAAATGGAAGAGAAAAGAAGATAGTTGCAACTAAGACTTGTTTCGACGTGGTTCATTGCATTTACTACATGTACATGACGGGATATATGTACAAGTTTTTTTAAGGTAAAACGAAAAAAGGTCATTATAAAAACGCTTGTAGAAGGTAAGAAAAATATTGTATTATATAAAAGGAAAAAATTTATGAATTACTTTTATTTTATAAACTACTGAAAAAAAATTAAAGGACTATTAGAGTGATTTTTTTTACTTTGCTGTATTATCTGTAATACATTACAATAATACTTCCGGGCACCAGTTTTTATTTATTACCCGGATGATAACCTCCAATCAAAATTTTAAAATATAGTTCCTCAAAAGGGAACTCTACAAAAAAGAATTGAATAAGGAAATCCTTTATAGATAATTAGGTACCGCATTAACAGAATAAGTGAGTTTCTGCTGGATCTCTAAGCATGTGGAAATCCTAGGTAATGAATATGCGGATTCCGCTGCAAAGACAAATATAGCCGACCGTCTTTCACCACTTGTGTTACTACTACCGATTCTATTAATTCCATCATGGAATTCGTTAGAACTTCTTCAGTAAGAGGTGAAAAAGTCAACGAACTACGTTTACAGTTCTAAAAGAACAATTTTCTACAAGAAAATTAAGCGTGAAAACATTATATTTTAATTCAATTAGATTAGTAATAAAGAATACTTTAGAAATACTTCGAATTTTGTCAAGAAACGATTTTTTCCATTTTTATGAACCGCGGGACTCGAATATGTCATTTTATTAATGTACCTTTACGAATCGCGCCGCTAGATAGCAGTATTTGATAGTACTAGGTAGCGTACAAAAACTTGATAATGTACTTGAAATAATAAAATATAAAAGAAAATATACAACAGCTTGTTTTAATATAAATGCTTTTATTTAAATAAAAGTACTGAAGATGAAACAATATTTTTTTAATTTCCATCACTTCTTTAAAAAAAAAAAATAAATAAAAGTATTATTAGTTTATAAGAGACTATACTAGTTTTATTATAAAAGGAATAAATAAAACAGAAATAAATTCGATTGGTAAAATCGAATTTAACGATAAAAATCGAGGGTTACACTTACAAAGTAATAAGTGCAATATTACATCACGGATTTTCAATTCGTAAAGGTTTTAAAAATATAGGTTTTTAAACTTATGAATCATATGAGTATCAATAAAAAAAATTGGCTGTGAAATTCAATTTGTTTGTTTTACGGCAATAAATTTTAATAATAGACCATTAGATAATAACCAGTAATTCATTAAAAAAAATAAAAGAATAATCTAACAGAACGCAGTGATATCAAAAAAAATTACAATGATATTGTAAACCGTACGGGAAAGAGTCTCACAGATATCATTTCTTCCCCCAAAAAAAAATTTCTGTGATATAAATAAAACTGTTTTCAACAAAATTATACTGATATCGAAAAAGGTAAGACACTATTACATTTCTATTATCAAAATGTATTATTAATTTGGAATTTTCTTAAAAAAAAAAAAAAAATACATGTTAAATATATGTAATAGACAATAGATATACAATAACAAACAGATAATAAACAATGTTTAAGCGTTCCATATAAGTAACAAAAAGAGAAATTTGTTACAAAACTCTTACCGGCTGGATTTCATTTATATATAATACATATCAAATTTAGAGAAATAATACAATTCTTATAATTATTCGTTGTTTAATAAATGAAATCGGGCCTGTAAGAATTTTGAAACAAATTTTTCTATTTTTTGCTTACTATATGGAACGCTTAAACATTGTTTACTATCTATTATTATATATCTATTATCTATTATAAATATTTAATACGGTTTTTTTAAAAATAAAATTCTACATTATTAACAGATTTTGATAATAGAAACGTAGTGTCTTTATCTTTTTTGATATCAGTATCGTTTTCTTTTATATTACAGAAAATTTTGTTTTTTGAACGGAAGAAATGATATCTGCAAGACTCTTACAGTACGGTTTACAATTTTATTGTAATTTTTTTGGATTAAACATACACTTCGAAGAAAGTGGCAAGGTGACTGGGACTGATACAACGGATAATAAACATCGACACATCAATGATACGGTGTTACAACGGGATTCTTCATGCAGAAAAATTTGTCGAGAGAAGGAATTCTTCTGCCGATTATGATTAGGACATATCACAGCTACTCCCGGGTATCTGATGTCAGCGCCACATCCTTCTGTATTGCATATGTTATGCGGCCTCTTGTCGTAAATTTAAACCATCGAGGGATATTCGCCGCGTTCTAGGCAATGATAAGAATGTTCTAGATCGGGTACTGTTACTTCTAAGAAGTGTCAACATACTTCATAAAATTTAATGTTAACCAACCATATTTTGTTATTCATATACAGAGCGTTTCATAATGTTCTTAGGAGTTACAAAAATTCAGTACAAGAAAAGTATTTCACTTACCTAAATGAAAGTTGTACGAGGTGATGCAGGGACTCAGTTTTTGATAAAATCTATCAATCTTCAATATATGCTCCTCTGGTGACACGGCACACATCAACACGAAAGTCTAGCTCTTGCCAAACTTGTTCTAACGTCATTTTCGATAGAGTTGATTGCATTGATTATACGATCCTTTAGCTCGGCGATATCGTGCGGCATTGGTGGGATAAACAACTTATCTTTCACGTAACCCCAAAGAAATAAATCACATGGCGTGAGGTCTGGTGGCCACAGCATAATGAGTTGGTCTTCTTCAGACGCATGTCCTATCCAGCGCCGAGGTAATGTTGTGTTAAGGTACTGTTGAACCTCGTTATGAAAACGGGCAGGACAACCATCTTGCTGAAAAATGAAGTTGTTGAATAGCTGAGGCGTAAGCCACAATTGTAACATATCCAGGTATATCGTGCCGGTTACTGTCATTTCCATAAAAAAGAACGCCCCATACACTGCCTCACGAGAGATCGCACAAAAAACGTTTACTTTCGTAGAATCCCGAATGTGTTCCACGTAAGCGTGTGGGTTTCCAGTTTCCCAAACTCGCAAGTTATGATGGTTTACTTTGCCGCTAATATGGAAAGTAGCTTGTTTATACCATGCACGAATTGAATTGTCACTTGGTGGCTCCTCATATAATTCCAACCGAAACGTACGTTGCACAGAAATTACTGACTTTGGCAAGTGAGATTCTAACACACAAAACGACTTTAAAACGACTAGGAACACACAAAACGACTAGGAAGTTTACTAACTGCCTAGTATATGTGGAAAAAACTATTTGAAGTACTCTTTCGAACAGTACTTGTTTTATTCTTGAGTGAAATAGTTTTTTTTTAATGAATTTTCAAAACTCCGAAGAACATTATGAAACGCTCTGCATATTTCATCCTAATAATTACATTTTTTTATCATGTTAATTTTAATTTTCTTATTATCATAGTTTTCATCTTAGTTTTATTAATATTTTTGATATCCGAGAATATGTCGTCTAATTACGCGTAATTACACAGAAACCATAATGTAAAAAAAAACATAATAGCGATCACGACAAAACTTTAAAGTTTAGAAACTTTTTTGGGGTGAAGGTGCGATATTGTAATTTTTTTTGTTGCAAATATTGTTATTTTTTAATTGTTAACAAATGTACCTAAAAAAAACCTGACCTTAATTAAGTGAAATGTCGAGATACTGAGGGTGACCTTGCTTTTACAGCCTCACTCCCTTGACCTATTACGTTAAAAATTTAAAGGCATCAATGCCCCATATTTAGAAATAATCTAAGTATGGTCAATATCGGTTCGGCAGTTCTAGAGATATAAGGTAATTTAGAGGCCAACACCGGACAGACACATGTACGTACGAACATTAACAATAGTCTGCCTGCGGGCGCAAACTTTTGAAAAAGACCAGAACTTAGCTCAAAGACTCCGTGATATTTCTGGGTATCACGCCTACCCGTTTTAAAGACCCTTTAAAACAGTCTCACCGGAAGGCGGCTTTATCTAAATCAGTGTTCTGCTCCCTAATGAGGGACAGGTTACGGTTAATATCATAGACTATAATACGGGGCCTACGCGTTCTCTTCGGGTCTATTTTCATATTTAATCGCTTAACCGCCGTGGAATCTCTAATTGCCTGAATTGTTTCTGTGTCATCCGCTACCATAACTAATCCCTTGCCGGTCTCTTTAATGTTCCTGATTTTAAGGCCTTTCTGGTCTCCCCGAAGGGCAACCTGGTCTTTTTTCAACTGACTGCTGGACACAGTCGAGCCGTCTGCCCTATTAACAAACGGTCAGGTTTGTTAGAGGACTGGCTGGTTTCATGTCTTCCCTTGACCACCTCAGCATATCTACGCGGTTGCATCTGGACCGGGGCCGGTTTCTGAGCTACGGTTATTTCTTTAGGCTTTGAGGCAATATTTTAGAACATTAACATCCGGTTTTAACATTGGTTCCTTAGCTGTCAAAACGTCAAGATCTGGTGAAAACCGCACATACCCAAATTGGGCCGATCACAATAACTTCCCTTCTAGAGCTATAGCGCTATCTAGACGGGAAAATAAAAATGTACGGGTTACATTTTTAGGGGCCCGAGTACGGGTCCCGAGTTAGGGACCTCCTCTCTCCCTTTTTAAAGTTGAATAAAAATGTTAACAGGAAAGATCCAAGGAATGATTTTTATTTATAAATTGAAAAATCAGACGATACGTGGAGGGAAGTGTTGATATACTTATGATGGATAATTACATGTTAATAGCAAAACTGATAATATTCTGATTTAGTGTAGAAAATAAAAGAAATAAACCCTCAATAAAACTAGGGAATGTATACTACGCGGCATTTAATTGTATAATTAAATTAATGTTTATTATTATATTAGAAAAAGTAACTAATAAATAATATTGATTTTACAACTTTTAAATGCGAACAACGTAAAAAATCTGGGACATAAACAATTACAAAACAATTATTTTTTAACAAAAATTTAAAGAATGATCTGAAAACTATTCTATTTAATAATAAAAAAATAAATAAATAAAATATAAATTAAAATTGTTCACAGAAAAAAATTAAACAATTCACGTGTAAGAAGTAAATTCAAAAAAGAAATTAACTATCTATCTATTTTATATAAAAACGTAAAAAAAATTACAAAAATTTATAAAACGAGGAAATTAATCGATACGAAATTCCAGGGCAAAGCTGCTTTTACGATTACTAATAGTACAAAAAAATAATAATAAGTAAAATTTAAAAAAAGAAACAAAATAAAAATAAAAATACCAGAATTAAGAGAAAATTCTTTACCACATAAGAACCCAAAACATGTATACATATTTTAAATCGTTCAATCATTTTTTCTTCTTTTGATTTTTTTTTATATGAGTATTTATGTATATGTGTATCTATGTATATGTGAAAATACGTAAACATGTGTGTACACGTACGAGTATTTGAAAAGAAATTAAGCCAGTTTGAATTGTTTAAATTCAACTGTTGATGTGTGTGTTTTATTATCTTGTAAAACAGGTCTTTAAATAAAATTTTTTATTTTAAATTATCTATTTGTAAAACATTTATAATTATTACATCCATGACAAAATACTTAATATCACCAACAAAAGTCATCACATTTTGATTTATTTACTGACGTGTAGATAAATAGAATTTTTGCTCATATATTAACGAATTCGTGTGTATGTTTATTGTTTTTTTTTTTTTTGCCTTCAGTCATTTGACTGGTTTGATGCAGCTCTCCAAGATTCCCTATCTAGTGCTAGTCGTTTCATTTCAGTATACCCTCTACATCCTACATCCCTAACAATTTGTTTTACATATTCCAAACGTGGCCTGCCTACACAATTTTTCCCTTCTACCTGTCCTTCCAATATTAAAGCGACTATTCCAGGATGCCTTAGTATGTGGCTTATAAGTCTATCTCTTCTTTTAACTATATTTTTCCAAATGCTTCTTTCTTCATCTATTTGCCGCAATACCTCTTCATTTCTCACTTTATCCACCCGTCGGATTTTCAACATTCTCCTATAGCACCGCATTTCAAAAGCTTCTAATCTTTTCTTCTCAGATATTCCGATCGTCCAAGTTTCACTTCCATATAAAGCGACACTCCAAACATATACTTTCAAAAATCTTTTCCTGACATTTAAAATAATTTTTGATGTAAACAAATTAAATTTCTTACTGAAGGCTCGTTTAGCTTGTGATATTCGGCATTTTATATCGCTCCTGCTTCGTCCATCTTTAGTAATTCTACTTCCCAAATAACAAAATTCTTCTACCTCCATAATCTTTTCTCCTCCTATTTTCACATTCAGTGGTCCATCTTTGTTATTTCTACTACATTTCATTACTTTTGTTTTGTTCTTGTTTATTTTCATGCGATAGTTCTTGCGTAGGACTTCATCTATGCCGTTCATTGTTTCTTCTAAATCCTTTTTACTCTCGGCTAGAATTACTATATCATCAGCAAATCGTAGCATCTTTATCTTTTCACCTTGTACTGTTACTCCGAATCTAAATTGTTCTTTAACATCATTAACTGCTAGTTCCATGTAAAGATTAAAAAGTAACGGATATAGGGAACATCCTTGTCGGACTCCCTTTCTTATTACGGCTTCTTTCTTATGTTCTTCAATTGTTACTGTTGCTGTTTGGTTCCTGTACATGTTAGCAATTGTTCTTCTATCTCTGTATTTGAAACCTAATTTTTTTAAAATGCTGAACATTTTATTCCAGTCTACGTTATCGTATAATGTTTATTGTATAAAAAAAAACAGTGAATCATTAAAACAACAAAAAAATTGAATAATAAAGATTCTATAAATAAGAAAGGAAACAATAACGAAATAGATGCTACACTCTGATTTTTATTAGGCAAAGGTACGTAGAAGGTAATGATATTTTTTTAATATCTATATTAATGATGATCCCGGGGTAAACGTAAAATATGAATAAATTTTAAATGAATCCATAATAAATTTGTACAAACGAGATAAAAAATTATGTTTTAAAGAACCAAGACAATTAAAAATCGATAGCAAGGTAATTAAAATCGATTTCAATAATTTTCCATCTATTAATACAGAGTCTTCATAAAAGAATAATGCGGTTTCTGTAATTCAGATCAGAGCAGTTGCCGGCCTCCGTGGCGCGAGTGGTAGCGTTTCGGCCTTTCATCCGGAGGTGCCGGATTCGAATCCCGGTTAGGCATGGCATTATTCATCTAACGATGGAACCGGAGGTTAGAAAAAATATATATTTTCCGGCTACGCCAATCAAGTTATACAATTTATTTTTCTGATTTATCTGGACGAAAAATGTTTTGGCGTTATCATCGTCCGAACACGATGTATGTTTTTTAAAAGTCAAAAACATTCACAGTTAAAAAAAATCGCCCAGAAACAAAACATGAAACATAAATACAAAACCAATAGAAGAAAAAAATTAAAACAAAATGAAACCTTAAAGTAGAAATTTAAAAACAAAATTAAAACAAACTAAAATATTAAAACACAAAAACAAAATTGGACAACGGTAATTTTTTTTTAAATTTACAACAAATAAATAGTTCATTCCTTAATAATGTAATTTATGAATTTTCAGGCTGCTCCATTTATCTTCATATCGGTTAAAAATGCTCAATTATATCCCACGTGAAAAACCCTTCATTATTTTTTATAGTTGTAGAATGGGGAACTAACTACATATATTTATATACAATAAAACACACAAACATACTCACAAATGAATCTACGGATAAAGATAAACTTGCGAAAGGAGGAAAGTTTTCATACCAAATAGGGCAAACTAGTTTTACGAGTTTTGATTTGCCATCATTGGTATTAAACTCGAGGACCTCCCGTATACCTGTCCAATATACATCACCACTCTGCCATTTTATTTTACAAGCAGCTGTAATTTATACATATTCCGTAGGTATGTGAACAATCACATACATTCACATATTTTTATAATATAAGAATGTAAGCTCATAATTTCAAAAGACCTGTATATTTTTAAATAGCTTAAAAAATATTTAAACATAAAAAAATAATATTTCACTATTATAAGCAAAAGAAAAAAATTGTTTTAAGTGTAATTATATGTAATTTTCAAAAAAATTTTATTCCGGGAATAAAACGTGTTTAAAAAACATACTAGAATTATTAGTTTTATAATTAAATAAAATATTGACAACCCCTTTTTAAAATATAATCAGAAGATTGAACGAGAATAAAAGTTAAAACAAAATAATTCAGAACAAGAAATTTTACTGAGCAGTACATACCTAAAAAGAAGGTTTGATTAAAAGGCTGCTAGAGGGAACAAAGAAACGTCGAAAAAGAGTAAAAAAATATAGACGAATTAAAAGGAAATGGCAGGTATCAGAAACTCATAAGTTTAGTTTGAAATAGTGACGAATGGAGATAAAAGTAATGCGAGGAACCTATCTAAAGGAATCGCATTTCCAAGTATGAATCACATTTTACAAATATTGTAAAATTCTATCGCTCCAAATCGTGCTACCAATTAATTTTGTAAATTATTAATAAGTAATATTTATTTATTATTAAATAATATTAAACTTGAAGAAGGTTTACAAATTCTATCGTATCGTAATATCTTGCGTTGTATACTACTCGGTATTCAAACAGGAAAGAATTCTTTCCAAGAAATGGAAATTAAGAGTATCTTTTACGATTTTTTTTTTAAATGTGTTTTAATTTTAATCCTAATAAATTTATTTACGGAAATCTATTCACAGCTTGTAAATCCAAAAAGAAAAACATAACTCTCTCTCAAAAGATAGGAGAAGATTTTTACATTTTATCTTTAATTTTGATAAGTTAAATAATTAATTACCATAAAAAGGGTTTCTGTTTGTTCAGAATAAATAAAAAACTTACTCGATCAATCGAAATAAAAATTTTTACCCATGTTTCTTGGCATAACTGAGAAGGTTTTTAGATATATATTTCATCTCGAAAGAAAATATATATATATACATATATACAAGGTTATCATAAAATAATGGTGCGGTTTTGAACATGGTTTAAATTAAAACAGAATTACACACAGTTTTATATTTATTTTTCAAATTTGTTGTCTCAAACATTTTTTTACATAAATAATAAATTTCAATATGTGCGCCCTTAGTCACTCGACAAATGTCCAAACGATACTCAACTTCTCTCCAAACATCAGTTAACATTTCTTCGTTAATGGTTGTCATTGCTTCATTAATCCTGTTATTAAGTGGTTTAGGCGAATTTTTTGTGTATAAACAACGCTTTTGATGTACCCCCACAAGAAAAAATCGCAAGGTGTCAGTTCTGGACTCCTTGGAGGCCAAAGTATGGGCCGGCCTATCCATCAATCTCCAAATTTTTCCTTCAAAGCGTCCGTGACCGACGCATTGAAGTGCGGGTGAGCACCATCTTGTTGGAAATGAAGTCTATGAATTTTTTCGAGTTCATCCGGCTGAGGAAAGCAATAATGGGTTAACATGTCAAGATACACAACTCCATTAATTGTTTTTTCAGCAAAAAAGAAAGGCCCTATTACACGATTTTTCATCACACCAAACCAAACATTAACTTTAGGCGAATCGCGTTGTTTCTCAATAATTGCGTGTGGGTTTTCAGAGCCCCATATTCGTGAATTGTGTCTATTAACACATCCATTCACTTGGAATGTAGCTTCGTCTGTAAAAATTATATCGTCTAAAAATGATCCGTTTTCACTTATTCTGTCCGACATTTCAACAGCGAAATTGTAACGTTTTACACCATCATCGAGTTTCAATTACTGCAGTATCTGGATTTTATAAGCGTGTAATTTCAGTTTTTTTATGTAAAACTTTGTGAACTGTTGATTTTAGAATACCTAATTCGACGCTTCGCCGGTGGATGGACTTCCCAGGACTTCTAATTGCCGATTGTCCAATAACCGTTTCGTCTGGTACACTTGGTCTGACGGTTGATTTCTGTTTCTTAACCGATCCGGTTTCATCGAATCGTTTGAACCGACGTGTTATGTTATTTTTGTGCGGTGGATCTCTTCCGAATTCACGTCGAAACGCACGTTGAACTAAAATTACGGATTTTAATTCGGCAATCAATAAAACACACTTTGCTTTGTTTTTATCCGATAACATAGTAACTGACTAAACTCACTGCAACAACAATGCAAGAACTGACGTTGTGGTTACAACTGCTGATTAACAAACTATTGGGTTTGGAGGCTTTCAGGGATACCAATATAACATCTAGAAATTTCCCTACAATCTTCCTATGAATTACTGAAACCGCACCATTCTTTTATGATCACCCTGTATATATAAATATATATATATATATATATATATATATATATATATATATATATATATATATATATATATATATATATATATATTATATACAAAGTGTCCCACAAAGAAACTTCTTTCTTTTTCCTGTTTAGCCTCTGGTAATTACCGTTCAGATAATAGTTCAGAGGATGATATATATGAGTGTAAATGAAGTATAGTCTTGTAAAGTCTCAGTTCGACCATTCCTGAGATGTGCGGTTAATTGAAACCCAACCACCAAAGAACACATGTATCCACGATCTACTATTCAAATCCGTGTAAAAATAACTGACTACTAAAACTTGTACGCTGAAACTCTCGACTTCCAAATCAGATAATTTGGAAAGACGCGTTCACCACTAGACCAAATCCCACAAAGAACTAAGAAATTTTCAGGACATGTTCTACTGGTTAAAATAATGAAAAACGTTCACATAAACATAGACTGCAAACGCTTTGTTGTTAAGATACGGTTAGTACGATGGGAGAAAAATCGGCGTGCTTATGCGGCGGCCACAGAGTTAACTGATGCAGGTGGCATTATAGCGTTGATGCTTACCAGCGAGGCGAACTGTAACGCTATCACAGGCTTCGTAACGAAGATTACGCAAGATTACGGAAGGACAGCGAAGCAAGGGGTTAGGGACATCCTCGGGTGGAGCTACCGTCTGTCCGTGTTTTAACGGGTGGGCGATGGTGAGGAAGCCCAAGGACTCCTGATCCTCTGCGTTGGCAAGACCGAGTTCCGACGGAGCTTCCCCTTGGGGTTACCTTGTTTGAGGCGATGAAGACCGAATCCCGGTAACGGGAGGGGGTGGCCGGGAACGACGTAGCCGGTCCCGTCACTGCTTCTTTCCCATGACTTGATGCAAAGGCACCTCCTGGTGCTATGCTTAATTGCAGATCTGGCTCCAGGAGACGGGGAAAAAAATAACAGTCATAAGAGGCATTATAAGTTTTCGGATACGATAAATTTTTTCGGGCTTCGCTGATAAGCCTCTTGACTCATTTTCTTCGCTTAAGCCTCATTTTCATTTGAAGTGCGTCGTCGCCCTGGACTCTTTACTTTAAATAAACACCCCCGATTCATCAAATTATATCAGCGACGAATATTGTTAGTCGATGGTGAATCGATCCTGAAACGCAAGGTGAACAGTTATTACGGACTCTTACTAAATCATAGAACAAAAAAAGGATTTTCTGTTGCATAAACACCATGTTGTTTACGACCGATATTAATGGAAGTCTGAGTACTAGTAATGTAATCTGGTGGCCGATATTTGTAACGCTAGGACGCGCAATTTTAATATGTAAATTTCATTTATTGACCAGACATGGTTGCATTGGTGTACGGGTTTTTGTATGGTTTTTTACCCTTACCTGGTAAGTCTAACATGGGATGCTTGTTATTCTTAAAAATTAACAATTTTCAGGTATTATCATCTACACCCATTACGGTACTTTTTTTAAACACCTTTTTTATAGTTATTTTTTAATGTTTCACAATGGGCGTATAGTCGTGAATTATGAAAATAGTAATCAAAATAATTGTACGTAATATATAATTTTTTTTTTAAAAAAGGATATATAATATCAGTAATCAAATTAAAATGTTATAGGTTAATCGAAAAATTATTTTAGAATAATGTAATATCACCCGCGATTTTTAGTAGTTTTTTTTATAAAGCTAATTATCTACCTTTAAATTCATCAGAAAAGACATAACACACATTGTATTCATCAATAAATGGTTGAAAATAATTAAGATAAAATTTAAAAGGATCCTTAAATAGCTTTATAATTCTTTATCAAATACCCTTCTACAGAACTATATAGGCTTTGTATGGCAATTAATAGCAGCTAATATTTGTTCAAATTAAACTAATATAATTCTTTTTTTTATTTAATTTAAAATAAATAAAAACGTAATGAAACAGCAATAAAATTTAATTTGTTTTGTCTTTACATTATAATTCTTTTTCTCCTTTTACAATTAAAAGATGCGATACAAATATGGAAGTGAATCTATCAAGTACAAACGGTTAAAATATAGCGTAAAAAAATTTTAAATAAATAAAGAGTACTAGCTGATTCTAGATAAAACCATTAAGTGCGAATCTGATTGTTTTACAACACTAGTAAAAAATAAAAGAAAAAAAATGAACGACAAAAAAGCCGCTACAACATATTACAAGATATACAATCATACAAGCAAACACATATAACCACAATATACCATTGTTTAACTACCCGACTGGTTGAATTGTATTTTAAACAAAGCTCTTTAACATTGTATGTGACACCTTAACATATAAAAAAAACGTGCTTTTCGTATATGTAATCTAAAAAAAAATATAAATAAATAAAATTCCTTTGCTACAAACCAATTTCACAAATAGAGACATGATTTGTAAATTCATTACTTTTAATGCCTACTTATAACAAAATATAAATTAAACTTGTAAAAATTTTATATTTATTTCCGATACGTGTAATAATTTTTCAATTCTAAAAAAAACTCAACTGTTTTTATTGAACCTCCAACACAAATTTTTCATTACACAATTAAAACGAATTGATGTTATTTTTATAAATTTATTTTGAATTCACCGGTAAAATAAAATAATTATAAATTTTAAGAACATAAATAATTTCAAAATATATACAGAGGGTATAAAAGTAGGTATACAGTTACACAATAATAACAGGTATTACTTGATTTATTACTTACTTAATTACCTTATTTAATTAGGTATTAATTACTTAATTGGGTACTAAATTTGTAAATTACTTAATTACTTACATATTAATATTTTTCAGATAATCATGGCTGGTAATTTAACCATCGGAAGTACATACTCAACCAATACTAGAAGACAGAATGCTGAAATAGTTCGACGAAAATGGGCTACAAAATTTGATATACGAGGCTCGGCTGATAAATTTTGCACCCTAGCGTGCTACACGAAGACAAAAGGTACTATCGAGTTGGTCATAGCAGCACATGATAGCTAAAATCCCCCATCTACAAACCTGCTAACCTGAAAAAAAAATAAAAACGTTTATATAGATATGGATTCGGATATAGTTTTCGAGTTATAAATTGTGAAAAATTTCACCCCGATTACTGAATCACTGGTAAAATGAAGCTTACTAAAATTCATTGAACTTAAATTAAGCAGTAAATATGGCAATTTTCAACATGAAAAATGAATAAAATATTCTTATTTTTTTCCATAGTTTGTTTATATTCGCATCAACGATAACAGTGTCATTAGCGACTTAAATAAAACTAAGTGATTATTAATAATAATTAGACAATGAACACCAAACATCGGATAACGGACTGAAATATGAGTAATAAATATTGGAAATCGCCCACCATTAGACTATTTTCACTGCGCATACAGTATTCCGTAACGGATCTCACGTAAGGAAAACCGCTAAATTAAGTTCTTCATCATAATATCACAGAGAAACCGCAACAGATTTTTGATGTATTTCTTCCGGTTGAGCAAACCCTTCACATCTGAACCCAGGTTTTAATTGTTGTCGAATAGATCCGAACATTGGGCAATCTATGAGTAAGTGATTTACGGACCATTTTACATCGTACACCTCACAGTTCTGCTGAAGAGAGCCAAATAGATGGACGTGTACTCAATTCTCAGCCGAGTTAGGATGACATGGTCCCTTCTGTTATTTGGGATAAAAGTTTTCTGGAAGATTTTCTCCCGAAAAATACTATTGTTCTGCTTTTAAATAATAAAACACTAATTTTTCTGTTAGTTTCAGTCTACTTTTTTCCCCTATCTAGTGCCAGTCGTGTCATTTCAACATACCCTCTTCATTCTTTTCCTTGTTTAGCCTTCGGTAATTACCGTTCAGATAATACTTCAGAGAATGATATGTATGAGTGTAAATGAAGTGCAATCTTGTACAGTCTCAGATCGACCATTCCTGAGATGTGTGGTTAATTGAACCCAACCACCAAAAAACACCGGTATTCACGATCTAGTATTTAAATCCGTGTAAAAATAACTGACTTTACTAGGACTTGAACGCTGGAACTCTCGACTTCCAAATCAGTTGATATGGGAAGACGCGTCTCCAACACATGTCCAACAATTTTTTTTACATATCCCAAACGTTGCCTGCCTGCATAATTATTTCCTTCTACCTATCCCTCCAATATTAAAGCGACTATTCCGTTTTGAGGTACGAAGAGAACAAAAATGCCATTCACTTAATTAATATATATGTATTAATATATATATATATATTAAAATTAATTAATATATATAGGAGGCCGCATAAAATTTGTGGCTCGAAAATCTTCAAAACTACTAAATTAATTTCATTTAAATTTAAAAATGCTATGGTAATATATCTGAAGTTGTACGTATGAAAATTTGTTGAGTCATACCTGAGTTATGCCCAACTTAAGGTCGAAAACAGACAACATAACTCAATTTGAGGTTATGTTGACTTCATATTGGTGTATATTTGATACGCGCTTACGCAGTGAATCACAGTATGGATGAGTTTAAACGTAATGCATGTGAGTACACATGCGGTATGTTCAGCGTTGTGTATGAAAATTAATGCGTTTTTGACTGCGAAATAGTTATATTTCTTTTTCCTGTAGGATTGTTCCTTTTCCATTTTGATTAATCACCAAAAAATAAAATAATAAAAACTGAATATTTTACAACGTAAGGTCAAAATTAACATTTCTAACCAGTAGACAGGACTTCACTAAACGGAATAGTTTATTATTAACTTTTATTTATACGACACACCAGAAATCTAAAACTTTTCTTAATCAGCAACTCACGATGATACGAATAATACTGATCTAGTAATACGAGTAATAAATGAACTTTTACTCTATCCTAATATTTCATGTAAGATTGTTGAATTAATAATTGCATAAATATTTTATGTTAATAAAAACTAATATTTCAGTAATTGTGTAACTGTCCACTTTATTAAAGAATTGGAGGAACGTATCTCACTTTCAAATAGGTTTAAATGAATTGCAGCAAAAAATGTGTATATATAATTTAATAGGTTTACAAGGAAGTCATGTGGTGTTCACATCAGATTTTTTAAAATTACAATCCTTGTAACACGTTTAAAACACATTTTTTTTTTTTTTTTACAACAATGTTCTTACAAGAAATTCAGTTCTGGAACATGTTTTATTCAATTTTGTTTAAAAGGTATATTGAAAAAAGAATCCTCAAGAGAAATATGACGGAATCAGCGTAAGAAAAAGAAGAATAAATTACATAAAGCCCTGGATTACTGTCTGTAGGGCTACTTGAAGTAATTGGTATACGAGGTGCGACAATAAAGTAATGAGACTGATTTTTCTTTGCAAGATGTGGCAACCCTGCAGCTTGCGTAGGCACACCATCTTTGACCTTGGTCTACAAGCTACTTCTAGTCCAAGCGGCACGTTGATGCAAATGCTCAGTCGTGAGTTGTGCTGTAATAAGTGAACACGTGTTTGTGTCTCTCGTCACAGAAATGAAACCACAAAATATTGCGCAACGGTTTTTTCTATTTCCAAGAGTCAAAATGGTGGTCAAGGGACACCATTTTCAAGAAAATGAGTGTTAGGAAAACTAAAGAAAAAAATAAATAAAAAGTAAAAGAAAATAGAGAATAAATAGCGTATTAAAAAAAGTAATAACGTGAAAACAAAATAAATAAAAAATTAGAAACAACTAATATAAGTATTTGCATAAAAATATTGTTATTATATAATGACGAATTAATAGTTGGAAGTGATTGAAAAAATGGATTTGAAAAATAGGTTCAAACAAAAAGAAAAGAAGAAAGACCGGAAAGATTTGAAATTTGTGTATGGAGGAGGAGTTAAAAAAAAAACTAAATGAAAAAGTGGAGGAGTAACAAGGAAAGTAAATGAAAATAAAAACTTAATCAAAACAAAATAAAATAAGATAGCTAACTTGCTATGATGCATCATCAGAGGAAAAGAACCGATTTAAAAAATGCTAAATACGGTTAAAATGGTAAATTGCATAATTATGCTAAACCGATTAAAATGCTAAATATTATATAAGCTTAAAAAGGAAATGGTAGTTATCAATATTTTAAAACTTTAGCAGTGAATAAAGACGGATATGATGCAAAGGACCTGCCTAAGGTCAGACAACCGTATGATTATGACATATATATATTCAACATTTTAGACAAGCTTTTTCTTTCGTAATGACTACTACAAAATCAATATTTAGTGATAAAAAAATATATTGTTGCAATACGTAACAACATTTAATAAAATACAATGTACAAATATAATAACAGTTATTAATAATAACAACAATATAGTTACAAATTATTCTAATGGCTTTAATAATATTTATAATAATTAAAAATAAATAAAATAATAATAAAAACTGTTTCATAAGCAAAAAATTTATAAAGCCTATTATTTAAGTAGGGAAACCTTGTACGTCGACTCCCTGCTGTGAAGTTTACTAGAGTATTTTTTTTTTTTACATAGTATAAAACTACGACATTCTGTTAAACAACAAACAAATCCTGGAGTAACCTGACAAGTGAGCGGTGCATGGCAGGTGTAATAATGTGTTTATATATATATATTTATTTATATTTTTATGGTGTTGTGTTTGTGTGCATGTATGTGTGCGTTTATGAGTACGCTTTCTAATATTAATTGTTAATTCTTTAGCTTCCTGTTATACAAGATACGTTCTAATGTAACTATTATTATTATTATTATTATTATTATTATAACCTGAAGACTTTTTTCTACCTATTCTCTTAATATCTGTTTCTCCTTTGGGCCAGTCGCCAATTACGTACATATATTATCAACCTGTGTTGCTGTTGTACTGTAAAAACTTTAAACCTATCCATCTAATTTCTATATTTTATGTTCGTATATTTAAAAAAAAAAGAAATAATAATGTAAGTAAATAAATAATGAAGCACAACTCGTTTTGATTAACTTGGTTCATAACAAAATACACTAAACTAACACGCGTGCACAAAGTTACAGACACGTAAGTTAGTGTTATATTATATACATCTAATACAGTAATCAACAGCGGCTATCTGTTACATCTTTTAACACATTTATATTGTTGAATAGTTAAAACAAACGTTTTCTTGTTATGTTTATAACCTTTAACAATCAGCTATTCCGAGGTAATTTTAAATTACGCTTGTCTGTAAAGTACAGTTTGGTATTTTTTACCGGCAATTAATTATTATTTTGATTTCACTTGTTTTGATTAACGTCGCAAATTTTATTTTCGAAAACATTTCTACATTGTTAATCACGTACTAAAAAGAGATGTGCTCTCGCGCGCACTTATTTGTATATAAGTGTGTATGTATGTGTATTTATATATATATATATATATATACACACCCGGCAATGCTTCGCTATTGTTAGATTTGAGTATATATACATATATATTAAATGAACACAATTGAAAGTTTGATAAAACATTAACAAAATTAACATTATGGAACTTCACAAAATTTAACCAGTCTCTTTTTCCCTTTTCCCTTTCCCCTTTCGTTTTTCCCCTTTTCCCTTACCCCTTCACCATTTTCCTGCTTTCCTTTTCACATTTTCATTTTTACCGCAATCCCTTTTCTTTCCCCCATTTCCCGCTTTTCTCCTCGTTTCCCCATTTATATTTCCCTTTCCTCTTCATCTTTCCTTTCCATTTCCTTTTCCAGTTTCCCCTTCTTCCCTTTTACCTTTTTTGCTTTTCCCTTTTCCGATTTTTCCTTTTCTCCCTTTTTCCTCGCGCGTAAATCAGTTCGGCAGTTTTTTAGTCTATAGCGAACGCACATATCGAAAACACTGAAATGGAATCATAAAATATTTAGTATAGCGTGTGTTGTTTTTACATCCAACAGATAGCAGTGGTTTTTTAAAAAAAATATATTTTTACATGTCACAGGTGTTACATCTTAGATATATAAAAACAAGCGCATATTCGAATGCAACTTTGTGTCAAAATATCAAAGAAATCGGTGAAGAATTTAGGAGATTTAAGATTTTGAACAATCGAACATTTACATTTTTATTTATATAGATATGAGTTTCTCACGAGGAAACTGGCAGAAGAATTTCCACCAGTAACGAAACAGTTAGGAAATTGAGAATTATTTAAATGTAAGATTTATCAACATCTAATCGGACGAGTCGGAACAATTAATTGCTCTTCTAAATTGCTCTTCTAAATCATTTAAATTAACGCCAGTAGATCCAATCAATCGAAAAATTAATCAAAATTAGACTAATCTATCGGGTCATATGAAATACAATCAATAATGTTACTAGAAAAGAAGGATTAATGACAAGGATTTTCACGTAGTTGAAATCATATAAAATAATTCTCTTTAGTTTAAGAAGAGCCACCCAAGGAATTTTAAATACAGAAATATTGTGTAAACAGCTAATGAAGATATTTTCAACGATTACTATAATTCTAAGTTTTTAACGCGTATTTATTTATTTATATTTAATTTTTTTCAGTTTAAAATTACAATACTGTATTTTTCTGCCACATTTGGATCTCGTTTATTTACATAACTTAGATTTCAAAAAGAAATGAATTCTTCACAATTTTTTTTTTTTAAATACTATATTTAATTGTTAATGTATTGGTAACGTCAAACTTGACGTTACTATCTTATTGATGTAGCAATTAATTTTATTCTTGACGACCGACTATTATGAACATAACAGTTTAATTTAAAACCAATTATTGATTTGAATTTAAATTAACATCTTTTAAAAAATCCCTGAAGACGGAGTACCAGCTCCGAAATTACTAGGATTTACACTTTTAAAATTGTCAGTAAGTGGAAAATTAATTTATACAGTTATATTAATACCAATTGTGCCAAATACTTAGTAAATTAATCTAAATACGATATGTCTGATGGCAATTTAATGAAGTTAATCTATATCGAACTTATAAAAAAGAATTGTTTTGGAGCACTAACTTTTTATGATAACAGGTTTTTATGTTTTACAATAATGTTTCTCGAGAATAATTAAAAATACAGTTGTGAGAGATATTTTATTTTATTTTTCCTTTAAAAAACCATACGAAACCATCAGATTTACCCCTTTAATTTAAGCCCCAAGAATTTCAGCTTTATTTTATACTTGGGATAGATAACAAGGTAAAATTTTCCTAGCCACAAATAAAAAACAAACCGTTTCTAGACCTATGTTTCTACAAAGTTTATTTATTTTAATTTGTAGGACAATAATTGAAATTCCTTCCGCATCTTTGTGAAACACTTAGTATGTACTTTGGATGTTTCAGGAATTTTCTGGTTTAACCGAAAATTTCCTCAGTTTTCATCAATTAAACCTCTCTCTATTTTTTCCTGTTTAGCCTCCGATAAATACCGTTTAGATAATTCTTCAGAGGATGAATGAGGATGATATGTATGAGTGTAAATGAAGTATAGTTTTGTACATTCTCAGTTCGACCATTCTTGAGATGTGTGGTTAATTGAAACCCAACCACCAAAGAACACCGGTATCCACGATCTAGTATTCAAATCCGTGTAAAAATAACTGGCTTTACTAGGACTTGAACGCTGTAACTCTCGACTTTCCAAATCAGCTGATTTGGGAAGACGCGTTAACCACTAGACCAACCCGATGGGTCCATCAATTAAACCTTCTTTCTTTTTCCTGTTTAGCCACCGATAACTACCGTTTAGATAATTCTTCAGAGGATGAATGAGGATGATATGTATGAGTGTAAATGAAGTATAGTCTTGTACATTCTCAGTTCTACGATTCCTGAGATGTGTGGCTAATTGAAACCCAACCACCAAAGAACACCGGTATCCACGATCTAATATACAAATCCATGTAAAAATAACTGGCTTTACTAGGACTTGTTTACTAGATCGTGGATACCGGTGTTCTTTGGTGGTTGGGTTTCAATTAACCACACATCTCAAAAATGGTCGAACTGAGAATGTACAAGACTATACTTCATTTACACTCATACATATCATCCTCATTCATCCTCTGAAGTATTATCTGAACGGTAGTTATCCGAAGCTAAACAGAAAAAAGAAGTTAGAGATATTATTTATTTAACGGAAGATCTATCTATATATTGGGTAAATAATTAATATTTGATTTATAAATTGATAAAAATATTATTTATTTCCATTATATAAATGCGTTTCATATAAAAATGAAGGGAAAACCCTTTGTTAAAATTTTTTATCATAATTATGTTAACTTATTATCTTGATTTGTCTCTACTTCTGCGTGTCTTATTACGCAACAACGGTAAAACCTGTTTTAATGAAACTTGTAGATTGAGCTTATTTTAATCCAGATATCGCTATGTCTACACATGATATAATTACCAGTGGACACCTTCTTTTTAACGAAAAATAGATTATTGTCATTTACTCCTTAATGATGTAGTTTACCAAGAATTAAGAAATAACAACAATAAAATTCAAAAAGAAAAATTGCTTTTCCTTTAACGAAGATTTTATTGAATGAATTTAATAATATTTTCAACGGGTAAAAAATACAATTTGAAACAAATACATTCTTACCCAGTAAAAAACATCCCCGTTTAGCCACGCAGGGGCTGGAACTAATCCACATGACTATCCCTATTGCTCGATTTCGTATCAACGGTACGCGCGCGCGCACACACTCACTCGCTCATTTTTTTAAACAATATAGATTAATCTATATTGTTAAAAATATTGTTACATTATATTCATCTATATTGTTACACTTATTCATAAAAAATAATAATATCCACCTCTATAAAACCAAACACAGAACCGTTTTCGTTTTATTAAATTTCCGATGCCGTTGTTAATAATTTACTCATTTTTTTAATAAGGTTTCTTTTCTTTTAAATTTGTAACTGATAAAGTAATATTTAATGAATGAAATTTTATTTTAGTTCATAACATAAAGAAAACATACTGTGTAAAGAATTTTATTCAAACATAGAGAAATAACTATTTTATGATATGTTAATTCCGTGTTTACATTATAATTCGTGTCCTGAATGACATATACTTACTCAAAAACACACACACACACACATACACAAATATGATGTACTATACTTTTCTCACGGGAAAAATATTAACTTAAATCAAAAGAGAGGAAGGAAAAGTAACTAGCAGATCGGATATTCATTACTTTACAGCATCCGACTTCATATATATATATATATATATATATATATATATATATACATTGGGAGAGGACAAAGTAGAGAACAGAAGAGTCATTCAGATTTCCAATTCCTCTTCCTCCCACATCACTCATACCTTTTCTTATTTTTTCCTCTCCCAGTCATTTTATTATATACTGTATACGTTATGAACATATATAATGTTTTTATTTCTCTCTATACAATCCACTGATATGCCGTCACACCACAAATCTTCTCCTCTACTCACCAATAAGAGACAACTTTACCAGTATTGGCGGTCGCATGTTTCCATTCATATATATCACACGCGCGCACACACACACACACACACACACAGAGAGAGAGAGAAAGAGTGAGAGGGAGTGAGAGATAGACATAGTTGTGATTTTACTGTAAAAAAAAAAGAGCGGAAGTAGATTAAACATATGGTTCGACTCAATGAACGAATAGTTGGATGGCTGGTACGAATAACATAAAGAAATATTTCCGTAACGAACGGAAAAGACATCGCAGGTGGTATAAAATATATGTGTACTGCTTTTGCATAAGTTAATGTAATAGATTTATGTAAATTAATTAGAATAGCGATTCCTAAATTAATTATGGATTACAATACGTTTTGGTGAGTTGTAAAAATATAAATAAATATTTGAATAGATATTTTTATTCAAATTTAGTTTTTTTTTTAAATCTGTAATGAGTTGCGTAACTTTCTCCGTATTATAAAATAAAATCAATGAAACCCAGTTTTTCCGAAATATTACTTGAAATCAAAAGATAATAAACGGATAAAAAATAAAATAAATTTTGGAGAGATGTTTATGAAGATAGACGACCCTCTCTAGCAATCCCTGTCACGGTTTCGCCCGCGTTATATTGTTACTTGCGTTTCCCGTTACGATCCATTTTTTTCAATTTTATATTTTTTAGTTAAGTAACCAGAGATAGGTACAGCCAGTCGCGTCACATGTACAGTAACAGTGGCAGGGGCTGTGTTGGTTGAGCCTTACCGTCGCACCTCTTAAAAAATTGAGATTTAGAAAACCGAGAATAGTTTCTATATACAGAGTTATCATAAAAGAATGGTGCGGTTTTGAACATGGTTTAAATTAAAACAGAATTACTTACAGTTTATGTTTTTTTTATTTTTCAATTTTGTCGTCTCAAACATTTTTTCACATAATTAATAAATTTCAATATGTGCGCCCTTAGTCTTTTTTCGTTTTTCATTTTATCTTGATGTGATAACAACCTCCATCCGGTCAATGATTTTTTGAAGATGAAGCAGAGTTCCGAAACGCGTTAAAAATAAATAGATATCATATATGTAAAAAGTTAATATAGAAGGATACAATTTATTAAATTAATTATCAACTGTAATTTTGTTACATTAAGATCAAATATTTAATTGAGAAAAAAAATAATTTAAATAAATTTAAATATATTAAAACAAAGTAAAAGAGAAATATTATTAAAGATATGTAGAATGATTAGTGGGAGGGAGAGTTCACAAATAAAATACTCAGAGACAGAGAGAGAGAGAGTGAGAGAGTTTGAGTGAGGGAGTGTGTATATGTGAGAAAGGGGGCGAGTAAGTGTAATTGGAGGGGGGATAAGAATAAAGAAAAAAGAATTTAAAAAATGAACAATAGTCGAGTAAATATGATTGATGCAATCGCACTAAAAAAAGAGAACACTGAAGAAAAAGAAGAAAAGAATAGGAATTCTATATAAAGGATTGAAATTTTAAGTTCATTTTTCAAAATGAAATACAAAAGGTTGAATCTTGTCTTTGTATAAAACCGACTGGGTATATATATATATATAAAGGACATCAGTAGCTTTGAATGCAGTATACCTTAGCACTGGAACTGTCAAGCCTTAATACCCATTGTGTTATATTTGTATTGTATTTTTCTTTCCATTTCATTTATTCTTTTTTTAACCTTCTCCTTTAGTTAAAGCTACTCTTTTACATACATCTTTCTCCTTCTTATATGCAGATTGCTACTACTGACGTCTTTTTACGTCGTTTTTCTTTATTGTCAATCTATTACTATTTCCATCTCTCTTTATTCCAGTTTCTTACTTACATTAATACTTTTTATGTCCATCACTATTCTTTTTATCCTTCTCCGTCACCTTCATAACCATCTTTTACCACTTGTCTTCTTCTGTCAAAAATAGTGTTGCAATATATTAATCTTTACAAAATACACCTGGGTTAACGATATATATTTATTGAACGACAGTTTTTTACGTCATGTAGATCTTTTTTTAAATCCGTTTTTGTTTAAATGTTAACAGCACGCGGAATTCCCAAGCGGTCACCCATCTAAGTACTAACCGCACCCGACGTTGCTTAACTTCGATTATCAGACGAGAACCGGTGTATTCAACGTAGTGTGGCCGTTGTAATTATAATTGTTATTTAGCAGAAAAAAATTTGCTTAAATAAGATTACGTAAGTATTCTGTAATCTTTTACATTAATTATTTTTCGTATTCCTGAGCATTTTAACAAATTACAAATTGAAAAATATTGTTATTATTCAAAAAACTGTCATATCAAAATTTATAATTTAGAAATACGTAAAAAAGTATCATCTATAAGATTTAGCTGCGTATACTTGTTGAAATATGTTTTTTATAAAAAAAGCAATACAAGTAAATAAAATTAAAAATTTTTAAAACCCGCGACTAAATTAAATTGGATAATAAAAAGAAAATAATTAAGTATTAAAATATTAATTAGAAAGACTTAAAAGCATCGAAAAGCTGTTTTGAAGAAACATATCTACTGCAGCGCCCCCTGGCAGCTTATAACCGTAAAACTAATCTAAGAACCTGCTCTGAGGTCATATCTATGTAATGCGATAAACTGCATCAAAATCGGCCGAACCTTTTTAGAGAAACACATCTACTGCAACGCCTCCTGGTGGCCTATAACCATAAAACATGTCTAATAACCTGCCCCGAAGTGATATCTAAGTAATGAAAAAAAAAACCGCATCGAAATCTGTCCAACAGGTTTTGAGGAAAATGGTAACACACAAGCGCGCACACGCACGAAACCTCTTACCCCAAACGCATATACCGTCTCCGTTCGGTCATGGGTAAAAAAAAATTAACAAATGAAAAAAAATCAAGACGTAACTTAAGGCGGGAATAGACATAACACATTACTATTGTATAGAAAAATACGACTGAAAAATAATAATAAAGAATAAAAAATAAAGAAAAGATAAAAATTAAAGAAGAAGGGAAGTGACAAGAAGATGAAGAAGAACAAAGTAAAATAAATGATTGAATAAGTCCATCCATCCATTTACTTTGTGAGTAACTTGGGAGATACGCGAGTTGGTAACACAATGAATAAAAAATTGTAAAGAAAGAATAAACGAAACTAAACCTCAACCTAAACAAATGGATGTAGCATATAGACGTATGGACGGACGACCGTAAGAAAGAACGATGGAACAAGACAAAACAAACGAAAAAAGGCAAAGAATCAAAACAAACAATATAAAATAGCGTACAATACATAAAAAAGAAGAAAGAATAATAGAACAAACTATGAAGAATTGAAAAGCGAAGGAACTATGTGTGTATGTATATTCCACGTATAATAAGCGTAGTTAAACTAAACAAAGGTACACAATCAAAAGGTATTTAACAGCAGTAAGTGTTTGATGTATGTTTGCGTGCGCGCGCGCGCGCGCGCATGTGTTTTGTAAAGTAAAAGAAAAATATGAAGAAACAAAAGAATTAATAAAATATAATAGTGGACTATGGACCACAAAGTAAAATAATAATAATAACAACAGAGAGTGACTGTTAATGATTTATGTTCTGAGTTCTGGAACTATTGTTTAGTAAGGCCTACTTAAAATGTTTAAGCAATAATTCATTATTATTATTATTATTCCTACTGCTATTACTGTTATGTAATCATTCAATATGTGTATTAAAAGATTATTGATATTTGCCAACCCCATCATGATTCAAAATTAAAACATTTAAGGTTCGTTATTCGTCCAGTGAAAATCATTTACTTCATTTTTAAAGATCTCTAATTATTTCAGTAAAATATAAATAAAAATAGTAGTATAATTTGGAACTAAATAGAGACAATGAAAATTTTGGAAAATCTTTATTTTAGGACGTAATTAATAAATTGAGAGTTTCAAGTGAATAAGATACTGGGGTTAATGGTAAAAGAAGTTTTGTTTTTTTTTGTAAATAATTAAAAAACTATAAATTCTACATAATTTCTTTTTAATTGCCTATAAAATACCACCACGAACCGGTCCCAAATCCAGGTCCATCGATCAGCAGGTTAGGAAAGTAAAAAAGGGGGAGGAGTCTTGTTAAAAAAACCAGGGTCCATCTGGTTCCGAATGGTAGTGCTCTATTAGGGGCTCTATCTAGAGTTACTAGGCAAAACTAGTTAACGGCCGAAAGATAAAAGAGGAAGAAATTCAAAACAGGTGGAAAAACCTAGGGAAATAACCTTTTTTCTTTCTTTTCTGTTTAGCCTCTGGAATCACCGTAAGATACTACGAGGGTTATTTTTTTTCAAGTTCCGATCGGTCACGAAATTAAAACCACAGTGAAAATAATTTTTTTTTTTTTTTTAAGTACTTACACAGTTACGATATTTCTCTACATAGTCACCACTCCGATTTAGACATTTGTCGTAGCGTAGTACTAACTTTCCAATACCCTCGTCATAGAACGGAGCCGCCTGTGTTTTCAGCCATGTTTCTACGCTGGTCTGCAGCTCGATGTCTGTGCCAAAATGTTGCCCTCCTAGCAAGCGTTTCATGTGAGTAAAGAGGTGAAAATCGGATGGAGCAAAGTCCGGGCTGTACGGTGGGTGATCAAACACTTCCCAACGAAAACGCTGCCCTTCGTAGACGTTGAAGAGTCACGCAGTATGAGGCTGCAGTGATGGTCGTGCCACGTTCCATGAATTCCACCAAGAGAACTCCATTCCGGTCCCAGAACACAGTAGTCATACACTTTCTGTTGGAGAAGGTTCGCTTAAACTTCTTAAGTTTGCTCGGAGAATGAGAATGCATCCACTGTTTGGATTGTTCTTTTGTTTCTTCAGTTTCGAAATGGACCCATGTCTCGTCCCCCTGTGACAATTTTTTCAAAAAATCTTCTCCTTCATGTGGTAGCGCTGGAGAATCTTTAGGGAGCCGTCCATTCTCATTGTTTTGTGATGGTCGGATAGCATCTTGGGAACCCATCTCGCACATAGTTTGCGGTACTGAAGTCTCTCACTCACAACGGTGTAGAGAGCTGACCTTGAAATTTCAAGAAACGAATCGCTCAATACAGAAATTGTGAACCGACGAGTTTCTCGAATCGCCACATCCACTCGCTCAACGAGATCATCGGTTGACACTCGCTTCCTTCCCTGACCGCCTGCATCGTGAACATCTGCCCGTCCTGCTTTAAAGTTCCTACACCATTGTCGCACTTTGCTGTCGCTCATTGAAGTTTCACCGTACACATTACTTATTCGTCGATGAATTTCAGCTGCATTACACCCCTCAGCATGAAGAAATCGAATTACCGCATGCACTTCACACTTGGCGATAGATGCTATTGTTATAGACATGTTTACGTGCTAGCTGCGTGTTCAGAACTAAACGAAGTGATGCGGCGTTATTGAAGGCCATACTAGAGACGCTGCGCAACACATATACGCAAAGTTCATCCGATTTTTGTGAGGGTTTTTATTTCGCGACCGATCGGACCTTGAAAAAAATAACCCTCGTACTTCAGAGGATGATATGTATGAATTTAAACGAAATATAGTGTTGTACAGTCTCAGTTCAACCATTCCTGAGATGTGTGGTTAATTAAAACCCAACCACCAAAGAACACACCGGAATCCACGATCAGGTATTCAAATCCGTATAAAAGTAACTAACTACCTTTACCAGGATTTTAACTTTAGAACTCTCGACTTCGAAATCAACTGAATTGCGATGATGAGTTTACCACTAAACCAACTCGGTGAGTCAGGGAGATAACCCGAATAAAATCCAAGGTAAGCGAAACTGTGAGTTTTAGTAAAAGCATTCTTCCTAGGAGAAGGGAATTCCGAACAAAAATTCCCTGGACATCCAGATTTGAGGTTGGGCGTGATGAGAGTAGTTCCACCATATAAAAAGAAAATTGTTATGAAACCAAACAGCAAATATCGGAAAGGGACTGGAACAACGGGAAATTAGTAGATTATAGAAGAGGTGTAAAGGAGACCATAGTCCAAATCGGACTGTAGAGCCATTAAAAATAAGTTACCTACAAAATATTTTTGGAATTACCATTTTTTACGATCAAAATTGATTTGTTACAGATCTTATTGATTTGTTTATAGCCCTTTGAAACATTATCCCTTTTTTTAGCCCTTTGAAAAAAAAGGAACAATTCACGGTAAAATTTCAAACTTTTTAACGAAGCCTTGAATCAAATAATATTACAAATAAAACTTTTAGGATTTTTATTTCTTTAAAACTTTTTTTTATATTCTTTTACAACTAATTGATTGGGAAATGATGTGAGAGTATCAAAATATTCCAATCACCCCCCCCCCCCAAAAAAAAAAAAAAAAAATTTTTTCTAAGTTTTTTATTAAGTCTTATTAAGAAAAAAAAGTTAATAAGATTTTTTACCTCGAATTTTTAATAAGTATTAAGGTAAACCTAAAAAACTGGATTATCGAAAAGTTACCTTTTTTGAATTTTTATTTATAAATTTTAATAAGATGTGTACAGATCTAATTATTTACGTAAGGATCATCATTTTATTTAGCTTTCAAACTATCATAAGAAATATTTTCTTAGTTTCATTATACACATAATTAGTTCTTTATTACATCACTATTTTATATTATTTTTACTGTATTATAAATTATTTACAAAAATTGTAAGTGACCGAATAATTATTCATAAGCCTGTAAGGATAAGGATTATCTATAAAAAAAAAACTTTTTTCCAGTTACATCATGTTAAAAATTAAACGACCAGTATAATTTTACGTAATTATTATTCTTGTGTGTAACGTTGTACCCGATAAAGTCAACAAGTTAACGGGAATTAGAAATCAGAAGAATATTACGGCTTAACTGGAATATTACGAATTAGCTTCGTTTTTTTTTTTTTTACTCTGGAGTAAAGTATAAATTAAAAAGATATCTTGACATATAAACTGACTGAATAAATCAGTACAGTTTTATATAATTTTTTAGTAGTTTAATAATATATTAAAGTCGCTCCAAAAAAAATACCTTTGTTGGAAATGTGACCTAGTTAAAAAAAAAAACCAAAATGTAGCTCACAAAGGACAATTCATTTTCTTAAATAATATCCCAAAACAAGTTTAATTCTCCAAAACTTTATTGTATAGTTTCTTGTTAAAGATTTCTTTTTTATGTATTCAATTTTTGTTTTTTATTTAAATTTTACAAAAACCATGAGGATAAAAATTCTATTCATAATTGCTTTTTAATATACGTCAATGCCGTAGCGGTTATCTTACCCGCTACGTAAAATCATTGTTTAAATCAATGTTTTAAAGTTTAAAACTATACCTAACAATAACCAAACCTTTTTTTTAAATACCATGCATGACCGGGATCGAACCCGGGACCTCCGGATGAAAACCCTAGACGCTACCACTCCCGCCAAAAAGGCCGGCACAATAAAATAACTAATCGTTTTTTCCCCCCTTTTTTGTTGTTTAAACTCCGGGACCACCGTTAGTTATTGCATCAGAGGATAAGATGAATGATTTGTAGCGTGTGCGAGAATGTCATGCTTGATCGGGATTCGAACACGGGACCTTCAGATGAAAAGCGTGAATTTTTTTCTTCTTCTGTTTAGCCTCTGGAACCACCGTCAGGATTACGTTAGAGGATGGAATGAGGATGATGTGTATGAGTGTAAATGAAGTGTAGCCTTGTACAGTCTCAGTTCGACCGTTTCTGAAGTGTGTGGTTAATTGAAATCCAACCACCAAAGAACACCTGTATCCACGATCTAATATTCAAATCCGTATAAAAGTAATTGCCGATGAAAGGCATCTAACCTGACCTAACCTTCTTTCTATTTCCTGTTTAGCCTCCAATAATTACCCTTCAGATAATACTTCAGAGGTTGAATGAGGATGATATGTATGAGTGTAAATGAAGCCTTGCCTTGTACAATCTAAGTTGGTCGACCATTTCTAAGATGTATGGGTTATTGAAACCCAACCACCAAAGAACATCGGTATCCACGATCTAGTATTCAAGTCCGTATAAAAATAACTGACTTTACTAGGACTTGAACGCTGGAACTGTCAACTTCCAGATCAGCTGATTTGGGAAAACGCGTTCACTACTAGACCAACCCGGTGGCTTAATGAAAGGCGTCTAATCTCACCTAACCTAACCTAAACTCAAACTGTACAGCGTTCTGTTCCGTATCTGGTAATTCTCAAACGTTCATGTCGTACAATCTAAATTAGAAGCATACAACTCCGAACCGATCTAATTGAAGTGAAATACTAACTAGAATAAAAGCAAGAAATATTCAAAAGATATCGGTTGAATGATAAGCGCTGCTGTCAATAGAAATAACAATTAAAAAATCATTTAAATTATAAAATATAATGATATTTAAGTAAATAAAACATAGCTATCAGGTAAATTGATTACTACTTACTGTTCGAACAGGTAGCAAAAACAGAAAAATACGTGGCCGATAAGAAACTTTACTATTCAACAAGAGGACAGATTTCGACAATTTATTTTATTTTGTGCAAATATTTTAGTCATACTGAACATTTTTTTCGAATAATTTGAGTAATTTTTTTTTTAAATCTTAATTGGATTATCTACATAGAGGAACTAAATATACCTATTTAATATTTATGATGTCAACATATCTTTGTATTTGATTGTTATACCTTTTTGATATTTGTCCCGTAAGTTTCCATACATAGGAAAAATAAATTTTTTTTGATAAATACCACTTTTATTTATTTTGTAATTATTTATTTAAGGTGCCCCACCTCGAAATCACAAAAAAAATAACAAATTCATTCAAAATTAATATTTATTCGTTTAATGAATTATTTTGAGTGTTGGAAAATAGAAAATTAATAAAAATTTACATAGTAATACAAATAAAAAAAAACGAAAACTCAACAGAAATACTAAAATCATCACTAAAAAAGTATAAACGAACAAAACGAAAAAGTAATAGAACAAACTGCAATAAAAACCGCGAATACTCGGAGCAAGAAAAACGTAACCGTAATCATCAAGAGCTGAACCTAACCTAATTATTTATTACTTAAATAATCAAAACATTACTGTTGATTAGTCATGGTTAGCGAGCGAAACGAGCATAGGTTAAGATTGGTTAGATTATATTATTTATTTTCATGTTTATATCTTTTTTCTTTTCTTTCTTTTTCCTGTTTTGCCTCCGGTAACTACCGTTTAGATAATTCTTCAGAGAATGAATGAGGATGATATGCATGAGTGTGAATGAAGTGTAGTCTTGTACATTCTCAGTTCGACCATTCCTGAGATGTGTGGTTAATTGAAACCCAACCACCAAAGAACACCGGTATCCACGATCTAGTATTCAAATCCGTATAAAAATAACTGACTTTACTAGGACTTGAACACTGGAACTCTCGACTTCCAAATCAGCTGATTTGGAAAGACGCGGTAACCACTAGACCAACCCGGTGGGTTTTATGTTTATATCTATAAATATAATGTTTCACTATAAGTATTTTTTTTCGATTTTCATTGTGTTATGTGTTATTTGTATCACTATGTGTAAATTTTTACTAATTTTCTATTTCAAATTAATAAATATTAATTTTGAATGAATTTTATATGTTTTTTGTTTTGTGATTTCGGGGTGAGGCACCTCAACTAAATAATTACCTTTATTTTTATTAATTTTATTTTGAGTTTTACGGGCATCAACTCAAAAAAAATTATTCTTATTTATTTTTATTTATTCTACACATGGAAAATTACAGGATACGGTTTATTATTTTAATATTTAATGTCTCGATCTTACTTGGTTACTGAGAAAAACGTACGTTTTTCTCAGTAACTACAGATAACGTTTCTATTCTATTTTACAGATTCAAAGGTTTCTATTCAGTGTTAACGCTAAATATCATAGATTAGCAAATATGAAAACAATAATAATTAAAATTTAAAAAAATCATTTTTTTAATTGTTTTCATCAGTTTGTTTCTCATTGACAACTTCCAAGATAGTAAAAATTCATCAAAACAATTTTAAAAAAATTTAATTTTTTAAAAAATTACCATTGTTTTTTTACTTACGTAGCTATATTTCATTTTAATTTAAGGGAAATCTTTAGATTTCTTTAACTTAGTGTTAACGTACCTTTTTCTAGTCTCTTTGAAAAAGTTCTTTATCATCTGCGTTAAGTAGTTAACACTCGGGGATTCCTCAAATGACGATGCTGCAATATGTCCCTTGAATAAGTGACGCGGGTACTTTCGTATTAACGCCACCGCAGCTACAGCTTTATTTAAAAACAAAGTAGTCAATCGGATTTCGGTGGAAAATGGACCGATATAGAGTTTAACATAGATTCAAAACAATCTCTTTATTTGTTTTATAAATATAATTTAACCAAACTTAACCTACGCTCGCTTCGCTCGCTAACCTTGACTAATTAACATTGTAATTTTTTTGAGTATTTATTTAATAAATTCAGTAATTATTGCAATTATTTATTATTTAAATAACAATAATTACAGAATTTATTAAATAAATACTCAAAAAATTACGGTGTTAATTAATCAAGGTTAGCGAGCGAAGCGAGCGTTTGGTTAAATTATATTTATAAAATAAATAAATATAAATAACCATTTCTTAAAATTAATAAAGAGACTCAATAAATAAATACTCAATTTTAAATAAAGCTGTAGCTGCGGTGGCGTTAATACGTAAGTACCGTGACGCGTGATCGTGCGTCAAATTCTACTCAACTGTGTTCATTTGGCGGACACAGTTGTGTAATCGGTTTAAAATACACAGGAATTGTTTTGGGTAATGATATCGAATTTTGAAAAAAATTTCAATTTTTTAAAATAAGATCTGTGTTTTTATTATTTTTAATTTTTCCCGGAGAGCTCTTACACTCCCAATTTACATTACATTAGTGATTCGTAAATGTAGTATTTTCTTGAGAGATTACTTTTTACAACGGTTTAGTTAAAAAAAAAAGATTATCGTTATTAAGTATCCCTTCAAAGATTTTACGATATTTAATTACCGTTTACTCTGCGTATTACACTAACAGAAGTATTTATAAGCCAAAATCAAAATTTCAGCGTTATTAATTCTGGTTGTAAATATTTTTAAAATACCGAGTTATTAACCTTCAAACTCATAGGCATAGATAAAACGATATTATTATAAATAATAAAATAAAGACAACAAAACAATAACAACAATGCGGGTGGTTTAACGCGAGCGGAATATTAAAAGTCCGATTAAAAATTTATATAGAGCGAAGAGAGAAAGGATAAGATAGATAAAGTGACGAAGGCAGGAGGAAAAAGAGACTGAAGAGATAAAGAATGAGCGTGAAAGAGATAGCGCGAGAGGCTGACTGAAAGCGAGAGAAAGACCTGCGCAATGGTAGACAAACAATAGAACACACCGTTCAATTGTTCTCAAGTCAGTCAATTGGCCGGTAACGCGCAACATGTAATGGCGCATGCGTATCACCCTTCAACACAAGACAATGCAAATGACTACAAAATGACTTCCTATTCTTCTCATTGGCTCAATTACTAGGCCATTGTTATGCTATATTTTGCTACGTCAACCAAGTATAATATAGTAAAAGTATGTATAATAAGTAAGAGATTCATATTTATTTGTTTTCTTCTTTGTTATTACTTAATCTTTAAAAAAGAAAATATTTAATTTTAAGAAACAAACTTATCTGTTAACAATTAAATTGAACATAATTGTTTACGTATTAATAAAATTAATTATTATTTTTAAATTACAATAAATTTCGTGTAATATATTAATTATGAAGAAATAAAATTATTAATTATCTTGAAATTTATAATATATATATATATATTAAAGTAAACTGATAAGGACCAAAAATATTATTCAAAATGATATAAAAACATCCTGATTTATCCGGAAGTCATGCCACTCACCAACAAATTAATTAAAATATTTTACTTATGTTTGTATAAAAGGTACTACAATAAAATCTCCTTATTCACGGGGGTTAGAGACGGAAAAATGCCGTGAATACAGAACGGAATAACTACTCATTTAAGATAGATTGGTTAGGTTCTATGTAAAATGAGAAACAATCATGCGTACTTACTTAGGGTTATTGATGAAATACAGACGACAACATTAATTATAAGTACTGATTTAGATTCACTACATAAAAAATATTTAAGAAAATATAGAATATTTCCTAATTTACTCGTAAGCATATACCGAACTGTTTGAATTAAAAACTCACTATATATGTTGTATTACAACACAGTATTATATCTTCGAATCATACTCGGTAATCACCTTAAATAGCCAAGAAAACAAGGAAATTTACAAAACTAACCTCCAGTATTTTGGATTGAATTTACAAAAATTTGTAATTTTTCCTTGTCACGTTCTTATTTTATAAATCCGTGTGAAGTTCCGTGTATTCTTGAATGGCATCTTCAAATTCTGCGCTTAAAGATTAAGCTTCTATTCAAAGATGGATGAGCATGTATAAAAAACTGGATAAGATAATTGGATAGTTTAATGGCTTCGGTAAGCGTTTTAAAATTTAACCGGTTTCCAGGGATCGTATCTTCTACCCCTTCATGTTCATACTAGACCTGACCCATTACATCTTTTAATATTTTCATTTTTTAATATCATTACATAATTTAATGTACTAGAAAAAGGATAATTTTAGGTGCAAATATAGAAAAGACATCGCAAAATATTGCGCTGTGAATAATAAAATCGCGAATACGGGAAGCGCGAATGTATTACGTATTTATGTATGTAAAAATCACAGATCTGTTGAAAAATTTCATACCTGATTTTTTAAATTAAATAATTGCACAAAAAAAATGAAAATGATAAACATACTACTTATATTACTCTATAATTTTTTTTTCAAATCTATACCTTATCAAAACTGAAAATATGCCAATAATTTATTAACCCTTAATTTGAGAATTATTTAAAAAAGTGGTGATCTAAAAATGAATTAAAAAAATTATATTTTTATTTCATACGATTTTTTTTTAACCGGCAAAGAATTGCATAGTTTTCTTCGATACACCTTTGATAGATTTTTATTTCAAATATTCTATAGGGTTTTTATATATTAATTACTTAATTAATCAATATTTTGAATACAATTGAGAAAAATATCAAACTTTTTTAGTGAAAAAATTTGACTTCGATTTGACCCCTTCACCGAATTACGTTTTTACCTTAACGTAGTATTAAAAGTATAAATGAAAAAAAAAAAATTAAAATCTTATTAAGCAAAATGGATTCTACATTTTATCATCAATATTATACTATACTAGACGGTCGAGGTTCTACTCCCCGGACATCCACAGCTGGAGACGACCGTCCCAGGGTCCACCAATCCGATCGGGCGAGCGAAACGAGGCCCCATCGATTCTTTGGTCCCATGTAATCCCTTTTTGAAAAGTTCCCATATCGTCTGCATTGATTTTAGATATATCTCTCTTTTCAATATTGAAAATTAAAGTTAAAAATAAATTTATTTTTTTTTAAAATGCGGGTCCCATGCAACCGAGGTTGTTTTTTGGGGCTTAAAATTTTATTTATCAAAATAATTAATTGCTTGAATATGTCGGTTATGATTTAGTGCAATGTTATTCAATAAAGGCTAAACAACTGTAGTTAACCAAACAAAAAAATAATATAGAGTCCGTGATGCTCCCTTCTCAGTTGACCAAAAGCCAGGAAAACGCTGAGATTTCGAAATCGAGAGTTCTACAGTTCAAATCCTAGTAAAATCAGTTACATTTATACGAATTGGAATACTAGATCGTGGATACCGGTGTTCTTTGATGGTTGGGTTTCAATTAACCGCACATCTCAGGAATAGTCCTCAATTTTCTTTTCTTTTTCATGTTTAGCCTCCGGTAATTACCTTTCAGGTAATACTTCAGAGGATGAAATGTATGAATGTAAATGAAGTGTAGTCTTGTACAGTCTCAGTTGGACCATTCCTAAGATGTGTGGTTAATTGAAACCCAACCACCAAAGAACACCCACCGGTATCCAAGATCTAGTATTCAAATCCGTATAAAAGTAACTGTCTTTACAGTTGAACGCTGGAACTCTCGACTTCCAAATCAGCTAATTTGAGGGAGAAGGGTGAAAGGGAGAAGGGGAAGGAGAATAAGTGAAAGGTAAAATTTGTGAAGTTCAGTTTTTTAATTTTTTTATAAAATTTTCAATTGTGTTCATTTAAACTATCTCTCTCTCTCTACATATATATAGCAATAGCGAAGCATTGCCAGGTCTGTTAGTTTATTATATATATAAAGAGAAAGAGAGAGAGAAATATTTATCCGAAAATACAACTTTTCTGGTCAACAGGTTTTCAGGATATGAGGCAAAAACTGTTTAAAAATAATGTTGAATATCTCTCCCATCTAAAATCCGAGCCACTTAAAACTTCAGAATTTTAAATCTCTTATTATATATTTTCATCGTACTAAGGTCAATTTTCTGCAACCATTACTATGAACTCAAAAATTAAAAATTGGTAAAACTTATAGAATTTGATTTTATGTAAAATGGTATGAACAAAATCCCAGAAACTAAAAATAAAATCGTAAAATTTTGAAGTTTCTTTAAAAAATGTAATAGATTTTAAATGCTGAAGGTATTATACAAAACAAGATTTTCAACACTAGAAAAAAAATTTTTATATTTTAGAGAAGTAAAAAAGTTTATAAAAAGAATAAAATCAAAAACAAATTTATCACACATTCCTTTTTTTGTCTTCAGTCATTCGACTGGTTTGATGCAGCTCTTCAAGATTCCCTATCTAGTCCCTCTTTTCATTTCGGAATACTCCCTACATCCTATATCCCTAACAATTTGTTTTACACATTTCAAACGTTGCCTGCCTGCACAATTTTTCCTATCTGCCTCTTCCTTCAATATGAAAGTGACTATTCCAGGATGCCGTAATATGTGGCCTATAAATCTGTCTCTTCTTTTAACTATATTTTTCCAAATGCTTCTTTCTTCATCAATTTTCCGCAACATCTCTTCATTTTTCACTTTATCTACCCATCTGATTTTTAACAGTCTCCTTTATCACCGCGTTTCAAAAGCTTCTAATCTTTTCTTCTCAGGTTCTCCGATCGTCCAAGTTTCACTTCCATATAAAGCTACGCTCCAAACATATACTTTCAAAAATCTTTTCCTGACGTTTAAATTAATTTTTGATGTAAACAAATTATATTTCTTACTGAAGGCTGGTTTCGCTTGTGCTATTCGGCATTTTATATCGCTCCTGCTTCGTCCATCTTTAGTAATTCTACTTTACAAATAACAAAATTCTTCTACCTCCATAATTTTTTCTCTTCCTATTCTTATATTCAGAGATCCATCTACATCATTTCTACTATATTTCATTACTTTCGTTTTGTTCTTGTTTATTTTCATGCGATAGTTCTTGCGTAGGATTTCATCCATGCCATTCCCTGTTTCTTCTAAATCTTTTTTACTCTCGGCTAGAGTTACATTAGCAAATCGTAGCATCTTTATCTTTTCACCTTGTACTATTACTCCCTATCTAAATTGTTCTTTAACATAGCAATTAATGAATTGCTATTTCTATGGAAAGATTAAAAAGTAACGGGGATAGAGATCATCTTTGTCGGACTCCCTTTTTTATTACAGCTTCTTTCTTATGTTCTTCGATTATTACTGTTGGTTCCCGTGAACATTCATCTTTAAAGCTAATTAAAAATTAGTTTTATTTAAATTTGATAAATTATATTTTATTGAATTAAATTTTCAATACGACATATAATATAGTTTTAAGGAAATACGAATAATTATATAATTCTTTAATTTTCTGGATAATTAATTATTAAAAGAAAAATTATTAATATATGTGTTTTCTAAATTAAATGTTTATATTCTCACAACCATGAGAAAAACGAACGCGTCGGGGCGGCAGGGGGTGGACTCCCTGACTAGACGATCGGACAAACGAAACAAGCCCTGAACGGCAAGTAATGAATAAAATCCTTCAATTTTTGAATGAAATAAGAAGATACAATGTCAGAAAAGATTATTCTGAGTAATAACTCTTGTACATAAAAACGTTTAATAAATAAAAAAGCACTGAATTATAACGAGTGTAATTTTATTTTTAGCTTTATAAAAATTCAACTGAAGATGGTTTTAAAGTTTATTAAGAAAGAAACTAATACAAAACGTTAAAATGATTAAAAAAATCCTAGAATTATAAATTAAATAAGATAAAATAATTTTATTTTAAATAAAAAATAAAAAATGAATTCCATAAATAAAATATACAGATTTAAGTAAAGGTGAAGTAGGCATTGCTAGAACGCTATTGGATATTTATGTGCGCCTGAGTTGTAGACAACCAGTAACAATGCCTGCAACCAAGCATTGTGTGCGGCCTACCCATTGTGTTTGAAGGGGCTCCGTATTGAACGGTTTTGCATTGTCATCCCTACCATGACCAAAAGATTCTACCAATCCACAAGATACCAACCGCCCTTGCACTCTAGAGCGCAGTTACATTCAGCCTTGCTTGCATTGTCACAACCCTACCTTTCCCTCTTTTGTAAGTTAACTCTTTATGAATGAACACAGCGTATATACCGGTGCAGAAAAAGCTCATCGTTTTCTTACATTTAAATGTTTAGAATCTCATCTAGAAGTTTAATTATTTTAATATAATAATGTTTTCTATTGTAAAATTACTTAAATTATTAAATTTAACGCATTTCTCAATAAACTGCATTCAGTTAATAAATGATGGAAAACTTGTCAGTAAATATGGATTATAGTGATTATAAAATTTTCCCCGATCTCCATAGCGGACTGATAACATCTCGATCTCTCATCCGGGAGCCCTGAGTTCGAATCCCGGTCAGACATGTAATTTTTCATATGCTTCAAATTTCAATTTCCGTATTCTTACGTATATTCTTCTGCGGTCAATTAATTTATCAAGTAAAAAAAAAAAATAATACAAGCTTTATCATCCGGTGTTCCGCCGAATACCGAATGTTAAATTTATTACCGGGAAAGGAACTCTCAATCAAAATCTTTATATTAAAAAATTTGGGCTGTTAACCTATTTCCAGTCCGTCCAGACTTCTACTGGACGGATCGGGCTGATTGTTTTTTTACACTCCACAGCTATATGATCAAGCGTCATCTCACCTCAAAGAGTCTCCTCTAAGAATCCCTAAAAAAAATCCTAAATTTATATTTAATCCAGAAACTTTCCGAGGTTGTTACTCACAGGAAAATTACTCTGAAGGTCTATCAATGCTTGATGACATATCTCTGGGCACTCCGAACAGAATAAACAAAAAATCACTCCGATACGTCCAGTAGAAAATCAGTACCGACAAACAAAAGGGTAAGGGATAAGACGTGTTGTAAGTGGAATAGGTTTTAGCAGATTTTTTAAAATATATAATATTATTTATTAATAATAACGCTGTGGAGTAGCACGGGTCCACTAGGATTTTAGGTGGAATAGGTTTATAGCCGATTTTTTTTTAACATTACTTTGTAGTAATAACTCTGCCGAATAGCCACTAGTTTCAAATAATATTTCATAAGTATATTATTTAAAAATTTGATTTGTTTTAGTTCTTTTCTCATAAAACTTTTAATAAAATTCACCCGTAGGAAGGAAAACTACTGTTTCGAAACCTAAAAATTTGTTACTTTGGAAAATCTATTCTAATCAAGTAAATACCAAAATTTATTTTTCATCAAGACGGCTTGTCCATCGGGTTAATATTTGAAGTGAAATCCAACGATTTCATTTATCTGAGAATAAACAGATTCGATGTGAAATTTCTAATTGATAACTAGAAAAATTTACAAAAAATACTTCGTTTTACACAAAAATGAAATGCATCTCTCCCGTTTTGTTTTTTCTCGTATACTGTTTTTATTTACAATGAATTTCCGAAATAACACAACAATGACGAGAAGGAGAGGTATCCAGTGATATCATCCAAGACAATACAGAGTGTCCCATATAAAACGCAACCCATCAATCACTCATCCATGAAATTTCAAAAGTCAAGCTTAATCCCCTATTCGTTACTGAAATGGACTCGTCCATCATCTGAACATCGCGGCGACGCAGTAGAACACTACCGATAGTAACAATGCAATCATAACGTTCAGTGTATCGCTAGAGACAAGATGGTGTTTTCGCTAGATGAACGTGTTTTCATTGTTGAGTGGTACTTCAGTACGAAATCAGTGGTTGCAGTGCAAGATTTGTTTCGCCATAAGTACCCAGATAAACCAGCTCCTAACAAAACATCAGTATTAAGGTTAGTCGCAAAATTTAGAGAGACCGGTTCTGTTAATAACAAGGAACACAAAAGATCTGCGTCGGTGTTGAATACAGATACAGTCACTGAAATCAAAGACCCATTACTCGCCCCGCCAAATAAATCGATCAGACGTGTGTCTGCTGAAATTAATTTGTCTAAATTGTCTGTTCATCGGGCGACCAAACGATTACAATTACGACCTTATCGCATTCAAACGGTTCATCGACTTCTTGAGCCCGACAAAGAAAAACGGCTACAATATTGTCAACGGTTCAGTCGATTTCTGCGCGAGGGAATTAATGTTATGGATTCGTTATTTTTCACAGATGAAGCACGGTTTCATTTGGATGGCTACGTAAACAGCCAAAACAGTAAAATTTGGAGCGCTGAAAATCCTCACGTTTATCACGAAAAACAATTACACCCGCAGAAGTCGGGCGTGTGGTGCGCGATATCACGGAAGAAAATAATCGGTCCTTTTTTTTCGAGTACACCATTAATGCAGAACGATATCAGGATATTTTATTTCAGTTCTTCGTACTCTTGGAAGAGGAAGACAGACACTGTCTTAGTGTGACATCGCACTACGCAGGTTAAAATTCTGATTTCGTTAAGGAATTCTTTGGTAATCGTGTTATCGGTCGAGGCTTGTGGCCACCAAGATCTCCAGATTTGACTGCGGCGGATTTTTTTCTACGGGGTTACCTCAAAGAAAAAGCCTACAGCAACAAACTACGAACACTTGAACGATTGAAAGTAAATATTGAACAAGCTGCATTACCACCAAGATCTCCAGATTTGACTGCGGCGGATTTTTTTCTACGGGGTTACCTCAAAGAAAAAGCCTACAGCAACAAACTACGAACACTTGAACGATTGAAAGTAAATATTGAACAAGCTGCATTAAATATCCAGCCACAAGCTTTGAAAAAAGTTGCAAGAAACGCTGTAAAAAGAATTGAAGCTTGTATTCAAGAAGACGGCGGCCACTTCCAACATTTACTCTAAATGTAAGGTAGTGGATGGTAATAATAAAAATTACATTTACATTTACACATGCCTTTTTATTATTTCAATACCTACCAATATAAGGTTGGGTTGCGTTTTATATGGGACAACCTGTACAATAAAAATCTGAACAAAGCAAAACACTATTAAAAGTATAACGAATAAAACATAAATAAAAATCCAAACAAAGTACATGTAAATCAATAAATTATGAAACAAAACAAAAAGAAACAATAATCAACAAAAGATCCAATACATGCAACCTTTTCAGTCGTCTCACACCCTCACTGCTATCGAATAGGTTAACAGCCAGATGGTTTTTAAAAGTGTTAAGCTCAAAGTAAATACTTTGAGCTTTGAGCTTAACCGATGAATTTCTTCAAAAATAGATGGTATCCCTAGATAATTATAGATCTCCTTGTTGTTCGCAAACCATGGCGCCTCCGATTTGTTCCTCAGCACTTTGTTCTGGAATCCTTTGGATGATTTCGATACTGTTATTACTTGCCGTACCTCGTAGGTCTATATTGGCTTTAAAATCGCCTTATATAACAACAAATTTTATTCAACAACCAATCATTACGAAATTTTAACTGTTAACTTTTTTATGACCGCCCCTCCTCGAAATATTTACCATTTTTCAATCTTCATCACTACTACATCTTCCACTTCATTTCACTACTAAATAAATCAAGAACAAAAAAATAAAAATAAATAACCTAGAACTTCTTTTAGTAAATTTAATGGCATTATCTTTATCGGTAGATATTATCTACATCAAAACGACTTTTTCAGTTATCACCAAGTAACTAGCGGGAGACTAACGAGGCTCTAGCCCCCACCGAAATTGACAGCGGGGGCTAGAATTGTCAGCGAGCCCCTGAGGTTAAATCTAGTAAGTTGGGTCCAAAAAACCCATTTTTACCAATTTACATTTTCGTAATGTTAGTATAATATTATTTATATTATAAATCGGTACATAATCATCTCCCTATTTATTAATCCCTTTCTATACACCTTAACCCGCCATTACTCGACGAGTGAGCGCCGCGCTCACTCTGACGCAAGACTAATAAAAATAATTGATTACCGAAGACAGAAATGCAGCACTTGCTTATCGCATTCCAAACACATGCGTAGGCATCTATAGATGACGTTCCAAAAATCTTCAAAAATTTTTCAAGTTCGTTTGCCAGGTTCAGCTAGTCCTGAAAATAGGATGAAGTGAAAATCTTAGCGATGTATGATAATAATGTTCTGAATCTGTCCTCCAAGCGGAGTATCCAATTTGGTGCGAGGAAATAAAGTCATTAAATTTAAAATCCAATCTAGAAGTGAGCCAAAACTATTGCGCCTATCAAGTAGGGGGATGGAAGATCCCCCTACGTTCGTTCGTTTCTTTATCAATACATGGAATTATTACTGTTAATCCTGATAAAATTTTAGATATTTGGGTGCTAAAAAGATCGACGACTAGCTTTCTGATAATTCATCTCTTTTATTGGAGTGTGAAGTATAAATGTGGATTATGGAAAAAATTATATAATTACACTATAATTCTTATTTGCGCAGTAAATGATGTATTATATCTAAGCATATATTTTGTATTTTTCATATATTTTTGTATTTTTTCACGGCCCCCCGGGCCATAAAAAAAAATCCTAGCTACCTGCCTGGTTATGTGATTTTATATCATTGTTTATAAAAGATTAATTTGTATTACAATCTAATATAAATAAAAACAAATTATTTTAATAATAAAATTAAAGGGAATGATGAGTACTTAAAAATTTAACAACTGAAAAGTTATTTATTACTCAACCAAATTAATCTGTTGAATCAGATAAGTTGTGAATAGAACTCAGAAAGCAACAGCCTACATATAAATACCAAAAAGCTATTTACAGTTTTTTAAGTTCTGTACGCACATAGCACGGCCAAAACTGCGACGACGGATTTATTAATAATGTTTACTCTTTCATTTTTAATTCTTAATTTTTTTTAATTTTATAAGACAGTAAGAAAAGTGTAAAAACCCAATATTATTATTAATTAGGAATAAAATTTAATCGATAACATAAAATGAACCTATTTCTTGTCACATTTTAAATATCAGTACGATGTAAAAGTTAAGATAGGTCTATCATCTATAAAGTAGTAAGACAAATAAAAATAACAGACGGAAAGTTTGCAGAAAACATTGGGATTACGCAGAGCAGACCGAGGGATGGTAGCACAAGGTATCCACGATATTGGATACCGCGTGTAACATGTATCAAATTTTGAAATATGACAATTGGATACAACTTTTTTCATCCGAAAAAAAGTTTCTGGAAAAAGTACAGGGGTGAATAATTCTCTCTTACTCTCCCTTGGGACAAGACCCCGCCACAAGATCGAGGTTAAATAAAAACAATTTAAACCCGCAGGATCCCGATGGGTACAAGGTGTGGGAACAGCACTGGGGTGGTGAATGGAGAAATGACCAGCGGCATACTGTATTATTACCGTATGGTAAACCCGGCATGTTATGTTATAGTGGGAGAGGGATTTTAGTGGTTGACGTCCCAAAAAAAATGTTCTTTTTCTTAATATAAATTTTTATAAGTTACTTTTTTTTGTCTTTAGAGAGTACATTTTAACTGCTTATTTGACATCCATAGTTATCTGTTACGTACATTCAATTCTTTCGTCTTCTTTTCTTGTATACCCGAGAATCCGACTGCATTGGGATAGTCTTTTTAAAATTGAACTAATAAGGAATGCACTGCCTGGAGACAGTATTTTATTTATTATTATGTCTGCTGTCCATGGCGTTAATAATAATGAAGTAACTCAAGAGCAGAAACAGTCAGATAAATTCTGGAAAATAAGACTAAATACTACGAGCTTTCAAACATGCGTAATGCTATTACTCAGAGAGAAAGGTGTTAGCTTTAAAGAAAAAATAATTTCATTTACCGGCCAAGTCGCTGTTCGAAAAACTGCCGCCATGGTTAGGTTTAATTATTCTATATATTTTAATATTTGCTTATAATATATTTCAATATTATCTTAACTTGGTTTACCAACCATATTTGTACATTTAACAGTGATATATATATATATATATATATATATATATATATATATATTGATCAAAGTTAATGATATTATTTTTAACCTCCGGTCCACAGTTAAGTATTGCTTCAGAGGATGAGATGAATGATTTGTAGCGTGTGTGAAAATTCCATGCCCGGAATTCGAACCCGGGACCTCCGAGTAAAAGGCTGAGATGCTATCACTCGCGCCACGTAGGCCGGCAAAAAAGTTAATGAATAAAAGAAATTTAATGTTTTCAATTGTACCTACAATCATAATGGTCTAGGATTTCTTCTGTGTTGTTCGTGCTTCTAAGATAAGATGTTAAGATAATGTATGACTAATTAAAAATAATGTAAATTAAAGTGAATAAATGAGTGTTCAATAAACATTTCTGTATCCGGCAATTATTAGTGTATACGGTTTACATAACCAAGGTGTTAACACCAGTACATTTTATTTAGTCTTCCTGCCCGGATATATAAAAAAAAGACCGGACAATATAAAAATTATGATAAATATCGGATATATGTGAAAATTATGAAATGTAGATTATATAAAACATTATTATAATACGCTATAACTAGGTAGATTTAACTATACACAAAATGGATTTAACGACTGGATTGACAAAGTCTACAACAAACATCGCTATATTAAAGATATGTTCCATGTTCCCATGGGATTCTTCCGACAGGAAAATTCGCCGAGAGGAAGTGGTCCTCTACCGATTGCGGATTGTACATACGAGAGCTACACTCGTATATCTAATGTCAGCAGAAAATGCACCGGTATGCGTACGATGCAAGTGCCGCTTGACTGTGCGCCACATCCTTGTGGATTGCATACATTATGCGGCTTTGCCTTGTAAATTTAAATTGCCCAGTTTTTGTCACATCCTGGGCAATTATAAAGACGTTTTGGACCGGGTATTTTTATTTCTCCAATGTATTAATGTTTTATATACTTTTTATAGTGACATTTTCTTTGTTGGACGGTAGTTGTTAGGATTTTGTATTTAACTTTTTTGTTTTTAATATTTTAGTTTGAGTTTTAAGTTTGTTTTTAAATTTCTAATTTACGTCGTTTTATTCGATTTTATATTTTTTTTTTTATTTCAAATTTTTGTTTTCCGGGAAATAAAAATGTTTTTCGCTCACAAAAAAAAAACTACAATCTTCATTGGTGATTTTTGTTAGCATCAATTATGGAGTTTTTCGCTACAATAAAACTGGGTTCATAATTTACGCTAACACCATTTATCTATTTAATATTATTTGTGTAATTTAATTTTGTTGTTTTTTGACCATATTAGTAAAACCTCCATTACACGAATTTGGACATTTGCAGATAGGTCACAAGATGACAGCTATGCTTTGCAAGTCAAATTAAGTTCTTGATTTGCACAGCATATATAATTCCATTCAAATACAATTAAAAATTGACTTCGATGATGATACTTTGCCTTTAGATAGAGTAAAAGTAGAAGAAAATTTACGCATTTCTTTAATAATAGTCATCATAGGGTAACTAATCAAGAATATTCTGTATACACGTATTATTAATTTACCATTGTTTAAAGGCGACTTTCTTGAAAGGCATCATTTCTTTAACATATTTAACGATTTAATCCGCACTCGAAAGGATTTAATAAATATTCAAAAATTACACTACTTACACTCGTACTTAAGAGACGAAGTTTTTACTTGTTATTAAAATTCTTCCAATAACCAATAAACATTATAATTATTATAGCGTTAGATTTATTAAAACGATTTGAAAATAAATTTGATTGTATATTTTAATGAAGACCGCATTTAAAAAATATTCTTTAAAAGGAAAATCATTAGATCAATTCATTAATGATTTTTTTCATCTGACAACTCAGATGTAGCAATGCAACTACCGATTAACATATTTGAATTCGTTGTAATTCAAACAGCAAGGCTGTTATATTACAATACTGCCAGATTATGGAAGGATTATCAAACAAAGACTGTCCAAACTTTTCAAGTTTGCACAGCCTTTGTTTGATAATCTTGAAAATGTTAGTTTAGGTATCCTAAAACACACATTCTTTAAAATGTTAGTTTAGGTACTACAAACTCACAATACAATGTTGAAAATGTTAAGAGACAACATTACAACAATGCATTTAAATCTTATCGCAAACACCTTACCCCAAACGCATAATATCAAACAGAATTTACCTGAATAAATAATGCATTAGCTAGGTTCCAATACATACGTTTGAAATTTCCCATCTTAATCTGCCTCAAAATTTATTCTTTGCAGATCCTAGATTTAAGTATATATAACCCGATATTTTAATTGGAGCCCAATTTTATTTAGATTTTACCTCAGCTAGGTAATTCTTTCAACAACACTAAAAATAGGTTCTTATATCTGGAACGAGAACCATTCTAATCTTAAAAAGGGAATATTCTGCCTTTATGCAACAATACTTAAGTTTGTTGTCGGCTCAGCTAATGGTTTCTCTTAATGATATACTATTATTTGGACCTGTTGTCCAACAAGATCTATTCTCAATAATATTTACATTTAGAATGTCATTATGTTAGAACTCATAACTATGCCATCAGACATAGGAAAAATATATCGTCAAATACAATGTTATTATGAATGTTAATATGTTCGAATTCTTAAAATATATTATCAAATGTATTGTCAAATATTAGTTAAACCTAATGATCAATTTATACCGTGACGTGAATTTATTAATAATTGAATTACTGAAATTCAAAGATACCTCAAATGCTAAACGGCACTATATTTGAAAAATATAGCTGAAAATATCGTCTCCTCCCATGCTAAAGTAACAAATGTGAAAAACCCAATTTTTCAAGAGAGCTAAACAACAGTTTCAATGTTAAATTTTGAATAGGGATGCATATTCGTAAAAGTGAAATATACGTCCAGCTACTTCGTTAAGTAAACTTGATCAATTTATATTACTCCTGTTACATGTGAGATCGACGAAATACGTGTAGATGTCCCTGGAATTTTTGGAACCTGAAATGGTATCTACACAAAACAAAAGACTAATATTTGTTTTCTTCTACGAGTCTACGCTTTTATAATTGTTCAATAGTTTCAGAAGGGTTAGAATGACGGTACGGACGTAAAAACCTTGAGATAAGTAAGATTTTTAAAAAGTTTCCCGTCTTGAATTCTTTAGAAATTTTTCCCTTATCTCTTTTTAAAAAAAATCAGATTTCTTTTCTTTATAGATATTAAGATAATTCTTTATTTCTTCCAAATAAATAAGATAAGGCGCGTTCATTCCGTATTAATTTGCCTATGTAAATTTAAACAAGTAAAACATCTTTTTTGTCAGTGGAACCGTTTCTGCTTTTATTAATATCTCCCCTATTTAACTAATTTCCCCGGCTGCCTCATAAACCAACTCGACATTTTCCCCTCTCCTGACCGCTTTCCTCAGACAAAGCCGCGCTCCGTGTCAAATTTTCCAACGCATGCTTGTACCTTACTTTATCGATCGCAGACCACCTTAGCTTCGGTACCGGAAACTCTGTAATCGGTCGCTTTCGTTGTACTCTCAATTCGACGGACAAGTGATCCCAGAAATAGTTTGAAAATCGTTAACCGTACTCAAATGTTTTATTGATGTAAAGCGTAAATCTACAACCGAACTTCTCATACTCCCGAAAAAATCCATTCACCTCTCTCTTATCGCCCTATAAATGGTACCTCATTTACATTGCATTCACTCTCCATTACTTCGACCGGTACCTGTCGATCTTCTATTCTATTAAACAGTTTTGGCCGATATTTTCCATAAAGCTGCATAATCTTCCAAAAGTGAACCGGTACAAAATAAAAAATACACATATCGTTAACCCTTTTTATTGTCATAGCCGTCTCCCCGCTGGTTTCAAAAAATTACAAATTAAATCCTGCAAATTATATTTATAGCATTATAACATAGCATAATTCCATCTTTAGCCCTTCCATAACCCCCTAAACTTCTAACCTCTGGCATCCAGACAATTTTATACTCCTGTAACAAATTTTCATATCCCTCAACTGTTACCCCTAAATCTCACTCACATACAATATCATACTTCTTTATAAAATTTAAAAAAATCATGTAACCAAAACTTACTGCCAAATCTAGCTACTTTAGTGTATATACCTTTTGCTTGTATTTAAGATGGTGTATTTATCGCCGAGTTCCAATACAATGAAGTTCATAATTTCAATGTAACGTCATAATCGAATTACATTGATCATAACTTACGTTCACAGAGTTGCATAGGGTTTATTGAAATCTTGAATACAATGTACTATTTATTGTTTTTGTATTATTTTCTCTTGCTGTTAATAACAGTACAACTTACAGTTCTGCTGAGAATTAGGTTACTTATTACTTTGCGATATCTATCTTAGTTTCGTATGTCAGAGTAATTAAATATAATAATTCAACATGACAGACAACCCGTTCTTGGTCTTGTCTATAAAATGTTGACTACATATTTGCTGTAATTATCTTTTATTTAGAAATAAAAATTTTGTTACTATTATTAGTATTATGACATCAGCTTAATATCGTAACATCAACGCATTTTGACACTAAGTGTATATAAAACACCTAAATCACGCAGAAGTACACATTTAGACATCTCTTTCACTTTAGGATTTTCTTACCTGAAATGACCGACTTCAAAACAAGAATTATTGTATTTCGTCCACAATTAATTTATCCTTATAAGTAATCATAGCTTACACCAGATTACAAGCAACCTTATGAGAAATGGATTTTGTACCGCGTGAAAAATACAAAGTCCAACCACGATTTGAACCGAGAATCTTCGTGATGAGGGACAGAAATGATATCTCTTTGCTACAGAGGCTGTTATAAATTATTAACACAAAACTTATATGTTATTGATTCAACAAGCTGTGGGAAAAGTCAACCGTTCATAGAACTAATGCAACCGGTGTTAGGCGATGAGAATTAGAATATTTTAAAATTAATAATTTCAGGTAATTAAGAAATAGAAATTAATCGAGCAGACAAAAGTATCACTAATTTATAAAAGAATTTGAATATCAAAATAATTTTTTTTAAAACTATCTGTAAAAAATCTTAACGAATACATTTTTTTGAAAAGAAAAGGTAAAAAATAAACCACAACCAATTAAAATTGTTAACAAAACTTTTACGGTACTTAGATTTAAAAAAATAATGAAGATAAAGATGTAAAACAAAAATTATGACATACTTCTACCATTACCATATTTATAAAGGATTAATTTTTGAAAGTCATTGCGGAAAGATTACAGTATTGAAATCTCTACTGTCATGAAGTGTCAATGAAATGGAATTTATTATGAAAATAACTTTAACTGGCAGTGAACTTCTGAACTCAGATGCCGGAAGGATTGCACAAAAACTGAACAAAACTTTATCGGTTACGAATACCAGACAAAATACAGGGTTACGTTTGGTGAAATTAAGACCATTTTGTATTTCAAGAGTTCTAGCGTTCAAGTCCTAGTAAAACCAGTTATTTTTATACGGATTTGAATACTAGATCGCGGATACCGGTGTTCTTTGGTGGTTGGGTTTCAATTAACCACACATCTGGGGAACGGTCAACCTGGGACTATACAAGACTACACTTCATTTACACTGATACATATCATCCTCTGAAGTATTATCTGAACGGTAATTAGGCTAAACAGGAAAAAAAAACAGTACGTTTGTACAAAATTAATTAATAGAAATATGAATATTCACAACAATTTTAATTTAAGTAACAGCCACCTAATCGATCACATAATCTTCATCTTTGATGTTCAATGACCGTAAGCCAACCAGCAGTTTCACACATGACAAAATTTTATACTTATCCTTATATTTTAAACAGTCTTCTCGTAATCTTTATATTCAACTTAATGGAACCAGATCGTTCCAGAAAAGATATCGTAAACTATGTTTTAACATTTAACTAAACAGAATCATCTTTATTCAGAAAGGATGCTATTGCAAGAACCACCTTTATACTAGAAAAGCCTGATTTATTCAATATTACTCTATTTTAGAATTACATCTGAATGTTAGTTAAATAGTTTAATTATATTTGATGTTTTTTTTTTAAATATCTTTGTCAATTAACCAAAACAAATACCTTTTCAAAAATAAGTAGCTCATAATTACTCGTATATAAAACTAAACATACCAAAATATTAATACAAAACAATAAAATATTTACTAGCCAGTACATAAAATGCGTATTCAGGTCCCTCTGCCCCCCTGGACCACCACTGTGTTTGATATCTTCGCTGTTGTGAGAATATTATTTTGCAGATATTCATTAAAGAAAAAATATTAGTCACTTTTACATATATATATATATATATATATATATATATATAAAATTTAATAATGCCATCAGCATTAGGTTAAAAATATTCTTATAACATACTCATATATTTTTTATTTTTTCAAAGTAAAAATATATATTTTTAGCAGTGACACCTTAATCTAACAAATGGAAATTTTGACTCTCAGATTTGGCACATCTAGCTGAAAAAAACAGTTAACTCAATAATAATTTAAGAATCAACAATTGATTGTATTAAGTGGACAATTGCAAATGAAGATTTACTGCCTTTCAAATGCTGCGATAAGTACGCATTTTTTCAACTTCAAAATTATATAACTGATAATTTCTTTTTATCTGATAGTATTTTAGTTTTTATAATTATAATTTGATTAGACTAATTTTATTTGAGAATAAAGAGATTGTAAACAGTACTTTAAATTTTATTTAAATGGTCTAATAAAGAAATCAATGAGATGAAAGCTTGGTACTTACGTATTAACGCCACCGCAGCTACAGCTTTATTTAAAAACAAAGTAGTCAATCGGATTTCGGTGGAAAATGAGCCGAAACAGATTCAAAACAGAATATAAATGGTTATAAATATAATTTAACCAAACTTAACCTACGTAATTATTGCAATTATTTATTATTTAAATAATCAAATTGCAATAATTACTGAATTTATTAAATAAATACTCAAAAAATTGTGGTGTTAATTAGTCAAGGTTAGCGAGAGAAGTGAGCGTAGGTTAAGTTTGATTAAATTATATTTATAAAATAAATATTTATTTATTTATGTTAAACTCTATATCGGCCCATTTTCCACCGAAATCCGATTGACTACTTTGTTTTTAAATAAAGCTGTAGTTACGGTGGCGTTAATATGTAAGTACCAAAAGCTTAAATAGTATAACTGTAAAAAAATTCTTATAATTACATGTAATTTATGTTAACTTTTGTTGGTACGAATCAAAAGTGATACCAAAAAGTCTGATTATTGAGTTTCAACTATGTCTTAACTTGACTGCTGACAGAAAAGGTAAAAAAAATGTGAGATTTTTCAATATTTCCACCTAAAACACCACGAAAACATTTCATGAATATCTGATTTCAATTGATCAACGATATTTGAAATTTTCACATTTTTTAACACCACTGAACACCCCATTTCATTTTATTCTATATGGCGTAAACAATAGTATAATCAGTAATCAACTATTAATATAGCTGCTGATGCTGTGGCATTCCAGTTCAAACAAACAGAGTAGAATTTCTTTAAACCGTCCTCTGAAAAACGTCTCATTCCTGACCACCTTTAAATAAAGCAGAATTCTTTTTAATGTGAAATGGGAAGTCTTTTTTTCACTTGAATAACTTTATTTTGTAAAGAAGAAATGAAAGAAAATATTTTATTATAGAATTTCAGTGATTTGAATTTATATTTTGTTGATGGGATATGATTTTTTTTTCTTAGACTAGAGATAATTTGGTTTCAGTTCATTACATTTTTTCTGACACATAATACGTAATTTAAAATTGAATCTCAACTTAATATTCTGGCCTATAATGATAATATTCTTAATATTCTGGCCTATAATGATGTCTTGAAAGTAAATAATGCGGTAAAACTCTTTGAAAAGAAGTTAAATCGCTTTGAAAAGAAGTTAACTTCAATACGCTTATGTTATCTATCATCAGTGTACTATTTAGTTATTGTGTTCTGCATTTTTGAGTTTACTTTGACATAATTGGAATGAATACTTTGTTTAATATTATTATATGTATTTGAATGAATGATTTTTTTTTGGCTGAAGCCTGTATAAAGAGTTTATACAATTGCTTAATAATATAAAATATTGTTCCTTTATTATTGTTATCATCAGCAACACAAAAAAGACAAACATGAAATAAAACAAATACAAAAAAGAATAAATTCAAAATTATAGCTGAATAACAAAATCAAAATTCAATAGATTATGATATAGATTCATTATTAATGATAGATTACCCCCCTTAATTTCAAAATGTAATTACTACATAATTTTGTGCGTACTGTTTTAATAAAAAAATAACCAATTATAATAATAAAGATAGAAAATACAATAATATATAGTAAACAATAAGAATCATGAATCATAAATTTTTCATATATCATAGGTAGAACATATCCACCTTTCTTTTATATTAACAATTGCAACGATTCAAAATAGACATCATAAACTACGCTATTAATTATTCAGACCAGATCCTCAGGGGGCCCTCGCATCTGGCAACTTTGACTGTACATATTACTCTTACTTAGACAAAGCATTTGGCAAACCTCTTTTGTTTCTTAGCAACAGATTTTGTAATAATTAACTTATTACTGAGGTCCGAAGGTCCCCCGAGTATCAGCCGAGTGGCTTCACTTCAGCTTCCATCGAAGCACATCAATACCATTTTAATTTCATCTATACAATTATTTATTTCCTTTTTTAAAATTTTAATGTCAAGTTACATTATTAAGTCTATTTAAAATAAAACTGTTTAGCTGACTATCATTTTCACCAATAGTGCTATTTCTTACCTTTTCTGCAAAAGTCATCCACCAGTATTACAATAATTACAATAAATATAAAAACTTATTTAGAATTATTTACAAAAAACCAGTTGCTTCTTATTGTATATCTTCTCGTAAAAAATATATATTACGACTACCTTGTTAAACTGATAAAACAGTGTAAAACCATTGGTAAAAAATTAATCTGAACCTACTTTAAACCGTTATAAAAGACCATCTTGTAAGAAAATAATAATAGATGTAAGAGAATACATCTTACTTATTCAAATGTTTAATATAAACTTCACTATAGTGTATTTGTTCTTTAAGATTTATTTAAATATTTTTTAATTATGATTTACATAGATGGCAAATTTTTTTTTTTTTTGATTTACCAGTGTGAAAGCGTACTTTTTTAATTATAAAGAATTTACACTAATATTATTTCAGATTTTTACTTTCAATAAACTGCCTAGAAATAAGTTTAAAACAGACTTGACAGAAAAATCAGTAAGCAATACTCATGGATGTACAGTATTCTAAGATTACTAAGAATCAAATTAATTTTTTTTAGCATAACTACAGAAAAATGTAAACAAATTAAATTTTTTAAAAATCATTTGAATGATTGAAAAGAAAATTAAGACAAGCAAAAGAAAACTCCAACAATGAAGTTTCAACAAATCTGTGCCTGTTTGAGAGTGCATGAATGAAAGAAATACTACTTTAAGATTAATTATTCAAACTACAGCTTTTCAAGCAGCAAGAAAACTAGAATTGTAGGAAGGAGAAAAATTTTGTGGGGAAAAAATAAATTCAAAGCATTCAGAGACAGACTTGAATGCTTAAAAAAACCACATGACCATGAATGGAATTAATTTTGCATCAAAACTTAATGATATGACAAATTGTTGAGTAACAAAATAGAAGAGTAAACAAGTTTCCATTGAAGATAAAATTAAATAAATGGTGGTGTCATAATGTAACCTGTAATCTTATGAGCGATGATATTTTTAAATAAATTAATAAGAAATATGCTATCGGTATACCTCACTCACAGCAAGCTTGATAAGTTTCTTCTTTTGACTCCAGACATGTTGCAGCTATCATTTAATGGTATATTGTCACAAATTACGTGGATATTGATTTACTTATTTATCCACTCGGGCAGCTAATGCCCAATTGCAGATATCACCCTCATTTTCTTTAAAGAAATGATTTTGTAACTTATGAGAAACACCAAATATGACTGGTATTCAAACCCAGCACCTTCCAGTTGGAAGATGGAGACAACCACTCAGTCATGAAGGTCAACATATGATTAATTATGGTAATCCCATGTTACATTTTTATTTATTTATCTATTTTATCTTTTTGGAGTCTTGTTTTTTTATTTTATTTTTCGTAGAAAATAAAATCACATATACAAAGTGTGCATTTTTTACCAAAAATAAATATACCATAATGTATTTGTATAGACTTAGGTTTCATTCATGTTACTTAAAATTCGCTATTAATGACAAACATTAATTTTCATTTAAATTAGTACTTTTAAAATTTAAACACCTTCAGCTTCGGTCAGATTCACACTTGGCTCCAGATAATTCAACTCCGTTGAACACATTTCCTTATGTTCAGTTCACACATTTCCTTATGGATACAACCGGCTCCTGTCGACATCACTCGACTCTTTACATTCCACTCAGCTCCTTTTGGATGCACTCTGCTCCGACCACATTATATAAGCAAGCTCCTCACTTCATTTAGTCAGTCCTATTCCAGTCTTCGACGAGACTACTACAAGTCTCTAAGGACTCATCAAGTCTTATTTCACTCATTACATTTATTAATATGATAAACTTACATAAAGATTTACAAGTTATTAATGTTATACAAATAAATGATACTTACAATTACATAAAATAAAATAATTATAATTACAAGAACTCAAAGACTTAATTTATTAAAAGAAGCAGCAGCACCGCTTTTTGACATACATTTTTAATGATCCTCTGATCATGAATATATATAAATCTTCAATTTGAAGAAACATCATTCAAGAATCTTCATATTCAATAATCTACTGCGTAAAGGGACTCACAACATCTAAATCTACATCATTTGTGTAACATCTTTCTTAATTTACTTTACATTGTTACATCATTATTGTAATATCATTTAATTTATTTCACATTATCAATAATTTACATTAATTTAAATTACTGTTATGGAAAAGGAACAATTAATTAAGGGAGTCAATATAGGCCTCTATAACTAGAATTGCCACATTTACTGACAAATTTGATCCTTCACAACGCGATAGTCACGCCTTGCAAATTAAGTTAAGGAATCTTCTTGATTTACAAGGCAAATATGACACCATTCAATCAAAACTTGAATTAGATTTTGACGATGATGTTTTACCATTGGATCATGAGCACATCAAGGAAAACTTGTATACTACAGAATGCAAATTGCAAAATTTAATAAACCTCTATTTAGAGGTAATGTGTAAGAGTGGTAGCACTATTTTAATATATTTATTGATTCAGTTCACAAAAGAGAGTAATATTAAAAACTTACACTACTTAACATTCTTTTTTAAAGGATGAAACTTTAGCTAACATTAAAAATTTGCCATTGACAAATGAAAATTAAATTGTAGCATTAGAATTGTTAAAAACACAGTTTTACAACAAATATATAATTGCATGTCATAATGCTGAGCGCATTATAAGATAAGATTCTATAAAAAAGGAATCGATGGATAATTTACCATTTCATCATGTGTGAATTCACTTAAAGCGATGCAACTTCCTGTTAATATATTTATCCTAGTTCAATTTCTAACATCTAAATTGGATTATAACACCTCAATATCATGGAAGTAAAGGTTCTCAAATGAGAGGTTTCCCACCTTTACAGACTTTATTGAACTTCTTAATTCTAGACGACATTTTAGAAAACGATTTTTAGAAAATATTAACAAGTTCCCTTCAAACATGCAAATAAATACAGAAAACAAAATCAAGGAACAACGTCATAAAAATAAAACAGATCTTTAACCAAATGTTTTAATTTAAATCCTAATAAACAATACAGAAGACATAATATTAATTATTATACAAAATTTTATCAGTATTATTTATACAATTTTTATCAATGTTCATTTTATAATTCAAATTATTACTTATATCAATGTAAGGAATTCTTAAATTTGTCCGTAGATAATCGTAAAACTTTGGCAAATAATAATTGTTGTTTTAATTGTTTATGTAAGGGCCATTCTATTAATCAATGTTTAGAATCTAAGTAAGATTCGTGATAAGAAGCATAATACACTCTCATTCAAATGGACAAAATTAATCATTCTAAGGTAGATGGTAATAAGCCTGAAAGTATAACCAATTGTTCATTTAAAAATCAGTCAAATGAAAATATAATCGTGTCAAAAGTTGTATGTAATACTACCGTTATGCATGGTAATATGTATGTATTCATGTAGATTACTGTTAGATTCTGGTTCACAAACAAATTTTTGTATATTTAGTTTTGCCTGCAAATTGGGTCTTAAACTTAATAAATTTAATCTACCCATTTCAGGGATAAATAATTCATCAGTTCAATCAAAATACAGTGCCATTGCACTCACGTTATTAAAACTTTTCGTTCAAGGTAAAATGCGCTGTATTACCAGATATTTCTGACAGCTTTCCTTCACCCGCATTTGAAATTTCTCATTTCAAATTACCTCATAATATATTTCTGGCTGATCCCAGTTTCAATATACCAAATAATAATGATGTACTAATTGGAGCTCAATTCTACTTGAATCTTATTCTTCCTGGGAAATTCATTCGTAATTTCAGATATCCTATTATACAGGAAACTAAACTAGGATATATAATTAATGATCGCTTTCCTAATAACATTGAGGGCAACAATAATGTCGCATCTTTTCTTGTACGTAACACTCATAAAAATCTAGCTACTATACTTGAGAATTTCTGGAAACTTCAAGAAATTAATACTGGTGCTTCAGGCAATGAAACCTCAATATGTGAAAAACATTTTCATACCAGTACTACTCGAAATAATCAGGGAAAATTTTTTGTCATTACCACTCAAGGCTAATAACATTCAACTAGGTGATTCCTTCATTAACACTAAAAATAGATTTTTATCTTTGGAAAGAAAGCTAAGCAACAATTTCAACCTTAAAAAAGACTATTCCGCTTAATTACAGGATATTTACATTTAGGTCATACGTCAGTACTCAACTCTGATGATTTGTTAATTAACAAATCGAATGAGAGTTTAAATACCATCCAGTATTTAAACTCTCAAGTTTCAATTTTAAAATTCGAGTTGTCTTTGACAGTTAAGTGAAAACTACTAATAGTTTATCCCTCAACGATACTCTTTTAGTTGGACCTGTAGTTCAACAAGATCTAATTTCCATATTGTTTAGATTCAGAATCCATAATTATGTCATTACTTCTGACATAACTAAAATATATCGTCAAGTATTAATTAAATCTCGTGAATCAAAATTTACAACGTATACTCTGGTGTGATTCTCCAGATCAGGAGATAAAACACTACACATTATGTACAGTAACATATGGGACCACTTGTGCACCATATTTGGCCACACAGTGTTTACTTCAAATTGCAAATGAAAATAAATTTTCACTTGCATGTAAGTCCGTTTGAAATGATTTTTATGTTGATGATCTTATAACGGGTTCAGAAAACTTTGATGAAGTTATTCAGTTAAAAATTGATATTTCTAAATTATTACAATACGTTTTTCCACTCCATAAATGGTTTTTCAATAACAGCAGCATTTCTACTTCTGAACACAATACTTCCATCCCTTTAAATCAAAAACAGAACTTATGTACTTTAGGAATTCTATGAAATAATTCCTCAGATAAGCGCTACTTTTCCAAACTACTCATTCCACTGATCCTAAAAAACGCACTAAAAAAAATATTCTGTCCATCATAGCAGGTGAATTTGATCCTTTAGGTCTCATTGGTCCAATTGCTTTCTCACATAAACATTTTATGCAATCATTGTAGCAACTTAAAAAAATTAGCTGGGACGAAAACATTAGCCAATATGTTACTAACCCAATGGCTCAATTTATACAACCAGATGAATTTGATTGAATCCATTAAAACAGATCATTCTATCAAACCCAACATTAATAGCAGAATTAATTCCAATCAAATACATGGATTCCTCTAATGCGTCCATAAAGGACTATAGCTGTTGTGTTTACGTAAGAACTGAGTACACTAATAATACAATTTTCTCTAATTTACTTTGTTCAAAGTCAAAATTGACACTCTTAAAACAAATTATACTTCCAAGACTTGAACTTTATGGTGGTTTACTACTTAGTTTTTTATTGTTAAAAATAATTAACGACTCAAACATATAGTTGGACAAAATACACTTATATAGATTCTATGATAGTACTACATTGGATTCATGGACAAGCATCTAACTGGAAAGTATTTGTCAGCAATAAAATTTCTGAGATTCAACAAAATACCACAAATGCTAATTGACAATACATTAAATCCTTTGACAATCCAGACATATTGACTAGAGACTGTTTACCAAGTAAGTTACTTGACATGTCACTTTGGTGGCATGGTCCTCATTGCCTTTATAGATTAGGAGGCAGCTACAGAGAAGCAACTGATGGGAAGATGAGGTCAGAAGGAAAAGTCTAACGTCGTCTGTAAGACTTAAAAGATTAAAATAAGAAAGTTCAAGACCACTAAGTGGAAGGAATTATGCACCAGTATGGATAAAGATCCATGGGGAAACATTATAAAATTGTGACAATAAAAGTTTGGGCATGCTCGCCAAATTGTAATAAACGACCACCTACTCAATGTTTAGAGATATTATTTCCAAGTAGAGTGTGCTCTGAAAGAGAAAAACTAGTACAGACTCGATACCTCTTTTCACCTTGCATGAATTGTATGAGGTATGTGCAAAAATGAAAATAGGAAAGAACCAGGATTGGAGAATATAGTGATACAAGTGACAAGGACTGTGATGCAGGTTTCTATGCTTAAGGTGTTCAAAGCGAAAAACTATGTGCTAAGAAATGAATAAAACCATTTGAGGAGAAACAAGCTAGAGTTGTTCTACTAAAGAAGGGTAGACCCTTAGTAATCAGTAGACCTGATGGTGACCCAACAGCATTTTGTTACTTGTACTTACTAAGTAATTCAGACGTTATTGGAAAAGATGCTGGTTTTACGACTAAAGGCTGAGATCAAGCAATTATTGCACAATAACAGTGAAGTATATGAGCTAAAAATGCTTCATGAATATATTCCAATTTGTGATAAAGTACAAAACTGTTTCATTCTACAGTCATGTAAAAGAAAGTGTTCAGTGAGTTCATCATGAACAGGAGAATAACATCATTAATAAAAATAACATAATTTAACTGATAAAGATATAAGCTAAATTTCCTTTACAAGTAGCAGATGTAAATACTCCATTTATAAAGTTTGCTACTAATTTTATAATTGCAATCTCATTTCAGTAATCACTTCTTAAGTTTATATAAATTTTTTTTTTGTTATTTAAATTTCATAGAATAAATATTTTAAACTCATTATTTATGACATAGTTTATTTATTTTTTAAATAGTTTGATACTATAGAGTAAATAAATTGCATTTGTAAGAATTTTAATGTATGTAAGAGCCCTCTCAATAACATTTATCGAACTGAAAACATGTAACAATAATTATAAAATAGATTTTAAAATGTAATAAATAAGTTTAAAAAAAATCATTAATTAACAAATGAACAATATTTACTCCATAAAAGAATTTATAGAGTAATTAATAAAAATAAGTAATAAATTTATGTTAAATTTTTTTATTATAAGGCCAACAAGGCTAACGAGTTGTAAAATTACAAAGTGTATAAGCAATGCTTTAGAGTTAGATTTTGCTGCTAAAAAGAAGTGCCTCCACATGCTGTATTAGTACAGCACTTACCAACAATAATTTGCTTCTATGATTCTGAGTTCCTATGCACCACGAACAGTATTTTACAACACTGCATGTTATGTAGATCAGTACAAAAATTGCAACTGATACTGCAACATGCAATGCTGTCTATGAACCCATTCTTGAGGACCGGCGAATATCCGCCAAAAAGATAGCCCAGACACTGGACATCACCAGGGAGCATGTTGGTTTCATTATTACCACAATCCTAGTCATGTGCAAACTTTCAGCGAAGTAGGTGCCCAAATGTTTGAACTATGATCAGCCGAAGGAACGAGTTGAGAAATCCAAAGCCGTTTTGCACTATTTTGAAGCTCTAGAGACCTTTTTGGCTAGATTAGTGACTGAGGATGAAACTTGGCTTCACATTTATTATCCTGAAACCAAGGAACATTCAAAAGAAAGATGTCACTGCGGTTCCCTGTGGCCGAAGAAGTTCAGCCAGAAGAAATCTGTCAAAAAAGTGACAGTGTCCATTTTTTTGGGGACAAAGAAATTATTCTGTTTGTGGACTACTTACCTCAGGCATCTAGTATAACCGAACCATATTATGCTAACTTGATGGACCAGTTGAAGGAGGCAATTAAGAAGAAACATGGAGGGAAGTTGGGGCAATTAAGAAGAAACGTGGAGGGAAGTTGGGGCAATTAAGAAGAAACGTGGAGGGAAGTTGGCCAAAGGCATCCTTCTACTGCATGACAATGCACCTGCGCACACGTCTAATGTTGTGGCTGCCGAATTGATGACCTTGGGTTTCCAACTGGTCAACCACCATCCTAGCCCCTGGCTAGTTCTGGTGAACACCAGACCTAGCCCCTATGGACTGTTATCTTTTACTGAACTTGAAAAAAACACCTGAATGGTATTCGTTTTGAGGACATTGCCCTGCTGAGAGCTGGTTTCGCCCCCAATCACAGGACTTTTTTTCTTATTTGCACAGACTAGAAAAGCTGCGGCAACAATGTACCAAGAGCAGCAGTCTCAGGGGAGAATATATTGAATAAATGGATAATTTCAAAACTCTATTCTTTATTCTCTAGGCAAAGCCAGGAACTTCTCAGCATCCCCTTGTAATTCATACCCATACATTTCTCCCAACAAACACATTTCATGGAACCTCAAAAAAAAAAAAAATATATATAATATATACAAGTAACTCTAGAATAAAAAAATACCCAAAATTGCCCAAGACGATTCAATAAATATGAACGTTATATTTTCAGCACAATTATTTCAGGCTTGATTCAAACATGGTTAAAACTCTCTGAAATTGATAAAAGACATGTAAATTGTTATAGTCTAAGGGTATGTGTATAATGAAGGCAGATTCTGACAGCCAGGGCGAACAGAATTCCAATGTTTTTAAACAAGAACGCTCACAGTTGTGGCAGACACTGGACACTTACACACTGATCATCTAAGTCAGGCAATTTGCTGGAATGAAATGTTCATTAATGAGCATTTACTTATTTTTAAAATACTTATTTTTATGACCGATTACTGTTTTTACTTTATATGGTTTAATGATTTTATTTTTTAATAATGGATACGGAAACAATATTACCAAAAGCATTTTTGAAAACTACACCAATTCTTGAGTAAACAATTTTAAATTTTTTCCTAAAATGAAGTAGAAAGTTTCTCCTAAATTCTAAAATAATCAAAACACTTCAGGATTTCTCTTTAATTGACGATAAACATGATAATTCTTATTTACTATAAGCTTCTCTCAACTTATCAATAGGATAAACAGTTAATTTTTTTTTTTTTTTAATTCTGTAGTTCTGTAGTAACAAAACAGCATTTTCATCAGTCAAGTACATGACTGACAATGAAACTATTACTGTTTCTGTTTCAGCCAATCTCCTCCATTATGTGACCGACAAACTGCTTGTTAGCACCGGCTATTACAATCTCACATCCTGGCTGAACTATGCACTTACCCTAAATATGGGAAAACCAAGATAAACTAAAAAAAAATATAATTAACAATATGTAAATATATACAATGTGATGTGTGAGTAATACTCACCCACTTGGAGAGGTGTCATTAAGTCATTAAATGATCAGATTTCAAATTAATAATGAACAAAGTAAATACTGCAAAAAATTACATATGAACCATAACAAAAATACAAATTTATAAAGTTAAGGAAATTGATAAAATTATCTTTAGTCTGACTAATACGTAGTTAATAACAGTGTACATTTAATTAAAATAATCACTAGTACCAACAATTAATAGATTAACAATTCAGAATGTTAAATATTCAATTAGAAAATAAACAATTACTGAAATAATGAACTGAATGTGTTGTCAAAAAAATGTTTTAGAATTACATTGGACCATTTGTAATACACTTATTAGTTGATAGGAATAACAATAGATGATCCTTTAAATAATGATACACATTAAACCTTAATTACCTTCTACACATAAAGTGCATCAATTAGAGAGGCTAAGATCATACCACACACTATTTGCTCAACCCAAAGAATTATTTTGATCATTTAATACTATATCTGAACATTTATAAATTAGTATTATTATTACTAATATCTATAAAACAATTTAATTATTGTATTTGTTAATTATTCTATATTTTAACAATTAACAAATATTAATCACTAAGCTAAAAAGAATATTAAGTTATTAAAAGACAGCTAATATTAAAGGAAATTAATACATTGCTATAAAATTTATGAAAAAATGAAACCTTTTTTTTTCAACGTTCTTACAACAAATTTAAAATATCACCTTAAAGAATACATTAAAAATAAACATTTTTTGACAATACCACCATTATAAGTTTTTAAAATATCGTAACAGGTAGAGAAACTTCCATAAATAGAAAGTGCCAGAATAAGAAAAAAGAAAGAAAATGAAGAATAGTGATTGACAAATAGATAAATGAAAAATCCAGAATAAACAACAACGAAATGTTTTTATAAAGAATCTCTAGAATAATGTAGATGGTTCAGACAACAGAAATTATTGCGCTTGTACAACAAAAGGTAGATTGGCTGCTGTTACTGCAGAGTCAAGCCCTATGCCCAAAAGTATAAATACTGCAGAGGACCAGTGAAATTTAATATAATGTGCGATAAAAGCAAGGAATGCATACTGAGTGTCCTTGCATTTACCACACACTAAATTAAGTAAGTGTTGGAACACTTTGTTGCCTTGTGGAAATTTGTTTTTAAGTTGCGTCATAACCCTTTCCTTTAGAATCTTTATATATCCATCACTTTCAACATACCATCTACTGGAAGTAACGAACAAGGGCCTTCAAATGTGAAACACCCCAAAACATTTTTCTATGGAAATGTTTAACTGACTGTTGGATATGAGCCAGTGATATATTTTCATCTAATGCTTCTCTGATATAGGGAATATCAAAAAGTGAATTGTCAGAAAGCATAACATTTTTCCAGTCTTCTTTGGTCCAGTTAGCATGTGCTTCATCCAACAAGACATTTTTTTAAATTTCTGGTGTTAAAAGCTGCTTTTTAGATGGCCGACAAGTTTTCCGTCCAGGTGCAAGAATTCGGCGCCTACCAATTATCAAGCATAAATCTGTTCCACTGGCTGCTAATTCTAAATTTAAATCCACAGCAGATAATTTTAGATCAAGTTTACTTTTTCTTACTAATAAATGGTCCAGTGTGGTAGTATTTTTTTCTTTTATAGCCACATTTACCATTCCTTGAGGTGAAAAGGAACCAGTTTAAAAGCAATATGTTGTGTCATACTGATACTCCCAGAAAGAGAAAAAAATTTTTGAATGCTTTCTTGGAGTTATTTCCTTTTTTGTATAATCAAGACACACAGAAATAAAAATACAAAAATATGATTTTGTAATAAAAAATGAAATAAACTTTCACAAAACACTATTTATAACATGAAAATTGGATTTGGTCAAACAGCAGAACCTCAAAATAGAAATAAACAATAAAATTCCATTTATTTGGATTAATTCACATAGTATTATATATATTCAAATAATTTTAATGATTAATCCAACAAATCCTTATCTTAAAATAAAAAAAAACCTTCATAATCAGAATATTCTGAATTAACTTGATAAAGACTTAATTTAAAAGAAATATTTAGTAATTTTATTGATAAGATATATAATCAATAGATTATACTTACACAAAAATCTGTGTGCTGTCTATCGTTATAATGATTATAGGTTATCTGACATGAATAAAAAGCTACTATAAAAAAAACATAGCAATCCTTAAGAATAACAAATAACAAGCATCCAATAACAGGCTTTTAAGGAAAAATTGGGAAGAGTTTGCTAGTGCCTTCTTCACTGAATCAAATGTATTGTTGTACATCAGCATTTCAAGTCTACCGAAATGCAGATGATGATCAATCAACCTTATAAGTGACTTGTAGGTTACATCATTATTCTCGGAGAACTCTTGACAAGTACCTCTGATACTTTACTCATATCACGGTCATAAGAAATAGTAGATATTTGTAAAGCAACATATTAATATCTCTTTTTACAGTGAATCAATGCACAATCTACAACAATGCTTTAACTCAGCAAGGAAATAAAATAATTATTTTATTTTTTTATATTTTAAAAAACTTTAAAAACTGATGATAATGATGTTCAGAAACTGATTATTTTAATATATCTTTAAAGTGACTTTTTAAACTTGTTAAAACACAAGTTCTGCTAAAGATGTTATAAATGTGTTTTTTTTTTAAATAAATAAATAAATAAGTATGAAAATCATTTCAGAACTCAAAGATTGAAACATCCTAATGGCTTCTAGTCATTATCAATGACAGAGTACTGAAATTTACATTTTTGTCACTAAGTAAAATTTTGTACCTTGATTGCATCTCTACTACATTAAATAAATATATTTTAATAAATAATAACAGGAAATTCAAATCTGAATAATTAATACACAATAGCAAAAAATAAGAATATTTTGCAGATATTAAACTCAGTTAATTATTTCACTGCACCAACAAACTAAACTACATTAACATTTTATAATATTATAAAACATTACTTATATAATGTGCAGATAACAAAGCCAATTACAGGAAGCTGATATAATAAAGTTATGTCATAAATAAATATAAATCTACGAACATTTTTTACAAGCTACATTAGCTTATAGTCATACATAAGCTTATAGACTTTTTCAGTAAAATTAAATTTATAAAAAAATACAATTTTCTTAAATTTATTAAAAATATGAGTATATAAAGCACGCAGTAAGGCCGCAGCAGCAGATAATTAGCTAGGTGATAGAGAAGAAAGCGATTCAAAGGACCTAATAATAATAATAAAATACATAATTATTTAATAAATTCAAGGATAGTACTAATTCTACTTTATGGATAAATGTAGCTAAATAACCATTAAAAAAATACACAATTACACATTAGTCCACTAATAAATTGCACAAATTTTGAAGTAGAAACCCAATAATTTAAAGTGAATGTATATTGTAATTAACTTTGTAACAAACTCTAGATGACTGTCAGTTAAATATAAACTGGACTTTTGTCTTTTCATATGAACATGAAAGGGCTGGTGCAGAGGGACATTGATGGTGGAGACGTGGGCAAAGGATCAACACTCCAGCAGCCTCAGCAATCACGTTTCTCTAATCAGTAGCATCATATCAGAGCAAGAGGTTCATCATCAGTTACGCAATGTATTATCATGAAGTTTTTTATAATCCTCTGAAATTTTGACTAAACTGTAAACATTAATTTGGAGATATGAAGTTACATACTGAATTCTACAACTGAGCCAGTAAATTTAAGCTTCAGAAAATGAGTCACAATAGGTATTCAAGAACAAGTATGACGGATGACATTTAATTGATCTGTGATCTAACTGAAGACAATCTTCAGCCTTATGGCTGAAGAAATTTCTTTGAACATGGGTGTCAGTCATGGAAATGCTCATTCCATTATCACAAAGCACCTTGGGTTCTGTAAACTCTATACAATGTGGATTCCAAGGCTTTTACCCAAAATCACAAATGGAACCAACAAAAACAAAAAAAATGAAACTGATTTGGAAGGATGGAGTGGTGTAGGAGTAGAAAGCCTTGTTCTGTAAAGGCAAAAATGCATCCACCAGCTGGAAAGTCCTCGCAGTCATCTTTTGGAGCAGGAAAGGCATGTTGCTCATCAATTGTCTCCACAAATATCAAACTGTGAATGCTGCTTACTAGTGCAGATTCTTGGGCAAAGTTAAAGCTTCCTACAGGAAGAAAGATGCTGAATCTCTGATCAACGTGGTGGAGTGGTAGTGTCTTGGCCTTTCATACATAGGTCCCAGGTTGGAATCCCGGTCAGCATGGCATTTTTCATACGCTACAAAATTCCATTTTCATATCCCACACTTCACACAGTCGTTAGCACTTGGGATAAACTGGATGAAATTTATTAGGAAACCTTATGACATCAACGATACAGACAAACCAGATTTATCCCCCTGCATTTTATTTCTGTTTGGGCCACTGAAGGAGGCACCAGAAGGACATTCATTCAGAAGCAACAATGAAATAGAGGAGTTTAGGCAGAATTGGCTGTAGAATGTCTGCAAACCTTTTATAAAGAAGGGATCCACAAGCTCTTCTTCATACATTGGGAAAAATGTGAAGAACTTTGGAGAGACTATATAGAAAAGCAACAGATACACAATGTAGTTTTATTCTCAACTAATAAATTTTAAAAACAAAAGTTTAATTTATATTTGACTGACTTACTACAACTACCTGCCTGTGATGCTGTGTATTGTGCAGCACAGTGTCACCCATACCTTTTCAAGAGAGACTTAGTAAATATTGCTAAGAAAGCAATATTGTGCTTATTTGTTTATGAATATAACAAACGGTATAGTGCAATTTTACTCATTACAGTACAAGTCATTAAATAAATATACAAACAAACATACCTTAAAAAAAATTAATAAAATTGATGATACTATTAAAATGTATAGTATAAATACTTGTAATCGATCTTACAACTACTATCAACTAAGATTTACAACTATTATCAACCTACATCGTTGAATCCTATATTTAAAAAAACTTTTTAAAAAATGTTGGCGTACTTTTAAAGCTACATTTTAACTTTTGTAGTTTTAAATGTTTAATCTTTTAAGATTAAAAAATCTTTATTTTAACCTATTCTTTATGTAATGTAAGATACGTTTTTATATTAACTTTTAAATAATACAAAAGCTTAAAACAAAAACTTTACTATACAATCACGATTAAAAATCATATTCATTTAATTACCGCTGAAATATATATATAACATGTATTTTAATCTCTAACAAACACCAATTCCTAATTATTGCTTATTTTCAATAGAATTTTAAATGCTTTATTTTATTAAATACATACAATGTAATAATTAAGTACGTAAGTTTTACACCTTCATAAAAGAATGAAATAAAGTATCAAGAAAAAGTTTAATTTTAGATAAAGAATAAAATAATAAACTCCATTTATGTACTTACATCATAGATTCTAATTTCTACAAAGATTTATTTGAAAATCTTCTATATTACTGAATTAATTCTTAGCAAGCAAAGCACATTATTATTATAAAATGATTAAGCTATTTATTTTATCATTATATACAGAATCAAATCAAACTGTTGTGAAAAAGTAAAGAAATTTCTTTAAAATTATCATTACTTAATTGATAAATATGTACACTAATCGTGTAGTAATTCCAAACACAATATTAATCAAACAAAATTGCATAATAAATCTCTTACCAAATTAACAAACTGTTTATTTTTTATTTTTTTTATTAAAAAACAAAACACTTATGGTAAACAGTAGAATAAATCTAGCTACCAAAGACTTCATCCTCAACAGACTGCTAATGAAGTGAAATATTAAAAGTGTGAAAGTAGGCAACAAGATCTCTCTTTCTCTTTGACCAAAATTAAATGGCATCAATGAACCACACTTAGAAATCATTGTACAAAATTACATAAAAATCAGTTAAACCAGTCTGAAGATATCAAATAAAAAACGCTTATCCCCCAAACCTGGATGAAATTTCTCAAATACAAATCTGTAAATAAGGTAATGAGACTAGTTCAGAAAAACTTTTTATTTACATTCCAATTATATGTTGACTCTATACCTTCGAAATAGTTCCCTTGGGAAGCCACGCAATGCTTCAAACAGTTTTCCCAATCTTCATAATAATGTCGGAACTCAGAAACCGGAATATCCTTCAGATAGTAGGATACATTTTTTAAATATTTTCTACTGTTTCAAAATGGTGTCCTTTGAGGTGTTTTTTAATGTTGAGAACAGAAAAAAGTCAGCCCTTATTCACCAGACTTGAGTACCAAGTCTGGTGAATAAGGTGGTTGAGGAACCACAAGAATGTTTTTCTTTGCCAAAAACTCATTAATTTGAGAGTGTAGTATGACAAGGTGCAGCTCCGATAAGGTGGCTGATCTCACGCAGGCAACTCTTTTTCGCAGTCTTTCAAGAATTTCTCTATAAACATATTGATTTACAGTTTGTCCTGTAAGAAAAACCTCTTTATGGACAATGTCATCACTATCGAAGAAAAAATTAGCATGATTTTGATTTTTTATTTGCTAATTTTAGTTTTTTTAGACATAATTGATTCCTGGCCATCTGAAAATGCTTTAAACCAACTAAAAACTTAGGCTCATGACAGAGTGTCATCTCCAATGCCTTTTTCAATTTTCAAAAAGTTTCAGTAGCATTCTCACAGAGTTTAACACAAAACCTGATTACACAACGTTGCACAAAAACTGTATCAACTCATTTTTGTAACGCACAACAAAAACTTGTTTCATAAAAAAAGTTTGTTTACGTCACATGTGGCAACAACAGAATAAAAATATTAATGCCTAATATAAATCAGCTGTTCTTATAACCATATGTTTACTAGTAACTCTACAGTGTTGCCACTTTGGCTACCAAAAAAAACTAGTCTTATTACTTTATTTATAGACCTCGTATACGATAATGTAATGGAGTCATCTAATTAGAACAAGAATGTGACTTTAAGTTCAGAAACGACAAACAGAAAAAGTTTTTTTGCCCCCACCAAGGATAGTGTTTGGTACTGAATAATACCAAACAACATCAGAAAATATCTTAGTTTCTTATGGGCATTAAATTGTATGATAAAATTTACCTACCCTACGATTAAAATTTTTAGACATGGGACCCCATATTATCTGTATCTCCCTAGCCCCCTGCCACCAAAGGCAATGGAAATTAAAGGTGATGTTTCCTACTCATATACGGAAATCATTGTGCCAAATTTTATACAAATCTAAACTGAAAATATCAAACTTAAAAATAGGCCAACATACACATATACATCCATCTTTCTGGAAACTTTCAATACTAAAGTCTGTGTGTTTTTTATTAGAACTCATGAAACATCAAACTCTGTAAACTGTACAGCAATACGGGAGAGTAAAAATTAAATAATTCATCTAACCTACTTTTACGTCATATTAGCTAAACCAACCAACATTTCACTACCTTTCAAAATAGTCCAGCTCTTTAAAAAATGTTTTAATTCATAAACATTTGTTGAAAACAACATAGATTGTGAATTATAAAACATAAATTATCTATTTATGTCAAAGGAAAATATACAGGAGAGACAAGAAAATTTCTTAACAAACACCTGAATGTATCTTCTTGTACATCTATTTTTCATCAAGGTCTAACGAGGTGAATTTTTTAAAAGTTCTATTTTTTCATCTTAGATATTTGAAAATCTCATACTATATAAATAATAAAACATATTTTATTTATAATTTTAAGTTATAAAAATCTACCTGGATCTATATATGTAAAGATATAACAAACAGCAACTGCCCCTATGACCAAAGAATAACAATGGCTCCCTAAGAATAAAAAAATAGTAATTTTATATAATTTTCAACATGGACGGTCAAGAAAAAAAAATCTTAGAATAAATTATGACTGTCTTATTTTTTTAAATCTATGAATTACATTTTTATGTGAAAGTAATAAATAGACTTCAGCAAAAAGCAACATTCACCACAAATTGGATGATTTTTGTAAACGTACAAGCAGAAATAAAGCTCCCAAAAAAAATTTAACAGACAATAACACCATCCCAACAATCTTTATAAAGAAAGAATTATTTCTGTCATTTACTTTCTCCTCAGTTTAAACTCTAGTTTTATTATGAAACTTTGAGATTATATATACCTATACTATGATAAAGTACTCACTGTGCTTCAGAATGAATCCTTTCAAATTCTAATCTTTCATCACTTATTTCTCGTCTTAGATCATCGACTCTTTGTCGGTAATCACTAGTTTCTATTTGACAGCGTCTCAATGCTTCATTACCATGATCTCTGTAATAATAAAGATGAATATAATTCAACATACAAAAAGTAATTCTTACATAAACAAGTAAAATTTTTTACTTGGAAGGATGACTTACAGTAAATAAATTAAAACACCCAACATCATTATTATAGCCCAGATAGACTTAAGACTATGCAAACAAAAAAAGTTGAAATAACCAAATACACAGAAAATAATATCCCTACCAAATAATAATGACCAAAAAATCCTTTGTTAGGTTAAATATTCACTTTCGTCTGAATTTACAGAAGACATTTACAACAAAGCATTGATAAATATTGAAGACAAGTGCTTTAGCTAATGCAAATAAAGTTCTTAGTCAATTGGGAATGCCAGCACCCACCCGAGCTGCGATTGATTCATTTGATGTGGATTTACGCCGTGAAAATAATTACAACATTGGTGATCTTCAGTCATATGTCCAATCAAACATTCCTAAATTAATGCGTGAACAGAAAGGCATTTATGATCGCATAATGCAAATGATAAATGACGGAGTTGGGGGGACCTTCTTCTTGGATGCGCCAGGAGGAACTGGGAAAACATTGCTCATTAGATTGATTCTAGCAACGATTCGATCAAAAAATGACATAGCCTTAGCTCTTGCTTCGTCTGGAATAGCTGTGACATTTTTACCAGGTGGAAGGACTGCGCATTCAGCTCTGAAGTTGCCATTAAACATGCAAATCATCGAGACTCCTACGTGCAATATTTCCAAAGCATCCTGTATGGGAAAACTATTACAAAAATGTAAACTCATTGTTTGGGATGAATGCACGATGGCACATAAAAAATCGCTTAAAGCTCTTGATCGATTGTTACGAGATTTGCGTGGAAACGTTCAACCATTCGGGAATGCTTTGATATTGCTCGCAGGAGACTTTAGGCAAACATTGCCTGTAATTTCTCGATCGACACCAGCAGATAAAATAAATGGTTGCCTGAAATATTCAACACTGTGGCGACACGTATGTACACTGCAGTTGACTACGAATATGCGTGTCCAGTTGCAGAATGATCCATGAGCTGAGGTATTCTCATGACAGTTACTGGACATTGGAAATGGACAGCTGCCAGTCGATGAGACGTATAGACGAATATCATTTCCTGATAATTTTTGTAATTTAGTAACATCGGAAGAACTGATCGAAAAAGTATTTCCTGATATTCAAATTAATCATAGAAATCACGATTGGCTCAGTGAACGAGCTATCCTTGCCACATAGAATAAAGATGTGTCATCAACTTGATAATGTTATTCAATCCAGCATTCAAAGTGAGGAAATTACATATAAGGTGATAGACACCGTTGTGGAAGCAGATGAAGTAATTAATTATCCAATGGAATTTTTAAACTCACTTGATCTGCCAGGGATGCCACCACACATATTAAAATTTAAAATAGGTGTGCCAATTATACTGTTGCAGAATATTAATCAGCCAAAACTCTGCAACGGCACGCAACTTACAGTTAAGAAATTGATGAATAACATAGTGGAAGCAACGATTTTAACGGGGCCTTTCAAAGGTGAAGTTGTCCTCATACTTCGAATACCCATGATCCCGACCGATACACCATTTCAATTTAAAAGATTGCAATTCCCAATTCGATTGGCATTTGCAATCACGATCAATAAAGTTCAAGGTCAATCTTTAGAATTGTGTGGTTTATATTTAGATGCGGATTGCTTCTCACAAGGACAACTGTATGTGCATGTTCCCGAGTCGGCAAACCAGATAGCCTTTATATCTACGCAGACAGTGGAAAAACAAAAAATATTGTATATCCACAAGTATTGCAAAATTAAACTTCTATGAAACTTATGCTTTGTTTTGTTTCTCATTTCTCATCCATGGAACCACAATGTGCCACAGCGAAGCGTGGCAGGTACAGCTAGTATATATATATATATATATATATATATATATATATATACATTTTTTTTAATTTAAATAATTCATAAACTTATTTCCAGTATTGACAGTGAAGTTGTATTGTTATCTGTAACTAATCTGTTTATCTTTTCTAAAGTTTAAGTTTTTTATTGTTTGTTTGATGTAATTATAAAATTGTGTACCAACTGATGATACGAGACACCAAGAAAGTCGACTAATGATATTAGTTTTTTTTAGATTTTTCTTTACATTGTTATTATTGAATATAATGTAAAACACAAAACATACTTGCTCACTATTTTCTGTACTCTTAATTCTCTCTTATGAAAAAAAAGAGGAAAAATAGAAATATTACACAACTTTTCACTTTAAAACCTATGCTTTTATTAAGTAAATCAGATTGGCCTCTTGAGTTCTTCAAGCCAATCCAGTCTGAGCAGCAGAGTGGGTGGTGTGTGTTTGTGTATGTCTTTACATTTGAAAAAGTGTAAAGATTTCAGTTCAAATGTAATAAGAGAGCTTAGCCTAATATTTTTTTTAATTTATTTATTTTTTTGTGTTTAATGAAATTTGTTGCATTATATGACAATATAATGCTATGATAATAATTTATAGATTATTATCATTATATGATAATAATCTATAAATTATAAATCCCTGTCACCGCTTTGTCCATGCTATATGGTTACTAACATTTCGCTTCATGGTCAATTTTTATTTTTTTATTTTAAGGCAAGTAACAGTGGAGGCAAGGGCAGCCAGTCACGTGACACTTACAGTAACAGTGGCTGTGTTGGTTGAGCCGCCACATCATATATTTATCAGACCTCTTAAAAAAACTTAATTCATAAAACCCAAAAATGGTTTTTAGATATTTATCTGAAGAGTACCCAAGCACAAATATAGTGAATATCTCATTTAGTAGTCGGTAATGGGGAAAATTTGCAATCATTCTTCAAGATTTTCTTCACTCATTTAACGGTTGAAATCAAAAAATACAAAAATTGGTTTTAAGATATTCACAAGAAGATTACACAAACCAATAATCAAGTTGATATCTTCATTTGTTACAGAGAAATTAAAAAAAATAGTAAATTTCATTGTTACTCAATTTTAATGCTTTAAACTCAGAATTTCAAAAAAATCCTTTTTTAGTGAACAATTTTATCATAAGAACATGTATACAAATTTTCATCAATTTATCTTCAGTAATTTTTGCTGGGGATTGATTATGAATCACTCATGACATGTTTTATATATTTATATAAAATAACAACAAAATAACCACCAAAAACAGTAACAGAACCTAAAAAACTAATATCAAAAGTCGACTTTTACAGGATACTGCATCATTAGTCAGTACAAAATTCCAAAATTACATGAAACAAAAACGAAAAATAAATAAATAAAAACTAAAAATTTAGAAATTATAAACCCTAATAATCACAACGCTTGAACAATACAACTTAATGCCAACTAGAATGATAATCTTTAAAATGTCACGCAACTACATTCGTAAAACTGTTGCCAACTGCTACAAACCAATTATGTCTCTAATTAAATCATAATCTTCAAAAACAATCTGTTGATTAATCATTTTGTCTGTTTAAATTTATAAATATATCTCTCAAGTATACTCATTCTTTTACTATTTTAAAAATTTTTTTAAATTTCTAAATTATTTTTATATTTGATAATACGATGCCTACACAACAACAAATGGTCAGCCATATTCTCTTTCCACTTCTGCAAGCATTGTGTTGTTTCATAAATCGCTTTTAAAAGATCTGTTCGTTTTCCCAATATAGATTTTATTGCATTCATTACGTTTAATCTTATATATCTCCTCTTAAACTCTGTCCATAGTTTTATTACAATTATTATTACTTAAATATTTTATAATATGATTAATTGGTTTGTAAACTTTTTATGTTTATTTTTATCATAAAAAAATTGTAATTTTTTCCACTATTTTATTTGTATGTAAACTGTATTCTAAGAGAAAACTATTAATAATCTCTGTGTTATTTTGTGGTTGCAATTGTGTAAAATTATCATGCTATCTCTGCTTTCTGTGTATCTATTTTATAACCCCAATATCAAAACTATTAAATGTTACTATTTGTTTTATTATATCTATATTCTTATTAAGTTTATCACTGTTCCTTGTATAATGTAAAGGTCTAAAAATCAGGTTTTTATATGTACTAATTTTTTTGTGACAATGGGCGATTAGAATTTGAATGTATTGTAATGCTATTCATTCTGGGTTTTTTAAAAAATTATGTTTTTATTAGCATTAATAATGTTTTAACATTATTAACATTTTTATTAACATCAATATTTTTTTTTTAGCATTTCTTTCGTTTATTACAATCTCAGAACCAAAAAAATATATTTTTCAAACAATTAATAACAGAAAATGATCAAGATTAAAAGTTAGTTTTTACAATATATATAAAATAAATAAAGAAAAGGGGCAATGCTAAACAATTACCAACACAAAAAACAAAGAAATGTTCAAGAATTATTTACAAAAAAGGAAATCTGTAATTATATTTTTTTTGTTTTAATTGTTAAATTGTCATCCATAGTAAATAATGTAATATCTACAACAATAAAAAAACAACATAAAAATAAAACAAAAAGAAATTAACACTTTGTACGCAAAACAATTTTTCTAAGCCTTCAATGCACCACTTTTCATTCCACTGACAGGTCGGATTAAAATGATGTAGTAACTTTTCACGCAACTCCCCAGCCCTACAATGCTGATCAAGGTTATTTTTCTCCAACACCCCCCCAGTGGCCTGCTCTATAGGCCACGAATCTACACATTTTATTTCTTTTGTATTAAATTATGTATGTGTTCATAACACAATCCACAATATTGGGCTGTTTAGAAATAACACAGTTATAAATGATGTATGCTAGGATTTAAACAAAATTTTTATTACATCAGAAATATCATGAAGTGCGAGCAATTATTTTCGCCTTCAAGAGATTAGTTAGGATAACGTAAATTATATGTTTACCGACATGTATTTAATAAATTACAAGTTTATAGTCATTAATTATGTTTATTTTTATACTACACAAAATTCTCTTTTATTTTATAATAAATAGTATAGTTTAGTTCGCTATTTTGACATTCTTTACTTACGAGTAATCAAAGTTTGAATCACACAAGACGTTACGAAAAACATCTTTTAATAAATTACATGTTTACTGATCTTAATTACATTTTTATTGTTTTGTAGTATACAAAATTCTCTTTTATTTGAAAATAATAACTATGATTCAGCATGTTGACATTCTCAACTTAAGAGTAACCAAAGTATGAATAATATACTTTGGTAAATAATCTGCACAGGTATATTTTGTCTTATTAAGAAAATGATTATTAGTAAAAATGTATTTTACTATTAGAGAGAGTATGTACGTCTTCTAGCAAGTATAATTTTGTTTGTATATTTTTAAACTTGACTTTTTTATTTGTATACCTGATTTTATTATTATTTTGAAAATAATCATTTAATAATTTTGTTAAACCACTTACAACATTAAAAAGTTCTAAATACCTACATAAAATTAAAAAAATGTATATTTGTTTTAAATTTATATTACTTTTGTGTGTATTTTTAAATCTGATTTTTACCCATGACGGAACAGTGATGGTATATGTGTTTGACGTACGGGGTTATGTATGTGTGCGTATGTATGTTACCATTTTCCTCAAAACCTACTGGACTGATTTTTATGTGGTTTTTGCATTACATAGGTATCACCTCAGAGCAGGTTCTTAGACTACTTTTACGGTTATAAGCCGCCACGGTGCGCTGCAGTAGATATGTTTCTTCAACACAGATTCGTAGGATTTAAAATTTTTTATTATATATCACTTGTTACTTGTACACCTGATTTTATTATTTATATTTAAAAAATAATAATTTAATAATTTTTTAAGCCACCTAGAACATTAAAACGTTCATATGCAACAAGTATGTTACAATTTTTCATTCCAAAACCTGTTTTAGGCAGATGTCATTAATGATTTTTACTTCAGTTACATATAACAGCTGTAGTACAATTTCTTCTTCATTTTAAAATACAAATATCATATTAAAATAATTGATCATTTTAAAATATGATAAAATGATATTAAGTTTAAATTAGACATTTATCACCAGTTGTGTTATGTGCAAAAATAAATAAAAGTTATACGATTTAATTAATTTAATTAAATAAAGACCAGGAAAGAATTTTAATGCTGGCCTGCAATGCATGACACAAGAGCTGACAACACAAAACATGATCAATAAAATCAGAGCATACTATCACAACGCTGCGGTCTGCAATGCTGGACCCAAGAGTGCTATAGGTTAATAAACAAAAATGAATAACACATAAACACCCAAGAAACATTACAAAAATAATTCTTCCTGTTTTTAAGAAATAAAACAAAAAAATTAATTTTCAAAAAACACAAAAAATTAGCTACAAACAGATAAGCTGAAAGAAAAACTAAATTAAAAACACTGTTTAAATTCTTTCCTTAGACTTTTTGAGAATAAATTCACCGTAATTTTGTCATGATTATCTCAGAATGCATAGAATTTATATTATTAATGAATGAGTTAGATAATAATAATTATAAAAAAAATATGATTACTTACAATTTCGCTTGTAATTCACTGACTTTAGAATGTAATAATTCAACTTGACGTTTTAAATCATTACAACTGACATTTTTTTCTAGCGTTTCTTGTCTACTTTCAGCTAATATGTTTTCTAATGTAGCTGAATTCTTTCTTTCTCTTCTCAATTCTTCTTCTAAATCACCATGTTTACATTTAACGTGTTGATAATTCTTTTCCAACTAATTAACAAAAATGAACAATTAATAATTATTACAAACTAATTCAGAATTCAATAAACCAAACCAAGGGGATTAATTCATTACTATTTAAAAATTAATTGTAGACAAACATTAACTCAGATCAAAGATAAGTATTAACTTCAATTGATTCACTGGACAGATATTGACCATGTAATCAAAATTATTGTTGTAAATCAGAAAATTAGCATACTTTCAATCTGCTGATTAACCAACAACAGACAATAGTAATATTTGTAAATGAAAGGCAAATTTTGAATCTTAAAATAACAATAATATAACAAGCCATTTTCACAAAGAATAAGGCTATATAAACGTGTAAATCCACATCCATAAATATAACTTACTTAAAGAAGTGAAACTGGGAGTATGGCTTAACTGAAATAACACAAAATACAATTTTATCAAGTTAAATAAATAAATAAATGATTTATTCTGATTAGAATAAAACAATAAATTAGATAGATCATGTCAGAAACAGATATGTATCCCACTCTGTGGATCAACAGAAACTGTGGTAATAATATCTTGATCAGAGCAGCATCACAAAAGACATAATTAATTTAAAAATTAGAAATATAAATAATTAATGACCATATGATTATTTAAAATATCAACCACATCAATTGATGTACATTCAAGGCTTGGCTGATAAATTTTACACATATATGCATAGCACGGGAATAAAATGAGATACTGGCATGATATTGACTTTCGGAGAGTCCATCAGTTTGCACGGTACCCATCATGCACATATTTTACCCAATTGTTAGTTAATTGGGTGTAGTTCTTTAGATATGCCAAACTGAATAGCGATGCATTGCTGGGTGATTCACCGGTCACTTTGAAGCAAATTGTCTACCTCCTTTCAATATTTCTCGTCAGTAACAGAAATTGGTTCTTCGCTGCGAGGTGTGTCCTCAATTGTTGCTTTACCAGCTTCACATTCACAAAATTTCAATGCCCAGCTATTCACAGCATTCCTGTCAACAGTATAACTACTGTAAACCACTTTTTAACGATGAAAAATATCCGTAGGATTCACATTTTCTGTTGTTAAAAATTCTATGACTGTGCGTTGTTTTAACCATGTTGACATATTGGCCGTACTAGACTTCATTTTAACTATAACTGAAAACAAACCGGTATAAATGGACTTCAACGCATTATCGCAAGTTCGTAGAGAGGGATTTTAGTTATCATGTGCTGCCACGCCCAACTCGACAGTACCTTTTGTCTCCAAGTAGCAAGCTAATGTGCAAAATTTACCAACTGAGCCATCAAGATAATAAATAAAAATTAACTGTAAAATAATTCATACTTCAGAAGATTTTAAAGAAAATTATTTGAATACACACATTGAGCAGGATAAGGAAATTCAGAATCTAAAAAAAAATTCAATCAATATTATTTAAAAATTCATAATATTGTTAGAAAACCTTTTAATCGTATTTTAGTTAAATTGGTGCTACGTTTTTAAAATGTTTGGTAATTTATTACAAATGGCTATAGTAGCATAGGTTCTTTCTCATAAGACTAAGTATTGTATTGAATTCTAGAAAAACAAAACTGTTGTAAAATAGTATTAATAGTATATTCTTGTCTGGTTAGGTAGCGGCAGATTTTGTTATTTTTTTTAAGAATAACTAACAATTACTTTTAGCAGACTGAACATTCATATATAAATATAAACACAAACATAAACAAACATCTTTAATTTTTTTTAATAACTGAGTACATATTTAATGCTCATGGATACCAAACAATGAACTGACAACTGAAATCTTACCTTAAAAAATAATTTTGACTTTTGAGGTGGCCTTAACAAATCATACTATACTTTAAAAGGGAATATACATAAGAATAATAAATATTAATAATGACGGCAAGATTAGTTTTATTAAGACATTTCAAAGCAAAAGTACAGTTTGAGTTTGTTGCAAATTAAAAACAGTTTTATCATACTAAGAGAACTTTTTAAATAAAACATCCAGAAATTTCTCTTTAATGGCAATAAAAATTCTACAGTTATCATAAACAGGAATTCTACCAAAGTGATAAGCAATGTAACATCTACCTGAAAAACACAATGTAGTGTTTTTAACCATATTTTAAGTTAGATGGTTACAATCTAACCAGTTAATAATTTGTTGAACTATTGTCATAAAATTGTTAGTTTATTTTTAAACAATTATCTTCAGATACAGATCACAGCTAGGACATCTGAAAAGAGAGTGACAACGAATTGTTCGAGATTTTGAAGCAGGTGAATAATAAACAATAAGAAATGCAAAAAACCAGGGACTTCTCCTTATAACAACACTGCACTCTACATTTTGAATTAAAGACTTACATTTTACATGTGTATTCTTATTGAAAGATGAAATTTCAATTTTTATACTTGAATAGGCATGACTTTATCCAATTGTAAGCAGCTCCTTTAATACCATTGCTACTAAGTTTTTTCATCAGTAAAAAATAAGAAACTAAATTAAATGCTTTACTGAAATCAAAGAAAATTGGAAATGGAATATTTTTATTATCTAGACATAACACTTTCTAAAAACTTAGAAATGGTTGAATCGGCAGATAATTTTTTCCTGAAATCGGAAAGTCGAAAGTCGGTTAATAAATTGGGCTTTTCAAGAATCGTTAAAAGCCTACTTTTCATAATTTTTTTAATACTTCAGAAAAAACTAGCAATTATGAAATCAACCTAAAATTTGTAAATTAAGTGCCAAAGCTTTTTTTAAATAAGAGAATAAAAACATAAATCTTAAAGTAGCTGGAAAATATTCTGTTGTTGAAAGATTCATTAACTAATTTGTAGATGGACAATCAATGACTTTTTTTTAAAATACTGGTAGTTTCATCAATACCCAATGAATATTTACTTTTTAGTTTCAAAATAGAAATAATTCCTGGATATTAGCAAGAAATTTAAAAAAATCAACAAAAACATTTAAGGTGAATGGGTTTGTTTGAATTAACATTATTGTTGTTTGAAAAAGGGAAAGAATTTATTTAATTCCTCTGCTATCTGAAAAGATTAAATTAAAATTAAAAATTAAACAGAAAATAATGATATTAGCTAAACTTTTTTTTTGTCTTCAGTAATTTGGTTTGATGTAGCTCTCAAGATTCCTTATCTAATGCCAGTCGTTTCAGTTCGGTATATCTTTCCTTGGAAAAAAAAACAGCTGTAGTTTTTCATTGCTTTCAGCTGTGCAGTACTCAGAAGACTGAGTGATATTGATAAGGCCGTTTAAACCCTCCTGACCTATACCCTAAACAACTACTGAAAGAGCTACTGCCCTCTTTCAGGAATCATTCCTTAGTCTGACTCTCAACAAATACCTCTTCGATAAGGTTACACCTTTGGTCCAGCTACTCTGTGTCACTGAGCGCTCAAGCCCTCTCACCCATTGGCAAGGTCTGATAATTCATAGAGGGAGCTAAACATTAACAACTAAATTAAGCATTTTTCCTACATTTCTTCTAAAAAAGAAAAAAAGGAGTAGTATTTTTAGTGCAACTTTTCCAAAGAAAATTCAAGTTCATTTTGACATAGAAACTATTAGCCAGTGATTTACTTACAAAATATTTGCAAGCCTATCCTGCTATAAAAAAAAAGCGGAAAAATTATGACTTTTTACCAAGTGATTAATGTGCAGTATTACTGTACTGCATGATCACAGAGGTCCCTCCCCCTCTCACTCTTTTGTGACGCTGTGTGGGTCTGTGCCACTCTCTTTTTTTATGCGTAAATATTATGTATAATTATATAAAATTTCCACTTATACAGAAATATATTAGTTTTAGCTGATGTATTAATCTATAGCAGGGTCAATTAACATCCAAGCATAATAAATTAAATTTAAAAAGATTCTGTCCAAGATATTATAAACTAATTATTACATATTACAGTATAACTAAAATAACATATCAAACAAGAATGAAAAAGCAAAATGAAACCTTTGAGAAGTATGCTTTTTTAACAAGGTAAGAAGAACAGAAGGAATAAAAGGCTAGAACCGATACTAGATTAAAATTATTAAGCCATCTGAAAAGAATGGCAGAAAATTGAGTACAAAAAGTGATTTTTGAGTGATAAATAAAATAAAAAAATCAAGAAATAAGAAAAGGATATTATAGTAAAATAATCTTATAATTGGATAAATCAAAGAAAAGTACAGAAGGTAGAAATAAATTGAAGAGGTGTTTTTAAAGAAAAAGGTGAAATAACCTAATAGAATACAACAGAAGGATTCAAGGATTCAGAAGGATTTTGTAACCTGACAAATTTATTTTGAAGAAGAGGAAGAAATATAAAATACACCAAGAGAAAATTTGTACTGGCGAGTATTACGACAAATATAACTCACTAAATAAATACTTTTTGACAGTGACAATTCTGCATTCCTATCTCTACTACTATGAATTAATACACACTTTGAAAAATTTTGGTTATAATTTAACAAGAATAAATTAACAGTCTTCCACATGAATAAAGCATGTTCTAAAAAAATTATAAAACAAAATGTTGAACTGTTGAAGAGGTGGATCTATTTTAATAATAATTTACTTTTAATACATTTCAATCCTAATCTTCTAAGTAATATTTTTTTCAATAACAAAATGGTGCTTGTGCTGACTTACATGTGCTTTATCACTTTCAATTTCTTCAACATGACGACTTAATGTATCTTTATGTTTTTCCAACTTAGAACATAACTCTCTAAGATTCTGTAACTCGCATTCAAGATCTTGCTTTTTCTCGACCTGTTTACATAATTTCATTTCCAACGCAGCTACATGGGTTGTGAGATCAGCCATCTGAAAATGAATTAATGATTAACAATATATTAAAGAATCATTTAATATTTAATAATAACTCCTACAAAAAATAATCATGACAATATATACATATTTTCAACATTAATAATAACTTGTTTTTATTTATTACTTTAATAACTTTTCAGAAAAGCTATAACTGATGTTGTTGGATGTAAATCCAATAACAACACTGAGGGCAAGGAAATTAAAATAAGATCTGCATCTTTTACAACCTGATGGTTCTAAAATTACTGGAGTAACTCTGGGAACAGCATCCTGAAAAATAAAAGGAGTGAAATAATGATAAATACCAATTCTAAAGATACAGTTAATAAGCCATTTCTCACAAATCACTGAAATTTACAAACAATGGGTGCATTTCACTATAGCTATCATTATTAATTAGTGTCCAATAACCAGAAAAGTCGGTCACTTAAAAAAATTAAATAAACTGTATAACTTCTATGGCCTTTTAAATTACAAATTTGTTGGTACCAGCAGCTCATATATAAAAGCCATTTTATTAAGTTCTAGTTTTTATTTTTTTAACAAAATTTGGAGATATAAGCAATTACTGAAATCATAAGCTTCTCTACTTTGAAGAATTCATTACATTAAAACATAGTACATACAAAATTATATTTTTTATTCAAATAATTAATTACAAAATCTTATACGTTTTAGTAAAAATTGGCGTTAATTTAAAATTCTATATTAGAAGAAATATTTGGGAAAGGAGATTTTCTGAAAACATATTTTTTGCAAATATTTTTTATGACAAAGAGGCAATAATATGTAAGGGAAAAAATTTGTCTTACTGATATTTTTATAGAGATATGATGCAGCTCATTCTTTAATTTCCATACTTCCTGCCCTGGGCAAACTTATTCAAAAATGAAGGAGGCCGATGCGATGTCTCAAATATAAAAGCCGACCTAATTTCAAAAGTTTACATTAACGCAGTCTGGAAATATGAATTGTAACTGAATTTCATTACCTTTGCCATTCATCAAAATTATTGAAAATAAGCATCAATTGAAATTTATATGTTTAAATAGTTAAGAAAAGGAGTGGATTTCTAAATAAGCAATTAGCGCTTTGATTTATTTTGGTTTTATCTAACAATTTACATTCTGTTCACAAATCAAAATGGAAACTTTATAATTACAGTTATCAAAATTTTGTCAGTTAGCTTGAAATTTCTACACTGCTCTAACTGGATTGTAATTGAAGTGTTCTTTTGTCACAATTTGTTGACTTGGGTATTACTGCATCAATTTCACAGAAATCAGTTTCACTATCTGAATCAATATTATTAAAATAAAGTATTCAGTATGTGAGCTCATTATTATCAGCCCTTTCATCTGAGAATTTATATTCCACTTTGGAACTAGGTAATTCAAAAGAATTTTCAGATTTCATCCTCATCACATATTTTTGACATATCGATAAAAAATTAAAAAAATACATAAAATAATACAAAAAATGTAATGAAATATGAACAAACAAAGAAATAAGTCAGTAACATGTAGTGATACAGCTAACACAAACTCAAATAAAGAACATGAATATAATCACACAAAAAATGTGTCTACCTCTCAAACTAGAAATTATAACGATATCTTATTAGAGAATGGATAACTTTACCTACTTTTTGGAAGTGTTTTTGTTGAAGAGAGAAAAAGAGGAATAGTATATTAGAAAAAGATAAATAAATTAAAATAAAATGATTATAAATAATAGATCATAAGTCATAATACAATAATGTAAGCAATAATTATACCTAATAAAATAATTTGATAAATTTTTATCAATGTCATTATGTTATAATGACAATTACAATCTTATGTTATGCATTAAATATTTTTTCAAGTTTTATCTAAAAATAAGACAAAAAAATTTTACTTATCTAATAAACTGAAGGCTATAAACCAAAATAAAATATAAATTAACTGAAGAAAAAAAAAAGAAATATATTATGTCATTATGATGAGTACTTCATAAAAATGAATTAATTTCTGAATGACAGTAAGAGGTCAGCTGACCAGTTATTAATTAAATTGTTTCAATTGCTTCATCAGCAATTAAAAAGTTAAATTGCTTTAAGTTAAAGTGTTGTTTAACTTAAACTACACTTTAGGGGTTGTTCAGTACTTAAAGAGTTGAAGTATTAAACATACTTAAACTCAATAAGGGTTGAAGTATGTTCAACCCTTTCTGAGTTGAACAACTCAACTAAGGGTTGTTCTACAACCATTATTGGGTTGTAGTAGGGGTTGATCATTGATCAATACTTAAAGAGACAAATGTCAACTGCAGAAAAACTATTTAATAAAACAAACTGAAACTCAATTTGATAATCCTGACAAAAATATCAGCTATTCTAAAATAATATCCATAATTATAACCTCTTCTGTATTCAAATTCTCGGCTCAGATTGAGATCTGTAATATAGAAGAACAGTTTGTTATGACAAGATTTTTATTTTATGAAACTGTAAAAACGGTTGAAATTCACTCGTGGATGTTAAAATATTACAATAAAAGGTGTTATTGGCCATGTAAATTTTTATAAAAGGATTGAACAGTTTAAATTAGGTAGAACAAATGTCACCGATTTTCATCGTAGCAGAACTCCAGTGCAAATACCATTACATTACCCACAACTGAATTACTGCAAATCTGTTCAAGGTGGATTTCGAGTCAGTCGACTTAAAATCAGACTCCCAAATCAACATTTGTACAGAAATTAAATAATAGTTTTTAGCAAAAGGCAATATTATTTTAGAACATGGAATAACTTGTGATAAAACGTGGATTCATCATTTTGAGTCAGAATCAAAACATCAGAACCAACGTGTCAGTTAGTAAAGAAGTGAAGTTGACAGTATTTTGTGACTTTAAAGATCCACTTAATGCAATCATTTGAAAAAAATAACTTATAATCAACCGTGAGTACTATTGTGATATGCAAGAAAATAAAATAAAATTCGCAAATAAGGAGTAAACTGGTATATTTCTTCTGACTGATAATTCCTGTACCTAAAGTGCTCCAAAGACATGAGAAGCTCATAATAAGGAGTTATAGCTCATAATAAGAGTTATCATAATAAGGAGAATAAGGAGTTGTAGACACATTCACCTTCCACTTCCAATGTCGCATCATCAGATTTTTTTTGTCTGTCCTTTCAAGGAGATTTTAAGACACAAAGTTTGGCAACAATGAGCATACCAAGATCTACGACTGGAGTAAAATATTTAACAGAAAAATTGGAAAAATGATTAAACATAGCCAGGAATTATGTTGAAAAAGAGTATAATTTCATCGTAATTGGACAAATAATAATTCTTCTACAATTATTTGTCTTTTAATTATTGAAAAACCCTTGTACAATCTCCACCTGAGAAACAAGTAGTCCAAAGTTATCCTAAGAGATAGGATGAAACTAGTTGGCAATAAACAAAATAATAATACAGCAATTTTTATTTGGGTTCAATAATTTCTTTATACTCTTTAGACTTATAATAAAAAAAGCAATTATAATAAAAAAAGTAAAGATTATAACCTGTTCCTCATATCCCTTTAAAAGAGCATCTTTATCGAGAAGATTACGTTCAAGATCATTAATTTTTTCTTCTGCAACTCTTAAAGATGTTTTGGTTGATTTTGCTTCACTCTCCAATGTATGATTGCTAGATTCTAAAACTGTTGCTTCTTCACTAAGATTACGATACTGCTCTAACATTTCAGTTCTTTCTGATTCCTAAAACCAATAAATCATATATTAAAATTTTAAATAAAAATTAACAATGACAAAAAAGAAAATTTATATTGCAAAGCTTCAAATTTATGCAAAAATAATGTTTAGTAATAAGAAAACTAAACAATTAATTTCTATTCTAGCAGTAGTTATTTACATACTGTTACTATTTATTATTGAAAAATATTAAGATAAATATTTTTCACGGACTATAACCACTAATGATTAATTAAGATTACGGGGTTAAGATAACAATATTTTTAAAGGCAAAGAATTTAAACAATTACATTAAATGTGAGAAAGTGATTAATTCAAGATGATAAAATGACCATTTATTAAGATGAAGCAAACAAAATTAACTAATTGATTACCAGATCTGAAATGGAAATTATGCTAACAATGTCAAGTCTAAACTCATTTGAACTAATAACTTTAAAATTGATTTTTTTCAAACTGAAAGGATTGTCGTATTGATTTTTATAATTTTTTTATTTAGTTAACTGCACTTAAAAAAATAATAATTTTTTTTCACAATAACCAATGATTAAATATTTTTGTACAAAGAAATAAACATCAGTATCCAATCTAAAAGTTAAAGCTTTTATTTGCTTTGTTATCATTTTAACAAGTAAAAATTTTACTATGTGATAGATACAATCTTACTTAAAAGCTTTTATTGTTTTACACTAACTGAGTCAACAGAAGTAAATCTATACGTGAGGCTAAAATTAAAACTAAAAAGTTTAAAATGTATTCAATAAAGTAAAAAGAAAACTACTTAATATATTTATTACATACTAGCCGGTCAGGCTCGCTTTGCTTGCCGGATCATCTAGCCAGGATGCGCTGCCCTTTGGACCCTCGACATGTTCGTATCCTCATGTTTGTGATAATTTTAAGTATTTTACAAAAATAAATATTAGTGTGTAGAGAATAGTTTTCTGAACACTTTTGTGTTTTTATATTTAAAATAGGCTTAAGAAATGAGTAAAATATAGAATTTGATAATTTTGAATAGAAATATAATGTTTAACATTAGCCATATTAATAAGGAGTTGGCTTAGGAACACTGTCTTGTTTGTTTAGTTTTATGTGTGTTTATGTGAGGTTGTGTTAGTTGCCAGTCCAGCTGCTGCTATTGGCGCAGAGCAGATGACGTGACTCGTGCAGAGTGACTATGTGATGCGCCAGGTGACTGCACACAAACTCACTTGCGCTAAATAAAAAATACTTTTTTTTACTGCTAAATATTAACTAAATCCGTTTGTTTTATTAATGAAATTAATTGAATAAAATAAATGCAATTAACAAATAATAAAGTTAATAAATATATAAAAATATAAATAAAAATAATCTGCGCTTAATAATTAAATTAAATAATCTATGAATTAACTGACAACAGACTGCTTCTAGCAAGAGAAAATTATGGAGGGAGTTGTGTGCAGCCGCCTGGCGCACCACCCTTGGTTCGCTCTGCACCAATAGTAGCTAAAATAAAAATATAAGCACATATGACATACAAACAAAAAAAAAAACCCCCACGCACCATCATTCTAAAATCTATAAATTTATATATCGATAAATCTATATATTTATATATTAACATCCATGTCTGGCTTCACCCACTGTTATCTGGTTATTTGTTTCCTGTCATGGTCAATTTTTTACTTTATTTTACATTTTTTCATGTAACCAGAAGAAGGTGCGCAACCAGTAACGTCGCACATACAGTAACAGGGGCAGTGATAGTGTTGCTTGAGTTGCCAGACTGAAAACCATCGTACCTCTTAAAAAATTTTAATTCAAAAAACCCAAAAATGGCTTTTAGATATTTATCTGAAGAGTATTTGCAAGCTCTAATATACAGAATATCTCTTATGGTATAATCGGAAATGGAAAAAAAATTTAAATCATATTGAAAAACTTACCTTGATTCACCCCTTTTTAAAACTGAATTTCAGAAAATTTAGAAATTAGTTTTTAGATATTCACATGAAGATTACTCGCACCAAAAATCAAGTAGATATCTTCATTTGTTACCGAGAAATTGAAGAAATAGTCAGGTTTCAAAAATCTATTTTAACCCCTTTAACTCGGAATTTCAAGAAATTTTGGAAATTGGTTTTTAGATATTCGCATACAGAAATTACAAACACTAAAAAATCAAGTTGATATCTTCATTTGTTACAGAGAAGTTAAAATGATAGTAAATTATATTGTTATTCCATTTTAACCCTAACTCTAATTTCAAAAAATCCTTTCTTAGTGTTCCTTCACACTGTAAGGAATGCATATAAATTTTCATTAATTTATCTTCAGAAGTTTTTACTGGGCATTGATTATGAATGTCTCCTGACATGTTATTTTATAAAAGTAGTCTTCTACTCGCATCAATAAAACAAATTCATAAAAGTTAAAAAATAAAAAAATAAAATTGCATAGAAAATAACATTTTTAAAGACATTACTCAAAATTATATTGCATTTGTTAAGAATGAATACAAACCAGAATGGTAAGCAAATACCAGTTTTGCTTAGTCTAAAAATAATAATGTTCATTAAACTACCAACGAATATGTGAACAGGGTGAAGGTGCCACTTATAGAACTTTAGAACACTACACTTGTTTCATTGGACTAGATATGCTGATTTAAACAATAGATTCAACAGCATACTTTTTTCTAATAAAATTGAATATCTGTTATTCTTGAGATTAAATTAATCTAAAGATTAACTTTTGTTAATCTAAAGATTAACATGTCTATCAGAATGAGTACATCATTACAATACTTAAAAACAGAAACATAATTTATTATTTCCAACAAAATTATGTATGGAACTTATAAACTGTGTGATTTCTTACGATTCATAAAAGTTTTGTTTTTTCTTTTTTTAAATCTAAGGATCAATTCTGCAAGTTTTTTCATTATCTTAAAATAAAAATGTATAATAGCAGTAAATAACAAAATAATGTTAACCATAGTTATCTGAAATTCATGAAAAGGATATTTGTAAATAAAGGTCACATACTCCATTAAAAAAAAATATGAAAAAAATCGACTAAAATAAAAGCTACATTACAAAAACGACAACATTTGTTTTTGTTACTAATTAGAATGACATGAAGATATTTACAGACCTTTGACTGTAATATTTCTTCTACACGTTGTACTTCAGCTACATATCCTTGAAGTTGCATTTTAAGATCTTCAACTTCTCTTCTTGCATTTTCTAAAGCTCTACTTGTTGAAACACATTCTTGAGTCATCGATGATAAATCATCATGTAAACGTCTGAAAATATATTTTATTCTAATAAAATTGTTATAAAATAAATTTTACCAAATATTTGCAGAACTCACAGCTTGTTTTTTTTTTATGTATTTTAGTGCAAAACCCAACATGTAAAAAACAATACCATGAAAGAATAATAGATTTAAAAATGAGTTCTATTAATAACAAATATACTTATAATAATATAATATTATGATAATTATATAAGTTTCTAGGGTGAAATGTTTGAGAATGAGAGACAGAGTATGAAGGAAGAACATATAAAACAGGAAAATAAATATTAAAAAAAATTTGAGAAACAATCACGAAGAAAACAATGAAAAGAATTTTTAGAATTGAGTTCAAAATTAAAAGAATTTGGAAAATAAGATACGATGTAGATGTTTTGAGGCTATTATGCTTAAATAAATAAGATGATAGATAGATTACATCATAATAATCACTAGGTCTAAGGGTTTAAATATTTTCTAGAGCCAGCAAGTGGGGTGTGCATTAACAATCAGAGACTACAAAGAGCACATCACAAGTGCATTCCATTTTGTGATAAAAATATAACCATCTTCAATTCCTCAGTTAAGTGCAAGAAGATTTTTTTGTAAGAGCACTGTGAACCAGGTAGAAGGTGTCATTTTTCACTGTTAAAAATACAAGCTACATTTATTTTGTAAACAGAAGTAAATAATTCTTGTAGCAATCTTTTTTAATTTTGCTTTAATAGTAAACTTCACAGGAGAATCAGAATTATTGTTTCTTCTCTCCTTAACTGAAGGCTTGTTGGGATTTACAGTTTTTCTCAGTGTATAGTTAACCTCTTTAATTTCATATTCTCTTCCCTCCTTGACCTCAGTCACCTATTCCTGTAATGGTCTTCCCCTCACCATGGTGCCTTCTATTGTTTGTGACATATAACTTAATTATTTTATAAGATGCTTAAGACTGAATAAATTATATATTTATAAAAATTAAGATTTGTAATCGCACAATATCCTTTGTTGAACTGATAAAAATAACTAGAACAGTCATGTTGATAACTTGAAAACTGGTATCTAATTCATACTCAAAAAATAAATTAAAATAACATAGGTAAATAAAAGATCCCTTCAATCCTTGTCAAGTCACCGCATGGTGATTGCATAACCATTTTTCATTTTTGTAATTTCTTGTATATTCTTTCTCTCATATTTTAAGAGTTCAAAACCAAGTGTGCTTATTACTAATTTTTTATAATTATAAGTTACATACTACTTACATAGACTTCAACTTAAGCAAACCGTCTAGAAAATAACCCTACCATAAATTGGATACTAAATATACTGGTTATTGTGAAGATTTTTGTAGCGCATTTATTATCAAAAGTAAAAACTTTTTTTTTTTGTAAATTTGCACATGAAATACTTAGATGTACCTTAAAACTATGATAGATTTAATTTTGCATTCCATATGAAAATAAAGATATTTATTAATTATTTCATTAAATCTGTTGAACTGTTATGTTTGATTAATTTAATTTTGAAACCAAACATTTTAATGAAGAAATATTACAAAAATACAAGTTCTAAAATACAAATCACAACTAGAACTGATCCTCGCAAGTACTCTAACTACTTTGATACATTCAGCGTTGTACCTGGAGCAGCCAAATAAAACATGGCACACATCAGCAATGGCCATACACTCCAAACACAAGCCTAAATTAATCAAACTAAATCTGGCCTACCTATCTGAAAAAGCACCATGTCAAAAAATAAACTGTGTAATACGCTGATTGGAAGAAATCCACCTAACAACCTGCATACTTCTCACAGCAGGGAAATATCATGTGTGCAATGGCCATTGAACGATTCAGTCCACCTGACCTCCCATAAATGGAAACCTTGGCACCTATTTCTTTTATTATGCAGCCAGAGGTAAGCTGGCATACCTTCTTGGCATCATAATGTAATTGGTGTTCAATCGCAAGGATATCAATGGGCTTAATACCAGAAATAACAAGGATTGCCTCTCGAGAGACATCCTATAGGCACCAATCACAGATAACAATAGGAAATGCTAGGCTCTCAACAAAATATTCCTATAACATTTTCACCTCATTCGAAAAGCCCAGATAGGTGCAGCATACAGCATTATAATTTCACACACGCTCTTATATAGAACACGCATAGTTCTGAAATTAAGCCCCCAATCGAGGTAAACAGCTTTCAGATTACCAAAGAAAGCATTACAAGTCTTTTTGGCAGCATATTGAAAGCGCTCCTTGAATTGATGATTCTCATCAAGGATAACACGTAGATACTTCTGTAGTAGAACATACTTAATTCAATGACCTGTCATTGATACACGAGGTCATCTTACAAAGCCAGTCTGTCCTTGAGTAACCTTATGTTGCAAACTCGACAAATGGAGTATCTAGCAAGCCTGCGTTGCCCTCCTGAATTCAATTTCATTCCTTGAATCTACTTTAATCAGCAAAAGCCCATCATCCATATAAACGATGATGTAGCACCCACTGGATAACCTCAACCACATCAGAAAATCAAATTCAACAATCCAGAGCATCTTTCCTACTTCTAAAATGAAATCTCAATTGCTAAACTAACTATATAACACATTCAGCTCATTCTGCGTACAAACATGCTTCTGCAGCTGTAACAGCGCAGAGGGCCTCTAAAGATTATTAAAAGTTCCTGATTTGAACAAAAAGATACCTAAGATATACACAAACCCACTAGAAGAAACAATGCTCAGAAACCTTAAGAATAGCTTCTTCCAGCCTAGGTGAAAGCCATACTAATCATCTATTAAAAATTTTCTGCAATTAAACCTATCACAAATATATTGATTGTCATCTATGTTGCATCCATCAGTAGCAGCAATGCTGACTGTAGGTGACCAGTATATCATTATGAAAACTTCTTTATTATAAGAGTGTTACTAGCCCTCAAGAAGAGAGCACATATTTAGAGCAGGATCTCTATAGACAATGAAGAATTTATAAATGGTTTAGAACTTCCATAAATGGTCCATTGGGCCTAACTTTCATCTAATCAATTTTACTAAACCATTATTATAAAATATATTCATTTTATAAATTACAATTCAGTGTCTTTTCAAAACTATCAAAAAGATAGGGTTTCAACAACAAAGAAATTAAATAATATGTTGAAAATGTTAGTGACAGTAAAAAAGAAATTTTTAATTGCACATTGACCTTAAGACATCAAATAGTAAAAGCGAATAAAGCATTATAAGATAATAATTAACAACTCTGTCTATGTTTTTTAAGATATATGTATTCCTATTAACACCATAAATAATTAAAATTTAGCTTTGAAGTTGAGATTTTCAGTAAATCAAGATCCTTAAAATCTACCACCTGGTTTATAAAAAACAAAAATAGATTATGAACCCAAGTAAAATAAAAGTTTTATTTTACTGGGCAACAAAATATGCCCTGTAGTCCCGACAAAATTTTAGAAGTGGATATTTAAAAAAAATTTTTTTTTATTCATTGCTATAGAATCAAATTAATAAATGATTTTCATTATACCTCAACTAAACCTACAATTAAAGAAAAAATAAAATCACGTAACTAGTTGTCATTTAACCAGCTTAAGACATCCTTTGGTCTTATTTTTTACACAATATGAATAGGTTATGTAATGTTATAAGAAACCTAAGAACTATAATCTAAACAATTTGGAAAATTGTCATGCAAGTACTTTGCTTTCCTTAATTTCTTTCATTTCTGTAACACTGAGAATAATGCAAATAATTTATCAAAGATTATGTTTTATTTAATACGCTCAAGTAAAAGATTATAAAAAATGATTTTCTACGACATAATTGTTCCATCAGTAAATTATTTTTCAATAATAAATTAAACAATAAAGAACAAAAAAAGTTAAACTGTACATTAATAAACTTGATAGTACTAACATTAAATTAAAAATTTAAATGGCAAGCAGTGGACACAGTATAAATAATACCCCTTATGGTAAAGGAATTTGACAAGGAACTGGCAGGTTTCTTGGAAAATTACTGCAATCCTTGTAACGGGATAATGTGAAATTCTTAAAAGATAAACACCAATTGCAAAATGCAGGAAGTAAGATTCCCTTTCATGGTTCCATTAAATCGTTGAAGGAGACTGAAATCACATCAATTGTTTTGAATGGCATTTAAAAATAATTAAAACAGAGGCATACGTAAATCCAAAATTAAATTTGAAAAATAACAATTCATGCAAATTATTTATCTCTGTTACACATGTTTGGTAGGTATGTTACAACATGTAGTTATAAAAATTTGGTACAAAATGCATTCATCCATGCATTACATATAAAAAAAATTTATTAGTTTAATAAAAGTAACAAATTTTCCAGAAAGAAAAATCTATAATTTTCTTTCAACACCAGAAAACTGCATAAACTGAAAATAATAACTCCATTTATAAAATCTTACAAATAAAGGGGCCTCAAATATTACTAGATACTGCATTAAAGAGGTTACTTTTAAGCGCATCATTTTAAAACTAGTCTATTTTTTATTTTAATGTTTTTTTTTTCTTTTTAAAGTTTTAATATTTTTGTTAAGTTATTTTTTTATGGTATTTCTCTTATAATTTTAATGACTATGAAGAAAAACTAATTCATGGACATTTTTGGAAATTTATACCAGAGATAGAAGGGAAAAATTGTGCAGGCAGGCAACGTTTGGAATATGTAAAACAAATTGTTAGGGATGTACGATGTAGGAGATATACCGAAATGAAACGACTAGCACTAAACAGGGAATCTTGGAGAGCTGCATCAAACCATTCAAATGACTGAAGACAAAAAAAAAATACCAGAAATCGCTTATTTATGACAACATTTGATTTCACAGCAGAATTTTACTTTTTTTTTCTAACCCTATTACGAATAAAAGAAAGCCTCAAAATCAAGTAACAGAAATTCATGTAGCTTGAAACTTGTGCATGGGATATGGAAATGGAATTTTGTGGCGTATGAGAAGTGTCATGACTGATTAGGATCTGAACCCAGACCTCCAGATGAAAGGCCAAGATGCTACTACTCACACAACAGAGGCCGGCAAAATGAAGGTATTATTTTAATCATAACTACATTATAGTACTGTAACAAAGAAAGAAGCTTCTGGAAATAGAAAATCCAAGGATGAGATACGGAATGAAGGAAAAATATTTTTAAAAATCCAGAGAAAATAAAAAATAAATAATAGAAACAATGGAAAGAATTTTTATAACAGAGTAGACAGTTAAAAACCAAAAAAAATCTGGAAAATAGACGTTGATTTAAAACCATTACTCTTGGATAAATAAGGGGATGGATAGTCTCCTATTATATCAGGATAACCTTAAGCCACAAGAGTATAAATTACACCAAGAGCCATTAAGAGGGACTGCAACAGCAGTCTGAGCATATGAACAAAGTAAGTGTTACAAGTGTATTCCACTTTGCAATAAAAATGCAACAGTGTTCTATTCTGCAGTTAAGTGTGAGAAACTATTTTTTGAGATCATTGATAAAAAGTATAATCTAGCTTCCTTTGTAAACAATAAAGTAAATAGTTTGTATTAATTTTATTATTGACTTTGACATTATAAAATCACTGCCATAATCACTTCTTAATTTTGTATTTTCATTTGTTATTCTACATTTCATAATAGAAAGGAACTGAAATTGATCATAGACTTTTATTACAATACAAGGACAGAGCTTTATCATTTAAAAGTATTTTTAATGGATCAAGAAGTTGTCAGATGTGTGTGAAAAACAAAGAAAGAGCAGGACACCCATCAAACTCCACCACAGGCAATAAGATTCAGCAAGCTTAAGAGATGGTTCTGATGAATGAGTAACCACTGATGAGGTAGCGTCTTCTTTGAACATCAGTCACGGTTCTGCACATCAAATCATCTACAATAAGTTTGGCTTCTGCAAAGTCTGTGTGTGATGTACCAAGATGGGTCAAGACACGATGGGCATACACGGCTTGCCATACCGTTCAAACCATCAACAAGTTGAATTTTGAAATACTAGAACACCCTGACTATAGCCCAGAATCTTGTTCCCTCCAACTTTCATCTTTGGACCGCTCAAGGATGCTTTGCAAGGTCGTTGATTTTCTACAGACTTAGATGCGCAGGAAGTGGTGCAAAAGTGACCAACTGAAAACCTTCTTCTTGGAAGGAATATTCAAGCTTGTAGACCGCTGAATCAAGTGCATTGACCATGTAGAAAAAGATTAGTAACCCCTACTTTTGTGTAAATAAACTGAAAGAAAAGTATAGATAATTTTTGACTTGTCTCATAATAACATAAGTCTGATTTTTTTTTTTTTTAAAGCATAACTTTCTTTTTTACCGCAACTTTGAATGAATGATCAAATCAACAAAATCATGCTTGTTCAAAGTGGTAACAAGATTAATGAAAGAAAGATCATATCATTGTTCAAAATAAATAAATAAATAAATGTATTTAAAAATATACCCATTCTGCACAGCTTATACTAGAAGACACATCACTAATCTCATCGACATCATTATGACATTATGTAAATGACAATTTAACAGTAATTGAATGTAAAAAAAAAAGTTACTTCATTTGTTTATAAATATAGATCCACTAATCAGTAATACTTACTGTTTTATTTCTTATTTTCAACTTTTTCAATTATCACTACTTAATAGAGGTGCCTATGGGTTACCCTTGATGTTTGTTTATTTCTTTTAATTACTGCTATATTTTATTAAAAGTTTTGTTAAAACAACGTTACAACAAAGTTTTGTTGTAATACTGTACAGTGAGTGTTGGACATACAGTATTATATAAAAAGTAATTTTATTTTGTCTTCAACTTATATATTAGTGCTAACTCTTATCCATTTTCATAACTTGTGTAAATGGACTACATTGGTACATCATTTATTTTTTTTAGGTATTTCATCTGGCTGTTATGTCATAAAGCCAATGAAGACAAAATTGGGAATTTATTTTAAAGAGACCTCTAACAGTAAGAGGTTAGTTAATACATTCCCTACTCTATATGTACATAAATAATTTTTTTTTAATAGAAAAACACAACAGAGATATTAAAATATAATTGTCATAAAAATAATTACAAACAGAAATGAAACAAATGACAAACATATAATAAATTAAATAAAATTTAATTTTAAAACTTGTAAATTTCAACCGTTTTAAGTAATGTTTCTCCAGTGACGATGCAGCACTACATCAATAACCTCTACGGAAAATGGTTCTGACTGAAGATTTGAGACAACTTTTATTATTATTGTTGCACCTTAACAAGAAAAATTAACTTATTAATACTGTCCTTTAATATTTAACTTATGAGTGTACAAAGGCCATACAGAATGTAAAGAATGCTAATTACATACAACTTGATAATGTAACCATCTCATCAACAATGCTATCAGATAAGGTGGTTGGTCAGTAATTAAAGACAAATGACAATAGAAAAGTTACTATTTATTTAATAACAAAGAAACTAATGTTCTTTAATAATCCCCGGCTACATTTAGGCATAATCTTGTACTACCTTTTTTAAGCTTTCTTATTCCAGTAGGAAAGAATCATTCACCTTTGTGTCTGAATCATTCTTGTACAAAACTGACCTACTCACAGTTTCCAAACTAAGACTACATTAAAATTCTTTAAGAAGACATAAAAAAAATCTGATGGTGCAAGACTGGGATTATAGGGTGGATGTGACAACACATTCCAATCAAACTTCCCTGCCTATTGAGTGGTATGGGGACAGATGCTGTAGTCAAAAGAAACACACTTTTTGAGAGACAGCCAGGATATGTCCTCCTTAATACTGGATTCACTTTATTTTCTAGCATGTCGCAATAGTACTCACTGCTCGTTGTACATTGTTCTTGGAAGTAATAGCAATAAATTTGGCCAATTAGCAGCATCACTTTACAGGCTGATTTGTAAGATTCAAATTTTTTTCTGGCAGGCAAACTCGAATGCTTCTGTTCTATACTCTAACTTTGGATTCTGGATCAAAACGATGAATCCAACTTTCATCACAAGTTAATATGTATTAAAAAAGCATGATCTTCTACTTAAAAAGTCATTCCCGTTAAAAGTAAATTCAGGAGTCTTTGTGATTTTGAGTCGACTGTTTCAGAACTCACCTAGAACATGTTTTGAGGTATCATGGATAACTAAATGGTCAGTTCTGATAATGGCAATATAAATTTTGGCAATTTTCTGATTTTTATGTTTGTCCTTGCAAATAAGTTCATTAATGCAATTTTGCAAAATGATAATCAAAACTTCCACCGGTCTGACACACCAATGAAAATCAATGAGACTTGTTCCACCTGATTTAAAATGTTCAATCTGTTAAATAAAAATTTTCGTTGGTTAATATACTTTTTATCATCCAAAAGTGAATTTCGGCCAGGTTTTTACACCTTAAGAAGAAAAAAATCTTATGACAGCATGCTCTTCCAGAATTGATGATTCAAGCAAATCTGGCAATTTGAAATAAAAAAGTGATTATAATAATGGAAATTCTTTTCAAACAGCTGATATTTTTGATGTCATTTCATTTGGGTGTCAACTTGAACATTAGTTTTGGTTTATTCTATTAAAGTTTTTCTAATGTAGCTATTTGTCTCTTTAATTATTGAATGACCCTCATAGTATTCTGATGTAGCTGTCTGAAAAATGTGGAACATGAATATATAAAATTGTTATAAAGACCAATTTTAATGTGCAAAAGATTAAAAATTTACTATGTTAAAAATTCTCAACTTAGGATACGTTTCACTTTGTAAATCAATAGCTGTATGAACAGACGTCAACTGTTTTCTGCTTAACAAAGTGAGCTATACAAAAAAATTGTAAGTGAAAATAAAGAAGAAATGAAACTATTGATTATTGATTGTGGAAACTATTATTATGAAACTATTAACCGATTGTGGAATGTTTAAAAAGTACAAAAAATAACTGTACCATATTAACATAAGTATTCTAAGAACTATTTTCAGGGATAATGGATTCAATTGACTAATAACTGTCAAGGAGATACACACTAAATCCATATGATTTTTCCTATTTTTAAATTTTGTTACGCTATAAAATAAATTTATCATTAGTAATTAATTTATAAAAGCCTAAAAGTTAGGTTAAATAATGACGTAAAATACAGAAGAGTGAAGTATCTTATGAGTAGCCAATATGTGCCTACATCCAGAGGTTCTGACTTCTGAGACAAAGTTTCCATTTTTAATGGAAAGGTTCTGGATTTAAACTAAGTCAGGTTTGGAATTTTTTCTGATGCTACAAAATTAATTTTCTACTATCGGTAAAAAAAGTAATCAGGATAATTGTAACTGGACATGGGCATAAAGAGTTGAGTTGATGAGTTGGATATAAAAACTTCCTCTCTACTCTACATCACTGCCATTCTTGTCTAAGAAAGGCAGCATCTGAACGGGAAAATTTCATGAAAAATAACACAGATCAACAATCTGCTTAATATTAAACAAACTTACTAAAAAATTGGTAACTATATCAAAACACATAAACAGACAAACAGATATAGTGCTAATTAAATGAGAGAGCGTGCTTCACTTAGTTAAAATAAGTAACTAATCTTCATATGCCTTTGTTTATATGCAAATTCTGGCATCCTAAGTTTCAGTGATTGTCATTTTTTTCTTAAAACTAAAACAATTTTAAAGCAGCAATATTTTTGAAAGTAATGATGAGGTCAATTAAGTTGTCACAGGGCAGTTGAAAACACTAGCGGTGGATAAGTATTATGACCTAAGAGAAAACCCAGTGACACAATATGATAAAATATTTAAATTTAAATGATAAGTACGTGAAATATTAATATTCTATTTTAAATAAATAATATTTTTAAATTATTAAAAGTAAAAAAATATAACAGCCTAACATCCTTTACTTTCATAATGATCTTTGTAGCTTACTACATGTAAAGAAATGATCAAAATTCTAAATTAAAACTTTTAAAACAAAAAAGAAAACTTCTGTAAAATTACAATATTCAAATTACTGCTACACGTACTTGTGCTACTAATTGGAACTACATTAATTTAAAACTGAAATGACCAACATATCAATAACAATTGAATTATTTAAGTTTTACTTTCCTGGCGAATATAGTCAGAATAGCTATATTAAAGGAGAAAGTATGGTGAACGTATCAAGATTGGGGTATAGCTATTCTATAGCTGTATACCCTTACAGCAACTCTAGCTGTATTTGCAAGGAAAATGAAACTTCAAAATTAATTAAGTTCCACTGCATTAGCTAAAATCTTAATACAATTAACTACTCACAGATATAACACTATAATAAACTACTTGAATACCATATTTATCAAATTTACCCAAATTATACTATAATTATACCATATTTACCCAAAGAAAAATTAGTTCCAATACACATTTGTTATAATTTCAGTCATACAAAATCAATTTTCAATTTCCTTCATTCACTTTACTCAGAAATAAATAGATAACATCAAAAAGCTGTAAAATGTACAACTACAACTAGAACAGAACTCAGAAAGTTTTTTTAATGAGTTGACAATTTTTTTCTCAAAATGAATACATTTCAGAAATAAATACGAAAATGAATTCATTTCACAAATTTACAATGGTTTAAAAATGTAAATAACGAGACTTCAAATTATGAAAAAAACAGGTTTCCTTAATGAAACAGTAATTCGGCATGTCTGAAAAAAATTGCACACTTTCCTTCACTTTTTTTTCTAGGTGCCCAGTGTGTGGAGAAAGGTGAAGTTACACTGATGGATACTAGATACTCCAAGTTATGATAGAAATACCCGCCATTCCCATGAGCGCAAATTTTTCAAGATGATGCCCACCAAACAACAGAAGGCATTTTATGCTGTGGAATACTCAAAGACAACATCTGTTATCACAGTTCATTGCAACTTTCAGCAAAAGTTTGGGATCGATTCACCTGATAAGAACTCCATTAAGCGTTGGCATATATAACTCATGGAGACAGGTTGCCTATGCAAAAGCAAAAGCTACCCTTCAGATGCAAAAAGGCTGTCCTTCGCATTCAGAAGAGATAGTGAATAGAGTTCGGCAATCCTTCCAATGCAGCCCCGTGAAATCAGTTCAGAAAGCGAGTCATGATTTAGTTAACACTCAACAGTCTGGTATGTTCTTTGTAAGCGTTTGAAATTCAAGGCTTACAAGCAGAAACTTTTGCAGGCACTCACTGGGGATGACAAACAACTTTGCATTGTTTTCAGTGCAGACATGTTGGGATTCCTGGAAAATGATGATTTTTGGGACAGTATAGTTTTTAGTGATGAGGTGATCCACCATATCAACGGCAAAGTCAACAGGCATAATGTTTGAATCTGGGGTTCAGAACAAATCATTGAGCATGTCAGAGATTCTCCAAAGTTAAACATTACTGCCAGATGCAGAAGGAAACTTTATGGGCTATTTTTCTTGGCAGAAAGAACTGTAAAGGGACACTCGTATCTTGGCATTCTCCAGATTTGGTTGATGCCGTAACTTGAAGAGGACTCCCAAGATTTTATTTTCCAACAAGATGGAGCTCCATACTACTTCCATAATGACATGAGAAGGTATCTGAATGAACATCTCCGACAGCATTAGGTAGGTTGCACTGGTGCTGATGATGAAGCGTTGTTGAGATGGCCCCCGAGGTCTCCAGGCATGACACCATGCAACTTCTTTTTGTGTGACTTTGTCGAAGACAGAGTCCCACCATTGCCTTGAGAACTGATGGAGCGACAAGAGTGAATCACAAAAGCCTTTGCTGCTGTTACAAGAAACATATTTATTTGAATATGAAGGAAATGGACTACAGACTAGAGATCTTACATGTCATGAGGGGCACCCATATTGAATCTTTGTAACATAGGAAAAGCTTTGATATATTACTTTACTTTTGATATATAAAGGAGGACCCTTGGGGTATGTGAGGTGTGGGCGCTATTTGGGGGGTAGGCGTGAGGGCATACTCGGACCCTGACTAGGAGACAGGGATGGAGAGGATAGCCCTCCTGAGGAGAGGCATCATAGCAACCAGAAGCAGGGGTTGCAATGTCTCGATGATTGATGAGGGATCCTGATGGCTCTAACAGCTGATAGCTGTATGTACAGGGTGGGCTAGTTTACATAATAATAATGAAGTACTTACTTATTTTCGCGAACAGCATGATCTCTACTTCTCTCTAAAACAACTAATTCTTGCCGTAAATTCTCTGCTTCTTTAAAAGCTCTTTTTGTTTCCGTTTCACAATGTTTATTAGCATCAATAGCCTCACTATACAAACAAACAAAACAAGACAAATTAATCGTTATTGCAGAAAAATTGATAGGTTTACTGAATTAATCTTTACAAACACAAGTATTCTTTGTTTTTAAAGACTTCTCCCCAACAAATTTTCATATTAATACAGTATAAAAAATTTATGATCAATATAAAATATAAATTAAAATGAATATGGAAAAACTAAAATTAAATCATCAGCAAACATGGTGAAAAAAATATGTTACTTTTTAAAAACTTTTGGCCTGATTTCACCAACTTAAATGATTATCCTGTAAGAGCTTTAAAATTCTATATGATATCAATGAAATTTCAAAAACACCGAGTTTTGAGAACAAATATGAGAAAATGGAGATGAAATGTTAAAAAACCATAAGGCAGTTTAACAATGAAGATCCTGCTCAAAATAGTGGATTTAAATGAAATAAACGTTCTTTGTTGAAACAATATAAAAACCTTTTATAAATATAGAATGTCCATAAAGTCTTTCCATAATTATAAAAATATATTAAAAAAAAAACTATTACAGCTGCACGGTTTGTGGCAAAAGAAAAAAGAAATTTCAAGTTATTTTTTTACTTTTTGTTGCAGGTAGAGGCAGAGTACAGAGCATTGTGATCAATTTTTTATAATATGGCGTCAATCAAGGAGAAAGCGCAATATGTGTAGTGGTATCACAAATCAAAATCACCGATTACTGTGCAGTAAAATTTTAGAAGGAAATATGGACGACCTGCACCTGAGAGCAAGAGTATTGTTGCCTGGTACGCAAAGTTTAAGGAGAGTGAAAGTGTAGTCGACCTTCTGCAAACAGGACGGCCATCCGTTAGTGAAGAGAAGGTTAAGTTTGTGAACAACCATTTCTACATAGACCTTCCAAATCTACCCGTCATGTATCTCGAGAACTAGGAATTCCCCGGTCAACAGTGCACAAAATTTAACACAAGAAACTAAGGTTGCATGCGTATAAAGTTCAGATATTGCAATATCCAGATGGCCCTTGTCATCCTAAATGTTGGTTTCCTAAATGAATCATTTCATGGCAGATGGGTCGGGCCCAATGGTCCCACTTCCTGACCACCACGATCACCAGACATAACTCCCTCAAATTTTTTCCGCTTAGGTTATGTTAAAGACAGAGTCTATGCAACACTTGTACATGATCTGGACACATTGAGATGGAGAATAACTGAAGCTGTTACTAGTATTACTGAAGAAATGTTGACCAACACATGGTGTGAAATTAATTATTGGTTGGACATTCTACAACAAAAGATGCACATGTTGAAGTTCATTGAGACAGTAAAAAAAAACTTGATATTTTTTTTTCTTTTGTCAGCATAGCTGTAATTATAATAGTTTTTATTTTTTTGTAATAAGCTTTTATAGTCATGGAAAGACTTTATGGACACCTGTATAATTTCCTTTTTTTTATCTACACTAGAGTGGTCCAAATAGGGCAAAATATTTGTCGAAAAACGTGCACCCCCTGATTTAAAAGTACTCTCAAAAACAAAATTTTTGACGCGTTGATGAACCCTTTCCGTTCGAAAAAAGTCATCCCCCACTCCACTTGAATTGAAGTAAAAAGACTTATTTTGGCTAGCTACGCTAGCTCTATTTGATGAAGACATCTCAAATTCGTGTTCTCCGACCCCAAAAAACCTAATTAACGTTGTTTGTAATGTCTAACATTGATTTTCCTTCATAAGAAAGCTAGTTGTCAATTGATTGACAGCGATTTTGACAGTTACAATATGTCAAAATAAGTTTTTGACTTCAAATTCGTGTTCTCCGATCCCCAAAACCCTTATATACGTTATTTTTGAAGTTTTGTGATGAAACATGCAAGCGCTATATCGTAACGACTTGAAAATAACCTAAACCCCATGTTAAATCCCGTTTAAAATTCAAGTGGAGTGGGGGATGACTTTTTTTGAACGGAAAGGGTTCATCAACGCGTCAAAAATTTTGTTTTTGAGAGTACTTTTAAATCAGGGGGTGCACGTTTTTCGACAAAAATTTTGCCCTATTTGGACCACTCTAATCTACACAGATTACAAAATTAAGGTAATCAAGGAGAAGGATAATGATCCTAATATGAAAATTATTAAAGCAAAAAAATAAATATTACGAAAAATATAACAAACTTTCAGGATGTATTCTACTGGTTAAAATAAAGAAGAAAGTTCATATAAACATAGTTCAGAAACACTTTGATAATGGATGTTTTTCTCAAAGACCAGATTTCTCAAAAACTACTAAAAGTGTAGTTCTGGGAATTATTTATTTTCAATTTTTTCAGGTGAAATTTTATATGAAATCGCAAAATTTACCCTTTCATTTAGGTTCCAAGAATTATAATCTACTTTAATTTTACAGAAGGTGTAGAAATCCATGTAAAATCTTTTGCCAGTTGACATTTGCTAACAAAGCATTACCAAACCTTTGTTATATGAACTTTCTTTTCTTCTTTACTTTCATCACTAGAAAAAATATCTATTTAAAGTTTATTATATTTTTCATGAATAAAACTGTTTGTTAAAATAACATATAATTTTGAATCATAACACAAAATATAATAATATTTGTGAATTATTTCACAGAACATTTTCCACCAAATATTTCCCAATAAGAAATTTTAACAGCGATTTTTTAAATAATGCAACACGTCATGTTTCATTAATTTTATTTTCCAATTTATTCTAAAAGAAAACAGAGCCTAAGCCTACATTCAAAAACATTATTTTTATACATCATGTACAAAAAAACAACATACTAGCCAATAGCTAGATTAAATTAAATTGATCTGTCTCTATTGGTAATAATTCTTGTTTTAAGCTCTCCTTTTCATGATTCTAAGTATCTTTAATCTCATTTTTTTATTGAATAATAGTAATTAATCGACCTGGATTGAACAATCATGATGAAGGTACTGCGTGATCTTAATGATGTAGATGTAACTTAATCTTGATAATCATGTTATTATGTAATGTTAAGGCCGGGACCTCCGGCCTTTCATCTGCAGGTCCTGGGTTCGAATCTGGCTCAGGCATGGCATTTTCACACGCTACAAAATTTGTCATTCATCTCATCCTCTGAAGTAAAACACCTTACAGTGGACCCAGAGGTAAAAAAAACGAAAAAAGTTATCTAAAAGGAGACCTTTATCTCTTTATTTCTTTTAGATACTAAATTCAAAACTTAAATACGTGTATAGAAATGAAAACAGAATTTGCCCCACACCTTTTTTACATTTCTTGATGTTCCATCAAATACAAAAAAGTACAAAGATGATGTTTGGCACAATTACTGTGCTCTCCCTAGTTCTAGTAATATATTATTAGACTAAATTGGTGGAAAATTAAAAATCGGCTATAAATTTGATTTAGTTTTTCCAAATTCAACCAATGTTTCAAACTTTAAAATGTAAAAAAATTTACAGAATTTAAACAAATACAGAAGGAAAGTTAGAAATCCAATAAATCTTTGAAAATTAATCTTTCAATATCTTCCATGTTACCAACATAACAAATATTACACTTTTCTTATTAGAACTCTCTTCATTATGTCCTTCGTATAGAAGTTATATAAGATAGCCGATTAACTAGTTAGTCACTTTCTCATTCCTCTCTACATTTCTTTTTTTTTCTTTTTTTTAGGTCACAGTGGACCACTTTAGTCAACTCTGGATATTCGTTTCCTTTTATTTTTTCTTGATTGCTTCCCAATGCTTCTTCATTCTGTCAGATCTTGTTTTTCCGAGTTCTTCTGAACAAACCCTTGTTGTTGTTTTCTTTAATTTTAAATCTGGAGTTTGCTTCTTTTAGTATTTTTATATTATCAATTTTGTTTCGTAAATCTTCTATTGTGATTTCTAGTTCTTGCATATCTTGTTTAATTTTGGTGATCCAGGTCGGTGTTTTGGACATTTTTCAGTATTTCTCAACCAGTTTCCTGACAAGCCTGTTCGGTTGTGTTCTTATTATGTGTCCAAAGAAGGAGATTCTTTTCTTTCTAAAGTAGTCTAGAGCTGGTTCTACGTCTTTATGTACCTCTTTGTTTGGTATGAGTCTCCATTCTCCTCCATCAATAAGTCGTCTTTTACTTACACATGTTCTTATAATTCTTCTTTCTATTCTTTGCATCTCTGATGAGTAAGAAATGTTAGATTTTAGTTTGAAAAGTGTTCCGCTTCCATATGATATTATAGGTCTGATTACAGTTTTGTAATTTCTGAGTTTGGTATTTATTGAGATGCATCTTTTATTATATGTTGTTTTGGTGGTATTTTGTGCATAACTGAGCTTTTGTGATCTTTCTTTTCAGTTTATTTTTATTTTTTCTGGATTCTGTGTGACATTTTCTCCTAAATATTTAAACCGTTCAACCAGCTCGACTTTATGTCAGTTTATGATTATGTGGTTCAATACCAGGGGATTTATGGCCATTATTCTAGTCTTTTCATATGATATTCTTAGGTCTATTTTTTCTGCTAGTTCTTCCAATGAAGTTACTTGGATTCTAGCTTCTGCGATGTTATTGGCTAGAAACACTAGATCATAGGCAAATCCTAGACAGTTTACTTTAATATGGTTTACATGTTTCCTTGCTTCAATTGTTTTGTGTGGTGGGTCTTTTTTGTACCACTTTCTCATTACACATTCTAGGGCGCAGTTGAAGAACAGTGCGGGATAGTCCACCTCCTTCTCTTAAACCTGTTTTGATTAGGAATGGTTCTGATATTTCTCCTCTGAATTTTATTATTATTATAATACAACAATTATGATTTACCTAATGGTATCATCAGTTTTCAAGTCCTTGCTAATATTTAAGGAACCACATAACCTATCTTAGACCACATAATCTAATAGATCAAATCATTGCTATATGAAACACGTGAAAAAGTAATGCACACAATTTTTACCAATCAATAATGAAATCATTTATTAGGTATACATGTATGTTATAACCTGAATAATTTTTATAATACATCTAGGATAATATATGTTATTCCTGTTTGAGGAATACTAATTCCTAAATTATTTGGAATTTCAAAATAACTATGCATTCGAGGTATGTACCACATAGAAGTTATACATACCTCAGTCTTGGAGACAGTTATTTTATATATTAGTAAAGATTAGATTGGAAGAAAGAAGGTCATTAAACTTATATTCTAATCCAGCAATAAAACTAGTTTCTATGTTTAGTACAGATTACCTTTCTTAGCTTCATTCCTTTATTGAAATGAATGAAGATAAGAAATTGATTGAATGAAGCTAAGAAATGTAAGTAGTACTAAACATAGAAACTATAGTGAGCTTAGCAGAAAAGATAATAATAACTATTATCTTAAGAACAATTTTAATATATAACAAATTGATATTATATGCTTCCTGAAACATTTCAAACAATTCTAAAATTATCATATCTGACATCAAGAAATGAAATTATCCTAGATTGCAAACGCATCACTACTCAAATAAATGCAAATAGATAAATGATTTGTAGAATAATTCATCTGTCATAAATAAGTATAAGAGTAAGATGACAAATTGAGTTATAAATAAGTTACATAAGAAGATATAAAACTTACAATTTGAAGTAGTCAGTTAAATAAATCACATCCATCATATGTTACAATAAGTGATTACAAATTAGTTACAGTAAAAATTTCTTTATTATAATACATCCATCATCTGTTACTATAATACAACAACTATTTTCTATTTCAAAATCATTATTATATAAGATGTAATACGCAACACAATCCATACCGATAGATAATTTACTACAGAAAAAAAATATACATTACTGACTGCTGTTATAATATCTAGAAAAACAGTAACCACTCAACCTACCACGGGCAGCTACTTCAGTAGATATTTACAGTACAATTTTTTATACATCCAAAGTTTACAAACCAGACTTGATTATTTTACAAAATTTAATACTTTTTACTTTCCTGCCTAGCGCTATAGCCCTAGAAGGGAAAGTACTGTAATCGGTCCAATTTGAGCATATGCGGTTTTAATTGGACCTTTATATTTAGACACCCAAGGAACCCAAAAAAATGGATCGAAATTTTCCAGATCTTTGTATTTACGAGTGTGTGTTTACGAGTGTGAGAGGGTTTCGCACTCTAAATCACCTTATATCTCCAGAACTAGTAGACTGATTTTGACCAAACTTGGTTAAATTAAATTTTCAAATTAAAAGGTCAAAGGGGCGAGGCTGTAGAGCAAAGTATCTCGATATGTTGCCAATTAAGGTCTTATTTTATTTTGAAACATTTGTTAACAATTAAAATACAATAATATTTCAGAAAAAAAACTTTTGTAAAATCACACACCCACCCCAAAAAACTGTTCCAAATAAATTAGTGACTAAATGGATACAGTACATCATAAATACACCCTCTCACCACAAGGAGCACTAGTGTAACATTGACATACAACTGCTGTAGTCATTTTCCTTTTTTCTGTTTTGGCTTCGATAATTACCATTCAGATATTACTTCAAAGGATGATATGTATAACTGTAAATGAAGTGTAGTCTTGTACAGTCTCAGGTTGACCATTCCTGAGATGTGTAGTTAATTGAACACCCGATATCCACAATCTAGTATTCAAATCCATATAAAAGTAAATTCTTGAAGTCATGAGTTCTAGGATTCAAATCCTAGTAAAGGCAGTTACTTCTGGTGAGTAATCTACTGCACCAGTGACTGAAATGATTTCTCAAAGGCAAACTTAAATGATGATACATTAATAATGTATAAAATAATTTTAATACTCCAACGCAAGTAACCATTAAACAGTATGACACTATTCCATTATTGATGAAGTACAATAATAAAAATGGCCAACTGTAAGCATTTAATGTTAAATTTGGAGAGGAGCATTTTTATAATAATAAAGCAGTTTTCCAAACTATCTTAAAATCTTCAAAAAGGGAAAAAGTGACCAGCCTGACTCAGCTAAACACCATGCAGCATATTAGAATTTCACTTCATGAAGTGGAATCAGGGTGTACAAAAAAGTAATCAGCAATAATTGGTAAATTTTAGTTAAAAAGAGTGAAGTTTAGGTTAGCAAAAGTGAAATGTTAGATAAAGAAGATGATTATAAAAAGCTTCATTTTTAAACTGTTTAATTTCTCTGATTTACTGCAGAGTAAAGGTAGTATAAAATGCACCATTTCCCCTAAAAAGGAGTGCATTTAATCTACTGCTTTCTACTATTTGTGCCAATTTTACTTATAAGCATAATGTATATAAAGCAAGCATGGCGTAAGTGACATCAATCATAATTGATGTCTCTCAGAGTAATGATGTTCATTAAATAGCCAGACCTGTGGTGAACAGATTGGTGATCAAGAATCAACTTCATGGTTTGACATAAAATATTCAATGGTGCAATAATATGTAGGCTTAATGAAGAATTAAACAAGAAGCCACTTCACTCCTCATTTTTCCAAGTAAACCAAGTATAGGATGTTTGTTATTCCTATAATTAATAAATTGTTTTTGTAGCCAGGTTGTTGCTTGCATCAGATTGCCTATTACTATTAGTTATGCCAACTAACCTGTAATAACTACTTCACTGGATTCATTTGTAAATTTTAACAGTTTTTCTTAATAATAAACAGTTGCTGTTTTTATAAAGGAAAAGGGAATTTTTTGTACAGTTCCTTAAATGATAGTAACCCTCAAAAAATACTCACACATTTTTTTTTAGGGGAATGTTTTTCCTCATTTTAAAAGCAACAAAACAAAAACGCAAACAAAACTATCCAACAAATACAGCAATCAAATGCTACACCAAAAATTCCCATTCAAATAAATATTTAATTTTGCTAAAACTTTATTTAAAAAAAAGGATTTAACCAGTTATAAAAAAAGAATTACGATAAAGAATTGTAAAAGCACTTGCTGAAGTAAAAACAAACAAAAAATGAAAATAAAGAATCCATCACTTCAATATTAAATTAAAAAATAAGTGTTATTTGATACAGATATAATAAATTTGTCTCCATAGCTATGTAGCATAGTTTCAGTCTTTTATATTCACAAGATCCCAGGTTTGAATTCCAGTTGGTTTAAAAATTTTTAAATAACAAATGAATGTTCTATATTCGCAGGTACAAGCCTCAGGCTTATCTGTGTAATATATCCTCTATTTCATCTAAAAATATTTTAAATAAATTTTTTGACGATTAATAAAATATTGTGTATATAGATAAAAAGTTGGTTTAAACCAAGGTATAATGTAAAATATATAAAAGAGCATATCATTTAATTTTTTTATAGTTTCCCCTTTTTTTACTTAGCCCACCGGCTGGTCAAGAGATTAACTTGTCATCACAAATCAGTTGTTTAACAGGTGATTTTTTAAGTCAAATGTTCTGAGGTTTAAATCCTAATAAAAATTGGTTGCTTTTATACAGATTTGAATATTAGACAATGGATACCGAAGGACTTTGATAGTTAGGTTCAATTAACCACATGTCTCAGGAATGGTCGGCCTGAATCTATACAAGAATACACCTCATTTGCATGTCATACAAATCATCTTCACCTCATTGGGTTGTGGGGGGTGGTAGCTTATTTTTCACTACTGAACAATAAGCAACCTACCTATGTTGTTTAATATGTTTTGATTGCAACATACAAATTAGGAAAATAAAATAATTTTTTTTACTTGGAATTGTTGGGGGGGGGGGGGGTAATAGGGCGTTTTAAGTATATTCAAGACTTTTTGACCTGAACAGATGTTCGAATATTTGGCATTTCAATAACGTCAATAACCCCGAGGGCGAATGACGTCAATAATGTAAACCGCATGGTGGTGGTGAGAAACACCTTCGCTACTACATCAGGGAATTCCCTACTAGATCTCTTGTCATAGTTCGAAAATTCGAACCTATCCTTGATCTCGATTTTATTTCGATTACAGATAATATTATATATCACCATACAGTCCAGGCAGTGTCTTTTTTGGGTTGGTCTTTTTCTATATTATCGCTAATTTTTGCTTTAAGACCTACGATATCATCAGAAATGATTATTTCGTTATGCACCACCAATTGAAAACGGTGTGCTTAAATTTTTAATAAACAAAATGTTAAAAAATCGCAAAAATATCCACTTTTTTCTCCTATTTCCATAGAAAACTCGATAACTGTTATTTTCAAGAAAAAATCGAAAGAGAAAAAATTTTGTACACACAAATATTAAATATTAAATTTTACACACAATATCGTCGTTTGCAAATAAAAAAATACGCTATTATTCTTGCAAAAATAGTAATATGTCAAAAAAAGGTAGAAAAAAACAAGATCTTTTGGGAATTTTTTTCGAGTACTTATATTATACATAGGACCTTCAGGATTTTGCCCCAAAGAACGTTTTGATATCATAAAGCAATTCACCAAATTTTTAAAAAAATCGGTCTGACAGTTTTTGCACAATAATTTTGCAATCAAAATTTAAAATAAAATCAGATTTTTCCAAATTGTGTACAGCCTGAAATAAAGTCTCTAGATACTTAAAAATTTAATCACAAATATAACAGCACTGAAACTTTCAAATGAATTATGAAAAATTTAATCGGTTATTTAGGAGAGCATAGTGAATTTTTCAAACATACTTGCAATTTTTTTGCTTTTCAACATATCTTGTATATCTTCACGAATTTTTATATAAATTAATTTTAAAAAGCACATCTTAAAAGTTTTCGGAAGACGATTGTTTAATAAAAAAAATTAAAAAAATACATTGAAATTCGTCCACTAGAATCTGAGATAATTACATTTTGAGAACGCGTCACTATTTCGAGCCGGCCGAGCGTTTAGCAAACTCCCACCATCGTCGCCCATGCATTTTTCACAATTTTCGCAAATTTTTTAAAACAGATACCGCTTGGAATAGTAACAGAACATAATATCATTCAGTACACTTGATGCGATCTTTACTTGCGAAAAAGTATAAGCGTTAAATAAATATAAAACTACTTTCTAAACCTTTAAAAATTAATTAAAAGATAATAATTTTTCTTTTATTAATTAAAAGAAAAACCTTGCCTTTGAAAAGGGCTTAAGAAGTAAACGTAAGAATATTTCATAACGCTAGTCGTCTGCAGTCGGTAGTCGCTAATAGTCGTTAGTAGTAGTTTAATATCATATTAAACCCTTTTTACGTTAGTATTATGGTCGAACTTTCCAATTTAAAACAAGAAAATCCGGTAGTAACAAATTATACATAAAAACAGTATTTTAAAAGAACTAATCGGTTTTTATGTTGGTACTATACTCGTATTTCAAATGTCAATAGTGAAAAAAATGTTATTCTTCTTTCATTTAGAATAATTTGCAAGAGCCGATGTAGAGCCTTTATAATAATTTACAAAACTCTCGCACAGTTATGCGTAAGAAGAGCAATTTTTTTTATTCCATTTTGTTTACATTTGGAAAAGCATCAACTCATTCAAATCTAAAATATTATAAAGAAAACGAATTAAATAATTAAAAAAACAGAAATAAATAAACAATCAAGAAGCAAAATAAATAAAACGATACAAAAATATAAATTTAAAAAAAAAATTATATACTGTAACAAGAAAATTATTGCAGTACATTAATTTATGGTATATTAATTTACATTAAATATCCATTCCGTAAATTAATTGATAAGGACGTCGGATTAATTAACTTATTAATTATTCCGACGGCCTCACTATTTCGCAGTCAGAAACCCACTTGGATTTTTCAATGTACATAAGTTCGATTAACCAATACACCCTACACACAAGCATATTATTTTAACTCGCCCAACTACTGTGACTGGTTGCATAAGCACGTATGAAAAACACACCTCTACACCAGGGTAAAAACACAACATTAGATAAAAAAATGTTATGTGAAAACTACTTGACTTCCTTGTACGCCTATTAAATTACATAAACACTTTTTTTTTTTAAATGGAAAGTGCTTAAAATTTTATTTCATTAATAACTTTGATGTTTTATTTTTTTTTATTATTATTATTATTATTCATCGTAAACATTTTTTACAATGAGAGGTTAATAATTATTAATAAATCAATATATTTAAATTTAAAAAAAAGTATATGAAATTTGATTCGAACCGATGTGCCTTCGCCTTGTAAGATCCAAATTTTTCATTAATTAAAATTTTATTTGGCTATAACTCTGGAACCAATGAAAATACGAGTAAATATCACTTACATCGTTGAAAAACTCAATGACGGCTTATTACTGCAGTTAAGAAAAAATCCAAAATCCAAAAAGATTTGGACATTTAAGCGGGGCGTTTTAGAATTGTAATTCGTTATGTTGCAAGTAGGAGTTGACTTTTTCATCTGCGGTTATTATTAGTATTGTTTAACGAATTCAAGAAGCGTTATCTTCTTTTAAGGGTCATGATAAATGGATATGCGTTTTACTTCCTTGTACGAAGTAGTGTAATCGCGAAAAATTTCGATTTTCAGATTTCCCCGGAAATATCAATTTTGATGATCCTGATATCATTCTGACTAGTTTCGGCGTGATGTGTGTACGTAGTTATGTAAATATGTACGTACGTACGTGCGCTTATGTATCTTGCATAACCCAAAAACGATTAGCCGTAGGATGTTGAAATTTTAGATTTAGGACTGTTGAACATCTAGTTGTGTACCTTCCCTTTTGATTGCAATCGACTGAACCAAAAATGTCCAAAAAAAAGCCAAAAATCCAAATAATTTGGATTATGAACTTTTTCTTCTGTAGTAATATGCTCTTATTGAAAGCTTTTAAATTATATATCATAAGTGGTACTTATTTTCTTTGGATCCACTTATAGTCAAATAAAATTTTAATTAATGAAATATTTGGATCTTACAAGCGGAAGGCACATCGGTTCAAATCCGACTTCATTTCTATTTTCTTTTTTTTTACTTTTTTCATTTAAATATATAGATATATTAATAATTATTAACCTCCGATTGTAAAAAAAGTTTTTAAATAAATAATTCAATAATAACAAAAAAATCAACAAAAAAAAATCAGAAGTTATCAGTGAAATAAAATGTTATGTACTTCCTTTTAAAAAAAATGTATATATGTAATTGATTATGCGTACAAGGAAGTCATGTGGTGTCCACATCAGATTTTTTGGTAAAGCGATGTTGTTTTATTACAACGCTCAGATTTTAAGCGATGAAAATTAAATCAAATCTAATTAATTGTATACAAGTATAACAGAATTTTATTTTTATTTTTTTGAACAGGTTTATCCAATCCAAAATTACGGAGATAATAATTTAAGGTAAACCATACCACGGTTGAATTTTATTATACGATTACAAAGCAGAAGAACTGAAGCAAATTATCTATTTTTTTTTTGTATTTTTTTTTTTATAATTTCATTCGAAATATTGTGTTTAGAATTTTGACTGAGGGTTCCTATCTAAATGATAATAAGATCTAGTTGGCGGGAAAACACCCGGTAGTTTCTAACATGAAATAAATTTTTTTAAGAATTGAATTATGCAAACATAAGACTCCTAACCTTAGAAGTTAAATAGAAACCTGTTTAATAACAAACCATCTAAGGAGTTTAATTAATTATAATTTATTAAAATATAAAATAGGACATATAAATAATAACTATCGGTTACGTTAAGGAATGTATGTAGCAATTACGTAAACGCTATCTTCGTCCTCAAACATTCTCTCTCCATCACTCTCTCTCTCTTCCACAACTCAACTCTCTCTACTTCTACGAATACGTATACAAACCTATTTCATGCTACAAGGATATATGTCTATTATCATGTTAAAATGAATCTACCAATTGTTAAGAAATCTCTAGACATAATTATTAAACGTTATGAAATCTTGGGATTGCCCACATAATATGTACAAGTAACAAAAGAGGTGTTTAAACTGAATCGAAGATTAACAAAAGCAGGACAGCGACCCGGAATCGGTTATATTTTCATTCATTTTATTAACGATAAAAAACTCTCACACGGGCTAATCCATTTTAACTCAACAAATTTTCAAAAATTTCATCGTGTCACTGTTTTTGATTTTGATAATATTTGGATATGATAACTACCCACCTTGTAGTGGCCAAAAAAAAAATATATATTTTTTTTTAAATTTTTCTTGAGTAATAGACTATTTTCTAACTAGCCAACAGGTAAAAACAGCCATTTTCATCACTTTTTCCACGAGCATAGGCATTCTAATTACGCATCGTACAGAGGATCAAAAATGGGTTTTTTTGAAAAAATAAAGATGGAACTTCATCTTACTGTACTCAAAATTTATTCTGTTACAGAACTAAATCTTGTAATTTTACTGAAGTTACGTTTACATATTGTAGTTTTTTTTTTTCAAATTTTGGGCCCAAAATAAATAATGAAGGGCTTAGGGTAACAGGCCTGTTTTTTACGTTTTAATTCTTAGATACTAGTAGTACTTATAAACAAAAAAATTGGACTGTTACAGAGTGTTCTTCATTCAAACAAATGACCATCAAATCGTATGTCTTTCAATATGACTCGTTTTTGGAGCCCAAAAACCACATATGGGACAGATGGAAAAATTTGATATTTTTACAACAATAAATACATTTTATGTACTTTGGAAACATATAAAATTTATTTTGTCACTCAAAGGACTTGACGAGTACGAAGCCATCAAAACCGCTAAAAACATTGTTCCTTCTAACCGTAAACAACGTGTATCCAAAAATACTGTTATGTATTTTTTCCCGATTATAACTAAACTCATTAGAATGAATAAATTGTTAATCAATAAATAGTCAGTTACAGAAATGACAAATAATAATTACAAAATAATAAACAATTCAAATAAGTTGTTCAATTCACTTTTACCTTATTTTACTCCTGCTAATATAAGTTATAAATAAATCTTCCACTTTTTAATATTTTTTTTTGTCTTTATTCATTTGACTGGTTTGATGCAGCACTCCAAGATTCCCTATCTAGAGCTAGTCGTTTCATTTCGGTATACCCCCTACATCCTACATCGCTAACAATTTGTTTTACATATCCAAACGTTGCTTGCCTGCACAATTTTTTCCTTCTACCTGTCCCTCCAATATCAAAGCGACTACTACAGGATGCCTTAATATGTGGCCTATAAGTCTGTCTCTTCTTTTAACTATATTTTTCGAAATGCTTCTTTCTTCATCGATTTGCCGCAACACCTCTTCATTTGTCACTTTATCCATCCATATGATTTTTAACATTCTCCTATAGCACCATACTTCAAAAGCTTCTAATCTTTTCTTCTTAGGTATACTTTTTGATAGCAAACTAACTAACATAACTTAGTGGTCCTACCGTTTTTTTATTGAGTAGAACTGAGAAGTCCTCATTCATCTCTGATGTAATGTTGTGTTCTCTTCCAGTAGTTGATAGAAAAAGCTCTGAAAGCGTAAGAATCTTTAAAATATTTTCCAGTTGAAGCCATTTTTGATGATCCCTCAATGATTTCTTGAATAAAGTACCAGGACCCTGCGGATGATAAACGTGTATTCGATATTCCTCTTCGTTTTCATGTATTTTGACTTAATGATTTCGCCTAACCACCACTCGTTACCGTATACGCAGCAGACTTGATTTTTACATTTTGGCTTTGGTAAACCTATAAAGCCATCAGAAACACTAATATCCTTGTCTACCGATACTAACGAGAATGTTTCTGATTCAAAGGTCGCCCGGACTTTACGAATACATTTCAGACTTGTTGGAACATAACTGTGAAAGGTTCTTGTTTCTGGGACTGTTGTGATTACCTGATAACGAGAACTGAGGTATTCTTCAGGCTCTTGAACATCTTTATTCGAGCAGAAAATAAACTTTATATTTTTAATATTGTCTTGCCAACAATTATACAATTCAGAAGATGTAACAATTTGATTGTTGACCGTCCTTTGAAAACTTGCTTTAGTCACTGTCCTTTTTACAGTTCCACCAATACCATCACAAGGTTTTTCTTACATGTACTACACTAGTACCGTAGAGTTTAATGGTAAAAAAAAAATAAGCCTGTTACCCTAAGCCCACCAAAAATTATTTTGGGCCCCAATATTGGGGGGAAAAAAATTTGTAAACATAATTTCAGTAAACATTAGAAGATTTGGTTACAAAACAAAATTAATTCTGAGTACGTTAAGATGACGTTCCATCTTTACTCTTTACAAAAAAAACGTTTTGACCTCTATATGACGGAAAATAAGAAAGCTAAAGCGTACAGAAAAAATAACGAAAATGGCTGTGTTTACCTTGTTGGCAAGTAAGTAAATAGTCTTTTACTCAAGAACAAAGTTTTTAAAAGTATAAAAAAATATTTTTTGGCCATTAAAAGGAAGCTGTTTATCATATACCAAATATCATCAAAATCAAAAATGTGATGCAATACAATTATTGAAAATTTGTTGAATTAAAAATGAATACCTTAGGTGTCGAAGAGTGAAAGTGTGTTGTCATTGGTTTTGGTTTTATCGGATGTCCTATTCTGATTAGGTAGTTACAGAAGTAATCTGTGAGGGCGGTGACGTTGTCATTGGTTTATTTTCCTATTCTGATTAGATAATTACGGAAGTAATCTGTGAGGGCGGTGAATGTTAAGAGTAATCTTCGTTCATCATGATTCAATATTAGTTGTCATTGGTTTATTTTCCTATTCTGAATAGACTGTTACATAGATTGAAATAATCGATGAGTGCGGTTCATACTTAACTAAAACGCTCAAGTATATAATTAATAACATTCATAATTAGTAAATGCGAACTTCTCATAATTACGAGAAATCGTCAGATATCTTTTATTGATGTACACGCACGCGCGCGCGCACCCAACTACACACACACACACACACGCGCGCGCGCGCGCGCGCGCGCACACACACACACCTTAAAGCTAAACTTTTCCCGGGGTAATTGTAAAATAATGAAATTTATTATTTCTCAGATACGTATTAGAAGAAAATGTAAATAATTTAAACCGCTTTAATAATTAATACAAATAGATGGACAATTTTTAGTGTATATATATATATATATATATATATATATATAAAGTTTCGTTCAACCTATACAATGGCAATAATACCTTGTTCCCATGGATTAAAGTATAGTTTTTATGTATTTATTGTAACAAGACCGGTATAGCGAGCCTGAGTAACGGATTCCTACCAATTATTATGGAAGTAATAATTAATTGGAAGGATCCTGAAAAGGACAAAAAGGAGAACCCTTTTTGTAAAGAATAGGTCCGTTTTACTGCTCCCTAACACACAATGAACACCTGTAACATAATCAAAACAGTACGCATGAAATAAAAACAGAGAAAAATAAAGCCCAAATACTCTTTTATTCTAGTGTCGGAAAATTCTCGCACTAGGCGAAATTTTAATACATCTGTTTCGTTTTGTCTAGTTGGAGGTACCTGCTGTTGCAGGAGGATCGTGTGGAAATCATCTTGTTATGCGGCCGTGAAAGTTATTCACATCGTGGTGTTAGTAATGGATTTAATCTACGTCTACCCAAACGCCAACCGGTATCACATAGCATTGTGGTAAGATTACTTCACAGGGCCGATTTGTCCCGTCGTGAACGTCACGGACTGATGACACAATACATGAAACTGTGATTGCCGGCAGTCCAAAGAAGTCAATTCGATGAAGCAACCTGAAAGTGAACGTTCAACGATCCACCGTCCACCATATTTTAATAAAGGAAAATTCAACCGTTCAAGCGCTAACTCTTGAACTATCGGAAGACATTGACCTCGAACATAGAATGGAAATATGGAGTGAATTTTTTGCAGGATTGATGAAAATGCAGACTTTCTATCCTCATTACTGTTTTCTAATGAGGCTAATTTTCAAATGAAAGATGAAGTCAACAGACAAAATCTGCCTGTCACAAGATAAACCTAATGGTACCGATCCCTCCAGATAGAAAGGTTCTGATCGTGTAGTGGTGTGATGTAGCCACAGGAATAATCATATCATTGGGCTAAACGTTTTTGAAGGAAATGTGAAAAGGTAAAATACCTGGAAATGTTTAGGGACTGGGCGATTCCTGCATTGGATATCATTGGAGAGCATTCTGAATAGTTTGTACAAGACGGAACCCCACTACACTAAGCGAATGTTGTACTTCAGTGGTCTGATGAAAACTTTCCTGAACAATGGATTGATTACAGAGGACTCTGTTGAAGAGACTCCCCGGGCTAGATTTGAATCCACGGGACTTTTTCATTCTAGAGGTATCTAAAGTCACAAATGTTCAGTGTGAAGATTCGTGATCTGGCCCGACTACGCACCAGGATTGAAAATGAATGCCATGTCACAGATAATCATTATGACCTCTGGATGTTCAAGAGCCTGAAATTCTACCTACAGACCTGCCTAGAATTCGATAGAATGTATTTAATACTGTGAATTCACAAATGGTGCGGGACTTTTTAGAAACTCTATAGTTTCACTATTTCCTTTAGTTTTCCATGCATATACTAAACTGCAATAAGTTTAATTTTGACGGTTTAATTTTATGCTTGACGTTACTCTGAAGAAACCAATTTCGTCGACTTAGCCAAAGTAACATTACATTTTTGAATTTTGAAAAATCTTTGTTATATACCGAGGAAAATATGTAATTTTTATCCAGGCTTTCTCTAAACCTTCTCTATTATTTGGAACTACGATTTTTTACTATATTTGTTGATTCCTTTCTTTGTTCTACCAATGTTTTCTTTATGCTTTCAAGTAAAATCATTGAACTTAGTTATATTTTTAATAAAATTAATTTCTCTAAGAAAAGCTTCCAGATAAAGCGATGTCACGTTTGGTAAAAAAACCATGGGATTAAAAGCATTTTAAGTATTTTGTTAAATGCAATTTAGAACCTCATTCGTTAACTATTTTCCATTTAACTTACCGGCATAATTTATTATAATTTGTTACATTCTTTACTGTTTCATTTCAAAAAATAACTTATAAATAATTTATAAAGAACCAAAAATTTCTTTAAAACTTTCGGCGGTTGGCAAGTCAACTCAACACCGATCGGTAGTAAATAAGTAATCCAATATTACGTCACAAAATTGGATTATGATCACCTCGCAATAGTGTCTGCATTTCGTCAGTCTACGTCATTTTCTAAAGATGTAACAGCGTACACGTTACAATTTTAAACAGAAATTTATAATTTCTTCCTGAAAGTCTGTAAGAAGGCAATTATTAATTGTAATCGAAGTACAAATATAAATTTTTGAAAATTATATAAAATTGATGGATTCTTGTACAGTTTCTAATTTTGTATAAAGGTAAAAAAACTGTAAGATGTCTGTATCCAGATATTGATAAAAATTAGAGTAGACTGCTTAGATATAGTAAGACGTCTTACAAGAGTTATTAATTTATTTAAATTTATATTTAAAATAGAGTTGTAATTAAATTACAATCTTCTGATTTGTTAAGTTTTCGTACAAAATTAATAACTTCTTAAAAGTTTATACGTGAATTCCTGATCCCAATCACAAAATATGTAATCCCATTTAACATCATGTTGTTCAATAATATTTTCCTATAATCGCATATTATCTTCAACAGGAATTCATCCACTTTCTGTCAATCTCTATAAATATTACTGCATATTAAGAATAAGACAAGATATAAATTTCTTAAGTATTAAGTAAAGGTCAGACAACATCGTATCTCATGGCTTCATTAATTTTAATTTATCCATCTAACTTATTATCCGATAAGATTACGAATGGAGACTTATAAAAATATATCCGTAAACTTTGTTGTACTTAAAAGTACAGTCAAAAGTTTAGAAAATAATATTTTATACTATCATCGCCTGCATTAAAATAACAATGCTGAAAACGATGTTACATAGACGATTTGGGAGTTGAAAAAGTGGAAAAACTAAAAAAGAAGAAAATTCAAATTAGAATGAAAAGATAAGGTTCCTTAGAAAAAAACGAATTATACAAGAGAAGCCCAAAACGATGAGGAATAGTAGAAAATAATCAAGATGAAATAGTGATAACTACTCAAAGTAGACTTATGAGTTACAGTAATAACATAACTAATTAAAGAAATAAACTTAAGATAATTTTATTTGAAGTTTTGTTTAAGTACTAAAAAAATAAAATCTTGAATTATTAAAATATAAATTTGTTCTTTAAATCATAAATATGCATAAAACTTCTACGACCATATTTTGATAGATGTATAAAACACTGTTGAAAAAATATGTTATTTTAAATAAACCTTTTGATTAAAAATTGAAATCAGTAAACTGAGCAAAGTTAATCTTATTTTTACGGACAATAATGCGAGCAAGAAATAAGGAAAAAGGAAAAAATACACAAAAACCAAAACCAGTTTAGATTATAAATGGTTGAAAACCAGAATTTTTTTATTTAAAGGAATTGAAGTATAAAGGATACCCACTCCATATTAATATCGACCGGCGACAGTAATCTTCAAGGTTGCATTTTACTTTCTTTCGTGTTCTTTCACGCTCGAAAACACGTCCACTTTGATTTATATCATTATAATTGTCTTCGATGATCAAAATGTCCACCCGTTCTAATACGATAAAAAGTAATTTATAAAAATACGGAGGTATTACGTGTATTATAACCCTAGAGTATAACAGTAATACATCACTACACAAATCTTGATGTAATCTATCTAACAGAGATAATAAATGAAGAAAACTGAGATAATCGAGTACATTCAGACATTTATTTAGATGCTATATTAGAGTATCACGTAATGATAGGACACATTTTATTTGTAATTTGGAGGGACACAGGTAATTTTATATACTTTTATGTTCCTCTTAAGTCAATACATGTGAGTTTATCTGTTGCAGGTGTCTAGTCCTTGATGACGTCGTGAATCCCAAGGGAAATTGCGTACGTTTTAGAGGTCTACTTTGCTTCTCAAGACTCGATCATCGCAGCACAAAGGAAATTCAGACGAACTTCAATGAATACAATGCACCATCTCGGAAAGTGATCCTCCATGCAGTAAGGAACTTTCGAGAAACAGAAAATGACAACAAAAAATATTCCTGGACAGGCCTCGATAGTCTCGCTCCGATGACACAATTCAACGTTTTGCAAGCGCCATGTAACAAAGTCCAAACAAGTTTACCCGTCGATTATCTCACGAAGTGAATGTTCCCCGTAGCAGCGTCTAGAGAATTATGAGATAAGTGTCCGTATACGGTACAGGTAGCGCAGCAGTTACTCCAGCCATATAATTTTAGTCGAAAAACGTTGTGTGATACGCTCTTGGATAAGTGTAACGAAGACGAAACATTTCTTGAGCACCTAATCTTGTCAGATGGAGGCCATTTCCACTTATCTGATTACGTTAATAAGCAAAAACGTAGATTTTGGAGTCTATAAAACCCTCAAAAAAGTTAACGAAAAACCTTTGAATAGTGTCAAAGTTTGGTGTGCCGTGATTCATGCATGTATCATCGGTCCGTACTTTTTCGAGGACAGACATGGTTCTACCGTTACCATTAATAGTGAACGCTATAACCACGTGCTCAATACTTTTCTCATCCTCAGTTAGATCATCGTGGTTTCTCAGAAATGTGGATGCAACAAGACGGTGCTATTTGTTACACAGCACGACAGCCTACGCCACCTCTCCACCATCACTTCCCAGGGCGCTTCATTTCACATCAATTAGCCAATTAGATCACCAGATCTATCACCGGCAGGCTACTTCCTTTGGGTTTACCTGAAGGAGAGAGTACAAGCCAACAAACCACGAACAATTAACGCACTAATCAAGAAATCAGAAAGGAAACTGCAGCCATTCCAGCTGACACGCTCCACCGAACCAATCTGCAGCATAAAGACAAAGCCCAAGAATGATGGCCACCTGTGATTTTCAAAACTTAATATGGTGTTCAAAACTCCTGTATGTCACTAAGTATTCACCATAGTTTGCATTAAAACTTATTATTGCAACTCCAGATATTTTTATTTAAAATGTGTCCCATCGTTATGGGACAGCTATATTTTTAAGCAATAACTTCAGACTTCGACCGGTATTAATATCGGCGGACTGCAACCTCTCCAGTGATTGTAACGCATCTACTGGTTGTTTCTTCAACTACTGATCGTTTCTGCAGTTGTTAGTCAAACAACTAGCGTCAATATTAATCCAGTTTGAAAACGATTATGTAAAATATAATTTCTGATGTCACTAAAGGTGTTGATTCGTAGCGATATGTATTAGAGAAAGTGATCAGACTACTTCAGTGAAACTAATATAGGCACAGATGCAGGGAGATAACTCCCCTCTATTTTCACCTCTAAGCGTTACTATTCCCTACCCGAACCACATCTCTACCCTCCACCAACTATATCTCTTCCCACCAGCGCGGCAACTGCACTACAATAATTTATAACAGTAACGTTGTTTGATTACAATGCACTGTCGTCCTGATTCACATTATAAGGACTAACGAATCCATTCTGGGTTACATCATTTATCATTCATCTCCACCTCAATCCCTTACAAAATAAAAATCCCTTTCGGCACCCCCGAAGATGGAGGTAGATTTAACCAGTGCTAAGTACGGAATAAAAAAGATTTCCACCTTAAAGTGAAGAAAAACTTTCAATAAGACAGTGGTTGCATGTGAAAAAAAGTTTCACATGTTTAGCATACGACAAGCCCCATATTCTTACAATTCCAGCAATATTTTCTTCATCCCTTGCCGTAAGGGGTAGTCATATCAAAAACTGTTTCAGACAAATGTTTAAGGTAATTTTTAGAGGACTAACAACCACTTTAAACCGATTCGATGTTGTGCCTAATAAAGGAGGAGGCATGATTCTTTTTTGTCTTCGAAACCCCATTTTTTCCACTCCCTGGGCCAATGGTTGGTGATATCAAAAACCTTTACTTACATAAGTTTTAGGTCCTCATCCAAAGAATAGTAGAAACTTTAAACGAATTCTTTATTTTACTTAATAAGAAAGTTATAACTAAATTTTGTTTTTTCGAAACCCCCCCCCCCCCATTTCCACTCCCATGACCCTATTTTGGTCATTAACGAACTCGCCCGAGATTTTGGAATGACTTATTTTCAAGAAACAATTTGAAAGTGATTGGCGTAAGATTACGTCTGTTATCGTGTCCATAAGAAAGTGAAGTGTTTGTGTGTGTGTGTGTGTGTGTGTGTGTGTGTGTGTGTGTGTGTGTGCGCGCGCAATCTTTTGAGCTGGCTGTGGTTTTGGGGTCTGGGGGAAAAAATTTATCTTGTATAAATTAGTTACTTCCCAACAACATTCTCTTCCAATTTAGTTTAAGACAATAACCTTTAAAGTCTCCCCCTATCAGGAACCAGAAATTGGTGTTTCCAAAAATACAAAAATCTTTTAAAATCAGATTTATTTATCGCTTTAAATGGCTTAAATTAGTAATTTAATCATAAACACATTAAATTAGAATCAACGAAGAAAGAGAACTTAAGGAATCAGTTAAAGGTTATAAAATGCATAATATTAAATTATTTATGTTGTCTAACGGTACATACTCTACAGATAGGTAACCAATTCTAAACATTAACATAAAGACTCTAAAAAGAATATATAAATAATAATAATACAAGATTGAAGATTTAAAATAGTATATCAATTTAAAATTCGCTTAATTATAGTTCAAATTTCACACGCGCATATATATACACACACACACACACACACACACACACACACACACATTTAAAAATCTTTCATTTAAGTATTGACACTTTTTAATATTTAAAAACCGTTTTTTAGACACAAACAAATTTAAAAAATTATTAATCTATAATTACACAAAAGAATAAATAATAATTCAAACGCCTCTGTAAATAAAAAAAAAACCTAACATGCTAGTACTCCGTTGTTAATAAAAAGGCGTAATGGGCGTACATAAGTCAACGACCTATAATTCTGATGCAATGATATAATTTATATCAAGCAAACAATCAGTTGATATTAATATCAATAACAATTATATTCTACGACAAAAATTATTTTTTTCACGATTTCCTTTCTTTGTTATATCCTTCCGTTCAGTTTCTTATACAAAACTGAAGAAGATAGCTAGATTTAGATATGGTTATCCACCCACCGGGTTGGTCTAGTGGTGAACGCGGCTTCCCAAATAAACTGATTTGGAAGTCGAGAGTTCCAGCGTTCAAGACCTTTCTTTCTTTTTCTTTCCTGTTTAGCCTCCGGTAACTACCGTTTAGATAATACTTCAGAAGATGTATGAGGATGATATGTATGAGTGTAAATGAAGTGTAAGTCTTGTACATTCTCAGTTCGACCATACCTGAGATGTGTGTTTAATTGAAACCCAACCACCAAAGAACACCGGTATCCACGATCTAGTATTCAAGTCCGTGTAAAAAATAGCTGGCTTTACTAGGACTTGAACGCTGGAACTCTCGACTTCCAAATCAGCTGATTTGGGAAGACGCGTTCACCACTAGACCAACCCGGTGGGTTAGCATTCAAGATCTAAAGTCAGTTGTTTTAACACGGATTCGAATACTACATCGTTGATACCGGTGTTCTTTGGTGGTTGGGTTTCAATTAACCACACATCTCAAGAATGGTCGACTTGAGATTGTACAAGACTGCACTTCATTTACACTCATACATATCATCCTCATTCATCCTCTGAAGTATTACCTGAAAAGTAATTCCCGGAGGCTAAACCGGAAAAAGAAAAATGGTAGATTTCATAAGAAAGCTACCTATTGTAATGGGTACCATGATTCGACTTATCTACGACAAATTCGCGTTTCACATCCCACAGACCCCCAAAACCACCGTCAGCTCAAAATTGTATATTACATAAATATATATATGTACTTCACTTTCTTGTGGACACGATAACTGCCGTAATTTTGTGCCAATCATTTTCAAATTTTTCCTTAAAAAAAGCACGACCCAAAATCTTGATAGAGTTTGTTAACGGACAAAATCGGACCATGCGGGTGGAAATGGAGGAGGCTTTTTCGAAAAAAGAAAATATCGCTATAACTTTCTTATTAAGTAAAATATCGAATTCGTTTAAAGTTCCTACTATTCTTTGGATAAGAGCCTAAAACATATATAAGTAAAGTTTTTTGATATCACCAACCGTTGGCCCAGGGGGTGTAAAAAATGGGGTTTCGAAGAGAAAAAAAATTCATACCTCCGTTAATAGGCACACAGTATCGAATCGGTTTAAAGCGGTCGTTAGTCCTCTCAACATTACCTAAAATTTTTGTCTGAAACACATTTTTATTTAAGCAACCCTTAAGACTAGGGATGACCAAAATATTGCTGGAATTATAAAATAGGGCTTGTCGTACGTTAAAGATGTGAAACTTTTTTCACACGCTACCAATGTCGTATTGAATAAATTTTTAAGTTTTTCTTAACTTTAAGGTGGAAATTTTTTTGTCCCTTACTTAGCACCGGTAAAATCTACCTCCGTCTTCCGGCGTGCCGAAAGGGATTTTTTTCTACCTTTATCACGACAAAATAGTTTCTCCTTTTGTGATTTATGGAAACTGTTATTTTTTCATGAAAGTTTAAACAGTTTAAAATATATAATATTAAAAAAAAAAAATAATAATAAATAGTAAATAGACCATAAAATCCAAAAAAAGTAAATTAATTCATTTTCAATTTCTTAAATTTCTATATTTGAAGATGGATACCAGTTTTTGAAGATTAAACTCTGCTGATAGTTGTTCGTTTTTTTCATGTTCTACTGACTGCAAAACGTCAAAATTTAAAGAAAAATGATAGGAAAAAATAATATGTATACTTTAATAATGTGTTTTTAAAGACAGCTTTTTTTATTAACTTTTTTAAAAAGTAAATTGGCTGGACACCCGCTCCTCTTACCTTTTTTGTCTTTTGTATGATTTACTGAAATTTTTACGCGATAAAAATCTCAACATAACTAATCATATAGAAAACTCCTTACGCTAATATAATTCATTACACCAAACGCCTATGTACTTCATAGGAATATATACAAAACATTGCTGTACAAGAAAAGTTCAAACAATTTCACTTATATTTATTACGAAAATGATAATAATATAAAAATTACATGAAAAATGTTAAGCAATACAATGAAACGCGGATGTAAAACAAGCATAGGAGATATAGCCTACAAAACATACAACATCACGAAGGTCTTTTCGTGAATCGTTACAGTAATTTCCAAATTATCATGATAAACAGATCGACTCCTTTTACGAGTATAATAAGCGACCGATACGTACTACTGTAAAGAACTAAAATCTTTTCTTTTTTATTCTTTTTTTTATTATTTCAGTCGTAATACAAAATAAATATTGATTTAATTATTCATATAGAAAAAAAGAACAGGCTGAATCTATTACAGTTTTATCCATATTTTATCACTTTTCGATGAAAGAAGAATTTTTTAAATCATACGAAAAATGCTAAACCTTACCAGGATTTAAACAACCAGAGCTTTTCAGTTAAAAGGCAGAAACGCCATCGTTATTTCTCTGGAAATAAGCGAAAGGATAGGCGAAGTGAAACCAGTAATACATAAAACAAATAAATAAAAGTGTCACTTCAAAAACAAGTGACGTAATTATTACGTGACAGAACGGTTTATAGTTTTCTAGGGCACTTCCAGACACCAACAATTTCTGAACACAGCAAAATATTTTCTTTTAAAAATCCCGAACCTACGGCTACGGGTTTACGGCTACGACACTGAGACAAAATTTCAATCATCAAAACGGATCGGCAAAGGATCTCTAAGCCCCAAGATAGCACGTCAGTCTCGATCAAATGTCACAGTGATGCTCTTTGCTTCTCCGATTTTAATGGAATTAAGCATTTTCAATTCTTGCCTTAAAATGAAGCAGTGAACCCGTAAGTACTATCAAGGCGTTTTATGCCTTAAGTGAAAAAATCCACAAAAAGAGACCAGAGTTGGGGTGAGACAACTTGTGATTCCTTTATCACGACGATGATCCCGCATACTCAGCTTTTTCAATTCCTCAGTATTGCCAAAAATCTACTTGCCACACCTGGCTCCTTGCGATTTTTTCTTATTTCTGAGATTAAAATCAGTGATGAAAGGACGCCGTTTTGAGACTACTGATGAAATTAAAGCAAGTTCGTCAAGAACCTTAAAGGCCATTTAAAATGAAACTATCCAGGACTGCTTAACGAAGTAGATACACCGCTGTGAAAAGTGTGTGAATAGGGGAGGGAAATACTTTTTTAAGGGGACAAGAACCGATAATCTGTAAAATTTATAATAAAGATTAAAAGAATAAATTTCGGTTATTCTCTTAACAGACCTCGTACATGGAACCCACTGGGTTGGTCTAGCGGTGAACGCGTCTTCCCAAATCAGCTGATTTGAAAGTCGAGTGTTCCAGCGTTCAAGTCCTAGTAATGTCAGTTACTTTTATACGGATTTGAATACTAGATCGTGGATACCGGAATTTTTAGTGGTTGGGTTTGAATTAACCTCACATCTCATGAATGGTCAACCTGAGACTGCACAAGATTACTTCATTTACACTCATACATATCATCCGCATTCATCTTCTGAAATATTATATGAAAGGTAATTCCCGGAGGCTAAACAGGAAAAAGAAAGAGAGCTGCTCGTACATGTCTCTCTCTCTCTCTCTCTCTCTGTGTGTGTGTGTGTGTGTGTGTGTGTGTTGGTTGGTTGGCTGGGTGTATGCTAGTAAATAAACAAACTAATGAACAATTCAAGTAAAAAAAGGGAAAATATGGATTTAACTATACATAAAATGCGTATTCATTTATAATTATATAACTACAAATTTAAAAAAAGTATTTCACATATCGATTACACACGTAAAATGTGTAAGTAGGCATGCCCTTGACCTATAAAATAAAACAAAAAAAAAACCATTAACTGCTTTACAACAAAATACAATTGAAGAATACTAATAAAGATGACAATAAAGAAATATATTTAAAAAAATTGATGACGAAAGAGTTGTTAAAAAAACCAGGATGACGAAGTCGATAAGATTTTAATAAATCCATATATATACTAATGATTTATAAGTGAAAGTGGAAGTGGAAAGAAAGAAGTGAGGTAAAGAAAGAGAAAAGAGAAAAAAAGAGCGAACGACTGAATGAGAGAGAAAGAAAAAAAGAATAGATAGAGGGAGAGAACGGTGGGTTGGATGGTCTTAACTGGATAAACTTATCCATGCGGCAAACCAGGCGGCCCCAGTCGGCTACAAACATTTAACGGTATAGCTACGTAGTACTGTGTTATACTATATAATAGATTCGCGTATATCAAATATACAAACACGTCTCGTTAACTGTATAATTGTTTATTTATATTCTTTAAGAATTACGCGTTAATTTTTTTTATTTTATTATACTATTATTTAATAAATTTAAAAATTTGTATGCTTAATATAATCTTAAAAATATAATATTAAAAAGTGATTAATTATATATTAAAATAATTGTGTTTATTTTTTTTTAAATCATTAGTGTGGTGTGAAAAAAATTATTTTAAAAAAATAATAATTTATGAAACAAATTTGAATAATTAATATGGAAATATGTATTTAATTGAGACAACTATATCATTATCAAGAAATTGTTTAGACAATACACATAACAGGTAATATTTATTTTATTACATTTAATTAGTGTTAAGAATAAATAAATAAAAATCATTAGTATAATAATTACACAAACCTCAGGTAAGATTAATTATTTATCTCATTATAATTTTTTTTTTTTGAAAAATTTAATACAGAATTTTTTAATTTATTTATTTTAATAAAAAACATTTAAATTACCCATATACGATAAATTTTTATTTAAATATTTAATAAGAAAATATTGGTTTAAAAGAGTGACAAAAATATTTTTTTATGAGATTACGACGAGCTCAACTGCTATGGTCATTAGCCCAAATGAAAATTTTTATTGTTTGACAAACTTCACGCCTAACCGGGATTCGAACCCAGGACCTCCGGATGAAAGGCCGAGACTTTACCACTCCGCCATAGAGATCGGAGACGATGTTACCAAACTTTACCGGTATTTTCATAAGAGCTTAAAATATAACCTCTACTAAGAGCTACGAAGCTGAAATTTGGCACAGTATTTAGGACAAACCTTAATAGAATACTAAGTATAAATTATCCTGTTTATTAATCTTTAAGGGGGGGTTGGAAAGGTACAGAAATTCTGAATAAATAAATATATAGTATTTAAATTTTTTCAATGAGTAATTAAAAAAAAAGGACTAAACTTGAATTTGCACAACAATTATGTACAATTGAAGAACCAACAATAAATATTCCACTACAGTTTGAGATAAAACGCCCCAAAAATGCCATAATTAATGTCAACCCCAACTAAAATATCGATCTAAACTTTAATCTTCTTAAAAAAAAAAAAAGTGGCGCAATCTTGAACTATTTCTGGAGAGATTAATTACAACAGTGAGACATTAACGAAAGGTCACTTTAGCAAAAGTAAAAAAACTTCTAAGAGAGAGGTAAACGTGTGGTTGATTTATAAATTGCTCTAACATTCTCTAACCCCTGACGTCACACCTGATTACTCATCATCATCATAATAAATTAGCTATAGTCAATAAATCTGAACATCCTCAGATGGGCGACGAATAAAAATTTTGAACGTATTTTTAAGTTTATTAGATTAGTGCCCCCAGTAGTTCATTTTTTTTCGATTTGGCATTAAAAACTACTGTAAAATAAAGACAAATAACAGTAATTAGGGAATAATATTAAATTAAATTATATGTATATTTTTTAATGTTAATACATCGCACGTAAATCAACTAAATAAACAAAGATCATAACAAATGTATTTATAGTTCAATTATTAAAATTTATAAATAATAAAACATCAGTAGTTTTATTATGTATAAATTAGTCGAAAGAGGATGAAAGGAGAGAAACAATACTAAGTTGTAGGGCTTGCCCGTCACGCGGCTTAAAGCCGCGACCAAGTCCTACAACTGCGGGTTGTTTCTGATGCACGGATTGCACGCGCGCGCAAACACACACACACACACACACAAAATTTAATTTAAAATATTTATCATTTTATTTAAAGATAATATTTTTCGTTAATTTAATTCAATGATTCTAACTAAAGCGCGGGCGAATATCGTATTTAATTCGCGCGAATATGGCGGTAGGAATGGCGATAGTCGGCACTAACTAAATTCATGTAATTACAAAACCTGCATAACAAATTTAGCTTGGCAGGCTGGTGTAGCCGCGAGGCTTAACGTATCAGGTACCAAGTCGACCGTGCGATCGAATTCGAGACCCGGCCAGACAGAGTTACTTTTTATAGATGGGAGTGCGATTTTGCAATTTTTTTTCAAATATTATTATTTTTTAATCGTTAACAAATGTGCCTAAGAAAAATATGACCGTAATTAGGTGAAATCTCGAGGTGATAATGAAAGTGACCTTGCTCTGGGGGGGGGGGGGGAGCCCACCCATTGACCTTTTAAGTTGAAAATTTATCGGTATCAATGCTCCATATACAGAAGTAATCTGACCAAGTTTGATTAAAATCGGTCCAGTAGTTCTGGAGATATAAGGTGATTTAGAACGCGACACCGAACACATACGAACATCTGGAAAACTTCCATCCGGTTTTTTGGGTTCCTTAGGTGTCAAAACGTCAAGTTCCGGAGAAAACCGCATATGCCCAAATTGGACCCGATTACAATTCTTTGTTCCTTTTAGAACAATAACTCTGGTACAGCACTATCTAGATGGGAAAGTAAAAATTAATGAGTCATACAAACCTAACTAAAATAATATTATATTCAAATTATGCAGCAGATAAAAAATGAATTTTTTTTTTTTTTATATTTTAGACTCTGACTCACCTTAAAAACTAAAAACAAGAAAAATTTCAATTATTGAAATCACGTAGTTAAAACAATACTAACATTTCGACACAATTTAAAATTTATCCACGTTATAGGCATACGAAAGAATCCAAGCATCTAATATGAAATAAATAAATAACTTAACAGCGAAAACAAACAAAAAACTGATTTTAATAAAATATACAGAATTCTTTCTGAACTTCTTCCTTCAGTTTTAAATTTCTTTCCTTCCTCAACATCAACAAAACATCTCATTTCTTCATTATCCTCACTTTCTACCTTTCCTCTCTCTCTCTCTCATATATATATATATATATATATATATACTAATGATTCTTAACTTAAGAAAATTTCTATGTAGAATATTTGTTGAACAAGATGTTTTCATGGAATATTTATCAAATTCTTTGTCTCTCCTACGCTTTTCTAAATACTTCCTACTTCTCATTTAATTCAACCGTTTCATTTTCCCCGTTCTTCTGTAACATCACATTTTTGAACGAAAAGTACCTTTTCTTTCATTCTAAATGCCCACTGATTCAGATCGACAACACTTTCACTTCATATGCATAAATCATTTACAAATTTTTTCCTAAATGTAATCCAGATTTTTGTTATTATCGGTAATCCTTTTTCCATAAATATCCTGTTTTTCAGTTTTTCCATTCCCAATCCGTAAATTTCTCAATCACTTTATGACTACAAATAAAGAAATAAATTTAAATAGAAGAAAATGCTCAAAAACTGTTCGCAAAATCTTACACGTCATTTTTATTATTTTTTTATTTATTTAATGTTTTATTAATTATTAATTTACTAATGTTTACACATTAGTAGAAATACTTTTTTCCGCAGCGTCTACTGATGATGATGATTATTTAAATAAAGAAAGAGGCCATCTTGATTAAGATTTTAAATAACATTTTTATAAACAATTTTTATTTGAAGCTTGTTCCTTTTTTTGTTTTATTTATTTTTTATTTATTGACAACTTAACACTATTCTATAACCTTTTCTTCAAAAAATATATCTACCGGATCTTCTTTCTTCACAATTTTTATCACTTTTGTTTTTATTATTTTATCTTCATTTCACCCCCCCCCCCCCCGCCAAAGCCGCACTTATAAAACTACCAATCATGAATTATATATTTTTTGCTCTTGTCCCAGCAGCACCGTCCTCATTCACGTACCTGATTATGTTTTATCTTTAATGCAGTCTTTAGAAATGTCAAAAAACAAAATGTCCTAAGGGTTAAAATTTCCGTTGTTTAATAAGCAATTCAGACAAAATGTCCAATATTTAACCTGTATATTAAGTGCTCTGTTTCAAGGTTCAATGTAATGTCCATCATTGATTTCATGATACAATCGCATAGATCAAGACTCGTGGCTTCAATTATTTTAGCACAAAAAAATAAACCGATGCTATTATACGAATCATTACCATTCAAAAAATGCCCCCGATACATCTATGTATTGCCATTTCTTTAACCGTATATACTGTCGATCTGAATGACTGAATCATTTAAAAACTATCTAGTCATCGGTAATATAGGGAGTTCAAAAAGTGACGAAACCTTATTGGAAAATGAGTATATTAATATTAGCTGAAAGTAGCCTACATTATACGATTCCCATAGTTGAATACGACGTTGCGTGCTCTTAAACACATGTTGTAACGTTTGTTGAGGAATTGTAGCGACACATCTTTCAATTTCGCTCTGCAATTCGAGAAAGGTATGAGAACGACTTTTGTAAGCGGCATCCTTAAGGTATCCCCACAAAAAAATGTCAGCAGAGGATAATTCAGGAAATCGAGGAGGTCATAACCTCTCCGAAACCACTTGTCCATGAAAACACTGATCATAGCATTGTTGGCTGCATGAGTCGTAGCATCGTCCTGTGTACTCTAGCCCGGTCTGCAGGTATAGTTTTTACAAATTGTTGTATCATCTGTGTGTAGCGCTCATTATTTATTTTGCCGTGAAAGAATTCACCTATGCGACATTGCACACCAAACACCGACTTTTAATCCGTCTGATGTGGATCTTCCGTGCACCAAATGCGTGCATTCACGTATCCATCAGTGCCTCGTCAGACCGAAACCGGTTATCGAGTTCTTCCCCGTCTGGCTTTATAGATGACATGAACCGCTGACAAAAAGCTACAAGTTTTTCAGTGTCTGTTGGTAACAACCGATTAACAACATGAATTATGTACGGATGCGTCTTTAAACATTTGGCCGATGCCGTGTGAAAACTACCGACGGAGAGACCTGGCTAGATAGACGTCGCACAGACTTCTTGGGACTAACAGAATATGCAGCTTGCACGTCGACCAACGTTTTTGGTGTTAAAACTATCGGTCGACCACATTTGGCTGCATCTGCTGCATTTCCTGTCTCTTGGAACTTGTCCGTATAGCCCCTTGATAGACGGCTTGTTTGGTGCATCTCTTCTGTGAAATCATTCCGGCTAGGTTTGAGCATAAATGGCACATCTAATGCATCGGGAGATAATGGATATTCTCTGCTGCATTTTTCCTTAATAAAACATGCAACAAAAGAATGAATTTTTTTTCCATAAGGTTGCGTCATTTTTTGAACGCTCTGTATAATGATGTATTATACTAAATCGATAAACAACTGTTCCATATTCTAATTTATTACACTTCCTTAGTAAATGATTCACATTTTAGGACAATTTAGTTACCGGACATCATTAAATACCATTCTGGACGATTTATATTTTTGACATTAGGCATTGCAGGATATTTTGTGGTGATATAGAACCATTTCGAAAGGTGGACCTGAACGTACAGAGGACCTTTTCGTAGAAAAGACCTTATAGTATTAGACATTTTCTCTGATAACCTGCAAAATATTTGAAATGCAACCTGATCGCAATCGTGTCTTTAATTTGCCCGTGCCGTTGTCATTTTCAAGCTCTTAAATCTATTGTCATTATCTTATGCCTTTTATAATATTTTCTTTCTTAATTTTTCATTTTATATATATATATATATATATATACTTGTGAGTGTGCACGCATTTGCAAACAGAAATATTCCTTGTCATACTTTTTTCCAATGTTAATTTTCTATTTTAAAGAAAAAAATTAAATCGTTATTAAAAACAAAAAAAAACTAAAAGTACAAATATTGTTTAAGAGTAAACGTGTATAACAGTCGATTTGTAATTTTTTTAAAAACATTATACTACAATTAGAAAAAAATTATCTTGCAATTATTTTAATATAATTGTAATATAACAATAATTACTGAACAAATGAATTCGGTATTTAACCACCTGTAATAAATTATACATCTACGATAATTTCCGTATTTTTATAACTATTTAATGTAAAAAAAAAAACGGAAAAAAAACCATTAACTATGGTCTATTAATCATATTGTTTTACTTTACTTTTGTACAGTTACGGTTTTATCGCTATAATTTAATCAATAACTGAAATGAAAAACTGGAAGTAAAATGAACAATTCACAGGACGTTTCATTCCATTTAATTAATTTACGCTTAATCATTAATCAAATAGTTGTTTTTTTGTCAGACACTATTCATGCACACGCACATGACAGAAACTAATAATAATAAAAATAATTAACAAATAATAATATTAAGAGGTTAAAAATGTGTATAATAAAAACAAAGTGAATATAAAAATAAATAAATCTACATTAAATCAGATATTTACTAAATTATATCGATTTAGCTTTAAAAATTGTAAATACAGTGCTGTTATTTACAAAAGAAGGAAAAAATCTTACATCATTTATAATGCGTGAATTCTCTGTATTTGGGACTGGAACGTATTTAGTACTATTTCATTCTTCATCTCCTGCAGAAGATGAGTGGAGGGGAGAGAGAGAGAGTGTATGTGACTGTCGAAGATTTAGGTAGGTTAACCTTCAAAACGAACCGGGTTGGTCTAGCGGTGAACGCATCTTTCCAAATCAGCTGATTTGGAGGTCGAAAGTTCCAGCGTTCAAGTCCTAGTAAAGGTAGTTACTTCTATACGGATTTGAGTACTAGATCTTGGATACCGGTGTTCTTTGGTGGTTGGGTTTCAATTAACTATACATCGCAGGAAAGATCGAACCGAGACTGTACAAGACTACATTTCATTTACACTCATACATATTATCCTCATTCATCCTCTGAAGTTTAACTTGAACGGTAATTTCCGGAGACTAAACAGAAGAAATATTAATAATAAAACAACTTTTCTTTTTAGATTTTTTAAGTAATTAATTCAAAGCATTCACTAAAAATCTCTCATTATTCAATCAAGATTTATTTTAAATTAAGATTACCCATTCACAGTTGGATATTTTATAACGGACCACTTTAAAATACAATTTCACTTTGCATCTTTTTTTTTAGCTGTGATATTTTGCCAAAACGTTTTCATTCTTTCACTTTAGATCTTTTCTCTTTTGTTTTAGGTTTACTTCTTTTTGTTTTAGGTTTTTCTTGGAAGTTCTTGATTTTTTTTTTGTTTCTTAACATTTTATAAGCTTTTTTTTGTCTTCAGTCATTTGACTGGTTTCATGCAGCTCTCCAAGATTCCTTATCTAATGCTAGCCGTTTCATTTAAGTATACCCTCTACATCCTACATCCCTAACAATTTGTTTTACATATTCCAAACGTGGCCTGCCTACACAATTTTTCCCTTTACCTGTCCTTCCAATATTAAAGCGACTATTCCAAAATGCCTTAATATGTGGCCTATAAGTCTGTCTCTTCTTTTAACTATATTTTTCCAAATGCTTCTTTCTTCATCTATCTAAATCAACCCCTACATCTTAAAATTGAGGTATATGTTTTTTGTTCTTTTCCTCTATCTCTTCGGTTTTAATATTTTTAATTTTTTTCGGTATTAAGAAATCATATATAGAGTTATTAAAAAATATCAACCCCGGATTTTTTTCCTCCTTCTTACACCCCTGCGCAGGACTAACAGCAAAGTACGGCCCTCCAGACCTATCGGCATGGCAGGTCAGGCTGGTTGGATCTCCTGTTATTTGATTTACCTACTGCAGTAAGTATAAACATTGCAGACTGCCCCACCGGTGTAGATCTAAATGTAACCCTAAAAAAAAATCGCTATTCAGCAGAAAGATGAAAAGGATCCAATTTTCTCACACTTCTTCGCCACCGCCAACCCAAGAAAGCCCAGACGGACGACGACTCCATGAGAGGTTTATCTTCACTCCCCACATCCACACAAGTCGTGCAGCCACAGCTAGTCACGAGATCCAACATTTACCCCAGACTTAATCACAGAAAAACTTTTTGAAAATCTTTACGGTCATGTTTTAGCCTTTATTGGACGGGATGTCAGATTTTCAGAAAACTTAACTTAAGCAAATTCGTTAAGTTTTACCTATAAATGAATATCTTTAAATTTTTTTTTTTTTTTTAATTTATTCCCCTCCTTTAAAAAAAGGTATATTCTGTTTTCCTGTTTATTTACCCAAACTCTTTTAATTTTAATATTTTTCATTATCATTTAAAGAGATATTAAAATTAAAGTAGCTTTGGCACCTATGTTATAATTCCGGACCCAAAATTAAAAAAACAAAACTTCTCATTATTTTCATAAAAGTTTTTCAATATTTTTAAACAATTCTCTTTTATTTTTTTTTTAAGGATCACTTCTTTATACAAAAATTTTTCTTAAATTTGTTATTTAAAATTTGAAAATTTTGATGCTTAAACCTTACTCTGATAATCATGACTTTTACCGGTATAGCCGGGAAAATCTTGCAATACTTTACCAGCTTTTTTTATCAACAGAATTACGGTATACGTGTACAGTAATTCGCGAAAGATATAATAAAAACACTAATGATTTTATACAATAAAAATAACTGAAACATATTTTAACAAAAAAAATCTCCCTTTTTTTATTCAATAATTTTTTTTTTGTACTCATGCCAAATACTTCGATATATATAGCAGCTAGATAACCAATCTCTTCGTAAAACACATTACATTACTATTACTTTTTTTATTAACTGATTATTAACCTACATTTTATATATATATATATATATATATATAAAACAGTACAGTAACTTTACAATTTAAAATAAGAAAGTAAGAATTAAAATAAGAACAATAATAAAAAAAGCTAAATTTGGAATGAACATTAAGAATGAACAAACCCGGTGGTTTGTAACTTAAAAGTTAACAACGAAAAGAAATGAAATTGAAGAGGATTTTAATAAAGCTAGATTATAAAACTAGGTTCCACTTAATTGAATCGATATATTAAATCAAGGATATTGTTTCTCATTAATGTTGAAAAATCGCTGATAGAGATATCCAATAAATTGACTACCATATAATTTGGATCCCGATCCAAACGATTTTTATATCGTTGACTGATCAGAGAGATTTCTTGCCTAATAGTTCGTAATTAAAAATCAATATAAGTGAGGTTATTGCTTATACAGAGTGTCCCATATAAAACGCAACCCATCAATCACTCATCCATGAAATTTCAAAAGTCAAGCTTACTCCCTTACTCGCTACTGAAATGGACTCGTCCAACATCTGAACATCGCGGCGACGCAGTAGAGCACTACCGATAGTAACAATAATGCAATCATAACGTTCAGTGTATTGCTAGAGACAAGATGGTGTTTTCGCAAGATGAACGTGTTTTCATTGTCGAGTCGTACTTCAGTAGGAAATCAGCGTTTGTAGTGCAAGATTTGTTTCGCCATAAGTACCCAGATAAACCAGCTCCTAACAAAACATCAGTATTAAGGTTAGTTGCAAAATTTAGAGAGACCGGTTCTGTTAATAACAAGGAACACAAAAGATCTGCGTCAGTGTTGAATACAGATACAGTCACTGCAATCAAAGACCGATTACTCGCCTCGCCAAATAAATCGATCAGACGTTTGTCTGCTGAAATTAATTTGCCTAAATCAACTGTTCATCGGGCGACCAAACGATTACAATTACGACCTTATCGCATTCAAACGGTTCATCGACTTCTTGAGCCCGACAAAGAAAAACGACTGCAATATTATCAACGGTTCCATCGATTTCTGCATGAGGAAATTAATGTTATGGATTCGTTATTTTTCACAGATGAAGCACGGTTTCATTTGGGTGGCTACGTAAACAGCCAAAACAGTAGAATTTGGAGCGCTGAAAATCCCCACGTTTATCACGAAAAACAATTACACCCGCAGAAGTTGGGCGTGTGGTGCGCGATATCGCGGAAGAAAAAATCGCTCCTATTTTTTTTTTCGAGTACACCATTAATACAGAACGATATCAGGATATTTTATTTCGTTTCATCGCACTCTTGGAAGAGTAAGACAGATGCTGCAGGCTACAACATGACGGTGCGACATCGTACTACGCAGGTTCAACTTCTGATTTCGTCGAGGAATTCTTTGGTAATCGTGTTATCGGTCGAGGCTTGTGGCCACCAAGATCTCCAGATTTGACTGCGGCGGATTTTTTCTACGGGGTTACCTCAAAGAAAAAGCCTACAGCGACAAACCACGAACACTTGAACGATTGAAAGTCAATTTTGAATAAGCTATATTAAATATCCAGCCACAAACTTTGAAAATAGTTGCAATAAACGCTGTAGAAAGAATGGAAGCTATTCAAGAAGATGGTGGCCACTTCCAACATTTACTCTAAATATAAGGTAATGAATTGTAATAATAAAAATTACATTTACATTTACACATGCCTTTTTATTATTTCAATACCTACCAATATAAGGTTGGGTTGCGTTTTATATGGGACACCCTGTATATAAAGTAATATTTAACATTTTTCGCAGTGTTTTTATCCGATAACGTTCAAGTATGTCAATATTGGAATTGCTTGCTGTACCCCACAATTCAAGGTCATTTATTTTCTACGACATCTGTGTCTTATTAGCTAATACATGTTTTTAAACTTTAGATCTAACTGCATTCCCTTAGATTTGATATGTTTTACCCAAAATAGGACGCCGATCAAGATGAAAACCTAAATATTTATATTCTTGAGAGCTTGGAATTGGAATATTAAAGATAGAAACAGTTGGGTAGTTTTCCTTTCAAAGGGTGAATGTAAGGTGCTTCGACTTTGTTTCATTTAACTTTATTTTCCAACTTGTAAGCCAGGAATCGACAAGAGTTTTGAATATAATGAGATGCAGTAGCTGGATTTTCATGGAGAGCAAGAATTGCATTATCGTCAGCAAACTTTGCATCTGCCGTAATTGGCAAGTCGACAGTAAACAGAATAAATTAGATTGGCCCGAGAACGCTTCCTTGAGGCACCCCTGATTTTATTAGGAACAAATCCGTTAAAACTTCTTTATGTTTAACTTGGAAATATCTATATCGGTAAGATTTTAGCACTACATAGAAAACATGCGGTAATACTTTTTTTAATTTATAGAGGAATCCTACGTGCAACCTATAAATAAACTACCGAAAATAGAATTTAAAAAAGGTTAACAACATTTTACTTTTAAAACGATAACTGATAACGCTGTTATGAAACCGTTTACAAGAATCTATATAAAAAGTAATATTAATTATATTTTACACGCTCGTAGATTACTTATATGTATTTTAGAATGTGCATAACTGTACTAGCGAAACAAAAATTAAACCAGTTTAATAAAACACGTTCTTCTAACTCGGTGATAACAAGTTTTTGTTCTATTTCTTTAATTTAACTTATAATTTTCTTGTACATACCGATAATATTGCATAATGTAATAAAAGAAGTGAACACCACTTTCTTATGATTACGATGAGTATAATTTAGTAATTACATATACCTACCTTACAGAAATACGGTACATAATATTAGCAAGAAAAAAATATATAAATAAACGTTATGTAAAAGATAATTATTTTATTTCATAATACGGCTTACACAATAAACGAAAATTATAAATTAATATAAAACTATTTATATATTTCGTTGCATAAATAATATATTAGTATTTAAATATAATTATATAAATTCAAAATTAATAGTCGCCTTACTTTTGAAATTAATTATAATTATATAATTATTTAAATATAGACTGTCTCACGAGGAACCCGACATGCTTCAACAGGTATGTATTCCTCTCAACAAAACAATGAAAAACGTTTACATAAACATAAGTCTGGAAACGCTTCGTTAGCGAGTTACGGCTAGCGAAAGATTTCGCCTGAAATTTAGCTCCCACGAGTGAAATGAAGTCGTGATGAAATTTTTAGAACGTTAATTGAGGGGCGAAATTAATGCTTCCTACGGTTTTTAACCTGAAAAATTGAACAAAATAGATTTTAGAATTGTATTTCATGATATCCGATGCAAAACTGTAACATTTATTGTCTGAAAACCGTTTCTTTTAGGTTTGAAAAACCAAAAATTTGTTATATGACCAATAAATGCGCAAAATTTATTAGCAAAACTTGTAGAGAATTTAATTCTAAAAATATTTATGTAAATAAATGCAATAAAAATAAAATAAACCTTTTAAAAGATCAAATTTTACTGAAGAAAAACAGAGTAAAAAACAAATCAAATGACTTAAACGTTGGAAATAGAATAATATTACAGTATGTTAAAAAAGATTTAAAAGATTTAAATGGCAGAAAGGCTCCTGGAATAGACGGAATACCTGTAGAATTACTGCGCAGTGCAGGTGAGGAAGCGATTGATAGATTATACAAACTGGTGTGTAATATTTATGAAAAAGGGGAATTTCCGTCAGACTTCAAAAAAAGTGTTATAGTCATACCAAAGAAAGCAGGGGCAGATAAATGAGAAGAATACAGAAGAATTGAGAGGAGAATGGAGGAAGTGTTAGGAGAAGACCAATTTGGTTTCAGGAAAAGTATAGGGACAAGGGAAGCAATTTTAGGCCTCAGATTAATAGTAGAAGGAAACCCAACATACTTGGCGTTTATAGACCTAGAAAAGGCATTCGATAACGTAGACTGGAATAAAATGTTAAGCATTTTAAAAAAATTAGGGTTAAAATACAGAGATACAAGAACAATTGCTAACATGTACAGGAACCAAACAACAACAGTAATAATTGAAGAACATAAGAAAGAAACCGTAATAAGAAAGGGAGTCCGACAAGGATGTTCCCAATCTCCGTTACTTTTTAATGTTTACATGGAACTAACAGTTAATGATGTTAAAGAACAATTTAGATTCGGAGTAACAGTACAAGGTGAAAAGATAAAGATTTGCTGATGATATAGTAATTCTAGCCGAGAGTAAAAAGGATTTAGAAGAAACAATGAACGGCATAGATTAAGTCCTACGCAAGAAATTTCGCATGAAAATAAAGAAGAACAAAACAAAATTAATGAAATGTAGTAGAAATAACAAAAATGGACCACTGAATGTGAAAATAGAAGGAGAAAAGATTATGGAGGTAGAAGAATTTTGTTATTTGGAAAGTAGAATTACTAAAGATGGACGAAGCAAGAGCGATATAAAATGCCGAATAGCACAAGCGAAACGAGCCTTGAGTAAGAAATATAATTTGTTTACATCAAAAATTAATTTAAATGTCAGGAAAAGACTTTTGAAAGTATATGTTTGGAGTGTTGCTTTATATGGAAGTGAAACTTGGACAATCGGAGTATCTGAGAAAAAAAGATTAGAAGCTTTTGAAATGTGGTGCTATAGGAGAATGTTAAGAATCAGATGGATAAAGTGACAAATGAAGAGGTATTGCGGCAAATAGATGAAGAAAGAAGCATTTGGAAAAATATAGTTAAAAGAAGAGACAGACTTATAGGTCACATACTAAGGCATCCTGGAATAGTCGCTTTAATATTGGAAAGACAGGTAGAAGGAAAAAATTGTGTAGGCAGGCCACGTTTGGAATATGTAAAACAAATTGTTAGGGATGTAGGATGTAGAGGGTATACTGAAATGAAACGACTAGCAGTAGATAGGGAATCTTGGAGTGCTGCATCAAACCAGTCAAATGATTGAAGACAAAAAAAAAACAATACGAAAATTAAGGGTTTTCCAGAACCATGTCTAAAATGAAATTTTTCTTTATTTTCGTTTGTAAATCGAAGTTAAGAAGTAAGTCATTAAAATAAAAATCCTCCCAAAAAAATGTTAAAAATTGTACAAACGAAACTTCATTATGAAAAACATAAGGTTAACGCGTAAATTTTAGGTGTACGAATCGATATTACGAGCGTATTTTCTTTACCTTTGTACTGCACTGTAGTGTTTTGGTGGCTTAAGCTTTATGTAAATGAGCAAATAAACGAGGGATAGAAACTACGCTCAAAATGGAAATCGAACCTAATAACTTGGACTTGAATACTAGATCGTGGATACCGGTGTTCTTTGGTGGCTGGGTTTCAATTAACCACACATCTCAGGTATGGTCGAACTGAGAATGTACAGGACTAAACTTCATTCACACTCATACATATCATCCTCATTCATCCTCTGAAGTATTATCTAAACGGTAGTTACCGGAGGCTAAACAGGAAAAAGAAAGTAACTTAAAATCAGTATCATAATAGCCATCTAGCAACAAGAATTAGATAAAAGTCTAGCTTCAAAATTTTATTCTAAAAATTTTGTCACTTTAAAAAAATCCTCAAGACAAAAGTAAATTAAATAAATAAATTAATGTAATAATTGTTTCAACATATTCTACATCTCGTAAAGAACTTTCTCATAACAATTTATATTCAATAAAAATACTTAGCCCGTAAAAAACATATACAACCTACATAAAAAAAAATCTATCGTTTAATAAATAGATTAATAATGTTACACAATAACAGACTAATAAAAAACGATAAATAACGATAAATAAAAGTAGAAAGCAAAATGGAAATTAATAAATAGTAACTACTTGTAACTCAACACAAAATCAAGTTCGTAAATAACTTAATATATTATAATACAACACGATAAAAAAAAATAAATAAATCTATTTTTACTTTTAATAACACCGATTTAAAATAACCCGCCCTAGCAAAATACTTTTCGAAGTTACACAAACTTAAAATAATATACTAAAAATTAATTTGCTTAATTTTAGGTATTTCATAAAAAAGCTACCTATTGTAATGGGTACCATGATTCGACTTCCGGAAAATTTCGACACATCTTCGCCACATCCCACAGACCCCAAAACCTCCGTCAGTTCAAAATTTTATATTATATACTTCACTTTCTTGTGAACACGATAACTGCCGTAATTTTTTGCCAATCACTTTCAAATTGTATCCTAAAAAAAATTCGACCCAAAATCTCGGTCGAGTTCGTTAACGGCAAAAATCGGACAATGGGAGTGGAAATGGGGGAGCTTTTCCGAAAAAACAAAATATCGCTGTAACTTTCTTATTAAGTAAAATATCGAATTCGTTTAAAGTTCCTACTATTCTATGGATAAGGGCCTAAAATTTATGTAAGTAAAGTTTTTTGATATCACCAACAATTGGCCCAAGGGGTGAAAAAAATGGGATTTCGAAGTAAAATAAAAATTGAAAACGTTTATTTCTAATGAAACAATAATTATTTAAAATAATATTACCAATAAATAATAATGTAGATAAACCCGCAATTCTTAACAAACAACGTGGCGTCCAGGTAACCGACAACTAACCCATCGGGTTGGTCTAGTGGTGAACGCGTCTTCCCAAATCAGCTGATTTGGAAGTCGAGAGTTCCAGCGTTCAAGTTCTAGTAAAGGCAGTTACTTTTATTAGGATTTGAATACTAGGTCGTGGATACCGGTGTTATTTGGTAGTTGGGTTTCAATTAACCACATATCTCAGGAATGGTCGAAATGAGACTGTACAAGACCACACTTCATTTACATTCATATATATCATCCTCTGAAGTAATACCTGAACGGTAATTACCGGAGGCTAAACAGGAAAATGAAAAGTAACCGACAACTATTAGTTTCATTTTGATAAAAACTATGAACTTACAATTTTTGTTATATCCCGGTGAATAACCCTCGCTGAATCACTCTGTATAATACCGTTGAGTATAACCCCATTTTTTATTCCAAATCATCATTTATATCCTTTTTTTAAAAAACAGCGTAGCCGTGTTGGAGCATTGCAAACAGCTTCTCGGGTTTTTTTTATCGGAATATTCCTCAAGTAAAAAAACAAACGAAAAAGATAAAACAGGAAATAAATTTATTACTTTTTTATTCTTCTTTTTCTCATTTATTTGATAATGCAATTTTTATACTAAAATGCAATTTTTTTTTAATTTAATTTGTATATTATACAAAACCATGATTAAGTAGCAACAAAATATTATCAAATACAAAAATATTCTATTTATTTAAAAACAAAAGAAAAAAAAAAGAATTTATTTAAAAAAGAGAAAAAGAGTAAAATTGCTTTTTACGAGAGAGTGAGAGAAAGATAATGTAGTGACTGGACGGAGGTTACAACGGGGAACGAGCGTAACTTACAAGTCACATACCACATAAAACAATACCAAATAATAATGCAGTATTTAAAAAAAAAGAAAAGATAACCTACGGTCAAAAAACAAAATAAAAAATTAGGCGCTAGTTATATAAATAAATGCTTTTATACAACGAAATTAAAAAAAAATATATATATATATATATATATATATAATAAAAAAAAGATAGATAATTACACAGCATACCTAATTTTTTTCTTATTTTATAAATATTTATATCCTGACTAAAGTTAGTTACAAACACACAAGTGTCACCAGCTCGATAGCTACTGTAATATGGTATAATTTTACAATTTACAAGGTAATCAACATTTTAGAATTTTATTCTTAGGATGGTTTCAACTTTCCGTTAACACAAAGAAAGAGTAATAAAAGATAATGTATTTTTATAAGTTCAGGGTGAATTATATCCTTCAGCTTCTCAATTACTGAATCGTATTGAATTCCTTTATTTTTTAAAAAATAATCTATACTATAGTAGATGAAGCGAGATATGCGCTACATGATTCGTGATTGAAGAAAAAGCGCAAGGATAACCAGCCAACTTCGCCGAATGATAAAACTATCACGTAATAAGCATACAACCTTTTTGAGTTCTTTTTATACATATAAAACCCTTATTACGAGGAATATCTCTTCAACCGGTTACGTAAAGATTCTTTCTAAAGTTATCCATGACAGATTAAAAGAACAAAACGCCATCTCTGTGGCAGAATGGTAGCGTCTCAGCTTTTGAACCGGGTTCAAATCCCGGTCAGGAATGGTATTTTTCATACGCTACAAATTTCCATTCTCATACGGAAAAATTACCAAAGCAGTCGATGCTCGTCATCTCACAAAAAAAAAACTGATCCACAAATTGAAAAGTATCAAGGTGGATTCGGGAAAGGGAACACAGAACGGACCTTAACCCTGAAAACAGTCATCAGTTGACGAACAAGAAAATAGTGATCACCTTTTTAGATTTTAAAAAGGCCTACGATTCGGTTGACGGGAAAACATTCTTTAACGTTCTTAAATAATTTGGAACAGACCCAAACTAAAAAACCTTATCAAGCAGACTCCAACAGATACGAAGTCCAAAATTATATTTAATGGGGAAATATTTCATACTTTCCGAATCAAAGCAAAAGCCAGATAGAAGAAGGGACTGTCTCCTCTTCTTTTTACTGTAGTCTTTGAAAAGATCATAAGAGACTGGAGGAAAGCTTGACAAGATAAAGGCCTGAAGCAAATCAAATCGGGATATGAGAGAGAGAATCTGGACATTGATTGTCTGGCCTTTGCAGAGATGATCTCTGCAAAGGCTCTGTGACTCTGCAAAGGCTCTCTGTTCCGCCGTTTCTATATATTCTTGCAGAATATATATAAACGGAGGAACAGCAATAAATGTACAACATGAAATTACCAAAAAGACAGGCTAACAAATTCCATACAAAAAACGAGACCGCATGACAAATAAATATTAAGAACGCACCAAAATTGTTACGGAATTAAGGAGAGGAGCTGTAAATTAAGGTACTTGGGTGGAGTGGTTCGATCAACCGAAATGGACAAGGAAGCAAACATCATCAGTATCAATAAGATTCTAAAATCCTACGGTCTAGAAAATGAAATATACAATAAACAAACAGAGATCTCAAGGACGGGAAGATCAGGCATTATACAACGGTAATCCGAACAGGAGTTTTATACGCAGCAGAACGCATAGCTCTAAACCAAGGGTAAATAGATAAACTGGAACTTGCTAAAAGGAAAAATCCTAGGAAAACACTAAGGAAAATCCTAGGACCCAGAAAAATTAACCGTGGTTGGAAGTTACGGCAGAATGAGGAATTTTACCGGAAGTTAGATAGAATCACAGAAGTAATACAGAAAAGATCGGCTCTAAGGACACCTGACAAGAATGGATTTCAAACAGGCTTACGAAGAAATTTTTGATAACTGTAATGGTGACAATACGAATACGGTTCAAGCAAAGGATAGCAAACATAAATGTGACGGATTTAAAAATTAGGAGAGGGTTTATGAAAAAATTTTAGAATTCAAAGCGACACAAACGAAGAAAAAATAATGCACTAACCCAGTGATTCCCAAATTGTGCGCTGCGGCCTCTTTACGAGGCCCTGCGGAATATTGTAAAAGCTTCATAATTAATTGAACCAAGATATTTATAATTATTAATTTAATGTTAATAAAGTAAAAAAAATAATGAAGATACACGATTTTTATTTATTTTTATCTCTTACTTACGAGCAGTCATACTTTTACTTAGGGTAGGGCGCCATAGAAACATTTTAACTGAAAAAGAGCGCCACGACTCAGAAAAGTTTGAGAATCACTATACACTATCCTAAAGCGGTCCGGGGGAGAAAGCAGCACAGAGAAAGAATGAAGGCATATTGAAGAGCTAAAAAACCTAGCCAGAAGTTAACATGGTCCTACAGTGACCAGTGTCGGAAAAAACCTAGTTTATTATTTACATTAATAACTTGACTGCCATGAGATCCCATACGGAGTACGATGTAGAGTTGGTAAGCTCACATGAAAAAAAATCTAATTTTTATATTAAAAATTATATTTTATTATTTATTTTATATACTGGTCTTTATATACATCTTCACCAAATATTAAGTCAACATTTTACTTAGTTATATTTGCTATCTTAAGAATAATATAACTGGTTTTTAATGGCGCGTATTTTCTTACTGTATTATTCCCAAACAACAGCAATCAATCATATAAAATAGGATATACATTTATTATAGATGTTAATATCTTTTTAATTAATTAAAATTAAATTATATAGTCTCTTATTTAAAATAGTTTATAATTTACCATTTACAATTAGATTCTTGCTTATTGGTTGCTAAGGAATTCATTTTTATTTACGTTTGCTCCGAATATTATTAAATTAATTATGTAACTGGTTAATTTTTACAAATATAAAATTACTTGTATAAAATATGCTTTAGTAACTTATAACTATTATTTACAGAAAAAGATTTTATCAAAATACAATTTTTTTTTAATTAAAAATTTACTGTACAACAGTAAAAACAAAAACATAAAAAACAAATGAAAAATGTATATATTATTTTATATTTTTAACGTACAACAGCCTCAAACATGTATAGAGATAGGCTACGTAATAAAAATTACTACAGATTGATAAATAAAACTGAAAAAAACGTTTAATTTTTTATTTGTTCAATAAAAATAGAATGCAATCTTGGAATGTCACAGAGCAAACCTTTCTTAAACTTTTGTGGAACACTGTAACATGGAATACTACGATACATTTAACGCTTTATTAATAATTAATAAAAACTGAAATTCAAGTAATAAAATTTGATATTTTGTTTCTAAAAGTGATAAATTATTAACTCCATTAAAATTTAAACTTAACTTAATATTAAAAAATTAAAGCTCAACTTCAACTTCACGCTCAAATCGAGCGTGATAAGTTAAAATTTGACGTACACGTGACCACAGAAAAACTTGCAAAATGAAATGCCATAAGAAGTCTCCTTGTTCTACAAATTAGTTATACTTGAGATTCCAAATGAGTCTTATTATGCGAAACCAAAATCTCACAGCCAGTTAAAAATATATCGAAAAATCAGCCTTTAATAATTTTTTTTAGAAAATTCCTTTTTTCGTAAACTCAAACGTTTTTCAACTGGAATTACTAAAGGAAATATTTTTTAAATAATAATAAAACTGGCTAACACAAGCCATAACAAAACATCTGTATAAATTTTTCTTTAAATTTCGAATTTTAGAAGTATGCGCCAAATTAAAAACAACATACTAATTGTAATACATCCATACCAAAATGTCGAAATACCATGAACTTCTTTTATATATTACTACGGTTTTTTAATTTATTTTTCTTTTTTAGCTCCATTAATAAATATTTATACTAGCCGGGCCATCCAGCCAGAACCTGGACCCTCGAGGCTCAGGACAGCCCAACTCAACCCCGTAGGGGAAGACACCCGCCTAGTGACGTTCCGGTCGCCATCCCCCCCCCCCCTTTACTAACCCTGTTGGAAACTCAGGTCAGGCTAGGCGAATCCCGAAGCCAACTCAGGGGCTCATCGGGGCCTCCCGGGACCAGTCCCATAGCCGCAGAGCTCGTTCGCTCGCCATTCCTAATTTACCAGGAGAAACGGCGCCCTGGACACTCACAAAACTTGCTTCGGTCGCCATTCCCATCTACCCAAAGGGCTCCAACCCCTGGACTGGACACCTCCACTGTACATTATCCTCACGGTTGTGAGAATAATACTGATAGATAATAATTAAACCGTTCAGGCTTTATAGGAACCCAAAAAAGAAACTAAATTACAAAAGATAGAATAATAGTAATTATGGTAACTAAAGTACACACACCTTTGACGACGAAAAATTCATAACTTATTTCTTTGCCGTGGTGGCAGAAATATAATAATGAAATTAAAGGATTAATCATATATTTTTTTCCTTAATGAATATCTTAAATTTACAAGTTCGCCTTTCTTGGAAGCGATGAAAATATGAATATTTTTAATATCTTAACCTTCAAGGAATCTAGGACCTCGATCGATGACTTAAAACCTTCCCAGGGATAGCAAAAATGTATCCTGAAAATTTGAAAGTAATCGGTCAGTTAGTTCTCACGTGATACGATAACAAACATACATATATCCGAATAACAGCGATCTGTTACATCGAGAGTGTACATGATGCGTGAAAAACTTAGCCTTCAACCGACTAACAAATAACCCGTTTGAATTTTGAAAATCGATCGATTGTTTGCAGAGTTATCATAAGAGCACCTCTCAAAACAGCGCTCCAGAGGCACCCCGTTTGTTACCAGTTGATGGTTATGATCGGTCTAGCCTCCAACGAAGTGCTCGTACAACTCACTACTCTAGCCTCACACGCAGTCCCCTCGGGAAGCCCATTATTGTAAAACAGATTTTTTATTTTTTTTATTATTTAATATTATTTAATTATCATTATAATAGAATTAAATTATTCGATTGATTCGAATCATTCGGTCAAACGCAGCTCACACAGTAATAGAAATTCACAGTTCATTAATTCAATTCATTAAAGTGTGTACTTCAACCGACATATCTCCAATACTACATATTACACACACACAAGCACAAACGCGCGCGCGCACACACACAAGCAAGCACGCGCGCGCACACACGCATATATATATATATATATATATATATATATATATTATTATTATTAAAAATATTTTCGAGATGAAAAATATCTAAAAACCTTCTCAGTTATGCCAAGAAACATGGGTAAAAATATTTGCTGCCATTGATCAGGTAGCTTTTTGTTTGTCCTGAACAAACAAATATCTTCTTCTTCTTTATATAATACTATAGATAAATATATTTTAATAGTAATACTTACGGTACTTTTCATTGGTTCCAGTTATAGCAAAATAAAATTTTAATTAATGAAATATTTGGATCTTACAAGGGGAAGGCACATCGGTTCGAATAAGACTTTATCTCCTTTTTTTTTAATTTTACTTTTTTCCTTTAACTTTTTTAATATAAATATATTGATTTATTAATAATTATTAACCTGTCATTGTAAAAATGTTTATAGGATGAATAATAATTCAATAACAAAAAAAAATATCGTAAGTTATTAATGAAATAAATGTTTAATGTACTTCTAATTTTAAAAAAAGATTTTTATTATGGGAAAAATCTAATATGGACACCACATCAGACTTTCTTGTACGCCTATTAAATTACAATAAATATTTTTTTTTTTTTTTTTAAATGAAAAGTATATCAAATTTTATTTCATTAATAACTTCAGATATTTCTTCATAATTTTTTTTTTTGGTTATTAAATTATTATTCATCGTAATTTTTTTTTACAATCAGAGGTTAATAATTATTAATAAATCAATATATTTATATTAAAAAAAATAACATTTTTTAAGAAGATGAAGTCTGATTCGAACCGATGTGCATTCTCCTTGTAAGATCCAAATATTTCATTAATTAAAATTGTATTTTGCTATAACTCTGGAACCAATGAAATTAAGTACCACGATATATCCTTGAAAAGCTCTCAATGAGGACTGCAGTTAAAAAAAGTCTAAAATCCAATATTTTTTTGGATTTTGGACTTTTTTAGACACTTTTGGTTCAGTCGATTGCAATCAAAGGAGGAGGTACAGAACTAGAAGTTAAAATCCAAAACTTCAACATATTACGGCTAATCGTTTTTGAGTTATGCAAGATACGTACGTATAGACGTCACGCCCAAAACTAGTCAAAATGGATTCAGGGATGGTCAAAATGGATATTTCCGTTGAAATCTGAAAACCGAAATTTTTCGCGATCACAATACTTCCTTTACTTCGTACAAGGACGTAAAAAACGGAAGTTATTTTTATTAATTTAATAATAATCTTTGTAACGGTAACTTTATGCGCTGTTATAGTTAAAAACAAGGCACTCGCTACTCAATTTTATGAGAGTTACTGCAGATTGATTGTAACGATGCAATACACTTATTTGATCAAATGTGGATATTTTTATTATATGATATACAAATATCACTTCATCGATGTTGCAATAATTAATTATTAATAAATATTTACAGTTTCTTAACAAGGTTATCATAACAAAAATACATGTACAATGCACTTTCTTTTTCTGTAGCCTCCGGGAATTACCGTTCAGGTACTACTTCAGAGGATGATATGTATGAGTGTAAATGAAGTATAGTTTTGTACAGTCTCAGTAAGACCATTTCTGAGATGTGTGGTTAATTGAAACCAAGCCACCAAAGAACACCGGTACCCACGATCTAGTATTTAAATCCGAATAAAAGTAATTGCCTTTGCTGGGACTTGAACGCTGAAACTCTCGACTTCCAAGTCAGCTGATTTGGGAAGAGACGCGTTCACCATTAGACCAACCCGGTGGATTGTATATAATACACTTTGGACTGAAAAGTAAATTTATTTTAAAATACCTATTACCTATTTTAAAATACCTTTTTTACTAATATTAATATTTGTCTCTATTTTGTTTGATCTTTAATATATGTGAACTACTGACAATTACACTCTGCTGAAGATTGCGTCATTCGCATGGAATTAGGGCAGAATATGCTGGCTTGGTATGAAAACTGATTATAGACCGAAAAAAATCGATTGTTTCGATGTAAGAGAATTCGCTTAATCTCTTCTTTTTTTTAATAACTATATACGGAATAAATATAAAATAGAATGCTCCGTCGCGGCTTCGTCGGCACTGAGTAACGTTATCCACAACTTGACAAGATAGATTAAACTGGATGAATAACAACTTTACAGTGGTTAATTGTAGTGTAATTGTGTTAATAGTAGTCATTCCTTTTAATCTTATTATCAGACTATGTTTTTAAGTATATTCCAAAAATAATACAAACTGATTTTTTATAGACAATGACATTAAATTTACTAAAAGAATTTAAGATTATTTATTTATCCGATAGAGATAAGCCAATAGAGATGCTTCAGCGGATTGTCCAGGAAACGGAGGAGTCGATAGGGAAGGTGACAAACCGGGCGTCGGCGAGTCAAGGGACGCCGAGCACATCGACGATGCGACGCAACAAGAGGAAAGTACGATTCCAGGACGAGACCTCGAACTCGACAGGGCGTTCGAGGCCTGTTATGGACGACGACCGACAAACAGCGACGACGAAGACAACCCCAGCGACCAAACGTCAGAAGAAGACACCGACGACAACACAAAACGACCCAGACTCACTGACGCTACTTACAATCATTTCCCTGCTTCCCAGCATATTGGTAAGCCAGTTGCCAACAATCCGCAACGTGTTCGTTGCCAGGATGAAGGCAATCCCATACGAGATAGGCAAGATCATACATCAGATCATCATTGCCTGTCAGTCGCTCAGACCTGTGCCCCCTGGCACAATGTTATTGAGCGACTTGCCCGCGGAGTACCCATTTCTCGTGTCAGAGATCGTACCCGTACAAAGAGATGCTGCTTGTGAACGAATCCTTTCGGGAATTCGAGACCAGCTGTCCCGCATCAGGAAGTACAGGCCCAGGGACGACTCCTTCGTGCTCGTCTGTCGGCATGCCACCGACGACCCAGAGTGGGAGCACCTACACGTCCTCCATACGTGCAGCTTCCAACGATCCGCCTGTAGGTGTCGCATACGGAAGCAGTACGGAGAAACAGTTAGACATCGACACGTTGTTCGCTGCTGCCGGCTCGAAAAGACGAACTGGATCCGTATCGTCGAATATCTATATGCAGAAGGCCGGACAGTCCTACTCTTGATCTTCGGAGACGATAAGTGGATCGCACTTCCTAAAATTCGACTTGTATCCGATGGAGAAGATACAGTCGACACCACCGCGAGAATGGTGGCGGAGTGCCACAGTGACGGGGAAGATGGTGCTGGAGGAGCGCAGCCGGATGATGTCGTTATTCCTGAACACAGTGATGGAAGGCATCGACCGGATATATATATATATGACTTATACCGTTATGAGATTGATGAGGCTTCAACCGAGGAAAACATTCTAACGGCCATAATAAAAAAATTTGGTTGGTTCTATAATATTTGCGGTTATAGGGAACAAACGAAAAATACGTCTCTTTATATAGTAGTGAGATATATTTTGTATATAATCATACTGATTCTTGAAAAATGGATGATAAACTTAAAATAACTGTTTAAAAACCGTCTTAATTGTGTTAGAAAAAAGATAATTTATGTAATACTTAGCTAATATCTTTTATTGAATATTTTTACGCATTTCAGATAGGCATAATAAAGTCCAAAAGGATCAGATAAAATTCCCAGGGTTTACATAAAATCAAACGGGAAGTTAAAACTAAGTTTTTTTTTGTCATTATGAAGAGAATTATTACACATCAAACTAATTGGCAAATGCGCCAAAATATAGTTTCTAATAATCGTTTTCCTTATTCCTTTCTCTATCTTTTTATTTCCGTTTTAACTTACCTTATAATTCGCTTATGCCGAATATTACAGTTTATGTATGAACATATTTTTTTTTAATTTTAAGAATAAACGAATTTATTCCAACAAATTTCATATTATGTAACTGGTTTATAAAAACTGTAATGGTTTTTTTTGCATTCGTAGTTTCCTGGCCGGAAGTATAAACTACATAATGTTGCTATTATTGCGCATTGGACATGCAACACCGTTATATCCGGTTTATTCTCACTATAAATAAATTATTCCAGTGTTCTATTTTACAAATAATTACATTAATTTTTTTTTTTTTTTTACCGTTGGGTAAATCTTATTTAAATGTTTATCTTAATTTAAATTATATTTTTAATATTAAGCTAATCCTGCATTAACTTGATCCAATTATATAACGAAATAATTATTATGATAAAAGTTAAATGTAATTCACACCGGTATCACGTACATGTAATTTGCATAATTTATTGTTTCCATGTTGTTACCAAGCGAGTAGAAGAATTGTAATATTATAAGAAATACTCGGGAGTAAAAAATAAACCGTTCATAAATGACTATGTAATATTAAAAACATTAATAAAAATCTAAGTAAAACGTAAAAATATTAAACTCTGAATCTAGAACAGAAGAGTACTTACTCAACTTTTACTTTCCTGGCATCATAGAGCTAAGAAAAGTATCAGTCAAAAATGGGGTACGAGTTTTTTGCATTCCTCGAAGTTTTATAACCCAGGGACCCCAAAGAAGAAAAAAAAGGTAAAGGGTAATGTTTGAACCACATATGTACGTAGATACGTATGTACGCAAATTTGAGTGTTTGAGGCCAAATAACTTTTGACTGGAAAAAGCGGTTTTGATCAAATTTGTTACAAACTCATGCGTACGAGGCAATTTCTTGGTAAAAATTTGAGGGAAAATGTTTGTCGAGGTATTTGCGTCGGTGGCATCCTGACAAGAATTCAAACTTATAACGACTGCGTTATCAAAGTTTAGCCGGTGTCAAAAACACCTCCGGTAAAGCCCATCGGGGCTAAGAACGGGGAAGGGTGGTTTGGCGACCGGAATAGTCATAAGGCGGGTGTCTTTTTTTTTTAGTTAATTAAAATGTTTGATGAAATTCCGTAAATAAATACGAGCAAAAAAAAAACTGAAAAATAAAATAAGACCCTCCCTTATTTTTTTATCGTAATTATAAAGCAAACTATTAAGATTCAAACTGATCAGTAAAGATATAAAATCATTAGTAAAGGCATTTATAATTTTATTTTTTATAGATTTATCTTACAAATCATAAGTGAATATTAATATTTATAAAATTACAAATATATATATAATAACAGAAAACTGAATTCGAAAAAATAGTTTAAACTTTCTAAATACGACTAAAGAGATGATAATAAAAAGATACTACGCGCGCGCGCAATCTCATACACACACAAAAAAGGTAACGTGTTTAACTAAGCATGGCAAAACTTTTTGTTTTACACAACGCTGAACATTTTATACACTGTGTAATAGATACTTAACATGAAATCGCAGTTAAATTGTTTGTCATAAGATACATTGTAATGAATTGTAATTTTCTCAATAGCACGAGCAAATGTATATTGAACAACTGTTAAACTGTATTTTATTTCTTGAATGAACTTTTTAACTTTCACCGTTGTCAGTCGATAGTTAAATCTAACGATAAGTAGGTGGATGGACGGTTGTTATACAGAAAGAAATACGTTGTAAATTGTATTTTAAAATACAATATAAATCGTTACAATAGGAAATAAAATACAAAAGGAAGTAATCAATTATTATAAAACCTTCCTATCAAAGAAGTACATTCATCCGTCACATAACACGTCATTTATTACAAAAAGAAAAAATCTATTCCCTGTAAAAAAAAAATTATACAAACAAAAACATTTATCGCTTCCTTAAATATAAGTTTACACTAAATTTATCCTTAATAAAGCGTAGACTAAATTCTGTGAAAAATCATTTAAAATCTGGTTTAGTGATGTAAAGATTATTATTCAAATCCAGATACTGGAATCAAGTTTTCACGTTAAAAAATATCCGACTAATTAAAAAAAAACTATTCTTTTAATCTTTTAACAAACTGTAATCATGTAGGACGTAAAAAAAGTTTATACAAGTAAAAAGAGTACTGCATACCCACTCCAGAACGTCAAACAAATCAATGCGTGAACGTATACCATAACGATGTAATTATTCCAAGCAGCAGGCTAAATATTAATAACATACATACAAAATCCCAGTACTGATGGAAATTTTCATATTTAGAAAAAATCAATTAAAAACAATACTTTTTTTTCTCTTAAATGGTTGTGTAACAAAAAATTACAGGGTTAAAGTAGGGATAGGTCTTTTACAGAGCAAATACATTTGGGTCAATAAAAAAACAATGGGAATTTATTTTACCGTACACTTTCCTTAGTACACCTGGCATGGGACGTTGTTGTTCCCGATAATGGTTATGCCATTTTAAGAGATGTCTAGTGTTTAATTAATTAAGTTGCTTACAACCTTCATTTACATAATTCTTAAATCCTGATGCATACCCACTCCTGAACGTCAAACAAATTAAATGCAAAACGTATTTGATATCAATGAGATTTTACTTAATCTAACATAGAGAATACATATCACTATTCCAAATACAATATGTAAAACAAATTGTTAGGGATGTAGGATGTAGGATATACCAAAATGAAACGACTAGCACTAGATAAGGAATCTTGGAGAGCTGCATCAAACCAGTTAAATGACAGAAGACAAAAAAAAAATTTCAAATACGTACATCCAAGCGTATACATTCAACATTATTATACGGTAATTACTAAATAATCAACAAATAAAATTGGATGCTTGCCTGAAGTTTCTGGAGCGCAGCAAAAATTGAAGCAGTATAATACAAAATGCATTGCATCACAACATATACTGGTACAATAATAATTTATTATTTTATACTTTGGCTTGATATTTTTTATGACTGTAATCCACGTAAAGCTTCTAAAATAAAACTGACATAAGTCACTGAAAATAATGATGTTCATTAAAGAAGCACTCTTTGAGATGTACAGCAATGGTGTCACTTATAAAACTGAATGTCACCTGTATTTTGACTCTGTCAAAAACAATACACATAGTTCGATAAAAAAGGCGATGGAAAATCATTTTACTGCGCACTTTCCTTAGTATGTCTGGTAGATGATGTTGTTTTTCATAATGGTTAAGCAATTTTAAGAAATTGGTGGTGTGTCATTTCCGGTTGCCAACAATCTTTATGGATATAGCACCAAAGAGGTACATTTATTTTTTAATATAGACCTTTGTTAATCAATTTACCAACTAAACTACATATGCTTTTGAGTGGAATCTTATTAACCATTTAAAGAATAGCTTGGCATCCTACTTCTTCAATGCTTTCTTTTTCTTTCTTTTTCCTTTTTAGTCTCCGGTAACTACCGTTTAGATAATTCTTCAGAGGATGAATGAGGATGATATGTATGAGTGTAAATGAAATGTAGTCTTGTACATTCTCAGTTCGACCATACCTGAGATGTGTGGTTAATTGAAACCCAACCACCAAAGAACACCGGTATCCACGATCTAGTATTCAAATCCGTATAAAAATAATTGGCTTTACTAGGACTTAAACGCTGTAACTCTCGACTTACAAATCAGCTAATTTGGGAAGACGCATTAACCACTAGACCAACCCAGTGGGTTTACTTCTTCAATGCTGCCTAGTCTTTTTATAATATCCAATAGTAATATAGGCGAGAATTAAACAGTCTTCAAATACATGATTCACAAATATATTTACTAAAAAATTAATACTCTGTAGACAATAAAACACATCTCTGAAATCACTGATTTTTTGTCAAGAGACATTGAAACTTTTACAATGCTTCCTCTTGACCTAAAATAAACTGAATCTCCCATTAATTCACTGTAAAATAATTCACATACGCTTCAATCAAAAGCATATAAGCAAAACAGAAAAATTATAACAAAACAGGTTAATAAATAGGATCAGAAGTCGCTCGACTCTCTTACATAGTCAAAAGACCACTTTCATTTCCTATGTTACAGTTATCTCAATCGTACACATATGTGTACGATTGAGATAACTTTCTCCACCACCAAAAGCGTATAAACAGAAAAATCTACGCAAAAAAATATACTAAATGTTGAATAATTTTTATTCTCTGCATCAAGACATAAAAAATTTGCTCACAACTAAACAGTTAGTTTTGTTCAGGTAAGTGTTCAACTGGTCCACCAAGCAAACAGCAAATACACAACAAAGACAACTATTTATATTTACTGTTGTATTAAGTTTCTTGCTAGCAATATATGAAAATACAAACTTGTAACTAAAACCAGAAGAATTTTTAGTAGATGATATTTTAAAATTCAAAACACACCTTAAGGAATATTTGATTCTTGAGTTAATTCTATTTGCTGTTTTAATATAACAAATAAATGTATTAACATACTTAATTTTTTTACAGGTCACTATGGATTGGAACAATAATACTGATGTTAATTATACAAATAGCATTGCAAGGTACAGTAGTTCCACCACCATGGGCAGACCCAAACCAAAATCCGTGTGCATCACAACCCGGAGGATGGCAATTACTTTACTGGCCCCCAGATCAAAAATGTTACAAAATATTTCAAAAAGTAAGTATATCAATATATTTTATGTTTTTTTTTTTTGTTATATATATATATAATATGTGTGAAAGTCATTTGAAATATATATATTTGAAAGTCATTTTAAAAAAATTAAGGTTCAAATACAGAGGTAGAAGAACGATTGCTAACATTTACAGGAACCTAACAGCAACAGTAATAATTGAAGAACATAAGAAAGTGAGTCCGACAAGGATATTCCCTATCCCCATTACTTTTTAATCTTTACATAGAACTAGCAGTTAATGATGTTAAAGAACAATTTAGATTCGGAGTAACAGTACAAGGTGAAAAGATAAAGATGCTACGATTTGCTGATGATATAGTAATTCTAGCCGAGAGTAAAAAGGATTTAGAAGAAACAATGAACGGCATAGATGAAGTCCTACGCAAGAACTATCGCATGAAAATAAACAAGGACAAAACAAAATTAATGAAATGTAGTAGAAATAACAAAAATGGACCACTGAATGTGAAAATAGAAGGAGAAAAGATTATGGAGGTAGAAGAATTTTGTTATTTGGAAAGTAGAATTACTAAAGATGGATGAAGCAGGAGCGATATAAAATGCTGAATAGCACAGGCGAAACGAGCCTTCAGTCAGAAATATAATTTGTTTACATCAAATATTAATTTAAATGTTAGGGAAAGATTTTTGAAAGTATATGTTTGAAGTGTCGTTTTATATGCAAGTGAAACTTGGACGATCAGAGTATCTGAGAAGAAAAGATTAGAAGCTTTTGAAATGCGGTGCTATAGGAGAATGTTAAATATCAGATGGGTGGATAAAGTGACAAATGAAGAGGTGTTGCGGCAAATAGACGAAGAAAGAAGCATTTGGAAAAATATAGCTAAAAGAAGAGACACAGGCTTATAGGCCACATATTAAAGCATCCTGGAATAGTCACTTTAATATTGGAGGGACAGGTAGAAGGAAAAAATTGTGTAAGCAGGCAACATTTGGAATATGTAAAACAAATTGTTAGGGATGTAGGAGGTATACCAAAATGAAACGACTAGCACTAGATAGGGAATCTTGGAGAGCTGCATCAAACCAGTCAAATGACTGAAGAAAAAAAATATTATGAAAGTCTGTTTGTTTGTATCAGCATCGCTCAAGGACTGTCCACTGGATCCTTTCAAATTCACAGGATACATTTGTTGTTACCCCAGGAAAAATTTTAAGCCATAGATTGAGTCTCTAGCTCCCAAAATAGGATTAATTAATGATAATTGTATTTATTAAAGAAAAAAAATTAATCCATTATTATATTTCTGTTACCATGGCAACTGAAATAAGTTTTGGAGTTTTCCTCATCAAATGTCTGTCTAACGAACAATGTGAAAGTCCAGGGAGTGGAGCCCTCTGGCTAGATTGGAATAATGGAGTACATGCAAGGGTCCACCAGCCTGCTCTACTATATCCAGCAGCGCTGGATATCAATAGTGATCATTTTGAAAATTTATTGATGAGATGCTAATCATATAATCAAATTTAATAATAGAAACAGATGAGCAATCCGTAAATTCCAATCTTAAAATTTTATACAGATTCAAAACAGAAACTCTTTGTATTCAAACTGAACAAAGTAGAGAAAATAACCTTTTTTTTTTTATTCAGTTTCCTTCTACTTCTTTTTACTACGGGCACAGGAACTATGTCCACATGAATTTGACGGTTTATAAAAATAAAAATGTCCGTCACATTTTAAAACAAATTGGATCACCTAGTAGATTATTTTTTACAGTATCATGCCGATTAATTCAAACAAAAATTTTATTTAATAAAAAATATACTCATAATACCTGTACAATTTGTGAATATCTAACTAATTAATATATCCTCCTTTATTCTTAATCACTTCAGGGGTACGATTTGACAACGATTCAACAAGTGTCTTTTTGATTTCTTTGTCATGAAACCATATCAATATTATTGCTTTAGTGAGCCAATTTTGATTGTACAATTCATTTTTGAGAGTCGTTTTTGACTATTGCCCAAAGAAGATTTTCAACTGGGTTTAAGATTGCAGAGTTGCCTGGCCACGAGAGCACTCTAGAGCAACTAGAGAACAGATGCTTTCTGCACCAGAAGTAGAACATTTTTTTGAACTTTTTAAATAAACATCTTCCAATTATGACTTATCAAGTTCCTTTCCATTTTTCTTTCATTAAACATAACTAACTATTCACTAATCTACCTCAGCATTTATTAACTAATTTTTCTATTATAAAAAATAACTAATTCTTCTCAAAATCCTCATTTTAACAATTTCCTATATTCATCTAGACATGTTAAACTACAGTATTAAATACATTCTCAGACATAAATCTTTCTTATCATGCAGATTTTTCTGGTTCCTCCTCCCAAGAAATTAATTAAAACACATGAAAAATTCCTTAATAACCACATTTGTTAAAAAATTAAAGATTATTTTATATTATTTCCTAACCACTTTTCTACATTAACATGTGCAATTAATAACAATATTAAGATTTTTTATCCAAAAAAAAACCTTACAAAAAAAATCCGATATGGACACCACACGAGTTTCTTGTACGCATATAAAATTATATACAGACATTTCTAAAAGTACATAAAATTTTATTTTATTAATAAATAAATAAATAAATTTTATTTCATTGAATTATTATTTATTTTTTTACAATCAGAGGTTAACAATTAATAATAAATCAATATATTTTAAAAAAAAAAGAAAGGAAATGAAGTCTGATTCAAACCAATGTGTGCCTTCCCCTTGTAAAATCTAAATATTTCGTTAAATTTTTATTTGGCTATAACTCTGAAACTAATGAAAATAAGTAGCACTTATGATATATAGCTGAAAAGCTCTCAACAGGGGCTTATTACTGCAGTAATAAAAAAAAGGTATTAAGAAAAAGTCCAAAATCCAAATATTTTTGGATTTCAGGCTTTTTTGGACACTTTTTGGTCCAGTCGATTGCAATCAAAAGGAGGGGTGCACAACTAGATGTTACAACAGTCCTAAATCCAAAATTTCAACATTCTACAGCCAATTGTTTTTTGAGTTACACATACGTACATATGTACAGGCGTCATGCTTGAAACTGGTCAAAATGGATTCAGGGATGACCAAAATGACTATCCCAAGGAAATTATATCCTTGTATGAAATACAAGGAATAATAATAATAAAAAAAAAACCTTTCTATTTTCTTTAAAACATTGGCCACTTTAAAATGTAATAGCGCTGAATAACTTTATTAAAGGGGAAAAGTATGGTGATCTTATCAAAAATGGGGTAACTGTTTTATAGGCAGATCTTGATAATTTGGAGTCCAACTAGTTCATCCAGACAAAAAAAAAAACATATTTATGTATATTTGGTGAGTACATATGTGTCACACTGCTCTTGGCCTTATATCTCTTGACTGACCAAACCAATTTTCTTTAAATATGGCTCAAATATTTCTATGTATGGGACATTGATCATATTAATTGTTTTCAAAATATTTTGAGGGGATATCACACAAAAACCAATTTCAATTTCCTTCAAAGGCATTTTAAAGAAAACTTTATTAAAGCAAATTCGTATATATATATATATATAAATAAATTTTCAAAAAATCAACCCCCCCTCCTCTTATGATTGAAATATATTTTTTTTTTCTCCATCTGTTTTTTTTCTTATTTTAATCTCTATTGAATGGGGAGTAAGATTTAGAGAAAACTTTACTTAAACAAATTTGTTAAGCTTAACCTATATATAAATATTTTTAGAATTTTTTTTCTAATTTACTCCTCCACCTCTGAAAAAAACTTACAAAATGGTTTTTCTTTTTGGCTACAATTCTTTACATTTTTTTTTTTTTTTAATAGCTAGGAATAATGCAATACTTTTACAGTTTTTAAATCTTGTTGGATATTACAAAATTAAGCTATATTGTACATCCTAATAGTTGAAAAACATCATTAAAAACAGTTCACATTTTTAAAAAAATATGTTTACAAATTTATTATACGTATGTGTATATTTATGAAAATACAGGGTGATTCAAAGAAACGGGAAATTTTGAAAGTTGTGTTGGTAGCCGTGGGCTACCACTTGATAAGTGGCGCCAGCCTCTCTAACCTAACCTGCCATTTAGTTGTCATAGATCCTTTGAACGTGCATTTGCTATCAAAGAGTTTTAAAAAAACAATGACAGTGTGGAGGGAGCGCATAGAGAATTTCGCCGTCATTTTAATCTGGGACGGCACGACCATGTTCCATCGGCACGTGCAATTAAAACATGGATATCTAATTTACAAGAAACTGGTTCGGCAATGAAAAAGAAACCTCCAGGCCGTGAGCGAACCGTCCGTACACCACAGAATGTTCAAGCTTTACAACATGCTGTCACACGAAGTCCACATCAACCCGTCGTCTCTTAGCATCTTTAAAATTGCATAGTTCAAGCGTTCGAAGAATGTTAGTTTTGTTTTATTACTGCAGTTATAAAAGAACTTTAAAAGTTATAAAAGAATTGCAAGGACTTGCAATTCCATCCGTACAAGTTGCAGATCGTCCAGGAACTGAAACCGAACGATGCAGTTGTGCGAGCACAATTCTGTAATGTAATACTTCAGAAGATAAATGATAACGAAGAGTTTGTTCACGAACTGTGGATGTCAGACGAAGCGTATTTCCATCCCAATGGATTTGTTAACAAGCAAAATTTCGGATACTGGGCACAAGAAAATCCTATGCAGCTACACCAGTATCCGTTGCACAGCCAGAAAGTGACCGTGTGGTGTGCTATGTCATCTTACGGTGTTATAAGCCCTTATTTTTTTGAGGATGACAACAGTCTTGCGATTACAGTGACGTCGGCTCGTTACGTAGCCGTGCTTGAAACCTTTGTTGTGGAACAACAAAAGAGATTTCCACCGATTCTTAACACAGCCTGATTTCAACAAGACGGAGCAACGTCACATACTGCATGAATATCGATGGCAGCTGTACGCCGATTGTTTGGACAACGTGTCATTTCACGAAATGGTGACATTAGATGGCCTCCCAGATCGCCTGATCTCTCAGCTTGCGATTACTTTTTGTGGGGTTACCTTAAAAGCAAAGTCTTCCACAGTAGACCTGCTACAACGGAAGAACTGAAGGCAAAGATCCGAGAAGCGATTGCGGAAATTCCAGTTGAGATTTTACGTCAAACCATGAACAATTTAACGAAGAGATTTCGTGAGTGTTTACGTAGAAGAGGAGGTCACCTGCAAGATGTCATCTTTAAAAAATGAACTAAAATGTATGTATCCTAAAATAGCAACATTTGTACAATTACATGAAATAAAATTCATTTTCTAAAAAAAATGTTTCATTAACGTTATTTAATTTTTTTAATTTCCTGTTTCTTTGAATCACTCTGTATAACATTATATGTTGGGGCTCCTTCAAAATGTCACAATAAGCTATCAGGATACAGAATAAGCTGTCATTTACTTAACTGTTTGTTAATAATAAGTACAAACAGTTTACTGGTATTTAGTAAATAAAAAATTTCAACATTTATAAAAAAATTAATTAATTACTCCTAAAAACAAAAAAAAAATTATTTAACCAAATGTAAAAACTATTAAAATTACGTACGCCTTACAACAATTCACCCACAACTATTACAGTATTAGTATTTTCAGAACATATTAGCAAACAATGTGTTAATTTTTTAGTTAATCAACAATTAAAATCAAATATATTGTTTAATATAATAAAAAACAGTTATGAAATAATAATCACGATTTCTTGAAATAAAAAACTATGCGCAATAAACAATTTTAATAAAATTTTTTTTATTATTTTTAAATAGGGATATCCATGTCCAGATAGCATGGAACTTACACCCGGATTAGACAGAATAGCTGAGTGCAGATGTCCCCCTAGCACGGCACAAAGCCCAAGAGATGCCCTTTGCCATTCATTATACCAAAAAGGACCATGTGGAGATAACGAATATTTTGCACCAGTACCAGAAAGTAACCCAACGTAAGTAATTAACATATATATGAATAGTACAGATAAAAATAACTTCAATGTAATATTTTTTTACAGATAAAAATACAGTAATAAAATGTGTCATAATATATAGAAATTTGGTTATGATTACATTTTAGAAGGAGACAGCAGTCCAGTTTCACTCACACTTCAGTTACTAGTTTGGTTTTTAAGCAAATCCCAGGCATGAAATAAAAGCTATCAAATGATGCAATGAATAAGGTTGCCAGTACAACAAGCTTCTACAAACAAATAACTATCTCATCCCCAGCTACTAGCAGATGAAATCAGGATACAACAACTGATTCAATTCTCATGATACATATCTAAGGAAAAGGGGACAAATTATAAGATAAAAGGGAGATTATAGAGAGAGGGTAATTGACCTAAAAACTGCTTTTCTCTCTCTCTCTCTCTATATATATATATATATATATATATATATGTGCACCCTTACACACACGCGCGCGCGCACAAACACAAATGAGAATTTACTCTATTTTTCATGATTCTATTTCATGATTCTCAAGTCCAATAAATTACAAAAATGGAAAGGAAACATTTGACACAATTATCATACGTTCTCATTATTATATAATATATACTACACCAGGTGATTCAAAAGGACCTCACAACTTTAAAAGCAAATAAAAATTTATTGAAATAACTTACAAATTACAGAAAAACGCAAGTCTCATTTCACAGAAAAACACTTCAAGTTTATCATCCAACATTCACTTTGGTTCTATATGGTATCCATTTTTAATACAACATACATCCCATCTTAAGTCAATTCATTCCAGACTGTAGCCAGCAAGTCTGAAGTTAATTCGAAGTTCTAGCTCAACAAGATTATCAGGAAAAGGTAATACATAAACTCAATCTTTAATGAAACCCTACAGAAAAAATTTAGCGGGATCAAATCTGGAGAGGGAGGTGGCAGTGTGAATGTACTTTACGACCAATCCACAAACCTGAGAATCAAGCATCAAGAAAATCTTGGCCTTCTAGGCAGTAGTGAGGTGATGCCCGACCACGTGATATTAATGGCATCCATCTTGGTTATTATCGTCAAACTGAGGAATTCAAAAATTTTGAACTATGTCCCGATAAATGATACTAATTACAACCGTAAATGAATAGTACAAATATAATAAATTGCCCATTCTTCTTCTTCAGGAGGCGGTTGCCTCCTGGAAGAAGAATGGGCCATACTGTCTTTGCTTAGGGAACAAAAATACTGACATTAGGAATATCACAAATGTGCTGCAAAGTTTCACGAGGGTTTTCGCTTCATGGGTGTTCACCTTCCCACTGATGTGAAACGTCGAATCATTACTAAAAATTACATTGTCTAAAAATATATCGTCTGCAATTCTATCCATCACTTCCATACAAAACTGCAGCAAAGCAATTTTTTTGCCATCTGTAATGTTTAAACCACAGTTAGTTTATATGGCTTCAAGTGAATTGTTTATGTAATACATGCCAAACAGTCGTTTGTGGAATGCCAGTCTCACATGGTACGTCGAGTTGATTTCTTCAAACTATATGCAAAGCTTTCTCAGAGATGTTCCACAGCAGCTTCAGGGAAGCTTGGGCATCCTGAATTTTATATGTTTAACAGAACAACCTGCCTCAATGAAGGTTTGGTGCCTAGAGTAAATTGTATACCTACTAGGAGGCTCCCTAGTGTACTCTATAAAAATTACATTGAACTCTAGTTGATGACTGCAAATCGTGAAACCAAAACACACAGAACACATTCTGCCCCAGTAAATGCATCCATTTTTATCATCACTGGTAACAGTGCTGGTGGCTGAATCCAACACTAATGAACAACGCAATCCAAACTTTATGTGTTTTGCAGTGAAATGAGACCTCAACCGAATCTGTTACTTATCTCCATAAATTTTTACACCTTTTACAGTTGTGAAGTCTTTTTTGAATCACCCAGTACTAAAGCTGCTGGAAAAGTACAAAATTTAATGAAATTAAATAAATTCTGTACTACCACTCTACATTCTATTCACTAAAAGCAACTCTACGCAAGAAGTTTTAAAAAAGAAAGGATATTACAATTGTAACAATTTGTTTATTAAATTTCATTTCACACCTAGAATATTAACCAATTTCTAAGCTTGGGATAATTGTTAAATTAATATTTATGATACCACATACAAATGTGTACATGTGAAGTCCCAACAATATTAGGTGTAATGACCTGGAATGAGTCACATGTTACTAACAAAAATGACAAAACTATCCTTAAAATAACAAGCAGTCCATGCTTATAAAAAAAGGAATCCAGAATGAATTATAAAAAAGTAATTTATTTGTATAAAAAGTTACAAATTCACTTAAATCAAATGAGACAAAAAAATCAATTTTATATTAAACAGCATTATATTACAGCATTATACTCTGGCATACGAGAAAGAACCTATGTTTAATAAGTCACCAAACAATGTCAAATATCTTTCATGAAAGTAATTTAAAAGGAAATTTTTTTTACAGATAAATATATTTCTCTGTTGATTAGTTTTTAAATAACACCAATAAAATAATCTAACTTTCATTTAAATTGTACAAACTTAAACACTTAGCCTTTGCATAGAACTTCATTCTATGCAGAGTTTATTACTTTCACAAAATTGAATTAATAATTTTTTTATTCATAATTTTTTATTGGAATGCTGCTTTGATCGCAGTTTTACCACAATTTCTAGGAATCCTTCTATGGAATTACTTCTAGTAATTTATTTTTTATCACTGTAATAATAAATTTAAATATCTTATGTTTTAATGTATAATTATGCTCGATCCAAATAAAATATTTATTTATAATTATTTTAATTTACAGTAAAGGTAGTCAAAGACAAAGATGGGGAGTTTGCTTACAAATTGAGAAATGTGCTAATAACGAAGAAGTATTCTGGCCAAATGATGGACGTTGTTATACACCATATACAAGAGGGCCATGTCCTGAAGGTCAATTATTATCACCGATGAGTAATAATTTAGCAGACTGTAAATGCCAACGTAATTCAAGACTGGCTAAATATTATTGGGAATCGGGTGGAACATGTCATGAACATTATACGGCTGGTCCGTGTCAAGAAACTGGGATGTTATTCTTGCCGAATGGAAAGTGTGGTTGCCATTCTGGATTACAACAATTCCATCCAGATACTGCTATGTGTTATCAATTAGGTAAGTGAAAAATAATGAAGGCTAGCATTTCCATTTTCTCTCTCAATCTCTCTTTTTTGAACTACCCTCCTACTCCAAAGAGAAACATGAATTAAGATTAATCATTAAAATTTTTGAAATAAAATGACTAAAGTTATTTATATATATATATATATATATATATATATATGCACTAAACCAGATTTTAATGAATTTGATAGCAAAGTAATTATACAACGTTATTATTTTAAAAAGATAAAATTATTTTAAAAAGGTAAAAGCTTTCAAGTAAAGAAAAGTATTTAAAAAGATATGATATTGAATAATTTTTAACAAGACAACATATTTTTGTTTTCATTCGTTAATAAATATAAATAAAACACCACTTTTTTGTTAATTATTTTCTCATGTTATTTTATAAATATCTTTACATATAAATGAGTTTTTTGTGTTTAGATTTTAAGTACATTGTACATTCATCCATTAATTTACCAATTTACTAAATTTCTAAATGACTTGTCCAATTGTCATAAAATTTCATTCACATATCTAATCAATTTTAAAGGTTTATATAAAATGTATAACATTTTTATTTAAAAAAAAATATATCTGTGAGTTTGTCTGCTTGTTTATTATACATAGATATTTGCTAAAAATTCAAAATTGGTGGACCTGTCTAAGTGATTCATTTACCACTGTTTTTATTTTTATTTTTAGAAGATATGAAGGATAAAGTTATCTAAATATTTCCATTATTGGGTAGTGTAACCAAAAGAAAACAATAAGTTATCAGTTTAAATAGTAAACTATGATGTTACTTTCTTATTCTGTACAAGTTAGAAATTTTGTTCCAACAAATGAAATGTAGAAAACAAAAAAAATTGTTTATTTTTTATTTTATTTTTTTTAATGAAAATCAGGTTAACTGTCTTCAAATAAATTTATAACAGTGTAATTTTTTTAAGATGTAACATAAATACTGAAATCTACATAATATACTTTGTTTTGTTTTTTTTTTTTATTGGTAGAAATTTAATAATAGATATTCAAGAAAAGTATTATATGTCATTTTTATTTAAATAATCACTTTAAATAATTTTTTAGCTGTTATATTGGTTTTTAAAGAACAATGGACCAATTTTCAATAAAGGTTTAATGAAATAGTTTTTCAAAAATCACTTATCATAACTCTTCATAGACAGCTCATTAATTATATTTAATTGAATATTTTTAAGCTATAAATGTAATTACTGCACAAAAAACAACACTTTTTTTTAAATTTATCTATTAAGGTTTAAAATACACTTTTACAAAATACATTTGTTTAAACAATAATTTTTATTATAGATAAAACAAAATAAAAATTATTTTTCTATGAAAAAAATCAAAATTCTTAGTAAAAAATGTTGGGTCCCAGTTGAGTCCCTTGATCAATGATGTTTTTTTCACCAGAATTTATATTGTATAATTTGCTTAAAAAAAGGGATTTTATTTTATTACCTTGCTCTACAGTTTTCTCATATAGAGTAATATTTTTAATAATAGCCACAACTTGAAAAAATTCAAAATCTTTTTTACATTCTTAAGTTGAATCCAATGGGATCCTATTTTTTTATAAAATATTCCCATTTATTGATAATAATACTAGATACAGTTGGATTTTCAATCTTTAAAATTAAAGTTTAAAAAATTGTTATTTTAAGCTCAGGCCCATTTAGCCCGCTTGTTTATCAGGGTTTAAAAGTTAATTAAAGTAATTATTTACTCGAATAAGTTGTCCTGATTTGATGCAATGTTATTTAATAAGAGTAAAACAAATTATAATTCACTAAAAAGAAGTACGGGTACCATAATGCCCTGATGGGTAAAAAATTAGGCCAAAGTTGAGGTGTATAGTAAATATTTGTTCCAAACTTTAACTTTTTTAGTCAGCTATGAGGGAAAAATAGTTTTTGAAAGAATGTTGAATGAATATCCCCATATCATCACCCTAAATCTGCTAGACTCAAAATTTAGGTAATTTAAATCTCAAATCTCATCAAAATTTTATCATATCTCAAATTTTATATTTATTTTTATTTTAATATCATGTCTCAATTTTCTACAACCAGTATACAAGAAGTCAAAAATTCAAAATGGCGAAACTACTAATTTTATAAAAAATTTATTGCAATGAAAAATTTAATGACAATAAATTTTTAAATTTTTTTATGTATATAAAAAACTTTTGAGCCATTTTCAAAAAACTTATGTTGAGTAAGACCAGGGATATTAGTCAAAATACAGGCAAATACACATACGAGTACGTATCAGAAAATTTTATATCTTCTTTTTGCTTTTTTTTGGACTAGGGATTTCTAAACAGCAACCTTTGAAAAAACCCTGATACCAAAGATTTTGGTGATCATTATACTTTTCCTTCATAGCTACGTTGCTGCAATAGTAATTTTCTCTAGCCTATTGCAATAGGCTTGCCTATTAAATCTATAAAAGTAGATTTATTTTCATCAAATGTGATTATTTGTGACGTATATATGCAAATTTTCATAACTTGAAAATAATTTTTATAAACAAAATAAACTTTTTTTCAATAATAAAATACTTTTTAATGCATAAAAAATAACTTTATTTTAAAAACTGTTACCTAAAAACAAAAATAACTTATAAAAAAATATAAAAAAGTTTTTTACATAAAATTTATCACATGGAATAAAACATAGACGACAGAAACGTACAATTTTTAAAAATAACAAATAAACATTTATTGGTAGTCAAAATTTTCATAACTAGATTTTTGTTCTAAAGGAAACAAATATCTGAAAAATAAAAATGAAAAGAAAAGTCTAAAAATGAATAAATTAATAGTATTAATTTAAAAAAAAAAGATACTTAATTATTTTAAATATAATAGAAATAATAATAATAAACAAAAAAAAAATGATTACATTAATTCTTTTCTTTATAATTTATTCAACTGTATTTAATCATAATTATAAAATAACAGCCCGAAAAAAAAAGTATAAACTTCAGTAATATATCTAAATTTTCAATTTCCTGTCTATTTTCTGTGTCAATTTCAAAATAAGCACTTCTAGATATCAAAGAAATATGTAACTAGGAAAGCTTACCAATCTTGTTTAAAACAGCAAAACCCAAATGACACAAATTCAAAACCTTTAACCTGAACAGTACAACAGATCCAAAAAATTTAACCCAAACAAGTGTTTTCATAAAATATGATGAAATTTTTAATTGAGTCTGAAAAATGCCTTATTTTTCACATCCTACTTTTTTTATAAAATTTAAATAGTTACTGAATAATACTTTCAACAGACTTAAAAAAAAAAGGTTCAATTAAACATTTACCTTTTTTCTATGCATATTATGGTATTACTCTTTGCAAAGTGATTATTTTAATGATTTGAATGATTCATTTTTTGTCATAATCATTCCCTGATTACTGAATTGTTTATAATATAATTATATAAACAACAGCTTGATGTTTTTCTGATACTAAAAGTATTTTCACATGAAAATTTAGGAAATTATACAAAAAATTTAGGATCCAAATTAATACACATTAAATAAAGTAATTAAACAAAAACATTCTTTAAAAACAAAATATTATAAAATAGCTTTTTTATAAACGGCGAGGCCGTTTATATTAAATCTTAAAAACAATAGGACAATATTTTAATTTCTGTATCAAAATTGCCTGAAAAATTTCATAATGGTTTATTAGTTTTTTTTTTTGTTTTTTTAATTACAGAATGAAATAATGCTTTTATTGCTGGCATTATGAAAAAAAATATTAGGCACATATTTTTTTTTTTTAAGTGTTTTGCATTACATGCATTACTAGTTACATAAAGACACTTCTCTGCCTGAAATAACTTGCAAAATGTTATCCTCATAAAATATCTATTGACAGCAGCGTAAATCACTACTGCACTTCCTATTTGATACTGTCATAACAAATCCAGCAGTTTCTTACTTTACGTTACTCCCCTTTCTCAGCTTTTTTTTTATCAATTCCTTTACTTTAGCACTTATTGCTGAAATTGTGCTAGAAATTAAAACAATCTCAAGGTAAATTTTTAATTTTAATCATGAAGCAAAAAAAACAAAAACCAAAAATGGACATAACACTATATAATTATATAATATTAGTATTTCTAATCGATGAAAAAAAAAATTATGAACCGACAAGAAAATTTCAATCATATTTTTTATTTTACATAATAATATCACTGTAATATATTATTTCTACTTCCTTGTACAAAATAAAGGAAGTACTGTAATTGCAAAAAATTTTTTTTAGATTTCAACGAAAATACTCATTTTGACCATCTCTTAATCCATTTTGACTAGTTTCGGCGTGATGTCTGTACGTACAAAAGTACATATATCTCGCATAACTCAAAAGCGATCAGCCACAGAATGCTGTGAAATTTTGGATTTATGACTGTTGTAACATCTAGTTGTGCACCCTCCCCCTTTTGGTTCCAGAGTTATAGCCAAATAAAATCTTTAATTAATAAAATAATTAATAAAATATTTTGGATCTTACAAGGGGAAGCACATTGGTTCAAATCCGACTTCATACACATATATTTTATTAGTAATTATATATATTTTATACATATCGATTTATTATTAATTAACCTCTTAATGTTAAAAAAAGTTTTACAATAAATAATAATTAAATAATAACAATAAAAATTTTTTAAAAATCATAAGTTATTAGTGAAATAAAATTTTATATACTTTTCATTTTAATTCAAAAACTTTTACAGAGGTTAATAATTATTAATAAATCACACTATATTTATAAAAAAAAAATATATATATATATGTATATGAAGTCGGATTCAAATCAATGTGGTGTTCATGGTTTCAGATCTGACACATTTTCACTTAACACCATGTAACTACTTGAGCAACGTGAAACAAAATTAATATATAAACTAATATAAAATGTTAATACGGACACCAAAAAGAAATGTGATACACAATGCAATTGTGTAACTGTCCACTTTATTAAAGAATTGGAGGATCATATCTAACTTTCAAATGAAATAAGTTTAAATGAAGTGCAGCAAAAAATGTGTATATGTAATTTAATAGGCATACAAGGAAATCACGTGGTATTTATTGTAATGACAGTTTAACAATTATTAATAAATCAATATATTTTAATTTAAAAAAACATAAAATAAACTAATTAAAAAAATAAGTAAATGAAATTTGATTCGAACTGATGTTCCTTCCCTTGTAAGATCCAAATATTTCATTCATTAATATTTTATTTGGCTATAACTCTGAAACCAATGAAAATAAGTACCACTTATCATATATTGTTGAAAAGCTCTCAATGAGGGCTTATTACCGCACTTACGAAAAGTCCAACATCCAAATTTTTTTGGTCTTTTTTGGACACTTTTGGTTCAGTCAATTGCAATCAAAAGAGGGGAGGGGTACACAACTAGATGTTACAACAGTCCTAAATCCAAAATTTCAATACCCTACGGCTAATCATTTTTTTAATTATGTGAGATACATACATATGTACAGACATCATACCAAAACTAGTCAAAATGGATTCAGGGACGGTCAAAATGGATATTTCTGTTGAAATCTGAAAACCAAAATTTCTCTCGATCACAATACTTCCTTTACTTCGTACAAAAAAGTAAAAATAGATCAGTGTAAATTTTTAAAATTTATTGCACTATTTTACAGGTACAGTAGGTCCTTGTTTACCAGGACATCAATTTATAGTAACACCAACGAGATCTAATAATACAAATAGTTTAGATGAACCGATTTATGCACGTTGTACGTGCAAAGAAGGTCATGTAAGATGGACTGGAGATGGTATATGCTATAGGCCGTACACAAGAGGTCCATGTCAACCTGGATTCATGTATAGCGCTAATAAAACTGTAAGTATAAGATTTAAATTTCATCAGCTGTAACTAATTACAACTATTTTAATATCAATATATTTAAAAATCAAAGCCATTCTTTCCTGTTAACTGTTATGGAAATTAGATGATATTAGATGTTATGGATATTAGATGATAGCAGTATTTGTCACAAAATAGAAAAGTGTTTTTGAAGAAGTTATATCTTACACAAACCAACTAATAGAAAAAAATAAGTGTAATACTGTAATAAACCTTTTCTTTTATGCACTGTTCTCGAGTGTTTCTATTTATTTGAAGAAAACCAAAAGGAATAATAAAAAATTACATATAAAAAGCAACCTGTTTTTCAAAAGTGCAATTTTAACACCCACAATATTGTTACTAGATTGTATAACAAAGAACTATATATTGGTTCACAAAATTTTTCCCCACAAAACAAAGTAAATAGTCTACAATAGTGCGACTACATTACATAAATGTCAATTCAATGAATAGTGTAACAGAAAATAGGCTATAAAGGACAGATTACAATGTCTTGTCAGAAAACAGTACAATCGCTTCACATAAGGATGGAGCACTAATCAGGCACCGCACTTGCCAGTACTTCTGTTATATGAAACAACACTATGTTGTATAACACTATGAAACAACTGCATTCTTCTCTAACAGAAAGCCAAGATCACCAATTACTACAATAAAAATTCTTTTCCCCTTCACAACCATTTTCCATCATTATTAATTAAAAACCACTATAAAGTATTACTTCAGAGGATGATAAGTATGAATGTAAATGAAGTGTAGTCTTGTACAGTCTCAGATCGACCATTCCTGAGATGTGTGGTTAATTGAAACCCAACCACCAAAGGACACCGGTATCCATGATCTAGTATTAAAATCCATATAAAAGTAACTGCCTTTACTAGGATTTGAACCTTAGAACTTTCAACTTCGAAATCAGCTGATATGCAGTAACGAGTTAACCACTAGACCAGCCCAGTGGGCTACTTTGAAGGGACTGACTTTGTGGGCTACTTTGATACACCACTATTCTAAGCTCAATAAAAAAGGCATAAGGACAATCACTTTATTCTTCCATACTGATATGAGATTAGTTATTCTTGAAAACGATTATGTTGATTTTAGGAGCGACTTGTGACTCATGTTAGGATACCTACACACAGTGCTGTAGAAGTTGCGTTAGGTTTTACTAAAATGTGTAAGAAAACTGAAAGCGACATTTGATTTGCCATCTATGTTGCTTCAAAATCCATTTGAATTAAAATCCTATCAGTTCCCATTTTCAAAATATGAAAAAACGTTATTCATATTTTATTACTTAAAGTTGGACAAGCGAATGGAAATGCGCATGACTTTGATTTTTTTAAAATCGATCCTTTACTGACTGATTTTATTTCTGTTAATCTTTATATAAATATGAATTATAAGATTTATTGTCAATATGACTACATACGAGTATAATAATTTATCTTACTAATAAATATAATTATTTGTTTTTTATATTATCTAATAAATTATTCCATGCCCAAACAGTAATTTTTTTTTTATTTCCATGCCTCTGTTCAGTAAAATTATGATTTTACAACTATAAAAAAAGCAAAGAAATAATGAGTAATTAAATAAAAATAACAGAAATAAATTATTTATTTGTACCATAATATATAAACACATGCAATAAAAACAAAGGTTTATTTAGATACGCTGTGAAGAAAACTTAACCACAGCTTTTTTTTAATTGATACGATTTAATACATACATTGAATGTCGTTTTCAATTTTCTTCCACATTTTAGTTGGACCTATTGCAATTTCTAGAGTACCATGTCTATATTACTATGGTTAAGGCAGTTAACGTTCATGCAATATGTTACAGTAATACTTTCATGTATTAACACAAAATGAACTTAATTAAAAAAAATAAATAATTGTGATACAACAGTACATTTAGAACAAGCAAAAACAAAGGACAAATAAATTATGTACTACGTAGATATTTCCAAAATGTTTATTTGACAGAAGGTGATGATGAAATAACAGTTTTGCAGTAACTTAAAACATGTGTTTTTTTGCAAAATCTGTTTTTCATAAAAAATTGCAAGTCACTGAATTTGTATGTTTAATTAATAACTAAATACCATTGAATATTAATTTTTAATATTGTGATAAGCAACAATCATAAGTAATTTTAAATTCCAGACACGAGTGATTAATAGTATGTTTACAGCCTCTTATAGATAAGTATGATAAGTCCTAACTGGTATAGAGAAAAATTCCTATAAGAATCAAATTTTATTTAATACACCTATCCTCTAAGTGATCTTCAATGATGTAGGCATATTATTCTTTGCTTGCGCCATTTTTCTTTATTATTTAAGGAAAAAAGTAAAATTTTCATTAACCATAACAAAGTTACTTAAAACCAGAATGATATAACATTACCAAGAAAAACAACATGAATGCCTACGTTATTTATCTACGATTAAAAAATGTAAAATTCTATATACTTTGTCAATAATAAAGCAATGAATAAAAATTATTTATAAAAAACTTCCCTCTTGGAGTAAGAAGTAAATAATTATTTTATAAACAAAAATACCAATGAAGATTAAAAAGAATAACATAAATCTGAAAATTCAGTTAATAAAAGTTATGAAATATATTTAACATAATTTGTAAAATTCTTTCAGGAACATGGTAAAAATATGGCAGTAGGCTGTATTCCAGTACCGTGCCCTCCAGGACGATTATATTTTCCTGGAAGAGGCTGTTTTCGTGTTGGAACACAAGGACCTTGTCTGCCTGGTCAAGTAGTCTTATTTCAGGAATCAGTTAAGACATCAGTAGAAGGTATATCATATAAAGGAATGTGTGGATGTCCAAGTATTGTCAATAATAATCATAATAACAACGATGAACCTGAGTAAGTAATTTACATTCTCTCTCTTCTCTTTTCCTGAGAAATATATACTCATAAATAATAATAAAAAGGTGCCTTTTTTTGTTACAAATTAATATTTAAATTTATTTAAAACACAACAAACTTTTTGAACTTTTAATCCCCTTCTTCGACACTAGATGACATTTCTACTTTTGTTGTCAAACAGTACGATACACATATCTTTCAATTTTTATTCCATCCTATTTTAGCTCTAAATTTCATACTAAACCAACATTCATTATAAGAGGTTCTTCAATAGTTCATTCACTGCTTTAAGAATAGCAGTAGTAGTCAATAAACAGCTACTGTTTTATATGTTCATATGCTAGTTCTCATAACCTAGACTACTTGCATCCGGTTATGTTAATACTTTTCATTGGTTTTATAATAAATATGTTTACTAGAAGGTTTTTATTTTTTGTTTACTCTGTAGTTATTTGATTGTTATTTTCAAACTGTTTTTTAGAGCACGACTTAAGCCAAATTTATAATAGTCTGTTTTTAACAAAATATGTTGGCATTTTTTAAAAAAACCCTATTTTTTTTCTTAAGCAAAATAAGATAAGCAAAAAGAATGATTTAGATAAGCAAAAATTGAATGATTGAAAATATAATTTGATACGACATTATGAAAAACAATTTAAAAACTCACAAATTACCTACTAATCTTATTATTTAGAAAAAAGTCATGCTTTATTTATTATTTTATAATTTCCATTAATATTAAAATAATTCTTTGATACATTTTTTAGGTAGATTTCATAAGAAACCTACCTATTGTTATACCATGATTCGACTTCTGGAAAATTTCAACATATCTTCACGTATCACATCCCCCAGACCCCAAAACCAACATCAGTTCTAAAGTTTATATTTCACTTTCTTGTGGGTACGATAACTGCTGTAATTTTGCGCCTATCACTTTCAAATTAATTTGAATTAGTGCGAAAAATCAAACCATGGTGGTGGAAATTAATATTTCCACTACCATGGTTTGATGGTTTCCACTTTTTCAAAAAACAGAATATCGTTATAACTTTCTTATTAAGTAAAATTGAATTCATTTAAAGTCCCTACTATTCTTTAGATAAGGACCTAAAACTTATCTTCAGTAAAGTTTTTTGATATCACCAACCACTGGCCCCGGGAGTGGAAAAAATGGAGTTTCAAAGACAAAAAAAATCTATCAAATCAGTTTAAAGGGGTTGTTAGTTCTCTAAACATTACCTAAAATTTTTGTCTGAAACAATTTTTGATATGACCAACCCTTATGGCAAGGGATGACCATAATGTTGCTGGAATTGTAAGAAAATGGGGCTTGTTGTAAGCTAAACATGTGAACCTTTTTTTCACATGCAACCATTCTCCTACTGAGTAGATTTGAAGTTTTTCTTAAGTTTAAGGTGGAAATCTTATTTATCCCCTACTTAGCACCAGTGAAATCTACCGCCGCCTTCAAGAATGCCAAAAGGGATTTTTTTATACCAACTATAGATGTTAATATGAAAAAAATGAACAAAAGTTTTTTTTTTTCCATAAGATAGATCTAAATGTACTCACTCCTTTTTATTCAGAAATTGTCATTATCTATCTAAAGCATTCTACATCTTCAGTTATTATTAGCAGTATATTACATAGCATCCCCAGTTCATTTTCAGGCACTTACCACTTTTCAACCAACTTTAAAAGAGGAAAATGTTCTCAATTTGGTCTGTCTTTTTACTTCCTTATAGGAGGTAAAGAAAGTATTGTGATTTCAAAAAAATATCCATTTTGACCATCTCTGAATCTATTTTGACTAGTTTTGGCATGACATCTGTATGTACATACGTACATATGTGCATATGTATGTACCTCGTATAACTCAAAAATGATTAGCCATAGGATGTTGAAATTTTGGATTTAGGACTTTGTAACATCCAGCTGTGCACTTTCCCTTTTGATTGTAATCCAAAAGTGTCTAAAAGAGATCAAAATCCAAAAAATTTGGATTTTGGACTTTTTCTTAACTGCAGTAATAAGCCCTCATTGAGAGCTTTTCAACGATATACCATAACTGGTACTTATTTTCACGAAATCCAGTGTTATAACCAAATAAAATTTTAATTAATGAAATATTATATTTGCATCTTACAAAGGGACGCTACATCGGTTCGAATTGGACTTAATCTCCTTTTTTTTATTTAAATATATTGATTTATTAATAATTATTAACCTCTGATTGTAAAAAAAATTTTACAATAAATAATAATTAAAAAATAACAGTACTAAAAAGAAATGCGAGAGAATATCAGAAGTTATTAATGAAATAAAATTTTATGTACTTTGCATTTTAAAAAAAAATGTATATGTGTAATTTAATAAACGTACAAGGAAGTCATGTGGTGTCCACATCAGATTATTTTTAAATAAAAAATCTCTTACTGATCATAAAATTATCTAGATTTTGTGTTACTTCATTGAGTGAAGTAACTGAAATCACCTAAACCTACTCGAGGCGGTAAAAGCGAGTCCGACACACAACTTGAACTAAAACACACAAAACATAACTAGTAAAGAATAAACAAAGACGAAGAAATAAGAACAATAAAAACAAAAGAGACAAAGAAAACAAAGGAAGCCCTGCTGGGACTAAACCCCCTCTCATAGCCTTTCTTTTGCTAGATAAACCATGAAATCCTCAACTTCAGACCATTCGGCCTGGTTGCTCCTCCAGTTCTGATGCAAATTCAGCACGACCCAAGAATATCCAGTCGACAAACAATCTTGTTACACTTCTCATCATATTTCACATACTCATATAGCCCAGGAAAAGTATCATCTAACACGTCACACAATGGACATAAACTCATACCAATCAGGCCCAATCTCGCCAGCTTGCCCTGATAAGCACCGTGTCCCAAAAAAAAAACTGTGTGACATACTAGTCTAGGGAAATCCAGGAGGCACGCAGCAAGCACCTAATGTCTGAGAATAGATCATGCGTATACCACCCATCTTCTGTCTCATCCCATCTAACCTGCCATAAATCAAATCCATGCTGCTCAATTTCCTGGATCTTTTCAGAAGTCAACTTACCCAATTAGTAGGGCCACCTTCATTTCTAATTGGACAGTCATTAGCATAATGTCCTTCCTTGCTGCAGTAGGAACACAGCTTCTTGCCCTTACATGCTTTGGCCACACGCCCAAATCCAGAACACTGGAAGTACTAACTCACTCTAATATAATCTTTAATTTTGCAAGATTCATACTCCACAAATAACCTACTCTTCCTGAGAAAAACAGCATGCAGTATTACATATGTAATAGTCACATGTTACTAATAGTTGTAATTCTTCATACGGAGACTACCATATGAATAATTACAACTAATAGTAGACACATTAAAAACTGTTGGTTTTTAATTACTCTTAGTTATTAAAAATATATATTACCAAAATTAGATTAATATCACTACTTCATGACATATTTTCATTTATATTTCATTCAATAGTTATTCAAGTTGTTCATTTAAATTGATTTATAAACACAGAAATATAATAAAAGGCAATCAGTTGGAGAAAATAATAACTAAAGAGCAAACAAACATTAAATGGTATGTAGCAAAAGAGAAGTTGATAATTCATATTGTTATACTAGATTGAAAAAAGATTTAAATAAAAAGATTAACTAAAATGGGGAAAAAAATTTCTTAGATGAATTATATATTGAAGGAAGAAGGAGCTAGAGAAAAACAAAAATGATATACTTTCAACAAAGTACGAAAGAAATTATCTGTGAAGACTATAAGAAACCAAGGCGAAATTCATTATAAAGAAGAACTACTTTGAAAACTGTCTACTAATCAGTACAAAAGAAGGTAAACACAATGAAAAACCATCCTGAATATATTTTCTTTAAAAATGTCCTTCAATTCAAAATCCAGCAGAAAATATATAAATAAAATAATTTTAATGAATCAATTAAAAAGATTAGGTGTACCTTTTCTTCTTTGTAAAGGAAGATTATAAAACATCTTTTTCTAAACAATATAATCAACTAATATTTAATAAAAATTACATATCATACCTAGACACTAAATAACTAAACAAAAGGAATTTGTACCCGATAAATTTATGAGACACAGATATAATCTGGCTTGTGCAGTCTGCATTTTCATTCCGCAATCAATGAATTTTTAAATAAACACCAAAAAAATATACTAGTTTTTTATATATTTTTTGCAATATAATAATGCTATATTTCTCTTTTACAGATCATTTTATCCGTCATATAGAGCGACAGAACTTACAGCGAGTGGAAGATGTCCAGTACAAGGACGTAAAGAAGATAATAATTCATTATTTATACCAGAATTAGATGATGATATTTGTACAAGACGTGGAACAATACTATGGTCAGATGACACATGTGTTCCATTGTATACTCAAGGACCATGTAATGAAGGTGAATGGGTTGTACCTGATAGAGGTAAAGGACATAGAAAAGGGCGTGGTAATGGATGGAAAATGGGAAAATGTGAATGTAGACCTGGTTTTACTGTAATTACATTACCGGATTCTGAAAATGGTAACAGTAAAACGATTTGTCAACCACCAGTTGTTACAATAGCAAGGTTCCTTAATAATAATAATAATAATTTAAATAATAAAAACCAAAATCTAGATGATGTTTCAGGAACTGCTGGTCTAGATAAAAATTAAGTTTAATTATCTGAACGACTAAGAAAGAGATAAAAAGTGTTTTCCAAAAGGCGATTCAAGAATATACAAAATTTTAGTCTAAACTGATTAACTAATTCAAAGAATGGTATAACCAGAGCACACAAATCAGATTAACTCATAAAATATCTAAGAACCATAACAATATAACAATACTGATTTACAAATAAACTAAATAATCAACAATACAGAAAAAATAAATTATACATCAAACTAAGAGCTGGTTAGACATTAACAAAAAATAATTAGCGATTCTAAATTTATACATACCTACTTATTTTTCAACAAATTTACCATTAAGCGTTTTTTTTTTTTAATTTTAAAGAAAATATTTTTTTTTTTATAATATCAACAAATAATAACATCACCTAGGGATTTGGCACTACAGGTTTCAACATCTAACTGTCTACAAACCATTAAGAATTCCACTACTTACAAGAAGAAGGAAAACAAAGGGGACCTAAAATAAGATAATACTATAAGGAGTGAATCCAAATGTTCCTATTGCAATGTTCTAAACAATACCTACAGAAGCAGGTGATGTACATGATCGTAAAGAATAATTCTATCATCATACAGCACATTTCAATTGTAAAAATGAAAGAAATACTTTTTTGATTCCAAAACAATACCTTTTAACTAACAATCATATAATGTTGAACTTGTACTTTTTAATTAAGCCATGACTGAATAAACAAATTCATTATTTTTTACTTGTACAGTGAAAAAATTATAAAAAATAACAAAATAGATAAATAAATGAAAATACAAATTAAGACAATTTAAACAATTGCGTTACAACATTTAACCTCAGCTTTTTCCTGACTGATGACAGTTACAATTTTAATTAAGATAAACTAAACACCTTCACTGCAACTGAATTTGAATAAATGGTGTGGCTTAACAGCCACACCATTTAAATAAAGGTAATAAGAAATTGGAGGCGACCTGTTTAAATGTAAATAAATCCATCAGTAATTTTTGCTAATCAATATATCAGCAAATTTACATTCAAAAAAATAATGAAAAACCAAATAGAGAAAGAAAGACATTAATTAGCATTTTACAAAAAAAGGGAAAATTTAAGAGATCTTAAATCTAGATGAAATGTTTTACTTAAAAAAAACTCTGTTACTAAAAGAAAATAGATTTATTCCTAAAAAGAACAATAAAGTTGTGTTACAAGGAACCTGATGAAAATAATTAAAAATAAACACAAAAGTAACGAACATAAGAAACAAGATATAGTAAACAATAAAGAAAAACAGAGAGAGCAATTTATCACATAACTAAAATCCTTTAAACTATTTTAATTTTTAAAAAAATAAAGTAGAACACCACCAAGAAAAGTTATTTTAAGAAACTCACTAATTCCAAGAAGAATTGTTTTTCTTATTTTGACAAACAATCAAAATCTTTTAAATGTATTGTAGTTTTTTCTAACAATTTTTACAAAGGAATGTAATGTGTTGGTGCAACACCAACTGCTTATTAGTCTCAATAACTTTAATTATTTTTTTTAAATATTATATAACAAAAGTACCAAAAAGTTTCAAAAAATACACCGAACTACACATTAAATTGCATATTTTAAAATAATAATAATTTAACATAACCAATCAAAATAAAGTTATCAAAAAAGTATAGATGAAAGGGCTGTGTGTTAACAGATTAGCACTAAACAGAAAGAATGTTAATAAGTGTAAAGTCAGTCAAATAACTGATGACTCAAAAAAAAAAAAAAGTTCATAAAACAATTAAAATTTAAACTCTAATATAAAATACTTATTTATTGGTTAAAAAAAATATTGACCAATTGTCTCCAATAAATCAATTTATTAATTATTAAAACCCTCAATTTTCTTATTTTAATTTTTTTAATGAAAACTGGGAGGAGGTACAGAAAATATGTTAATGAATTCAGTTGTGTATAATAAACTTGAAAGTAATAAAAGAAAAATGATGTACTCACTCAAATTTTTGTTTTATGTCACTCAGTACGTCTTCTAGGTAAGTAACACGATTATCACGCTGTCTTAATTCCTTTTCTAGATAAACAATGCGTTCTGTCTTTTCATCAACTTTCAACTAAAAAAAAAGAATAATAATAATAGTAGTAGTGATAATAAATAGGCAAAGACAAAAATTAATAAAAAATATGAACAGATTATTTTTAATTATTAGATAATAGGCATGATATAACTTAATGCTCTATATTGACATAACCTATCTTATGGCATTACAATGATTTAAGCATTTAATAATTTTTTTTTTAAAATTATTCATCAACAATTTAAAAAATAGACTTATACATTTTCCATTATTAACATTTATATTTCAACAGCCAATCACAAAAACAAAGTTGTAAATGTCTTAGACAATGCCTATACAAAGTTGTGTGAGTGAAAATGTGAGCTTTCAAATAACCCCGTAAGAAACACCAGTTGCAATAAAGGCCAATTAACTGGAGCACCATTGAACATCATCAAACTGAAGAAGACATCCGGGGAATACAGCACACAGGGTGTTCATCAAGTCGTAATGTATAAGCTGTAGCACCACATGAGTAGCTGCTGAAACCAAATTCTCCTCATATTCCAACTATGATGTCTCAAATTAGGCAGGAAGACAGTTTTCAACCATATGGATATAAAATTTCGCATTCACTGTCACAGAATCTTGTCATTACTGAACTCTACTTCCCTATGCTGAAATGACCAATATCAGTAGTTTTCTTTGTTTACAGATCCACTGAGCAAACATATCACTTTGTCATTGATCATTGATGAAGCATCTCTCAATTTCGTCATGCTTTAATACAGCTGCTCCACCAGCTGATTGACAAAGATGCCTCTCAAAGGTTATTCTCACACGTTCAATATTTTCAGGTAACTGATTGGTATTTTGATTAGTATGAGTTGTATCCTGTACAGATATAGTCACATCCCATTGTGCACCTAACTGATTATTATTTTTCTTAAAGATACAGCCCCACATTGCTGATCATCAAACATCCGACAATCGATTTGCTTAGCACAATTCCACATAAAATATTCACTGCTGCACAGTTCTATTGTTCACTGAATTCAAAGCCAGACACAACCTAACTACCACTGTTAACAACCCCTAAATCCACACAAGAATGTTGCTAATTCAAAATGGAAAATGTTAATTATCATTTCATTAATTTCTATGTTGAGTAATGCTTACCTTTCTTAGGTTCATTCTTTTATCACTTGGTTAAGACAATGTAGTGGTTCCAAAACACGTCAACAAGTAATAAAAGAATGAAGCTAAGAAAGGTAAGCAGTACTCAATGTACAAACTATAGTGATCCTAACAGAAACGATAATAGCATTTATTATCTTAATAACAACAATCATTCCATTATGTTATCCTTTTCAGATCATGTAGCCTTGAAACTGGTTATGTACAGCGTCAGTTTTAAAACGCTGTTACAAAATTATTTTATATGCCATCTAAGTTGGTTATTTTTTTTATATTCACAAAGGAATCAGTTTTATTACACAATTTGAACGACGTTTATACTATGTAAAATGTTTTTTTTATTTAGACTAGAAAGAATATGGCCATTTTTTTCTCAGAGATGTGCTTGTGTGTGTGTGACTTGTGTATTATAATTGCTATGAGGATTACGGATTTATTTATTATTTACAAAAATAGCTTATGTTACTAGAAACATATCGATGTATTGAAACACATAATAAATTATAATATACGGCACACACAAAAAAATAAGGAATTTGTGGTCATAAATACGTCACTTTTACTTAAGGTCTATAAATATCTTTTCTCACAAATGATATCGGTAAACATCGATTTGTAAAATGGTTTTTTGTCAATCTGAATAGCCTTTTGAGTGATGGGAATTTTTATAAAACGTAGTTTTCTGAATCTACTTTCACTTATACTAACATGTTACTAATCTGTGATTAATGACACGGGTTTTTCATCATATTTTGCCCAATTTTCAACCGATTTGCTTGAAAGTATTATTTTTAAAATCAGCAAACTATGTTTCATAAACACAAAGCAAAAAAAAAATTTTGCTAATAAAAAACGCGGTAGAAATGTGCAAAAAAATTCTACAATTAAATTATAGTAATTTTGATACTGTTTCGATTTTTTTTTTGTTACAGGCATAAAAAACATCAATCATAACGTTTTTTTTTTGTCAGAATCTGTTAAATCTCTTTAATATACTGTAATTTTTTGAAATTTTTTTCACAAGAGGGTAGCATAAGACTATGAAGGGAGGCAATCAGATACAAACATATTTTCACGGAGCGCTAATCAACTGCGGATCATTGTGATCGGATCATGTGATAGTTAATTATAATTTTAATGTTGATTATCATTTATTGCATTCTATATAAACAACAGTATTATGATGAAAATAAAGACTGGATATTGAGCAAGAAATTAAGGGCAAATAATTTTATGATGATTAAAATGCTGAGTTATAGTTCTGAAACTCCAAATGACTTATAATAATAATAATAATTTATTACTTTTTTTTACACTCAATTTGCATAAATTTCAATGAATAATTTTTTTTAAATTTAATGCTTTAATCTTTAAAGTGTTTAAATTCACTGTAAACTAAAAAAAAAGTTCTGGTTATAAGTAATGAAAAACTTAAAAGGAAACATAAGCTACATAAAATAACTGAAAAGGTTAAACAACAAAATTAGAATTACCTACCAAATCAAACACTACACAATAATGCATAGCGCATGCTTTAAAGAAACATGGCAACTTATTTGAAAATTATTGAAAAGTCAATTGTAGATATACTTTTTTAAGTTAATAACTGAGTTTTCTATTTGAACACTACAAAACAAAAAAACATAGGTGTAAATATAATCATTCGAAAGATACTACATGCCGATAGAACAATGAATTTCAATTGTTTTAAAAGGTTTGCATTAACCACCATCTTAATTTTTAAGTGTGTGCGTGTATAATATGTATGTATATTTTTTTTGTTTAAAAATTAAAAATACAAACCAGTAGAGCATCTTTTTGTTGATCAAGAGTATTTAAATTAGCTGACATTGTACAACGATCACTACGAATATTATGAAGTTCTCGTTCTAACATCAAACGTTCACGTTCTAATTCTTGAATTCTATCCAAAGCACTTGCCAGTTCAGCTTCAGTCTGCGTTAATATATCTTGAGATGTATTTAATGCTCGATCAGTTTGTTCTTGCAACATTCTGTAAAATACAAAAATCAATGCTCAACTAAACGAAATGTGATATCAAAATTTAGACTAGTACTACAAAATAAAAAAAATACAGTGAAGCATAGCCATATGCATGTAACACCGGTTAGGCAATGACCTTCAAGAGATATCAAGCCAGGTTTCACTGTTACAAATATATTGAAATTTGTTATATATGTTTTGGAATAACCACATTAACGACATCTTTAATTTCATTATGGAATGTACATTAGAGCAGATCAACAAACTCTAGACAAAATTCCAAAAATATGTAATCTTTGGAAGATTGAATAAGCTGATGACAATAAACAATGAGCAAGTGCTTGTAATGGCAATAGTACTTCTGTTAGATGGATTTTGCACGATAAATTTAATTTTTGATTGCGAATAATCATTTCTGATATGACCACATTCCCAAATTAGTACCTTACAATTTCTTTCTCTAATCCAATATGAAACTTCAATTGAAGAGTTACCATTATAAGAGCCTACAGAATATCCAGTTTCAGTTGCTTTGCAACTGAAGCTGTGGGTGTGTGACAAAAGAACAAGAGTATTCTGAAAAGGATAAAACCTAACAAACCTAATTTAAATCAGATTTTTTTTTTAAAGAACTAGTCTCAGCATGTTATATATAAGTAATGCTTTTTAATACAAAATACATCTGGCATAATGGATGTAAATTGACAATAACAACACACTGAAAATTTATTCTGTTAAGTTACAAGCACATAATATGCAACTACAATAACTCACAAACACTAAATTATTAAATATTTATACTGTAATATTTTGATTTAATAGAAATAAAATAAAGGATATAATTTAATTATATTAATTTTTACACACAAACAAATGCATTCATTTATTTATATTCATACACATGTATAGATAAACATTTTATATAAAATAAAAATAATCTCTCGAATATTCATATTATTCCTCTGAGCCTTTAAATTGTGTTTAAATTCTATTAAATAAACCACCTAGTACAGAATATTGAGATAAGACCTATCTTACCTTAATCTTTTGTGAAAGTACTTTCGTAAAATCCATCACATATAATCTGACACATATCGGGCAGCCTCGATGTCAGATTACCAGAATTTGTCACATTACTGTAATTACCTAATTTCAATGGAGTAACCAACAGAAAATGTTACTTACAGTAATCAATAGTCTTTTGTTTTTTTGCTTTAAAATTATTTTAGGTACAGTTTATAATTATTTTCTCACAAACATTTTAATGTTAAAATTTTAGCAGCTGCCCCTTCATTTTCTTTAGCCCACTTGAAACACACATTAAACACACTCAAAGCACTTTCATAACCTACAGTACTAATTGATTGCAAAGCTGTCATGTTTTTTTATCATCTTCTTCACCCTGATCCAGCACATCTTCATAACTTTCATCTGCATTTCCGGTCAGCCATTCATTTACATCGTCTCGTGTCAGTCCTTCTGAGTGATCCTAACAGCACAGTTGGGCTAACGACTTCCTAATGTCATTTATTTAAGCATCAGGACTGAAATCACTACTTTCAGATGTCATTGACATTTGTTCAATTTCCACTGGTTTTTTGCATAAATGTAATACAGGAGTTGGCCACAAATTTTTCAAAGAGCACACTATTGTTTTGGCAGGAATATTTTCCCACACTTGTGCAAGATCAAACACAATGTCTTTAAGATTTATTTCTTTTAAACATTTTAAAATAAGTATATTTTCTGATTAACTCATTATACTATACAATACTCTTTGTAATTTGTTTTAACCATCTGAATTACATTTTGATCCATCGGCTGAATGATAGCTGTAACAGTTAACGGAAGAACTAAGACACAGATAAATCCATCTTTACTTTCTAAGTCTTAACTTACCTTAGGTTGGTCATCCACATTCAGCTTTAATTTTTGTATATTACAGGAAGTCTTACATTTTTAAAAGCCCTAGGATTTTTGGACTTGCCTATAACAAGCAATTGAAGTTTATGGGTACCACTCATGTTTGAACAAGGAATAAACGTGATTCTATTTTTCGATATTTTGCGATCTGGAGTGCTCTTTTCAGCAATATGGAAGAATGATTTTTTTTCAGTAGCAACCTCAAAAATAACTCGCTCCTGGGCATTACAAACCTGGTTCAGAACCAAAACCCAACTCTTGGACTGTCATAAAATAGGGGTCGACAACAGTAAAATCACAATAGTTTCTCACCTGTGGTAGTTAGTAAACCGATTCCACAGCACTTCTTAAATTTGTCAAACCACCTGTCACATGTGCGGAAAGCTTCATCTTCATCATTTCCTTATAGAAAAGCTTAGCTTTTTCTTTGATGACTTCACCAGAAGAAGGAGTAAGTTTGGAACTTCCTTGGATAAACTAAGCATTAAGTGTATCTTCCATTAACGGGAATGTACCAGATTTTTATACTTCCTGAACACTTTTATCACTGACATTATCTTTTAAAAATATTTCTACTTTTACCCATGTTTTTGTAAGTCATAAATCGTTGCATGTCCAATTTCGTACAGTGAAGCTATGTCACCAATTTTTTCACCTTTGTCAATTCGTTTAAAAATTTCTGCTTTTTGAAATAAACTTAGTGTGATGAGCTTACATTTTTGTGATTTCGACAAGCTGTCCCCCAGTACTCCACAAGTGCCGGCCAGCTGCACCACGCACTCAACTGCAGACACAGCTAATGACATTGTTGGCCTACTCACTTAAAACATTGTATTCACCACTTGGCCGTGGTGTCTCTTCTCTCTGTTTTATCAATTGTGACAAGCATAAAAGTTGAAAGTAAAAGAAAAATAATAAAAAAAGATATTAGCATTACACAAATTGATTCACAGTTACACAGAAAGTGTCCAATTACTGGAGGTGTCAGACTAAAAATATTCTTTTCTAATACATTTAATTTTATGTAATCTTTATTAATTTTTAATATTTCTAAATTTAAGCTAATACCAGAAATAACATTTTTATTGTTTATTAAATAGTCTGCCTATAGGTAAACTAAATTTATTATTTTTATAATTTCTATAATGTTCAAGAAATTTAGTTTTAAAGAATTTATTTATTTGTTTGTATAAATAGCACCACAATCATTACATTTAATTTTATAAATTCCACACAGATTCTTTATTTTCTTATTTTTATTTTTTAAATATTTTATTATGTACTTTCATGAAAAATTTTATGTCTTATCTCAATATTCTGTACTAGGTAGATTATTTAATAGAATTTAAATATAAGACTAAAGTAATCAAATACTACAGCGTTTTATTATAAAATTAGAGCCAGGCTTTAGAATCACATATACATGTGTACCTAATTGTTTCCTTTTCCGAGAATTTGGACCTACCTGTGAAATTTCATAATTTTATAAATCTGTTGTGTGGTCAGTAAAATGTTTACAATTTACATACACAGTAACTTTATCACAGTAATAATTATATATTTTTCTGATTAATTTATAACATATTTTTATCAATTATTTAATTCTTAATTACAACAGAAAAATTTTGAATGTTACTTCAACCTGTATGAAGTGAGAAAATTCCTCGACGATTAAGGTGAGTGTAAGTGTCCTGAGTACTTTTTTTGTAACTATAAAAAAGTAAACAGAATTTTTTTAAATTTGATTTGATTTTTAAAGCATTTTTAACTGCATCAATGTTCTTAGAATTAAATTCTTCACCTTTTTATTCTTGATTTATTTATAACAGTTTTATTTGATTATTGGCAATTTAACAAAGTAGATCAACAACAAATTAAAAACCTTTTTGATTTCAATTTTTTGGGTTTTAAAGGAGATATAGTTCTGAGAACCATTATTTCCAATTTTTGGGGTAACCTTTCATTCAAAAACCACTAATTTGATTTTATCTGCGCCAATGTTTTTGGCACATGAACTGATACACAAATTTTCCCGAAAAACTTCTTCATTTAAAAATTTCTTTCATTTATGACAAAATCTTCAAAAGTTTTAAAATTTCCAAAACTTTTTTTAATTCCTTATTATACAAACATGGAAATATTTAACCATTTGGCTAGACAAATCAGGAATGAAAATAATTTTATTTCAGAAATAACTGAAAATAGCCTTGCAATAAGGTTAAACTCAATACACTTTAAAAGCTTTCACTTACAGCAAATAATCAGACTGGAAAATTGAATTAATTAAGATCTGAATACAAGGAATCCTACAAACAGGCCACATCAGAAATCTTCAACTACATAATTTATTTCTTATGCACTCAAATGTTCAAAAAGTGACACAACCTTATAGGAAAATGAGTAAGTTACAACAGTTGTTGAAAGGGGCCTTCATTATACGATTCACATAATTGAATATGTATGATCTTAATGTTGTAACTTTTTTGAGGAATTGTGGCGACACATCGTTCAATTTTGCTCAGCAATTCGATGTTGTGAGGATGAGTTTTGTAAACATATCTTTAAGGTATCCCCACAAGAAAAAGTAAGGAGAGAATAATAAATCAGGAGACTGAGGGAGTCACAACACCTTCCAAATCACTATTCCACGAAAACATTGATCCAAGAAAGTAATAGTGTTGTTGGCTGTATGAGCCATACCATTGTGCTGCTGAAACCATGCGTACTTTAGCCAGTCTGCAGGTATAGTGTTTACAAATTGTTGCATCTGTATGTAGTGCTCACTGCTCACTGTGCCATGAAAGAATGTCATGAATATTCGCCTACATGAAATTTCACATCAGACACCCACTTTTTGTCTGTCCAGCTGATGCGAATTTTCCTTACACCAAATGCATGAATTCTATGCTTTCACGTATCCCTCAAGATGGAACCACGCCTTGTCAGACCAAAACCAAAAACTGAGTTCTTCAAAGCTACATATATTTTCCAGTGTCTGCAGGCAACAACTCATGAACAACAGGAATTCTGTATGGATGCATCTTTAAACACTTGGAGGGACCAGACTGGCTAGATAGATGTTGCAATGACTTCTTAGCACTAACAGAATATGCAGCTTGCACATCGATCAACTTTTCTGGTGTTAGTACTTATGGTTGCATCTGCCATATTCCCTGTCTCTTGTGACTTTTCGTACAGCCACTTGATGAAGAACTTGTTTGGTGCATCCACACCATACTTTTCTGTAATAGCATTCTGGGTCTGAGCAAAATTTGCACATCTAATGTGTAGAGAGACGATGAATATGCTCTCCCGCACTGTAAACCTATTTTTCCTCAATTATATCAGCAACAAAAGAAGGAACATTCTTCCATAAGGTTACATCACTTTTTGAACATTCTGTACTAAAATGTACTTAGTTTTATCATATTTCCTACAGTTACTGCTCCCTACATCTCAATCACTATCCCTGTCTATACCTACATACAGTGCATAACAACTCCTTTCTTCCACATCAACCATAGCTATTCTCTTTTCATTTCAGACACCAGCTGATATGAAAGTTTTTTTTTTGCCACTCATCAGACATCCTCTGTATATGAGCACATCAAATGAACTAACGTTTTTTCAATCTTATTCATTATTGGTTTTTTTTCATAAAACATTCATATAAACTTCGCTTATGTTATCCCCTCTTGGAAATACCACCTGAGAAAATTGATCCTAAAGCAACAGCATTTCATTATACCTTCACATATCTTCCAGCATTCAACATCATATGTAAAAACTGGCTTCACTATAGTTCTATACATTATTTTATAACCATTTACTTGAATTTTGTTAGACCAAAGAAAGGAAATAAGTTTAATTAGGACTATTTTGGCCTGAACCATTTGAAGTTATATCTTTCATATAATAATCCAGTTTGAGAAAACATATTCCAAATATTTAAATGCATATACTCTCGAATGACATCATTGTTTATTTTAATATCCTCTTCTACCTCCCTCAACATCATTGCAAAGTACTTTCTTGCCATAATTTAGTTTAACTCCCAATTATTCATATTCCTTTTAATAATTTTTTGATTGTAAAGGTGCATCAGCCAAAAAGCAGAGTTTATAAGAAGTACCTTTCAATATTTACGAGTATTCCTATCAGCATATATTTTTTTCATCCAATTATTTTCAGCTGGTAATATCTTGAACTAAGCTCAAGACAAATTATAATCACTCTGACATTATAAAGGCAGTTGAAAACTCTTCAATTTTTTTAGATATATATTTTTATATATTAAAAATACTTCTCGCAGACTGATTTTTAATTCTGTATTTTATTATAGTTCTATTTCACTTTTAGCATGGCATAGGCGTTTTACTTTTATGCGGTTGTTTTATATTACTGTTATTTAATTTTATGTTAATTTTTAACTTTTACAGTAATATTGTGTTCAGGTGCTGCTAATGATACTTTATTGAATATCCAGAAAAAGCAATCTGCTTAGAATAACATACAACACTTGAAACAATTTGTTGATCGGAACACTATCACAAGCTATTTTGAGATCAATGTGTTTCTAAAATTCAGTCCATTCTTTTTTAGAAAAGTTGAAATCAATGAAAAAAAAATTATTAGTGTAAAAATCTTTTAACCCAATAATGACTTTGATCTTCAAAAGTACTATCCATCCTTTTTTTATTCTCCCATGCAGCCTTCCTAGAGATAATGAACCATTAAAATGTGCTCAATAAAATGAAAATTTCATTTTTTGATATCTTTTGATATAACTTTTAAATTTGATTCTAGAAACAGACAGTTTGTTGTCCTGCATAATTCTATATCCTTTAATTCTCACAGGCTTGACATTTAGGCTATTACATTTACACGGTTATTATTAAATAATAATTATTCAAGAGATCAACTTTAAAATTATATGAGATTTATTAACTTATATTTATATCCAAAATAACCAAAGCAAGTTAAAAAAAAAGAAACCTAATGAAATACTCAATTAATAGCACTCCAATACAAAAATTCACAACTGCAGCTTCTAAGATTAAAGAACCCAAATAACTTTCAAAATACATAACAAATAATTAAAACACAGAATTTAACAGCAATGAATTTAAAAATTAGCAATGTAACAATTTTATAAATATCTTGTGCATGTGGACACACACACCATTTTACTTTATATCTTTCAGTAAAATAGCCTCACACCCACTTATAGTTAACGATGGATAAAATTTTGTAGCAAATGAAAAAATGGCTACTTGATTGGAATCAACCCAGATTCTTCCAGATGGATATCAGAGAATGCTACCATTCAAAAATAGAGGTTTGCATATCTTTGATTAAACAAAATCTTTAAAACAAAGAACTTACTTGACATGACTAAGTTGAGAACGTTGATGTGCATGTTCACTATATATTTTATTCATTTCATCCCGATGACATTTTAAATCATCTTCTAATGATCTTGTCTTACTATTTAAGTCATTTATATTACTTAATAATTCTCTCCTTTCATGTTCCATTTTATTTATTTTTTCTTCAAGACACAATTGTGTTTTTTCCATTCTGGCTACTTCACATGCATTTACTTCAGTAATATCCTATCAAAGTAAAAAAATAATTAAAAAATTAATATAATAAACAATCTTTAAAAAAAAATAACTACTTTTTTTTAATTCTAGACTGCCATAGAAAATCAGTTTTCTCTGGAGATATAAATTCTATAATAGGTGAAAAATTTTGGTTCTGCAATTGCTAGCGATCAGCTGATATAATTTGGCATAACTTAGCATAATGAAGCACATAAAATCACAAAAATAAAATATACAAAATGAACAAACAAAATCAAAATCAAGACAACAACTTTACTATCGCTTTGTATGATATATATCTGTGTAAAAAAACATTAACAAACAGTAACATTCACTGATGCTAATACAAGGACAGTAGCGTGAAATCCTGAAGACAAGTCATAGATATGATTGAAAAGATTTTAGCAAAATCCTAAAGACAGTCACAAAGAAAAGATTTTAAACTTTTAGAAAAAGCTATTATAAAATTTGATTCAGTTTACTATTGTATTTCAGTTATTTTCAAATTGCCGTACTATAAATGTTAAAAATATTTTTAAATTACTATATTCAGTACTTAACATTCTTACAATTAAAATAACCTATATAAAATGTATGTGCGTTTTCCATGTGAGATAGAATACATTATTTTCAAAAACCAAAAATTAAGATTAAATTTATATCAAATACCACATAAACCTTTCAGTTTATAGGATTGTGTATGGACTAAATAGATGTCTCTGCTCAGCGACTTTCTGTTTTTAAGTCATTAACATCTGAGGTATTTTGATTGAAGTACAATAAAGCATTCCCCAAAATGGAATCTAACAAGAATGAATAAGAAATCTGTTTTGAGGAGGTTTCCGTCTTGCAGAGTTTCATTAAAATCAAGCTAATTTATAGTTAGATCTTGTGGAATGGATTATACGAATATAAAATGAAGTTAGACAATGTTATACATTCAGAATATTCCGAAAACTTATGTATTGTATATGAATTACATTATTCGCTTTTTTTAAATTGTAAAATTTTTTAGAGAATACATATTATATTGTTTAATGTATAAATTTTGACTTAACAGAGTGGTAGTGAAAACTGTTTTCATTCACTCTCATAAAAAAACTCCTTGGTATATATACTTAATAGTATATATTCTGAAAGTGTAAATTCTCAAGTTTTTTTTTTATTTTTAATACACTTCGATGTGTACAACATTCATTGCCCTGCATATGTCTAACCAATAATCCAGCTCTTCCCACATACTTGACAGCATGTCGGGTGTAAGGAATCCTACTGCCACAACAATCCTCTCCCATAGGTGATTGCTGTCACAGATTTTATCCAAATAAACAATGTTTTTCACATGCCCTCATAAAAAGAAATCTAAAGGAGTCGAGTCTGGGCTTCTTGGTAGTCATGCAATCAGCCTTCCTCTTCCAATCCACCTGTTTTGAAACTGATGTTTAATTTGGACAAATGTTTGCAGCACAGAAACAGATGGTATGGTATAATGCAGCAAAGCATTGTTTAGCTGATAGAAAATTAATCCTTTTTCTTCTTCAATATTATCAATCTGTGGAAAGACATAAAGTTTAAGCATATCACAGAAAATATCCCCATTGATTGTGATTTTTACAAAAATTAACAAGCCCACAGTACGGTCATTCATCAGTCTGGACCAAACATTGACTTGGAAGAGTCGTGCTGAAGTTTAATAATTTAATGCAACGGGTTTGATCCCCAAATCTACTAATGTGGAATCTACTAATTTGAAACCTTGAAATTTTTCAGGTAGCTCTCATTTTCATCAATGTTACTAAGCATTAAAGCTGCAAACTCTAATCTTTTCACTTTATCATTGGGTCTTTTTTTTATATAAAAGTTGTATTTTAAACACATGTAGTCTAAGCCTCTTACATACCACTTTGTACACTGCAGATTAAACTGCACCTTGCTAATGACTTTTTCAGGGTACGTATATAAGATGTTCGAATCTGTTCCTTTTAAGACACTGGCTGCTTTCATAAACTGATTAAACTACTAGAGTATTGATTTATTTGTATGTGTAGCACCGCCATATTCACATCGATAATTATAGTGAACTGTGATAACCAACCTTCTTTCAATAAACCAAATCATGCACTAAGCTTTCTGCTGTAGTGTCATCATGACCGACAGTGAGACTGCTGATCGCAGTGAAGGTCTGATAGTGCTGTCAACTGTGATGAATATTTGTGATGAAAAACTTAATAATATGATGAACATAAATATGAAAACCAGATGCTTTTAACAGATTCCATTATTTCATTACAATCTTTTGGAACCAAGGAGTTATTTTATAACACCCCATATAAAATACTTATTTCTACCTTCAAGTCAATTATTTTTCAAATGACAGTTACACAAGAGATAAGAAATACACTTAGTATAAAACACAACATGAACAATAATTCTAAAATAAATATTTTTTTTATAAAATTTGTTAAAATAATCAAGTACTAACTCTAAACGAACAAGTTTAACTCTAAACAGATATCAAACAATCAAAACATGAAACTAGAATAACAATAAATGCTCATGACAAAATGAAACTATTACTGTTTCCATTCACAGCATTTACAGCACTGAATAAAATTATTCTCAATTGATAAGTACAGAAATTCTAAGAAATGATTAACCTGTTTGCAAAATACAGTACACTGATTGTTTACATAAGCTACCATTTCATTAATGACCGTAGGCTTATAGGCTGGAAGTTGGAACCATAAATGTGACGGCATCTCTTGTACTAAACAACAATTAGACATCTACATTTATAATGCTTTTACGTTTGAAATGCATTTACATTTCTACTGCATTCATAATTTTACAAATCATGGCTTGTGTACAATCTGTTTTTTAATTACTTTATTTTTACAGGTTATTCCGTTTCTTTATTTTCTTTCCATCTTTTGGGATAAATTTAAGACATGAAATTAAAAATTTTAATTAAAACAGAATGTTTTGAAGAAGTTTCTGTTTTTAAGAGATTCCGTTTTGTAGAGGTTACACTGTAGTTTCCCATTTTTCCCCTAAAATAGAACTCATGATTTCTTCAAGCACAACTTGTTGGTTTCATTTTTACAAGAGAGAAATTTACTTAAACAATAAATAATTACAATGAAACACAATAAATTAAATGAGATAGAAACGCAGATAACAAATAATAAATTTTTGTCGTAACTATAAATTTGAGTTCAATGGATAAATTTTTATATTGGGTAACTACAAATTTAAGACGTTAAAATATTCTTGCATTATTACTGCCAGACAATATTGTTTTCCAGCTTGCAAGCTCTATCATCTATCTTTTTACAAGAGATTTAAGTTTTATATATATATATATATATATATCAAATGAAACAGGGAATCAAAGTTTACATACAGATCACCTAATAGAAACTGTACATTTTTATTGATCACAGCAAAAAAATGTTATTAAAAGTTGTACCCAAGAGTAAAAAATTGAACATTTATGCAGAGTTTGAAATACAGAAAGTTAGGAAAAAGATACTTTTTAATATATCTAATTAATTCTTGACATAATGAAAAAGCTGTTAACATGTATGTGATTTGAAAATGTAGCAAGGAAAGCACTTAACTCAGAAACCAGTAGAATAAGAAAAATACAATTGGAAATAATGAAAAAAGGTAATAATTTTTACAGTTTTAATCAATATAATACAGGAATGAGCAGACTGTGGTAAGGTATGTAAATAATTCAATATATATCGGAAAATCACAAGAGAAATTTTAAAAATTACATTCTAATGTATATCATGTGCATAAATTATATAAAAGCAATTTTTCTCTAAAATTATATATATTTTTTCTTACCTTAAGCCTTTCTTTAAGAGCTTCTCTATCTTCTTCAAGTCTTTTAACATCATTTTTTGCAGCATCTCTTTCCATTTCCAGATGATATATCTTTCCCTAATAAAAATATTAAAAAAAGAAACAAGAATCAGTTCTACAAAATCATAAAGATAATGCATACACAAAACTATAAAGATAAGATGTAATTTTAATTAAGATCAGAATTTAATAAATTTATAAAATAAAAAGTGTTCTTTTTATATTGCACATTATTCCTCACCCACTCACTGCTCACATTTTGATATATCACAGGTAAATTATTCCTTTTCATGTTTTTTCATGCAAAGTTCTATTCTACAAGAAATTTTTTACTCATTAAAAAATGTAATTTTTTGAAACTGTATATAAGCTGACAAAAAAGATAACTGCTAGGGGAAATGTTCAGTAATTTTTTCCACTGGAAAGGAAAACAAGAAAACATAAAATTAAGAATTATCAACACCTGGTTGGTTACCTCAAGTAATTTTAATCAACTGAAAAACACACTCGAGAATCATATTTAATATAAACTCTGGAGGCACAATACTTACAATTATGACAATAACAAAAAAATAAAAAAAGGTCACACTTTAAGAACACAAGACCAAAGACTATGATGATAAAAACAAAAATAAAACATCTAATGTTGCTTTACTGCATAAAGTATACTTTATGGAATAAAAATTAAGAGTAAACTTTCAAAGAATCTGGACATCATTTGACAGAAATTATACTTAAAAGTTATAAATAATGTAGTAGGTCAATATAAGTGTTCAAAATATTTTAGTATGTTAATTCTCCATTACACTTTTTTTTAAGAAATCTACGTTTGTTGATATGAAAAGTGTCCAGATGTTTTTTGAGGTTAGCATTTTATATACATATATATGTTCAATCATGACGGACCCAAAAGGTTTGAGTGACAAAGTGACTGATGATTTACTACTTCTAAAATAAAATTTTTTTAAAGAGTATCACCAGAAAAGAAAAGTTGTTAAAAGATAAAACGTTTTTTTTTTTTTGGGGGGGGGACAAATGAAAATGGGAAGGCAAAAAGAAAAAATGATATCTCCTCCTACCATTGTACTAAGTGCAAAGTGATTTTATGTAAACAGTCTTCTTTAAACCAATTTGCATTTAAATAAAGCCTATAAAGTTTACTTTTTTATAATCAAAAAAGGAAACATTATTTTAATGATAAAAAATGAAATTTTTTCATTTGTGAAGTTAGAAGTAGTCAAAAATGAAATGAAATGAAATTCATTGATAGTACAATAGTTAAATAAGTCAACTAATCATCTAACAATTCCTTTTTGTAGTAAAAAAAACTTATTCAAGAAGAAAAATATAATTTTTTTATTTTTAAACAATTAAACTACACATCGTATACCACAAGAAACTGGAAGAGCTACAGTTTACAACTGCACCAAACATCATTTAATAATTCCTTTTAGTTTTAGATTCATAAAATTTTAAATATGGCAAAACGCCAGCTTTCAATAATGTGCAACATTTTCAGACTGAGCACTCAGAATATAGATTATAATAGAATTATAATAGATTCATAAAGTTTCATTGTCAATTTTGGATGTTTTAAGTAATTAAAATATGTTTAACTTTAATTATAGAAACATTTATTATTCATAAAAACATTATATTTTATTTAGTATTTTTCTAATTTTTATATTCATTATTGAACAGCATATCTCACACTACAAAATTAAATAATACAATCATAACATAATCAATCATAACATATTTTTTCAGTATTAAAAATAGAGAATATTTATTATAAAATGAGAAAATATAATTTACATGGTGGACAAGTCACCTATGATAGCAAAAAGTATACTAGCAACCTTAGTATTGTCACATCTCCCTTTAGACATGATGTAACCACAAAACTTTTATACAGTGCTATTGAAAAGTTCCTAGATTCTATAAATGTAATACTTTAAACTCTAATGCACAACTAGTCCAACCAAATTAAAAAAATTGTTACCTGAACTTTTATAAGTGTAAATGGTAATAATAAAAATAAAAAGAATAAATACGTGAGTGGAGGTGGTAGTGGAGAGGTGATTTGGGGGGGTTGAAAAAAAAATGTTCCAATACAAAAGTTGTAGATCATGCAAAAATCGACAACTTTTGTAGAGGTCACTTTTTAACATAACCTCAAAATTTGGTTATATCTTTTATTTTTTTATTTTATTATTTAATTTTGACGAAACTTGGTGAAAGTATACCTTTCTGTGTTAAAATAACCACAAATTTTTTTGACGTCTAATTTCACCGGAAGTTGCAATAATATCATTTTTCACCCCTTTTCAACCTCCCGGCTCACATATTTATTTTTTTTTACATTTATTATAAGCCCATTTACTATTTCCACTTATAAAAAAAGATCCGGGGAACAATTTTTCCCCCTCTAAATGAGTTATTTCAATCAGTGTATTAAAAAAAATGTGTATATGTAATTAATTAGGCATACAAGGAATTTATGTGGTGTCCACATCAATGAATACTATAATACTAAAATATTAAAACTAACAGAATGTGCACACTAGTATAACAATATAAAAACATTTATGTATGAACGGGAAGACATTTTAAAGTTTTTTCTGTCTATTATTGAATTCACCCTTACCCTTTGTACAGATGACAAAGTAGATGGATGGGGTTCACCAACCACATGCGACATTTGAAAAGCATCACGGAGCTGCTGTTTTAAAGATAATATTTCATCTTCTTTATCATTTAACTTGGAACGTAATTCATCAACCTGAAATTTTTTTTTTTTTTTGTAAATTTATACAAATACATTTCAAATTTTTAAACATCTTATATTTGTAATTAGTTTTTTTTTTATACATATAAGCAATTCATCTTATTAGCTCAGTACCTGTTGATGAGAAAATAGTTTAGAAATTCTTTACTATATTAAAAATTCTAAGTTTATCAATGACTGAAACAAGAAACTCAGATGAAAACTGAAGTATTACTCTTTATTACAGATATCAGTAAATATTACAATTTATTAACAATATTAAAGGTCCATCAAAAGAACTAATATACTGAATTTAACCACTTACATTCTGATTTGTAGCTGCATTAATATTATTAATAAAATAAATTAACATTTTTAAAAATTACAACCAACTTCAAAAAATAATGGAAAAAACATTATTCCCAAACTTGTTTGAATGCTGACTTTATCAAGACAACATAATCAAAAACCAACAACTACAAATCCTTAATTTGCCACTGACTTCAGAAATTTTAAATTTGTGGGACTGAAAATGTATTTTTTAATGCATTTTTTAGGAACTTTTAATCCCCAAGTAAGAATCTTTATAAAAATAGAAATATAAATGCAGGAAAGAAATTATAATTTTTTTTTTTTTTTAAATTACTACTACTAATTCGAACAAAAGGTAAAAAAGGACAAAAGGTCCTGTCTAAAATAGTTAGTTTCTCCAACCAATTTTAAAATTAAAATAATTTGATTATCAGAATGACATCAAGCTATATAAATATATCACTTCGTTAAGACTCTAATACTAAGCAATGATGATGATTATGACGATAAAAAAAGTAAAAATACCAACATATTGTGTGCCATTTCATTTATCATTTAAAAGAATATTCAGTATTATCTGAAAGGAATTTACTGCAATATAATCAAAAGAACTTCCTCTAAATAATTTTTTTATCTAAAATTAAAAATCTGAAAAGTTCCTTCAACAAACTTACATAAAAATTACATTCAGAACAAATTGAGAACCTCCTTTTTTTGAAGTCAGTTAACAAATATAAATACACAAAATTAAATAAATGATGGGGAAATGTAAAATTTTCTCACCAAACTGAACAACAATTATAATATCTAGAAACTAATAACTTATAAAAAAACATAATCTATTTATTTTTTTTAAAAACATTTCAAATTTCATTTAAACTGGTGTACTAAAAATAATTAAAAATCTTTCACATACAGAAAACTATTTTAGAGATTTCATTTTTTTTAAATTTAAATTAACAATTTAATTTTTAATTTTTTTACAGATGTTGATAATTATTTTCATTTTCAAAAAAGCTATAACCATTTCAATATAAGTTTCATATTAAATGTATGTTACAGCCACGATTAATATTACTTACTGTTTACATTTTAGTCTGACCATGACCTGGTCAAATGTAATTTGTTTATAAGTATTTTATAAACCACAAACTTCTTTCTGGCTTCAACACTAATAGATTTTCAACCTGCTCATAATAATGATATAACTGAATTTTTTCTAAATCTAAATTTAATCTTAGTCTTAACTAATCTGTTTCATTTCACATCCTTTCATCAAAGAGATTCTGGGTATAAAAAACCAATTAGGCTTGGTAATTTTTTAAATGGTATGAAATTAATCCTATCAAAACACGACTGTAACTAGATGTAAGCCTTTTAATTAAGAAAATAAATAATTAAACTGATATCCATATTCAGATACTTATTATTCCTCAATATCAAATACTTATAAAAGAATTCCACAACTAAAGTATCCAGCCAATTGGTTAAAGAATTCTTAACTAGTTTTAAAACACTGAATAAGTTCAAGATGTAAGGGAACTGTCACATCTTCTTAAACTGATTAAAAAAAGGCCTTTGCATAATCAAGAAAATGAGAATTGTGTTTTTCACTTCAAAATTTAACAATAAATTTGTGAAACTGAACCACAATATCATTGTTTTATTTGACAATATTTTTTTATGAAATTTAATCACAGTATTGTGTGGTTATGTTCAACAAATTTGCAGTAACAAAAAACTGTAGTAATTTCTTTATCTGATATTGCAGTTATTGTTTTTTTGAAATTATTTACCTAGATAACATGCATTCAAAAGTCAATAATCATTGTAAATAATGTTTTCACTACGCTGATGCTAAGTATATAAAAAAAACGTGTCACTTTATTGTAACTTCCACAAGATTTTAAAACGCAAAAAATTAACATATTCCTCTAGCAGCAAGAGTAATATTTGAAACTGTATCAACATACTCAATATTCTTTTGTATTTACATTTTAAATCAGCTAATTTAATATTAAATTAAATTAAATTACTTAGACAAAGTTAGGAGGCTATAGGTTATTTTGGTTAGTTAGGTTAGGTTAATATGCAACTATTTCAGTTATTGACAGATTGCAATAAAACATTAATGCGATTAAATTACAAAGAAATGAAATTAAACAAACTTTGTACAATATATGCAAACATAACCTAATGTTCATCAACCTCATCTAAGTTAAAAACTACAGCAGTGACTATTTTTCATATTTATAATCAGCGCAGTGAAAACAACACATGCCAAAAATAACTTTTGAATGCACATCATCTTTCTAAATAATTACTTGTTATTTTTTTTACTTGCAATCACAGCTGATTGCAAGACCACAATGACAGGTTCTTTGCACTGACCACTGCTTTATCATGACTTTGATGACAAAATGGATGACAATGACGTGTAGCAAGATTATATACGTACATTGTCGATGGCTACTGTGCATGCACCATATTGGTACCAGATTTATTTTAGGATGCCAATCAATATCAACTATGAAATAGCTATTTTACTCTGATCATTTCTTCTAAAGTTTTCTTCATCATCAAAAACTCTAACATCAGTACGGTGAACTATTTTTATACCCTTTCATAAAATTTCTTCTCAAACATATTTATATTTTTTCAAACCTAAATATAAGTAATAATATACATCATAAAAGATGCCTTTATGGTTCTTCACAAATATTAATGGGAAATTAGCATCAGGAAAGTACACATTAATCATACATAAGCTAATATCAAATTTTGCATAATTTTTTAAGAAATACATTAAAAATATATAAATCACAATAAAACTTCATTTTGAAGATAATTTCATAAATAACATTACCGTGTATCTTCTCATTATGCAATATTTTTATTTAATACACAACAAAAATTATTAAAAAAACACAAACAAAACACAAAATAGAAAAAATGTTACTTTAATTAAAATTTAAATATTACATATTTTAAAATTAATATTAAAAAATATCTTGTAAATCATTAAGCAGGTTACATTTATAAATAAAATCATTGTTGGAATGTTTACCAAATTAATACTGATATTTCTTTTTTCTTAAAACAAATTATAATAAAAGTATTAATTCTTTTAAATCGTTTATTTAAAATTTCATTTAATATTATGTATTTTAAAAATTGTATTTATAATTTAGAAAAAAAAAATTTTTTTCAGTAACAATTATTTTAGAATCAGCTGATTTTATATTCGAGTTACTGAAAAAGAGGAAAAAATATTAATACACAATTTTACTGCCTGCATATATTAAAAAAATAATAATGCACTGTATTAAAAGGTTACCATAATTTCTAAGATTATAAATTAACAGGCATATTTCTTATGATAAATAAATTATTAGTAATGAAATAAAGCAAATTTTTTTATACAAACTTGATAAAAAAAAATTGTAAGGGTAATGGTAAAGATAATGAAAATTGTAACAGAGGATATATTTTTCTAATCAAAATATAAAAAGAACAAAATCAAAAAATTACTAATTGTCAAACATAAAACAGATTATTAACTGTTTCAATATTACATTTTTATCTGGAAATTTTAATGTAAATTCAATTAAAAAATGAAAGAATCAAAATAATGAAATAAGTGTTGTGAAAAATTAATTGTTGAAAAAAATGAACTAATATGGGGTAGTTCATTTATTAATTGTGGGCTAAATTAAGTTATTAATTTTCTACTAAAAACAGAAAGAAGTCTGTTTGTACCTCTGTAACATAATAATGTTACAGAAGTACAAATTGCTAGGACTACAGAATGAAATGTTTGAAATTTTGGGATTGTTGGGAAATGTTATATGTTATGAAAACAATAACAAAACTACTTGACATAATTTCATATACAGAGATTAAATGACATTTGTTAGTTTATCACCAACCTCCGTAGCAGTGTGATAATGAAATCCTTTCACCCAGAAGTTCCTGGTTTGAATATCTTGGGTCAAGTCAATTTTCACATGCTACAAAATAACCATACCACATTCACATATACAGTGAATTATTCATTTATAAAAAGGGAAAAACTGTAGAATCATTAGATCTAAATTGTAATGTTAAATAAAAAATTAGCTCTATTCCTATTGTTGCAAGTACAGTGGAAATCCTGCCCAATCTTTTGTTCTTGCAACAATGAAATTAGGTCCATCAATAACCCAGACACAGTAGTATACACAGACATGTTGAAAGCAGAATGATACCGTTGGATGAGCTTTTGTTGTAAACAATAGAACTTATGTATTTGGTCTACCTAGTATTACAAGTATCTACAATACTGAATTATACGCCATCAATATGGCTTTGAATATCATTAAATCAAAACAATGTCACATACTTATCTGTAGTGATTAACGTAGTGCTGCTCTCCAAGCTTTAGAAAATTTGGATTCTCTTGATCCTATTACCACCAAAATTCATAATACAATCGCTGAATTGAATTTTTACAATACACAAGTGAATTTCTGCTGGATCCCTAGCCATGTGGGAATAATGAGTAATGATTCCACTGATAAAGATACATGTAATCATCTTTCACCAATCAAGTTACAACTACCAATTTTATTAATTTCATTAACATACACTTTGAAAAAGGTGACAAGGTGAGTTGGATGGCTAAAGAGGATAATAAACTCTTGACACATTAAAGATAGAGTGTTACCATGGGACTCATAATGCAGAAAAATTTACAGGAGGAAGTGTCTTGTACCGATTGCGATTAGGACATAATACCAGAGCTAATAACATTTACCAGCAGAAAACACATCCTTATACATATGATGCAACTACTACTTCACTCTGCACCACATCCTTGTGGACTGCACGTTATGCGGCCTTGTCACAAATTTAAATTACCAAGAAACATTCGGTGCATCCTACAAAATAAGAACGTACTAGACTGGGTATTGTTACTTCTAAGAAGAATCAATATACTTAATAAGATTTAATGTTAATAAACCATAAATTTTATTTTGTTGGTATTACATATTTTATCCTAATAGTTACGTTTTTTTTATTATTTTAGTTTTAATTTTATTACTATCTTAGGTTTAACATAATTTTACTGATACTTTAATATTCGTATAGGGCCTTTTTTTGTTACTTTTTGACCTGGAAGATGATAGAGTGTTTTTTTGTCCAAAAAAAAATCAATAACCAGCCCATATGATAAGGTTACAATAAAACAAATTTTCCAGTATGAAAGACTACCACTGCTTGGCCAAAGCCAAAGACCAATAAAATACTAAGGCCAACCAGTAGGACTGCTTGGTGCTGCCCCCTTACAGCTGTTCCCCAACTTGATGGATGAGCTTCAATTTATGATAGTTAATGTAAAAAATGTTAATATTACAAAATTTTTATACACTATTTTTAATTTATTGTGCAGTTAAAAAAATATATATATTGTATATATTCAAAAAATTAAATTTTAAATGAAAATGTATAAATGATTAATAATACTGCCCATATTTTTTCTACTCAAAGTAACCTACTGATGAAAGCATTACTAGTGTGCAGGTCTAATCCGTAAACAAGGAATCTCTGAAAACATGTTAAACATATTCCAGGGAGTGGAATAAAACTACCAAGCTACAATTTTTTTTTTATAATTAATATTTAGAAATTAATAAATCATTACAGTGGGAAGAAAGTGTTTAAAATGTACTCGCTGATATTTGTGGTTTCATGAAACGCAAACTATGTCACTGTTCAGAGAAATACTAAGAATCAATTATCACAAATCTAATTTAAGGAACGATGTCTTCATGATATAATTTTTATTTTCTTAAAACCGGATGTTTACTACACACAGATGCCAATTAAATAATATGCCTGTTAATATTAATCAAATCTGGCAAAATTTGTGTTTTATTGAAAGGTAACACTATTTGAAAGTGACAGTATTTTTAGAAAGGTTATGATATATTAGTATTTATTTAAAAGTTGTCTTTTATAAAAAAAATTTGATACATTTTGAAATTTTCTTACAAAAATATGCGACTCAGGCTGTTTAAAACATTTTTGATGTTTATGAACATGATGCACCTTGTTCTAGTCGGCCAATGATTGAAAAAATTGATTAAATCATGAAAAGAATGAGAAACATCAACACATTAGCAGTTATAATATCAATAACATTGATCACAAAACAGTTTTAAATCACTGAAGAAGACTGGATACAAAAAAAAATTATGTTTAGGTGGCACAACATATAAGAGTGAAAAATTTAATGTGATCAAATTTCCATTTGGGATTTTTTTGCTAAAATGTAATGAAAATGAATGCTGTGTGTTGGAATAATAAATGTTCATTATGAGCTGTTGCTGTCTGGTCAAATGATTGATTCTAGCCTCTACTGTTATGAACTGGGAAGATTACACCAAGCAATGAAGATAAAGCAACCAGATTTGACCAACAGGAAAGGTGTTGTCTTCTATCAAGACAATACCAGATCTCACATGTCTTTGGTGACCTGTTAAAAATTGACAAAACTTTGTTAGGAAGTTTTCATGTCTCTAGTTATAATCATGATCTTACACACCTTTGGACTAGCATTTATTTCGGTCCCTACAGAACTATATTACTGATATAAAGTTGGTTTCAAAAGAGACCTATGAAAATACTTAACACAGTTTTTCATACAGAAAACTAGAGATTCAAAAGAAACGGGATTAGATTTTACCTCCATTACAAACATTTACCAACATTACAAAAGATGATTGAATAAAATGCCACATATTAACATATAAACTTCATTTAAAATATATAAAAACGTTTTGTTTTACTTTTGCGTTAAAATAAGAAGAAACGTTTACCCCAACCCAATACTTAAACACTAATGCCACAATTACAGGAAGATATAGACAGATACAAAACTCCACTTAATATTTTAATAGAGATTAACTCTTAACATATAATTGTATAAAGGCACTTTATAGAAAAGGCATGGTAAAAGCAGCCTGGCCACTACAATAAGCTTTTTAAAGAGTTAAGAGGAGAGAGTCCAGTTCAACCAAACTTATAAAAAAAGTTTTAATTTTAAGCCCCTATTCTTCACTAATAGAGAATTTTTTTTTACTATATGAAGTTTCTCTGATTTTCTTTGTAAGTCTTTTTTACATAACTTAAAAGGAAAATTGTTTTCAAGCAGAAATTATTTGAAGGTAATTTCTTCTTTCATCATAACGTAATAATGGACTGATATAGTACAATGGAATATAACAAGATATTCTAATATTTTTAGCAGTTTCATACAAAAAATCAAGAATATTAATTGTAAAACATGGAGTAAAAAAATTTATGTTGTTTCCTTGCAATTCCTTCCTCCTCAAGAGGAAGTTGAGGAGGATGAAATGGGAGAAACAATACTGAGATCTGAATTTAAGAGAGCATTAAAAGATTTAAATGGCAGAGAGGCTCCTGGAATAGGCGGAATACCTGTAGAATTACTGCGCAGTGCAGGTGAGGAAGCGATTGATAGATTACACAAACTGGTGTGTAATATTTATGAAAAAGGGGAATTTCCGTCAGACTTCAAAAAAAGTGTTATAGTAATGATACCAAGGAAAGCAGGGGCAGATAAATGTGAAGAATACAGAACAATTAGTTTAACTAGTCATGCATCAAAAATCTTAACTAGAATTCTATACAGAAGAATTGAAAGGAGAGTGGAAGAAGTGTTAGGAGAAGACCAATTTGGTTTCAGGAAAAGTATAGGGACAAGGGAAGCAATTTTAGGCCTCAGATTAATAGTAGAAGGAAAACCAACATACTTGGCGTTTATAGACCTAGAAAAGGCATTCGATAACGTAGACTGGAATAAAATGTTCAGCATTTTAAAAAAATTTAGGGTTGAAATACAGAGATAGAAGAACAATTGCTAACATGTACAGGAACCAAACAGCAACAGTAATAATTGAAGAACATAAGAAAGAAGCCGTAATAAGAAAGGGAGTCCGACAAGGATGTTCCCTATCTCCGTTACTTTTTAATCTTTACATGGAACTAGCAGTTAATGATGTTAAAGAACAATTTAGTTCGGAGTAACAGTACAAGGTGAAAAGATAAAGATGCTACGATTTGCTGATGATAAAGTAATTCTAGCCGAGAGTAAAAAGGATTTAGAAGAAACAATGAACGGCATAGATGAAGTCCTACGCAAGAACTATCGCATGAAAATAAACAAGAACAAAACAAAAGTAATGAAATGTAGTAGAAATAACAAAGATGGACCACTGAATGTGAAAATAGGAGGAGAAAAGATTATGGAGGTAGAAGAATTTTGTTATTTGGGAAGTAGAATTACTAAAGATGGACGAAGCAGGAGCGATATAAAATGCCGAATAGCACAAGCTAAACGAGCCTTCAGTAAGAAATATAATTTGTTTACATCAAAAATTAATTTAAATGTCAGGAAAAGATTTTTGAAAGTGTATGTTTGGAGTGTCGCTTTATATGGAAGTGAAACTTGGACAATCGGAGTATCTGAGAAGAAAAGATTAGAAGCTTTTGAAATGTGGTGCTATAGGAGAATGTTAAAAATCAGATGGGTGGATAAAGTGACAAATGAAGAGGTATTGCGACAAATAGATGAAGAAAGAAGCATTTGGAAAAATATAGTTAAAAGAAGAGACAGACTTATAGGCCACATACTAAGGCATCCTGGAATAGTCGCTTTAATATTGGAAGGACAGGTAGAAGGAAAAAATTGTGTAGGCAGGCCACGTTTGGAATATGTAAAACAAATTGTTAGGGATGTAGGATGTAGAGGGTATACTGAAATGAAACGACTAGCACTAGATAGGGAATCTTGGAGAGCTTCATCGAACCAGTCAAATGACTGAAGACAAAAAAAAAAAAAAATTGCAATTCCTTACCTTAATTTCTATCAGAATACAAATATACTATTTTTCTTGCAAACAACATTTTTTTAATACAATCAAATTTCGTTTAGAGAACAATCCAAATTTTAAACAAAAGCTACTTTTAACCTTTTCAGATCATGTAGCCATTAAACTGGCTATGTACGGCGTCAGTTTTAAAACACTGTTACAAAATCATTTTATGTGGCATCTAAGTTGGTTATTTTGTTTTGCATTCACAAAGGAATCAGTTTTATTACACAATTTGAATGACGTTTATACGATGTAAAATGTTTTATTTAGACTAGAAAGAATATGACCATTTTTTCTCAGAAATGTGCTTTGTGTGTGTGCACATGCGTGCGTGCGTGCGTGCGTGCGTGCGCGTGTGCGTGCGTGTGTGTGTGTGTGTGTGTGTGTGTGTGTGTGTGTGTGTGTGTGTGTGTGTGTCTTGTGTATTATAATTGCTATGAGGATTACAGATTTATTTATTATTTACAAAAATAGCTTATCTTACTAGCAACATATCGATTGAAACACATAATAAATTATGATATACAGCACACAAAAAAAAAGAAGAAATTTGTGGTCATAAATATGACACTTTTACTTGAGGTCTATAAATATCTGTTCTGACAAATGATATCTGTAAACAAGTAGCACATATCGATTCGTAATGAATAAGAGTATACAGTAAAAATGGTTTTTTGTCAATCTGAATAGCCTTTTGAGTGGTGGGAATTTTTATAAAACGTAGTTTTCTGAATCTACTTTCATTTATACTAACATATGTTACTAATCTGTAATTTATGACACGGGTTTTTCAACATATTTTGGCCTATTTTCAACCGATTTGCTTGAAAGTGTTATTTTTCAGCAAACTATGCTTCATAAACATAAAGAAAAAAAAATTTTGCTAATAAAAAACGCGGTAGAAATGCGCAAAAAAAATTCTGCAATTAAATTATTGTAATTTTTGTACTGTTTCAATTTTTTTTTTTGTTACAGGCATAAAAAATATCCAATCGTAACTGTTTTCTTTTTGTCAAAATCTGTTAAATCTCTTTAATATACCGTAATCTTTTGCAATTTTTTTCACAAGAGGGTAAGACTATGGGTAAGACTATTGCCTCCCTTCATAAGACTATGAAGGGAGACAATCAGATACCAACATATTTTCGCGGAGCGCTAATCAACCGCGGATCATTGTGATGGGAAAAGGTTAAGCAAAACAGTAAGAATAAAGAATGACCAAAAAACACCACCCTGCAAACTAAAAAAAAAAAAATAATCCTTTTACATTTCTTCTTTCAATTCTGTCCAATTAAACATGGCGAGTTGTTGACAGTTCTTTTAATTTGGTACTGGAATAAAAATATTATTTAGTATAAATATATATTTTTTTTAAGAGGTCACATGAGTATATTCTTCCTCATATGTGGGATAAAAATATGTATCTTTATCTCAGAAAAGAGTCAAGTTATCTGATTTTTTTTTATGAAAAAAGGGATTTTATTATCTGTTTAAATAAGTTGTTTATAAAAGGCAGATAAAATAATTTTTAATATTCTAACACTTTTATCATCAAATGGGTAAGTTAAAACTTTTACTTCTACTTAATAAATGTGTCCTTTAAAATTCAATCAAGATATCTTTGTGAGATGCTAAGAAAAACAAAATAAATGAGTTGAAAAAATAAACTAAATTTCCAGAAAAAGTATAATGAATATTACTAATTAAAATTACAATTTTATTTAAATCTAGTTCCTGCAGATGCAGTGTTTTTTATGCCTCCCTTATATTTGTTCATCAACCTCATTAATTCTACTTTTTTTTTTAATTTTTCTTAATATTCTTCAATAACATTTAATCTCCACTTAGCTTTTTCATTCTACTTTCTATGTCAAGCAAAAATGTTCCCTTTATTTCAGAGAAATGTTTTCCAATACAATTGTTTAGGCTTTAATAGCATTTTGTTTTGCTTGCCAAACACTTTTCTAAAAATCTGGGGACTCAATTCTTTACATGGATTACCACAATTTCAAACAAGTTTACATGTTTGTAAATTCTTTTCCTCTCATTCTTGAACAAACTTGCATTTGACTGTCACTCAAAACTACTGTTATCTCATTTAAAAAGTAATTTATTTTTAAACTTAGCCCCATTCTATATTTATAAAATCTTTTAAGGACAGTTTGAAGAATACTTTAACATAAAACACCAGAAATTAATTTTTAAGATATTTTTTTGGAGTGATTCTCTTAAGTTAAATATGAGGTAAAATCATATTTTATTTTCAACCTACATTCTTAATTAGGAAATAATAAAATCGCTATTTAAAATAATATTAAAAATAATTGTAGAAATACATATAGTCTAGTAAAGGCAGTTACTTTTATACAGATTTGAATACTAGATTATGGATACTGGTGTTTTTTGGTGGTTGGGTTTCAATTAACCACATCTAAGAAATGGTTGATCTGAGACTGTACAAGACTACACTTCACTTACATTCATACATATCATCCTCATTCATCCTCTGAAGTAATACCTGATGGTAATGCCCAAGTAAATCAGTTTTTCAAAGTATTAATTGTTATTAAGAAAGAGATCTTAATTACTAAAAGTTTTCAATATGCTAAAAATAATTCATTTTTACTAAAACAACAGTTTGCAGTTCTAAATAAATACACAAAGAAGACTAGGAAAGTTTTGTAATATGACGGAACAGATCATCACAGGCAGTTACAAGTTAGTGCTGGGTTTAGGTAGGTCCTACAACCTGCACTGTAGTTGCTCTAGTAACTGTCTCAATATTATTTGCTTTTACGCTGTTTTAGTGAAAAGAGATAGTGATTTCAATGTGTTTGAAAACTAAATATTGAACATTTTGCACGCGGATTAAGTGATGAACAGTGTTTAGAAGAAATCACTCCTGTCCTTGGAGAAGATTGTCCTTATCGTACAACAATATTTATGATGTACTGAGAGTTTCAAAATCAAACGCTTCAAAATCAAGTCAATCACCATTGTCTGTGACTGATGAAATCATTGTTGGAGTAAGAAAAATACTTTATACAGACAGGTTATGTAACCTACCATCATATAGTAGTATTATTGGCCATTAATACACCAGTAGTTCATGATATTTTGTGAGATCACTTTCTAGTTAGAAAGCAATGTACTGTTTAGGTACTGCATAACTTGACTGACAATCAGATGGCATGTTGTGGTTTCATGGTGCCATGAAATGCTGAAAAAATTTAAAAATGGGAAATCTCACTATGTGAACAGTATTGTGACATGTGATGAAACTGTTATTATGATGTCCCAACAAAGGTTCAGAACAAACTGTGGATGTTAGAAGATGAGTAGACCCCAATGGCTATTCAAAAATTCCGATCACTGAAGAGAATGGTAGCTGTGTTTTTTAGTGTGAGAGGAATTTTAGAGCAAGTTGTATTGAAAAATGAGAAGCTACAAGGAAGTGATGTGTTGAGGAATGCCTGCCTAAAGTGTTGAAGCTCTCAAGAAGCTGCACCCAAACTCCAAACTCAAGGATGAACACACGGTTTCTTGACAACGATAATACTCCAGTGCACTGTTCCAAAGTTTGCACCAAACATTTGGTCAACACTGGAATAAAACTTACAGCATCCTCCAACAGTCTTGACCTCACTCCATGTGACTCCTATGAAGGCTGAAAGGGAAGCATTTTGCAAGCAATAATAACCTCCTAAGGACTTGAAACAAAGTGTGCCCAGATCTCTGACAAAAACTTCATGAAGAAGTGTAAATGTGTGGTGGAAAATAATCTGAAAAATTATAAAAAATAGTCTTATTGTAAAACTTTCCCCTTTGTATTTTATTTTTAAAGAATAAAACAAATAAAACAATTTTATTTATTTACAATACGGTCTTGTAAACAATTTTCGGTAGATTACTTAAATAGATAAAACTATTACAAAATAGAAAAATAAAATTAATCAAAACATAATACAATTAAAAAAAAAAACATTTAAAAATAATATAAAAACCAAGCTTTTTTTTATTTCACCTACATTCCTAATCAAAAAACAATAAAACTGATACAAAAAAAACCTGTAATAAGAAAATGCTGACAGACACATCCATTTAAAAAATAAAAAACGAAGTAAATTCATTCAATAAAATCTATGTAACACTATACAAAATTCAAATTCACAAAGATGTAACCGGCACGAACAATAATGCAAAATTACACAAATAAAAAACGTAAATAAAAAGATTAATATTTTTTATTATTATACACAGAACGAGTTTGAAGAAAGGTGCAAGGTTTTTTATACTTCCTACAATCAGACTCTCTTGAACAAAAACATTTTATTTCACTTACATCGACTGAATTTGGTGCATCAGTTCCACCACCACTTACATCAGCAATATTAGATGTTACTAAACGTTCTTGTAATTTATTATACTCCTTAAAGTAGAAATCACGTTCTGTTAATAGGCGTTGCAGTATTAACATTACAGATTGACCTCTGTTTGCACCTGGCTAACAAAAAAAAAAATTAAAATTAATAAAACGAGAATCATTAACACTGATTGTTACTAATGAACGATTTGAATTAAAACAGTAGGTTTACAAATGTATAGTTTAACATGTTTACTACTGATCACATGACTCATGCAGGACTGAGAGCTATTTATTCCTAACAGATTCATGCCTCATGCATGGTTGTAACTATATATTTTTCTAGACTATTTTAGGGTTGTAAATCAACTATATATTTTGCCCATTTGCTTAGCACAACACAAAAAATTAAATATCAGAGAATTATACAATCTTACTTATGAGTTAGTTTTTGAATTACATTTTTTTTAAATTATTTATTAAATTCTAAATAACAAATTGTTTATTAATTTTGTAATTTTTTTGAAATCATTTTTTTTATAGGTATGATTTCCATTATATACCTGACCCAAAACTAACGTTGTTTATTTGTTTTGCTATACTAAAGTAAAACATATTTCAAGTTACAAAACCTACATTTATTTTTATGCTTTTTGTATTACTTTCTGCACATAACCGACTAGATTTGAAGTATTTTTAGATTCATCCTTTAATAAATTAGAAATTACATTTTATTTTTATTAAATATGAGTGAAAAATAAATGTGGGAACAACAGCTATTTTCAATTAAAAGCAACTTGAACCTCATGCTCTTTTCGCTTGATCATTAGGCAGATGGGATACAAATTTTGCTACAAATACCACATTCAAAGTTCTTCCAAAAAATTTACTGACAAGTCCCATATGACAAATGTAAAGTTTTACAATGAGAAATGCAAAAGCTTTACAAGCAAAGCAAATGAGAACTGTTATACCAATTGAAAGCCATCTAGAATTTTCATTCTTAACACATGGTTCACCATATTTAAATGCTTACAATAATAATCAGTTTGTGTGTAAGCCATTTATTTACAAATAGAATGTGAATTCTGATAAATGTTTCTTAAGGATGTTTCAACAATTAGTACACATATCTACTGCTGTTTTACAAATTTTAAACAAAATTTAACACAAGCTTTTACGCCTTCAATCACTTAAGTCTATTACCCTTTGCTCTAGTCATATTAGTAATCACAAAACACCACAAACATAAACCATTAAAGATGCACAATGTAGACAATGGCAGCTTTTCATAATGATCACAAGCAGACTGGCTCCCTTAGTAACACACCTAACAGCACAATTATGTATCGCATTCATTGTGAGCATGATGTAAAAATTTCAGGAATTACTGACTGCCAACTTGTAATATTAATTAAATGAGCAAAATCAAAACCAGGTCAGTAATAAGAGAATGCTTTTAAAGTAAATAAAATCGAGCAGCAAACCAACTAAACTCACTCTCTACTCATTTTATACCCTACCCGAGATGAATTTTACACAATTCACTTATGTTAGAAGGTAGAAAGGAAAGAAACATCAGGTTAGCAAAGTAAATGCATTATTTCCATCCCTTACTTGTGCAGATAATATTTAAAATTAAGATATTAAAAAAACTTACATCAACATTAACATCAACAGCACTAGTTATCTGATCACATAATGTAGTAAATTCTTTATAATAATAATCACGTTCTGCCTGACATCTTTCTAATTTTACCCAACAGGGTTCACCAGTTTCGTCTTGATTATGCCTCTGAAAATTATTCACATTAGTGAAAATAACAATTTAAATAATGAATAATTAAAATATAACGAATAATATTTTTCTCTACCCACTTTAACACGGTTTAGCCTGGTTTCACAGAAATTTGAGATTTGGAAAACATATTATTGCTATTAAATCAAGATGATTAAAAAAATTTTTTAATTTGTTTTTTTATTTTTTATTTTATTATTAATAAACAGCAACATTCGATGTCAGTACTTCTGCAACAAAAATGTTAAACTTTCATGGGTATTGTGGAAACCCTCTTATAGACAGGCTACATTGACTGTTAACAAAATCAAGAACACAAGAACAGGTTATTGATCTTGAAAGAAGAGAATAGTTTTACGCCAAATAAATCTTGCACTGATAAAATTTTCTACCAGAAGCAGCTAGATGAAAATATATTGCTAGTGGAAAAGAATTACATGTTGGATTTATTTACTTGAAGGCATTTTATGCCCCTATAAATGAGCTGCAGAAAATAATGAAGGAAACTGATTTAGCTTCTCATATGAAATTCCTGTTTATACAAAGAAACAACGTAACTGGAGGAATTTATTATAAATAACCTACTTTTATCACTGTTCAAAATTCATGAATAGAGCAGAAAAGGAAAGTGAGGCAATGGAAGTATATTTAGACATGAGGATGTGTTTGGTTCATTATTTGCTGATGATCAGGTGATAATAGCAGATGGCAAGGATGATATTACCTACAAAGTACGTTCATGAAGTTGAAGAATAAAAGAGACAGAGTTTAGAAATAAATATAAATTAGGGTGAATATATGTGATTGCAAGATAAAGAAAGGATTTACAAATAGGAGATGGTGTTGTCTAGTCAAAAATTCAGATGAATTTAGGTACTTGGATGTTACATTGAAATCTTATGGGAGAGATTTTAAAGAAAATTAAGAAAGGGAAAACTGGTATTAGGCACCTTCAATTGGTACTTTGATATTCCAAAATTTCTAAAAGAATAAAAAATATAAGGTTTTTTTATGTATTTTCTTAGACAAAGAGTATGTTAAATGCAGGATGGTTAGTTAGTTTGAGAGAAATATGTTAAGTTGATGTGAAGATGTCCGTTTGAGGCCTACATGAAGGCAAAGTTTGATTTCTATTTTACTGATGCAAATGTCTGCCAAGGCATTTATATCGGTGGCATCCCGACCGAGGCCTGGCTGATGACTGTGAGATGCAATCAGTTAGAGGGTTTAAAGACGACCTCCAGTAAAGCCCCTCAGGGCTTGGAATGGAGGGGGTGGTGTGGCAACCGGTAACATCACAAGGAGGGTATCTTCTTCCTACAGGGTTTGGACGCTAAACTATTATAAAAATTGAAATATGACATCTGATTAACATGTTGATTGTACAACAGGTCCCAGGGTCCTGTACAAATAGTTCAATGGTCCTGGGACATCTGACCAGAACTTTCTCATGATCTAGCACATGTATTTCAAATATTTAGATGTAGTACACTGCAGCAAATACAAGCAACAAGCTGCTGCAGACAACAAGTAAAAAAGTATCTGAACCAGCTAGCTAACTAACTAATGTTTTGCTGCACCGTGGTTATTTGACAGTACTGCATAGATATGATTTTCACAAGCAAAATTCTTTATGTCACGTCAGGCTATCAACATTATTCACTGCTCTATACCACTTAAAGTTTGTAAGGAAATAAGAGAGGTTCAGTTTTATAAGACATTCAGTTTAGCAAGAAGTTTTGGCTTTTTCTCCAATTTCCAAGACAAAAAAGAGTTTTACACAATCCTTAGATGTACAGTTATCATTCCACTGAGCCCCAGTGGAATCAACTGATTCCAGAAAATTTTGTTAATTATTTAGTTTAACATCAAAAATATAGCTTAAATGTTGATCGGCATATGCCTCTTGCATTGTTTTACAGTTTAAATAAGTTTTATTCTATTTTGAGACACAAATGTAAAGTTAATATACTCCTCACTAAAACTAGCCATCACAAAGATTATCACATTTTCAAAACATATATGAAATGATACAAATTATTGTTGAATAGACTAAAAATCACCAGCCACCTCAAAATTACCAAATCTCCAAACATACAAGAAATGATACAACTTACCGTTATATAGATTAATTACTAATGTCAGAAGCCTGAAGACAGAAAAGATTTACTTTCCATTCAAATAATGACTGTGCTAAATGTATCTTACTAAACAAAATCATCAATTTTATGAAAAGAACTTGTATGTATCCAGTTCAACAGACAGATAAATTAAACTTTATACCACAATCAGAACATACTTTTAGCTTTTAATTCCACCTAAGCATATGGACAGATAGTTTTTAACCAAGAAGAGTTTGGTCATTTATAAAAATGATCAATTTTATAAGAAACTAACTAAACTATCTCTCTCTTTTTTTTTCTGTTTAGCCTCTGGAACCACCATAAGGTATCACTTCAGAGGATGCTATGTATGAATGTAAATGAAGTGTAATCTTGTACAGTCTCAGATCGACCATTTCTAAGATGTGTGGTTAATTGAAACCCAACCACCAAAGAACACCGGTATCCACGACCTAGTATTCAAATCTGAGTAAAGGTAAACTGCCTCACTAGGATTTGAACCTTAGAACTCTCGACTTCGAAATCTGCTGATTTCCAATGACGTGTTCACCACTAGATCAACCCAATGGGCATGATAGGGTGAACTACATGGTATCCTTCTGGATATCAGTTATATTCAACTCCTTACTGAAAATTTAAAAAAATATTGTAGAGTACATAATGGTGTCTATCTATAAGAAATTTATTTTTATAAAGAGGGGAGATAATCGTCTGGTAAATATTTCAAATGAAGAAATAGCAAACATTACTAAGATTTCAATCATCCAAATTGCTTTGTGTTGCTGAAATGAAATCATTCTTCAGTTTATGCTATTTCATGCATGCATAATCTGTAAAAATAGTAGAATGCATACAAATTTATGTTATAGCTGCAAATTAGAATAAACAAAATCATTAGAGCAAGAATTCTTTGGTTTAATTTTATAAGAAACACAAATTTAACATGAAAGTAAAACACACCTCGGCAATTAATTATACATGTAATGAAATTATGCATATATATATAAACAGCACTTAGAAAGCATTCACTAAGAAAAATTACATTATTTACCTACCAACCAAAATCATGATACAAAAAATTGTCTTAACACCTGATATTTTGGGAATAGTTTTCGAATTTTGATAAATTAAATACCAAAATAAAACTTCCGTTTTTTCATAAATTTCAGTAGTGAGAATAACAACATAGTTATCTCTACACTAGTTGATATAATCAGCGATTCAAAATATTACTATAAGAAAAATGACGCTTTAAAATATATCACAATTTTTAATTTTACTACTCATCTACTAATTTTGTTTACATGAATAAATTTATATCTAAAAGAATCCCTAAATTGTCAGTGAAAACATTAGTAAAAGAATCATTCAGAATTCTGATCACTCCAAAGATTTTGAGTTTTACATGAACATCAGTGCACACAAATACACGTATGTTCTAGTCTATATAAAAATACCTGATCAGTTTGTCGTTTTTCACTCGAGTAACGTCCTTCAACAGCTGCAGTTGCAGCAGCACTAATATTTAAAATATCAACTTCTTTTTCATTAAGTTTTTGCATCAATTCAACCTGTTTTTGAGTTAATTCTTTTATAGTTTCTTCAAATTTTTTCCTTTCTTCTATTAAGTTTTCTTTCGCTCTTCTTAATTCTTCTTTACAACTATCTTTAAATTCTATTATTGACTTTTTTTCTGTTTCTGTTGAACCACCATTTAACTTTAAATCATTTTGCTTTTGAACATAAGATGGTTTAAACTTTTTAACAGAAACAGGTGAAGAACTACGTCGTGGTGAAGATGATCGTGATGGCGTTGTATCAGCTTCAATACTGGAATAGCCATTGCTCATTTCTGCTGAATCATGTCCACACTGACAAGGTTTCTTCGATTGTAAGGAATGAAAAGATTGACATTCACATTGGCACAGGCATGATGCCTTTGGTAATTTTCTATCGTAATCACCTTTATCTTTCTTCTGACTTTGATCGGTTACCTTACTACTTTTGATAGGTGAACCTTTTTTAGATGCCACTAAACCAGATTTATGTTTAGTTTCTTTCACTGAAAACAAAAAAATATATATATACAATATATTAATTATAATTAACAAGGCAAATAAATGTGGCATAGCTGTAAGAGATGCCAAGCTGAAACTTGATTTCACTCTTTCCTGAAAAATACAATTAACTTAATTTTAATCACCTTATCCTTATTCTTACACTAAAATAAAGAAGGAATGTGCTACTATTATACAGGGTTATCATAAAAGAATGGTGCGGTTTCAGTAATTCATAGGAAGATTGTAAGGAAATTTCTAGATGTTATATTGGTATCCCTGAAAGCCTCCAACCCAAAAGTTTGTTTATTAGCAGTTGTAACCACAACGTCAGTTCTTGTATTGTTGTTGCGGTGAGTTTAGCGAGTTACTATGTTCACGGATAAAGACAAAGCAAAGTGTATTTTACTGATGGCTGAATTAAAATTTGTAATTTTAGTTCAATGTGCATCTCGACGTGAATTCAGAAGAGATCCACCACACAAAAATAGCGTAACACGTTGGTTCAAACGATTCGAAGAAACCGGATCGGTTAAGAAACAGAAATCAACTGGCAGATCAAGTGTACCAGACGAAACGGTTGAACTAATTAGACGATCGGCAATTAGAAGTCCTGGGAAGTCCATCCCCCGTCAAAGTGTCGAATTAGGTATTCCAAAATCAACAGTTCACAAAGTTTTACATAAAAAACTGAAATTACACGCTTATAAAATCCAGATACTGCAGGAATTGAAACCCGATGATGGTGTAAAACGTTACAATTTCGCTGCTGAAATGTCGGACAGAATAAGTGAAAACGAATCATTTTTAGATGATATAATTTTTACAGACGAAGCTACATTCCACGTGAATGGATGTGTTAACAAGACACAATTCACAAATATGGGGTTCTGAAAACCCACACGCAATTATTGAGAAACGCGATTTGCATAAAGTTAATGTTTGGTGTGGTGTGATGAAAATTCATGTAATAGGGCCTTTCTTCTTTGCTGAAAAAACAATTAATGAAGTTGTGTATCTTGACATGTTAACCGATTATTGCTTTCCTCAGCTGGGTGAACTCGAAAACATTCATCAACTTCATTTCGAACAAGATGGTGCTTCCCCGCACTTCAATGCATCAGTCACGGACGCTTTGAAAAAATTTGAAGATCGATGGATAGGCCGGCAAGGACCCATACTTTGGCCTCCAGGGAGTCCAGACCTGACCACCTTGCGATTTTTTTCTTGTGGGGGTACATCAAAAGCGTTGTTTATACACAAAAAATTCACGACCTAAACCGCTTAAAAAACAGGATTAATGAAGCAATGACAATCATTAACGAAGAAATGTTAACTAATGTTTGGAGAGAAGTTGAGTGGACATTTGTCGAGCGACTGAGGGCGCACATATTGAAATTTATTAATTATGTAACAAAATGTCTGAGACGACAAATTTGAAAAATAAAAAAACAAACTGTAAGTAATTATGTTTTAATTTAAACCATGTTCAAAACCGCACCATTCTTTTATGATAAAGTATAGTGTTCTAATCTTTCTTTATTTAGCAAAACAATGTTAAATGTTGTAATTCAATAAGATTGGGGTTAATCTGTTATATCAATTTTTTTTTAATGTTAAATAAAAAAAAAAAAAATGATTGCAGTAGAATAATAACGAATTCAATATAATTCATTATTTTTCAAAATTTAAATAAATCTTTAATTAATCTCATCTGAATTCTTATCTTTATTTAATACTTTTGATTCTTGGAACTGATTATTTAATAGGCCATAATGATCTACACAGCAGTAAGAAAAAAAACCAATGATTTAAAAATTCACTGCTAGATTAATTTATAATACAAATATATTTTAAAGCATTCATAATAACTACAATAATACTACAAAAATAAAATTCTCAGTCAAATAAAATATCTGTGTTCATTACTAACCTACTGTATACCATTTTCAACTGATGTTTATTAGAGATGGTATCTGCAGGTGCCTCAGGTATTCTGACAGTTGAAAATCAAAGAACTTACATCAAGACTTCATTTGGCAAAACCCTGACAAATTCCCAGTGTTTTACATGAAATTAATGGTGACCAGACAATAAACTGTAGATTAATTTCCCATTTTTTTTTTTAACAAGAATTTCACATAAGACGAATAACCACAATAATGATCAAAGGCCAAAATCATTAACACATGTCCAAAGTATGAAATTGTTGAAGATCACTTTCTTGAAAATCATTAACAATATTCAAGGAAACACCCACCACACGCTACAGTACCTCAGCAACATCCATATTTTACATTTTTTTTTTTAATAATTGCAACAAAAAAAATTTATCCGGATCTGTCTGCTTCATGGTTGAATAGAAGCAGAAATGCCTAAACATAGTAAAATCACTGAAACACAGGTTTATCATAAATCATACATTCCTATCTATACTGTCACCATTAATGAAATATGGATTACATGGCAACTTTATTTTGCTGCCAACAAAACTTTGTATCAAAGCCGTAATCACAGTCAGAGGTGAAATCCGTCCTTCCTGAGACCTAAAAGGTTTTTTGACACGTGTAATCAAAGATCAAATAGATGACCTTTGTTCATGACCGTGGAGGAATCATCATGACAGATAAGAATTCCATATGGACCAAGGATGACACCCGCATATTATAATTTGTTATATAAAAATTGTACAGAAAAATTTATAAAATATAACTTGATTTGCTCAGGAATGGGCCAATCATTTTCCATAGCAACACGTGTATGAATAAGTTTATTTATTACGTACAAGAGAAATCTGTTTACTACGCCCTATGCATTATAGACATGAGTCCACCAAACTTCAAATTGATCTTCAAGTTAAAAGAGCCTGAACCCTGTTTTTCCTTTGTGGAAGAGCTTTCTATAACAGTTACCCCATTATACCTGGACACTGAAACTCTGGGTAACACAGATTTCCAGATTGACTTCCATGGAGTAGCTTGTCTTCCAAAATCTTGGAAAGCAATCATGAAAAACTAGAAGATATTTTATTAGAAAAAATCGTTCTAAGTCTTAATTAAGAAATCTTTTCAAGATTTCTGATTGATTTTTAAGAAACACAGTAATTTAAGAATTACTGAAAACTTAATCTTCCATTATTGGTAAGAAATGAATTTCCAACATTTACCCTAACTTCTCTCAGTTTTTAAACAGAATTCAAATATAAAATTTATATTCTTTAAGATTAAATTATGAGTTAACATTGTCTTGACTAACATTTTTTATTTTTAAACAGAAATATTTAGTAGACAACAATTAACTATTTCACTGGTTTGTTCAATTTCAACAGAACTGGTGTTACCTATCTTCAGCGCATAATTCAACTTTAGTCCATAGGAATTAATTTTTTTCTTCTTTCAATATTTAATTTAACTGTAGTTTTTAGTTTTCACAAATTTGTATGCGTGAAATAAGTGTAATATTTATAGGCTTTAATTTGTTTTTGTTTGTATGCTGAAAGGTTTTTTCAACGAATCTTATTTTTTAATAAATTAGCAGTTTATCTAATATAACTGTTCTGTTTAACATAATCTTAAGATTTAGTAATAAATAAAAAAAACAGTTAATATCTGTATAGAATTTCAATGCAGCGTCACAAGTGACAGTAAACATAAAGATTTTTTGGATGAAATATCTCATTTTTTATTTTTTTATAGATATAATTCAGTATTTTGGAAAAATAAATGTAGAGATGTATTTATAATATTTATAGCAATATTATATTTTAATTGTTAATATGCCAAACTTTTTTGTGACGTTGCTAACAGTACGGGATGAAGCCAAAAAAATAATCGTCTGTGAAAGAATTAAGAAATTACTAACCAGAGTAACACCAGAAAGCAATAGACCATCTGTTTATCTGGTCAACAATACCAACTTATATTTTTATTTGCATAAATTATATATTAACTAGTTTCTACATTTAGTATTTCTGACCTTTCTTAGCTTCATTCTTTTATCTCTAGTTGACACATTTTGGAACTACTCCATAGTCAGAACTCATTGTCCTAATAAGCAGTACAATAAGTTACAACAACTGAGTGATTCCAATTCGCGTCAACTTGAGATAAAAAATGAAGCTAAAAAAGGTAAGAAATACTAAACAGAAACTATAGTGATCTTAGTAGAAATGATAATAGTAAGTTATTATTTTAACAACATATATTAACTAACTACTTTAATACTTACTAGCTGCTGCTTTATTTGCATGTGCACTAGGTGATTGAACTTTTCTTTGAGATAAATTTGTCATACGATTATCTTTTGCAACTATTTTTTTAACTGGTTTAATCGGCACTAATTTTTCAGCTACACTTAAACGCTCCTCAAGCTCCACTAATCGAATTCTTTGTTTTTCACTGACATTGTTTAAACGATCAATCTCAGCCATTAAGTCACGTTCTAATTTAAACAGAAAATCATGATTATTTTTAGATATAACAATCATATTTATAGCACTCACTTAAAACAAAATTCCAGTAAGCCAAACATAATACTGAATATTATATATTCTGCAGCCAGTATTTTAAACCTTTCAATGTAGAATAAATAATAATGAATGACCAGCTAAGTTCTGAATAATGATTTTTTCACAACCACCTCTAATTATTATTTCAATAATTTGATTCCAAAAACTTCTGAATAAAATATATTAATTCTAAAAACCAAGTTTCATAAAGATATGATACATTTTGCACAGTGAAAACTAATTTAAACTAGTAAATTGTATTTTAATTAACATCGATTAAAACAAAAATTTTCTCGATTTTTTTTTTTCTTAAATATCCCAGAGATAAGGTTAGAAACTGACAAATGTTTTGCCTTCAAATGATTTCATGCTAGATAAAGTAAACACATAAGTTTGGTATTTTATTCAAAAATAAGACCTGAAGCAATATTTCAAAAAAGCAAAACTTAATATCAATTAATATATTTTAATCAATCAACAATTTTAAAGTTAGGTGCAGATGAAATGCTCATTAATTTATCCCAGAAGAATGATAAGGTCAACTGATGTACCAGTACAGATAAATTAGTCAATAATTTTATCAGAGAATACATCTGAAAAAGGTTTAAAAATCATTCTGGTCAAAATAAAGCTTTCCTTCATTGAATTTCTTACTCTGGTTTAAAAAAAGGCCAGTTGAAGACAAAAAACTGATGGTTTATAGGGCTACACGGAAAAGAATGTTGGTAAATAAACTGAGGAGAAACACACAATTCAGGGTGCTGGACAGTTCTAGTATTGCAGTGCTATAATAAAGGAAGAATTTCATTAAATTTCTTAACGTTTACTTATAAAAAATATGTAATACACTGTAAAATATTATAAATAAATAACACAATATTTCATAAATAATATATACATATACATACCAATAATGCAAAGTCTATTGACACGATCATTTAATTGTTTACGTTCCTCAACAACTTCTTCTAAAATCTGATCCAATTTACTTTTATCAGCTTCTAAATCGCCTTTACTTTTTACCATTTCTTTTAATTTTACTTTCAATACTTCAATTTCTTTATCTTTAGACTCCAACAACTCCTGAAAGCATACATAAAGTCAGTAAATACACCAGCTCTTCCAGAGTATACTGGAACTCAACCCATTATCTTTGTGATAGCCGTTCAATTATGAATCCTTCAAAGGGTTACATTTTGATTGATTAATTTGTAAAAAAAAAAAAAATTTTTGTATGAAAATCTGTATATACTTAATCACACTATAATCTAACAGTTCCTCATCATCACAAGACACAGACCTGATTAAATAACAAAAGAGAAGTAAAAACAAAGTTCCTGTGGCTGAAAAAATATTAAATTAATTGGTTCCTACAAAATACTGAAATAAAACAATTTTTAAAATTTGATGTGGACACCACATGATTTCCTTGTACGTCTATTAAATTACATATACACATCGTTTTAAAATGAAAAGTACATAAAATTTTATTTCATTAATAACTTCAGATATTTTTCATACTCCTTTTTTTGTTATTATTGAATTATTATTTATCGTACAATTTTTTTTACAATCGGAGGTTAACAATTATTAGTAAATCGGTATATCGTATTTATTCCACGAATAATCCCTGCACCTCAATTTTCCGGACCGAAAATCTAAAAAAATAATCGAGTATATACCGGTATTTTAAAGTGCAATATATAGGATAAAAAAATACATAAATACGAAAATATTCAGAAAGTAAAGCATTTAATTTGTTTATTTAAATTACAATATTAATAATAAATTAATAATTATTTACCATAGGTACTAGTTTAGTTCAGAATCAGAAGGCCAGTAAAATGAAAAGAAAGTATCATGTTGAAAAGGATCATTTCAATACACTTTTTAATGTGGGATTTTATTTTTTTAATCACTGTCAATACGACAGTGACAGTGATTAATTAAACAATTAACTTCTTTCTTAACTTTCTCTAAAAAGTCCAAAATCCAAATTTTCTTGGATTTGGGCTTTTTTTGACACTTTTGCTCCAGTCGATTGCAATCTAAAGGGAAGGTGCACAACTACATGTTACAACAGTCCTAAATCCAAAATTTCAACATCCGGCTAATCGTTTTTGAGTTATGCAAGATAGGTATGTATAGACATCATGTCAAAACTAGTCAAAATGGATTCAGGGATGGTCAAAATGGATATTTCCATTGAAATCTAAAAACCGAAATTTTTCATGACCACAATACTTCCCTTACTTCGTACAAGGAAGTAAAAATTAGCACTAAATAAATCTTTTATTCTGACTAATACATTATATAGATAACATCTTTTTTTTCATCTTTTATGACCGAATAGGATCACTTTAGTCAGTCCATTATCCAAGTCTCTTCAAAGGGACTGTTTGGGCCTTGCAGTCGTCTCAGTACTTTTTCATACTTTCTGATCTCTGTGCACTTTTAGGTATTGAAAATATTCATGTTGCGTGTTTTCTTGTGAGCATGGAGTGTTTCTGTACTTGACCTTTTCATTTAATTTTATCTTGTGTGTGTGGTGTCTTCTGGTATAAGGCCAATTTCCTTCAGATCCTCTCTTATTTCTCTGATCCATCCGCATCCTGTCTTGATTTTCAAGTCAAGATTGTACACTACCAGCTGTTTCAGAATTCTTGAATCTTGCATCCTCATGAGTCCAAAAAATCCTCTCCTCTAATGCATGGTATCAGTGATGGGTTTTACTTCTTTGTACATAACTTTGTTGGGCATGATACACCACTGCCAGTCTTTATAGTAATCTCTGTTGATGAGGTTCTTCCAATTCTTCTTTTGATTTTTTGTAGTCTGTCAGTCTTTGATCTTCGTTTAGATGGAAGGATGTTTCTGCTGCAACATGGATTCCGGTTTTATAACTGCGTTGTAGTGTTTTTTTTTGCATTTATGGGTAGAGACATTTTTTACTGTAGATATACCAGGCTAATTTTTATGATTTAGCTAGTATGTTTGTTCTTGTTTGGATTGGGGTTTTGTCATTTAGGTTGTTTGTAATTATTTCTCTGAGGTATTTAAATTGGATTACTGTTTTGACTTTGATTATCAATTATGCTTACTTCTTTTAATTATGTTGGTTGTTGGGGCATAATTTATGTCTTTTTGAATGATATTTTGAGGTCAATTTTATTTGCAATGTTTTGAAGTTTTAATATCTGTGATTTAACTTCATCACTGTTGTATGCTATCAATGCCAAGTTGTCAGCGAAACTTAGGCAATTTGTTTTGATTTTTGCCCTATTTTTATTTTTGGGAGGCATTTACGAGGTGTGAAAAAATACGGTGAATAATTTTTTATTAAAAAACGTAATAAGGTTACATAGAATTCAATTTAATCTCCTTCAAAGTACTGTCCTTGGCTAGCAATGCACTTATCCCAATGTTGACTCCATGACTGGAGGCATTTCTGGAAGGCGTTTTTCAGAAGGGCTTTCAGCTGCTCGGTCGTGGCCCTCTCAATGTCAGCAATGGTGTCAAAACGTTCTTCTTTAAGCAGTTTTAATTTTTGGGAAGAGCCAAAAGTCGCATGGTGCTAAATCCGGTGAGTATGGCGGATGTGGACAGACAGGAACACTTTTTTCGGCCAAAAACTCGCGAATGAGAAGCAAGGTGTGACATGGCGCGTTGTCGTGATGAAGAAGGAAGCCATTGGTCCATTTTTCTGTCGCTTTCTTCGTACGTCGTTTCACAAACGTTGCAGTACACCCTTATAAAATTCAGAGTTTACAGTTGTTCCCCTTGGAACGAACTCTGATCGCACTATGCCCTCACTATCGAAAAAAACAATGAGCATGACCTTGATGTTGGATTTTGAGTGGCGTGCCTTTTTAGGTCGAGGAGATGAACTGGTTTTCCATTGGGAACTCTGCATTTTGGCCTCAGGGTCATAGCCATAGACCCAACTTTCATCTCCAGTTACAATTTTGGCCATGAAATCCGGATCTGCATGAAGACCCGTCAACTCCGTGTAAATTGTTAATGCGTTGTTCAAAATCAATGTTGCGCGACAGACACGATAAACACATCCTCACTCTAGTGGCTCTGGCAGCTGACTGGCAAGCTCGAACGTGTTACAACTTGTCCCTGCCTATCTCAGCTGATCACGCTATTGGATAAATTACAGCATAAGGATGTAGCATTGGCAGTTGCCGCTATAAAAATTCATTCACCGTATTTTTGATCACACCTCATATTACGCCATTCCTTCATTACCATTTCCAAAGTGCATTGAATAGTAGCAGAGAAAGTACATTTCCTTGGCGCTGTACTGTTTTGATTTCAAATGGTTCCAAGAGTTTGCCTCTGAATTTCACTTTCAACATAGTTTATGAGGGTCAGTTTTATAATGTTTTATTAGTATATGTATGGTAATTTTCTGATGATGATGCAGTATCTTCTTTCATAGCCTAATTAAGCATTAAAATTTCTGATTAGTTATTTAACATGATTTTTGGGTATGTTATTTATGATGTGGTCAAGTAGGTCCTAGAACTTCTCTGTCTCTTTACGGTCTTTAGGAGATTTGTTTTTATTATTAGTAGGGGCATGGGCGTTTACTATGATGTACATTTATATTAGATGCTTTTAGAGTGAATGTTGAAATTCTTGTATAGAGTTTATTATTTTGAGGCTGACCAAAAAGCCTGTTCCAAACTGTGGGACACTTTTCATCATTCTTTTCCCAGATATACCTTCAAGTAACCTATATACTTGAGATTACATGGTGTCCTAGTCAGTGTTTCTTATTTTTTGCAGTCCCATGATGAGAATTTTGTGTTGATCCATTAGGTCGATTATTATTTTTACTTTACCAGTCTACATGGGTGAGTTTACATTGTGTGTGGTAATGTGATTTGCTTCAGTTTGATTTTGGATTTTGTATTGTTCTTCTTTGTATGTGTGATGTTAGGGCATTCCAGTGCTTCCAATCGCATGTTATCTTCTAAGTGGCAGCCACTGTATCAGAGTGCTGCCTTCTTTAACCTCTTGTTGCTTGGTTCAGCTGGTGTAGTATTCCTTAAAAGACCCTTCATGGTTTTGTGGTGGGACTAGGTCTCGAGTTACAACTCTAGATGTGATCTAGTGAGGTGATAGTGGGGTGTGACTTGACAGATGAAGTTTGTATAGATTCAGTTCATCAGACAAATTTCTGCTATTTGTTCCAGATATACCCAGGCACACCTCATGGAGACTCAATCTGACTTTTGTTAAAGTTGTTATTTTGGAGAAAAGTTAAAAAGTCCGATCCTAAACATTACACCCAGATAACACAATTATAAGATAAATTACAGATGTAAAAACAAATTATACAAATACATGAAATAATACATTAGATATAAAAAAATTACTACAAAATAATAATAAATTAGAATCCGCTAATGTACACATTGAACAGAATACAGATAAATCATGGTTTGTGTTTTTTTAATTATAATTATTTAAAAATTTATTGAAAGAGTAATATTATTTCCATCAAATAAAATCACTTAATTTTATTTTAAACAAACTGGTAGGAAAATTTTTCAAATGGTTTAACAATGTATTACAAACAGAAATTGAAACATAATAAGGATCTTCATTGTAAAGCCAAAGTACTGTGGAGAATTACACAAAAACAATTCCGTTGTCTGATTTGGTATAGGTGGATATTATTTAAGAGACCATATTTAAGAAAGATATTTATTATTTTTTTAAGAGACCACTGTTTTCAGAAAAAACTGAACATTCATAATATAAGCACAAGGATAAGATAGCATATTTAATTTTCTAAATATATTGGTCACATGATTCATACTTATGGACGCCATATAAAAATTTGACAACACCTTTTTTTTTAAAAAAAAAGTCATTCTGACTTTTAGAAGAGGCCCCAAAAGACAGCATTTTACTTTATATGAGAATATATATAGACATAATAAATATTTTATGAGATGCCTAGCAAATTATTAAGATGCTTCAAAGCAAAACAGTACAGTTTACTTCTGTTACAAATGAAACAAATTATCCCATGAAAAATTGTCCGTATAAAAAAACACCTAGAAATTTTATGGGCAATAGGAACACTACTGCCATCATTAACGGAAATTTTATCCTTGCGATCAGCAATATTACATCTAACTGAAAAGTACAATGACTGTCTACATTTAAAGTTAGATTATGAATAATATTTTGAGTTATCATATGATTTTCAATTCCTTTCAAATAACTATACTTAATACAGTTGCATATCTGCAAAAAGGGTAACAATGAATGGCTTAAGATTTCATTGGTAATTAATAAACTATAAAAAAGAACAACCGATTGAGAACACTTCCTTGGGGCACTCCCTGTTCTACATCTTGAAGCGAGGAGCTAAATTTTCATGTGTATTCTTATCAAAACATGAAATTTCAATTACTTGTTTAGAGTAAGGTATAACTTTAACCAATTGTAAGTAGCTCCTCTGATACCATATTCACTACGTTTTTTCATCAATAACATATGTAGAACTAAATCGAATGCTTTACTGAGATCACAAAAAAAAAGTTTAAAAAGGAATATTTTTGTTGTCTATGTAAATTTATACTTATGGAGAATATTTTTAATAAGAGCAGATGGCTTAGAAAATACAAAAGGCGAAAGAGAGTTTGTTCTTTTTTTCTTAATTGATTCACAATAATCCAAAAATCTCAAGATATTTAATCCAGCATTCTTGACTTTGGTACCATATACATGCATTCCTTGTTTACATAATGAAATTATTTTGTTACATCTGTAAAACACTACATCAGGATGTGACTTAGTGTCACATCCTTGTGACGCATTCTGCATCCCATGAAGTTGTTTCTTTCGGATATTAATATAAAGAAAAATAAGCCATAAATATAGTTTAACAATAATCTAACATAATTGATATTCTAGTGATATTTCATACTATTAATTAAATTATAAAATTAATTTATTACAAAACCAAAACAAGATTGAATGATAAAATTAATGTGGGGAAAGTGAGATGTATCAAACTAATAGAATATTAAAATTCATGTAAAACTATATTAAAATAATTTATAAACTAATTTAATGGATTAAAAAATAAATGTTCTATCAACTTATATTAAAACACACTTTTAACTTTAGCTTTAATAATTAATAATATCATTAAATGTCATTAATAATTCCACTGAATGTAAAAATTGTTTTTAGATCCAAATACAAATCTTTACAAAAAGTTCCAAGACTGAAGCTACAAAACCAAACAAAAAAAATTAGAAAACATTTATTCATATTTAAAATTCAAGCTAATATAACGTTTAGATTGGTTATAAAGGTTGTCAAACATTTAGACTGATCATAAAGTCTTAGTTTGGAATCATCTTTAGGATGCTTACATCACTTTCTTCTATGTAATCTATCAACTCATATCAGTCCTCCTTCACAGATATCTCGACTTTACGAAATAAAAATTAGTCTGCACATTGTAAGAATCAAGGGTGGTCCCAGCAATGTTACCGATCAAGCAAAAAAAACTAAATTTTATGTTCTCACATTTGTCAATTTTTTATTGAATCTGACAATAGAGACAACTTAAAAAAATATCTTTGTACCTCACAAAAAACCTTATCTTTGTACCTTCACAAAGAACCTTATCTTTGTACCTTCACAAAGATGTACAAAACGGACCACCCAAAATGAGTGATATTTGGTTATGTTGCTCATAAGGCTTCTCTTGGCTAGTTACAATCTTGCCCACGAGATTACACCACTTGTTACATTTTTAAACCTCAGTCTAGGCACTTTTTGTACAAACTGTATTATATGAATTTACCTTGAATTATATAAGTTTTTGTTACATCAAAAATAGTTCTGTATAATCTAAATGCATTTTACCCCACAAGACAAGAGAAAAATATATACATTTAATTAGAACTAAACAGTAAACAAGAAAGAAATAAAGTTTTCACATACATTTAAATTCTCAACGCGATCATCATTAGCATCAGAACTGTATTTACAATTGCAATGCTTAATAAATTTTAATTCCTCTTCTAATCTCTTATTTCGTTCAGCCATCTTTACAGCTCGACACATTGCTTCATGTTGTAGCTCTTGGCATTCTTGTATGACAGAGAAAAAAAATTTTAATTAATGTAAAAAGCTTTAATCATCTTCAGGTTGTACAAGATGATCTATACAAGATGGATGGAGTGTGCTGCACAGATTCACAACATCTTTGTGGCACGTGGAAACAAACCCGACAAAATACACATTATTTCTTTCTCTAAATACATGATATATAAAAAAATCCTTAAAAATACATTAAAAGTAGATTAACATATCTTTTAACAAGGTAGTATTAGATATACCATTCTAAAACTAATTTTTACAAATATCACATGAATACACTGATTTATTGATCTGAGACCCATTTTAGAACTATTTTGTTGTCGTCAAACTTTTATAATAGAAAAAAGATAAACAAAAAGATTGCTTTATTTTATAAAAAAAAATTACTTTACATCAAAGCCTAAATAAACAAAAAGAAACAATATTTTTAACAAGATCTGCTAATGAACTCTAATACTGGCACACATCACAACTGCAATGTTAATAATTTTGATCATAGCCGTAATATCACATATGCGATATTAATTATAAAGCTAATGTTACTTTATTCTTAACATTAAGTAATTGCTTCAATCACTGACAAATCTTATTGACACTATAAATTTAATATAAATATGACTACAACCTAACATTATATTATGAATATAATACCATAAATATGACACTATAAATCTTATTTTTCTAATAACTATGTTAAAAAAAAAAGTTTATTTCAGATGACCATAAAAATTAATAACTAAACACCTTTTAATGGCAATTTTGTGGATGAAAGCAAGCTGAAAATATTCAGTTTGATGACAACCAGAAAATGATTTAATTAATTTTATGCAAATTACACTCTAAAAGTTTTCTTGTGTAAGATAATCGACTACTTTTTTATTTAATTTCGAAATCAAACAAGGAAAAGTTATAAAATAATCTCTTACAATAAAAAATCTAAAGAAAACATTTATAAATAATCAAATTTATATGTGTTTTATTCAATTTTTTTTAACTAAGTTCAAGCAACATCTGTTTTGTTTTATAAAAGTGTGTAAATATTAAAGAAACATCTTCAAAAAAAACAAAGAGTGTTATTATTAATGTGTTAAAATTGAGAGTTTTACCTTTAATTTGATTTACTAAATGATACGTAAGAAGAAAATTACTTTTCTACAATTTTTCTGAAAAAAGCAACATTCTACACAAAACCCTAAAAAAGTATTTCTAGGGCACCACTAAGCATAGTATAAGGTAGTAAAGTATTTCTACATCACCACTAATAAAACTAGACTGTTATAACTGTTAAGTGTAAATATTTTTTCTGTCTGCATACAAAAACATAACCACTCAATTCCACATTAAAAAAAAATTAACTATATTAAAAAAAAAGGCTATATTAAAAAAAACTAATAATTACATAAAATAATATTTAAAAAGTACATTGCATTCTTTTCATTATTTATTTACCTTTAAGTTGTTCTTGTAATTTATACTCAGCACTAGATATATTTGATCTCATACAACAATCTTTACATGAACAATAATAGCATTCTTTTTTAACAGCCATAACAGGTCGTCCTCCTTCAAGCAAATCTTGTAAACGAATTATTTCTTCATTCCTTGTAGCAACCTATCGCAAATAAAACACGTCTATTAATTGAATAAATTAAGCAAACACTATGTTAAGCTAACATTTCAGTTTCTGAAAATAAAATGAAGTTTTTTTTTCCAGAAATTAGCAAGAGTGTTACCACACTGAAGTCCTCAACTACCTGTTTTATAAACTCAAATCTCCAATTTTTACCTTCTTTTACATTTTTCACATTTGCAAACACATTTGCAAAGTTATTAATTCAGGATATCTTTACTATACATATTCATCTCTTTACAAAATTCTCACTAAAAATTTGTCTTCTTTTCAATTTATCTCAAGATCTCTTAATTTTATATTTTATAAACCAAGCTAATTCTCAATACAGTAAGATCATCTTATTCACAGGGTATCTCATTTAAGGAAGAATGGTTAGGTTCTATGTAAAATGAAAAAAAAATCATGCGTACTTACTTAGGGCACTATACAAAAAATATTCAACAAAATACAGAATATTTCCAAATTTACTCGTAAGCACTTACCAAAATGTTTGATTTAAAAACTCAATACAGTATGTATTGTATTAGAAAACGGTATTAAATGTTTAAATCGTACTCAGTAATCACCTTAAAAAGTTAAGAGAACAGCACTACAGTACTACATATACTAAAACTAAAATTACAGTAAAAGAGATTTACAAAATTAACCTACATTATTTTGGATTGCATTTACAAAAATTTGTAATTTTTCCTTGTCTCACTCTTGTTTTTAAATCCGTGTGAAGTTCTGTGTATTCTTGCATGGCATCTTCAATTTTGCTCTTAAAAATTAAGCTACAATTCAAAGATGGATCAGCATCTATAAAAAACTGGATAAGATCATGGGATAGTTTAATGCCTTCGGTAAGCGTTTTGACAATTAACTGTTTTCTAGGGATTTTCTACCTCTTCACGTTCATACTCTATCCGCGCCATTAAATCGTTTAATATTTTTATTTTTTTAATGTCACTAAATAATGTAATGTACGTGAATAGAGAAAATTTTAGTCGCAAATATAGAAAAGACATCGCAAAATATTGCACCACGAACAACGAAATCGCGAATAAGAAGATTTCACTGTATTTCCTTTCAACACCACATTTCAAGGCCGCTAAGTTTTCTTTTCTGCATTTCCTAATTTTTTTTGTATTTTTTAACACAAACATTCATAAAATTATCTTTCTAATTCTTCTATCAGTATTGGAAATTAGCTTCTTTTCCATATAAAAGTTTTCAATTATACTCCCAGTCTGAAATAACTGTTTATTTATTACAATTTGACAAATAAATCTAGTAAACTGCTTTATCTACTGGATTATTAAGAATAATCATAAGAAATTTAAACCCATAGTAAATTACTTATTACAAATAGTTTTATTAGTTCCACAACCTCTGGTTCAAAAGAACATTCTACATGTAAAAAATGATAAATTTTTTGTTAGTGTAAAAAAGTTCAAAGATCAATGAACACCTACCAAAGTATATAGAATGGCAAATAGGGTGTAATTAGGGGTTAAGGTTTTGGTTATACTGTACTTTTTTGATAATCTATAATGCTTAGTTAGATTTTAGAAAGAACCCTGTTATCATGTTACAACAGTTTTTTAAGAAATCTAATAATACAATTTTACAATTAAATTATTAAAATGGACACCACAAGTACAAATTTTTTTATTATGAAATAATATTTTAAGTAAAAAAAAATCTTTCAGTTGAAGATCATTTTTCTTTCATTGATTTTTTTTATTATATTCCTAAAAACAAAAAAATATATAGCATTAAATTAACACTTATGTTACAGAGAAATTCAGAGAAGACAACAATTTTTTTTTCTTTTACTTATAGAAATCTACAGCAAGATAAATTTTTAAAAACTAAACGCATGCAGCCATTTCCTATTAAGAGAGATGATTCAACTTCTAAAATCAATTCGTTTGTTTTTACTTACAAGGTTCCACTATTTCAGCCAGAACAATTCATTAAGTCTTTAATAAGCCAACAGTCCAATCAGAGACACAGCATTTGTTCAAGAATCCTAACCTCAATTAAAAGAGAATATAACAACCCATCTTGCTACTGAACAAAATTAATTTATATAAAATTGAAAATTACACTAAAGTTAGACTTAAAAAATACTACAATAAATTAGAAAAATATCATTAAATAAAATAACAAGACATATAAATTAAGGGTTTTTCATAAGTCACAAGGCAGATAAAAACACACGTAATTTTGTCATTTTATTTACATTTTAAATTCTACTAACACAAACCACCTACTACAGAATATTGAGATAACACATTTCTTACCTTAATCTTATCAATTACTTTTGCAGGACCTGTAGCCTTAGTCATGATTGAATTCATTTGATTAAATAACGCATTAAAATAAAAATATAAAAATAAACATTATACAATATCACTAAAATAAAGTTAAGAAAGTTTAAAATAAAATAAAATCAGATAATTCTTTTGTTTATAAAACCCAGAAATTCCTGACTTTTTACTTCCTTGTATGAAGAAAGAAAGTACTGTGATCAGGAAAAATTTCTGTCTACAGATTTCATCTCCTTTTTTTATTTTTTTTACTTTTGTTTACTTCCTTGTACAAAGTAAAGGAAGTATTGTGCTCACAAAACATTTTGGTTTTCATATTTCAATGGAAATATCCATTCTGGCCATCCCTGAATCCATTTAACAAGTTTTGGTGTGATATCTGTACATATGTATGTATGTATGTATGTGCGTATGTATCTCGCATAACTCAAAAACGATCATCCGTAGAATGTTAGTATTTTGGCACACTAGAAATCTAAAACTTTTGTTAATCAGCAACTAATAAAGGTACGAATAATACTGATCTAATAATACTAGTAATAAAGGAGCTTTTACTCCATCCTAATATTTCATGTAAGATTGTTGAATTAATAATTTGTATAAATATTTGATTTAATAAAAACTAATATTTCAGCTAAACTAATATTAATTCTATAACTGTCCACTTTATTACAGAATTGGAGGATCGTAGCTCACTTCCAAATGAAATAAGTTTAAATGAAGTGCAGCAAAAAAATGTAAATATGTAATTTAATAGGAGTACAAGGAAGTCCACATCAGACTTTTTTACAATTAACTTCACGCTTTTCCCATAATTAACATTATTTTTCCTCATTCCATGAAAAGATGTTTAACAGATTATTACTACACTTCAGCTTTTCTCATAAGATAATTGAAGGAAAAAAAATTTTACTTCTAGATCTTCATTCTTTCATAAAAATTGGGAAATGTCAATTTTAAAAAATTTAATTTAAAATTAACAATTTTCTTGGAAAAAACCAATATTTAAGAATTAGAAAGAAATCTAAAAAAAAAAAAATTGAACAGATAAAACACAGTTGCACAATAATGTAATAAAAAAATAACTGAATATAGTGAAGTGACAATTGAGGAAGATATCCACCATTAGATTACACAAAACATCAACCAGAACGAACTTACACGAGATGTTAGTGGGGAAGAGATGAAAACTTTACAAAAAATAATAGAAGAGATCCTAAAATTTTATAAAATAATATGACCATTTCTGAATTGTCCAAATACCAAAATCTTATTTTTCCTTGAATAATACCTTCTTTTTAACAGAAGCAATTTCTTCAATAAGTTCTGCTTTCTCTTCTTTCAATGATTTTAATTCCTTTATTAGAGAGTCATATTGATTTTTTGATAAATTACAAATATTACTACTGGTGATACCAGTTTTATAAAAATCCGAATGAGATGAGACTTGAGTAGGATATGTGTTATGTGAAGACTGTTGTTTATCGTCACTGCTTCCACTTCTTGATGATATGTAATCTTTTTTATAATCTTTCTTTAAACCTAAAAAAACAGAAAATGTTATTAAATCATTTTGATTTATATTATTTCATTACTTAAATATTGCAACCTATGTTTATTTCTACATCAACTTATAAGCATACTTTAGTCTAAAATATAATATAAAACAAAACAATTTTTAGGAAAAAAAAATTGGTTGTCAAAGGCTTTTCTAAAAAAACAGCAACGTTCTCTTGTGTCATAACAGACAGTATAACTATTTTTACACTACACATCTGAGAAAGTACTTTATTATGTTTCAATTTCTATTTCTTAATAAATTACTTGGAAATGAGAAAATAACAGATAATCTAATTAGATTTCCTTTTAGAGAACTAACACTATTCTGCTGATGAGTAATTAAATAACAGCAGGAATAACCCTGAATTTTTATTCATACCTTTGTTAATATATACTTAAAATATCAATATGAAGCATTAATGTTTTTAAAATTATTATTATATTTGATACAGATTTTAGTTATTTATTATCTTCACGTCGTTACATCACTTTTACATCAGATTGATTTTTTTAATGAAATAATAAGGGCTACAATCAATTTTCTCCTCTTTTAATTATAACTCTGTACATTAAACTGCTGCTATAATCAAAGTTTTACTATGATTTTCCTTGCTCCTTCCAAATAAATGACAGAGCAGTTCATTTTTTTCTCTACAGGAAAGCAAAACCTCCATTCTTTATGTCATCTATATAGAGTTCATTTTAAGAGTATTACCATTGGAATATCTTAAACAAGAAAAGCTAACAACTTTAAATGAGGAATTCTTTGTGCTCGATCTTTGAGTACAATAAAATACTCTATTGGGAACTTTAAAATCTCCACCACTTTTCCAATATCGCAACACACTTAATTTTTTTTTATAGTAATCACCAATTCTTATAATATTTTCAAATTGAACGCATAATTCTAAGATATTTTTATTCTTCAACATTTTCCCCCTAAATTTAACCGTTCAGGAGCTATAATTCAAATGAGGTAGAGACTTCAAATATGCCAATTAGGTATTTTTAATCCCCTCAAAAATCTAAGAAAGTTTCCCATTAAAAATTTTTGTAGCTTTTCTAGCTTATAAGATCCCAACAGTGACACACCTAAGATAAACTCCCTATTTAATGTATAATTATGATCTAATAAAGTATTTATTTATTTACTTATTTATAGACACATAATAGATATAATAAAATATGTTATGATATTTGTTCACAATTTTGATCAAACCATTGGTATCACAAGGAAAAAATTTCAAACTATATGAATAAAGTTTCCTCTAAATGAAAGCATGACTAATTAAATTATAGTTCAACTGGATATTTACACATGTCTCATGTACCTAAATGCAGACAAGGGTGTTTCTTCATTAGGAGAAATAGTCTATTCTTGGTGGCTCTTCAGATTCTAAAGTAAAAATAGATTTAGGGCATTATATATTTGAACTGGTCATTGCAATATCACTGAACAGTATTCAGGTGATTCTGGCCTAGATAAGATTGTCCTGTCTATTCTTGGTGGCTCTTCAGATTCTAAAGTAAAAATAGATTTAGGGCATTATATATTTGAACTGGTCATTGCAATATCACTGAACAGTATTCAGGTGATTCTGGCCTAGATAAGATTGTCCTGATCTCATGAGGGGTTGTGTGCGAGATGAGAATCTGTTGCTAGGAGAGATATCTTGAATGTATTAGCAGTAAGTGGGGTCATTTGTCTTATGTCATGGTTCCTCCTTGTGTAGATCATTTTTTGTAAACACCTGCCTGTTCTTCTTGATTTTTCACTTACTAAAAATGGCCACCACAAGTAAACTGCTTAATTAAAAAATTTAAAAAAATAGTTTTAAGGTCCTGAAATATGTAGGAAACAAGGGTAAGTTTCAATTTTTCTTAATAGGTCAAGCAACCAGCTTGTTTTTTTGGGGCACTTCATCAAATGGATTGACCCTTTTTTGATTGAAGGCAATGAGAACAATGAGGGATCTGTTGAGAGACTGAAGCACACCCTTAACGTGATTAGATGAAGTTCTAAAGCCTGGGAAGAGATCTCACAATCACACTCGTCCAATCCTGGAAGATCTTACTTGATCACCAAGGTGATAAATATTATTTTACATGTTTATATGCTTAATATTTTTAACAAATAATATACATTTTGATAAAACTTATATATATGGAGATATAACGGACTGAAAAATAAAAATTGCCGCCATTTTGTGCTGCCATATTACTTACGTCCTGTTTTTTTTGTTAATTTTAAACTTTATTACAAAGACACTTACAAAATATTAATATGATTCCTCTATCCAAACTCGAAATATAAAAATTACAAAATGGCGGACAGGTGGAGAACGAAGGAGAAATTGCCATTTTTCCTAATGATATTTTTTGTTTACTTTTACAAGCAGAATCTAAAAAGAAGTATAGCCAGCTCACCATTTTAGAAACACCCTTTGTAAACACCCATTATACATATATATAAATTAGAACATAAAAGTATATGAATGTTAACAAAAATATAAATTGAATAATTTTTATGACTGGTGTAAATGACAATTTCTGTATTTATACAAAATAAAGATAACATACCAGAATTAGAAACATTTTTTTTAATTCCTTTAAGATTTAATATTTTTTGTCCTTTAGTAGCTAGTTCAACATTAAGCTGATGGATTTTACTTAAATGTTGATTGCAGATAAATTCTAAATCTGTATTAATGTTTTCCAAAGTTCGTACTCGATTCTTCAATTCTAAAAGAAAGAAAGAAAGAAAAGAAAAATAATAATAACACAATAAAATATAGACATAAATGTATTTATATAAATAAATCTTTTAAATTCTTTTCAACAATAGAAAACATTCATACATGAACACACTGAATTGAAGTTTAAACTTATAAAAAGCAATAAATTTAAAAGGAACTATTTCTGAATATGTAGAAATTTGTTTTTATCTGATCTTTTAAGAAATGTAACATAGCTTTATCTGTAAGAATATTTATTTTCTGTACCTTTTCAGCATGGGCAAGACAATAAACTAATCCATTCTGAGAAAGTCCCTTAGTAGAATTATTGTCTCCTTCATTTCTTTCTGATGGAACTTCAATTATTTACATTAGATATAACTAAAACTACAACAGCAATTATACTGACTTCATTTGGAGTACCAATCTGGCACCTTTAATAGCCAGCAGGATAGCTTCTATACGGAGCTTAGTGTAATAGTGCCAATAAACTGCGACTTTATTTCTTATCCAGGAGTTCTGTAAAAAGCCCAACTACTGGTTGAGATGTCTACTTAATAAAACCAAACCTCATATTCCCTCCAAAATCTAATCTACTCATAACCTTCAATATAAAAAATATAATTCTACACACTTTTGTTTAGGTACTGAAATTTCAATTAAAAAAAATTTTGTTTTTAAATAACACACTGAAAACTAAAATTATAATTATAAATAACAGTAAATCCAGAAAACTTAAAACTGGAAAACAATAGCATAATATATAAAAATTCTTTGAAATTTCAAATCACAAATTTTAGAATCTATAGTACCAACAAAATGCGCATTTATGAGCAAAAATGGCCAGAAGCAATGTATAAGGCATCATGTGATAAAATGATAGAAAGGAAGGTTATTTGGGTGTGTTATTTGTTGTAGAGAGGTGACAAAAAGGTGAATATTATTCTTTTGTTTAAATATAATGTTCATCAGTAGTTAAAACTGAATATTTTTCTATTTTTCATTTGCCTAAATATGGGGGGGGGTTTACCAGAAGTCATCTTTTAGACCCTCTATATCTGATTACATATCATAGTTATCAGTTTGGTCTTTGTCAGGATTCCACTGATGCAAATGCATCGGCAGACGTTTCAATCAGACTGTTTACTCAACTTTACTGTTGCCTTCATAATTAGTCTTCTTCTAATTTCTACTTTAATTTGTAACCCTGTCAACTAACTGATTAACTGTTTGTTTCATGAAAGCACAATCACCCCATGCCTACCTCTTACACCAAAAGACACAAAATAGCAATTTTCCAAAACTAAATTTTAAATTAGACTGTACAGTCATCTATTTTTGAGTCAACTAGAAACATCTAAATTCTATTTTCATATCTTTTAAAAAATGTTGATCGCATCAACAAGAATTTTGTCCTATAGATACCTAAATTCACCTCTTAATTTTTCAGACAGTTAAGAAATTCTAACAAAAAGCAAGCTCCTCTACATAGTCTGCTTTCAGGAACAATGTCAATGCCTTCATCCTTCCACACCACAGCTCCATCATAGATTACCTAAAACAATCTAACAATCCTTTTTGAAAATGTTTCTAATTTCTGGTAAGAGCATCAGAGGTCTAGAAAAAGAGCTTATGGTGGGGTCCTTGTCTCCATCCTTAAATAGAAGTTTAAGAATACCTTTTATCTAACAAACAGAGAAAAAACCCCAATCCATCAAACAACAATTCTCCCTTAACCCATACTGCGGGGAATTGAATTCTCAGTGGCAGCAATGAAAGCCAGAGAAAAATTCTCTGCCAGGTCCTATTAATTGTATATCATCCAGACACGGAGTCTAGCAGAAAGAATGTTAACAGACTTTGGCCAGTCCAGTAAAATACAATAAAAGTCAATCCTTTCTGTCACATACCTCTGATAAATTGTCAGAAATAAAAAGTTACATCGTAGGAGAAAGAGAGTCACACTGTACCTTGTTTGGCATGTCTCCACATCCTCTCAACAATTTTTGAATAAATACAAGATTACAAATTTATATTTAGGATTCACAATTCTACATAATAATCATTACTTTACATACAACTGTACACTTTATGCTTATCTCAAATAACAGTCGTACCTAGTACCTGGGAAGGATGCACTCCTTTATAACAGACAACTCTACCGTTGTTATCATTTCAAATCAACAAAAAACAATCTCTTGTCTGCAGACACCACCAAAGACGATTGTGGTAAAAATGTACCCAACATAACTTTTTTCTGAAAATCGGTCTCTTCAATTTACACTATTTTGCCTGAATCTCTTATTTTTATTTGGTTTTAAGACTATGAAATAAAACTGCATACATATAACTGCATAAATCTTCAGCAGTGATTGATTTTTAGTTCTTACTCATAAGATTTAATTAACTGTTGTTGACTTCTTAGCTGAACAATGAATAAAAAAAGGTTATCCTAAATACGAATTCTTATGGATAGATAACAAAAAATTCTTAAATTTAATAAAACTGACCATCAAGTGAGTATAAAAAAAAAGCATGATGTAGTGACACTTAATTTACAAATACATGGAATGGCCATAGAAATGTCTAAGAAATGTATCTAATAATGCTACACCAACAACTGAAAGTAAGGGACTAGGATCCTTTGCAATAACAATTTGCCACAAAAACAAGTATTGTAAAAACATATATTACATTACGCATGAATAATCAAATTTTTGCTATTTAATATTTTACCATGGTGAAAATTATTTAAAATAACAAAAAGAACAACTGATCAAAACAGACCTCAAATTAACACGAGTGCAGTAGGCATTCATCAATGTAGCACAATTCAATGGGAAATAAGAAAAAATTCAAATTATATAAATCTTTTTATAAAAATATTAAATTATAACAAATTAATTTTTTAATTTAATTTTCACTTAAGAAAATTACCTTTTTGCTGTTTTTCAGCACCCTCACGTTCCTCAATCAATCGCTGATGAAGTGAATTACATTCTTTTATCAACCTGGCATTGTCACTTTTATAAGGTTCAACACCATATTGTAATTCCCCAAATTTCTAAAAAAAAAAAAAGTAATAATGATACGTAAAAATTTTATTCTAGTGTATTTAAGTTACCAAGAGATATGGAAAACTTCTTAGAATCCAGATATATAAAATACAAATTACAAGAGAATTAAGTAAAAAAGGAAAATTTTTAAATTTAATAAAAGATTTTCAGATTCTTTAGAAAATCTTAAAACACCAATATGAATGTGTTAATAGAAGAAATCAGTTACAAAAAACAACCGTAATTTGAATATTTCAAATTTTTTTGCAATTTTTTCAAGTTTCAAAACATTCAAAAACATTTTCAAAATCTCTACAAACTAAATCAGCTTACAACAAAATGAACCATTTAAACAGCATAGTTCAGTGGATGAATAAAATTAAAACTCAGTAAATTCTTATACTTACAAGTTTAAGTTTTTATTTAAACTGATGCAATGTAACATTAAATAATTCTAAAAGTAAACGTTCATAAATTAAGTTAATAATTAAAATGCTAGAAATAAAAGTCAAGTAAATACTCAAATTTTTACAACTTTGTCACACCTGTATTTTATCTTTTTATTTTGTCCCTGGTGGGAAAGTTAATGAATTTGTATGATATAAGCAGTCATAGATACTGGCACATAGTAATTCCTGATTATTGCAGACAATAATACTCCTCAAGTAAAAATTGTATTTTAATTTTCAAATATTCAACTATTATCAACTGAGGATAATAAGAAAATGAAATTTGATGCGAAGCATTTAAATTATTATAAAAAAAAAGGGAATATGGTACTTCTACTTATTAAGAAAATGAAATTTGATGTGAAGCATTTAAATTATTATAAAAAACAGGAATATGGTACTTCTACTTATTACTGAATACATCAGTGACCTAGGATTTCAAACTGATACAGTAGCAGTAAGGAGCTGGAAAGAATTCAGCTAGCCACAAGTTGCTAGAATAAACACAGTATTCGTTTGATAGGCTGGTAATGTATTTGGTTCAGAATATCGCTCTGGTTCCAATTAAATGTAAACAAGATAAATTAGAGTGGAAAATCACATCCTTTCAAAGGATGCAATCTCTGGCCAATCTCTGTGGTGGGGTGGTAGCATCTCAGTCTTTCGTCCAGAGTCGCAGTTTCAAATCCTGGTCAGGCATGGTATTTTTCACACGCTATAAAATACTATTTCCGTACTCCCATATACAAACCTCTAATCCTATTCCGTGGTGAATTAATTCGTCAAAGAAAAAAAATAGTGATAATTTATTGGACATTTCCATATGTCAAATTTAATAAGGGTTAAGGATGAACTCTTTTTCCTTTTTTTTGTTTCCCTTTTCATAAAGATGAATTTGTATTATTGTTTCTTATCCTTCCTGAGCCAGTGTACTAGGTGTCACTTATGATCTATTTACATTTTTATCTCATATGGTATTCTATAATTACATAATTAAAAATGGCTTATGATGTCTATATGTAATATTATTATATACTTATATGTATAGTAACTGTACTACACTTCCATATGAAGAATCATGTACAGTAGTTAAAAAAAAACATAATCTAAATTGATAATTTATACTTGCAGTATTTTTTCATTGTAGGCATAATATAAAAATATTCAAATAACACACAGATTTAATGTTACAATGACTGTTGTTAGTGATTTTTACTTCACTTCATCATCCAAACCTGGATGATGATTTTCTCTTGTTTCATAACATTTGAGGCCACTTTCATAATATATATTAATTAAATTTTGAAATCTCTCTTTCAAAGTTAACCGTCAGTTCATCAAGTATGTGAAGATTGTTCTAAAAAACATACACTTAAAAATCTACAAAAGAAAAATCTAGTAGTGTAAGTTCTAGAATGCCTGAGCCACAAATCTTCTGAGATAAAATTATCTCAATAATTGTTACAAGAGAGCTATTGGTTTCATTAGTAGTGTGATAGATAGTAGCAACTTCCTGAGACCAACAGTTTCATTCATTTTTTTCTAATTGTACAATAAATTGTTCAATAAGACACCAGAAACCTCACCACTTACATTAAAAAAAAATGTAATAAATAACCTAATAACAGTGGTGGAAGATTGTTCACCAAACATATCTACTGATATTCTTAGATAGTAACATACATGTTCCAACATATAAAAATAAGTTGAAATACATTTGCAAATTTTCCTTAAGATAATTAAGTAAAATATGTATTTGAGAACAAATTCTCAGTTGAAATAAATATATAATAATGAGTAAATGAAAACTCTTATTCAGATTAAACGCAAGGGTATAAACAAGAGTAAACACTCCAAAGTTCTTATATATTTTTATTTGCCTCATGGACAGAATTCTACTATAGATTAACAATACATACAAAACAAATAAATTCAACCTAATCAACCAGCAGACAGAGTTTGATAATGATGCTCTGATCAAAGCTACTACAGATAGCAGCAGCACTTTACATTATATTAGAGCAGTATTGTATCTAGTAGCTAGCCACAAGGATGTTTTAAATATATTTTAATTATCGACTACACGTATTTTATATATGTTGTGACTTTTTGATGTGTAATTTTTAAAAATTTTTAGGCAACTGAGGATGAGGAATTCCTGAAAAGCATTATTGTTGTATAAAAGAAAATAATAAAAATGACGAAATACAGTAAGAGCTCTTATTTGTTTCTGTACTGTGGTGGATTGTTGAATTTTATATTGCTTTTGAATTAGGATAATAATAATGTAATTATGCCCTATAAGGCAAACAACAAATAAAACTACATGAATTCATTTGTGCTAAGGACAGAAAGAAAATATATAAATTGGTGAACACACCATTATGCCTTTATCATTATTCCCTTAATTAACACATTTTTACATAACTAAAGATATTTAATTTTGGGTACTTCTACATTAACCGGCAAGCATATTTTTTTTTACATACAACTCCACTACAAGCAATTCATTCCTGAATTTATTATTTAAATAATCAAAACATTATTGCTAATTAGTCGAGGTTAGCAAGCAAAGTGAGCATATGTTATATTTCTTCAGATTATGTTGATTCCATGTACTGACAACTTGTGCATATATCAACATAATCTTCTTCTTCTTTCTTTTCCTGTTTAGCCTCCGGTAACTACCGTTTAGATAATACTTCAGAGGATGATATGTATGAGTGTAAATGAAGTGTAGTCTTGTACATTCTCAGTTCGACCATTCCTGAGATGTGTGGTTAATTGAAACCCAACCACCAAAGAACACCGGTATCCACGATCTATTCAAATCCGTGTAAAAATGACTGGCTTTACTAGGACTTGAATGCTGGAACTCTCGCCTTCCAAATCAGCTGATTGGGGAAGACGCGTTCACCACTAGACCAACCCGGTGGGTTATATCAACGTAATCTAACCAAACCTACGTTCACTAACCTCATAGAATTAACATTAAATATATAAATTATGATGGTACTTTAAATAAAAAATTCAGTAATTACTGTTTATGATCAAGTCATATATAAAAAAAAAAAATATGTGTGCCGATTAATACACAAGTACCATTTTTTTATATATTTCTTAATAATTCTGTCATAATTAATGTTTTTCAATATAGTTTTATATTGCCATGCTCTGCATAAGACCAGTGATAACAAAATTAGGATGAGGGATAGCATATTTAAAAAAATAAAAGAAAATTCATAATAATCGTAAATGGTAATTACGCTGGTCAACAAAATTTAATATTTTGTTCGTTAAATGAGAGTGAATGGCTGATTCTTATCGTATTTTTTATGCTGATTTCATATATATATTAATAATTTTTTTTTTCTATAGAGCTCAGTTTTTTTTATAATTGAAATTTCTTTTGAAACAAAAGTGTATGGTGAACATTAATATGACAATACATTACATACATTTTTTACTCGCCTAGAATGTATTTCTTTTGGATTTTCTGCTGTAATTTGCTGTAGGTAGATTCCAACAGTAGTCAGCTAACATTTCTGGGTTAAATTTTCTCAAGTATCATGTTTTCGTTGTAGATATCTCCTGGTGAAAACGTTCTCCATGTTCATCCAAACGTGAATGTAAGAAATGGATTTTGATTAACATGTTACACCCAATACTTTGTAGTTTTGAAGGACTTCACTCAAAAGTTCTCTAGTTACTGGCCTTATGATTTCCAAGGAGGTTGTTTACATTTTGCAATGATTTCCATGCAGCAACTTACAAGTCATTGAAAAAATCTTCAAATGCTGAATCACTCATTAGTTTTCTTATTTGTGCTCCAACAAATGTATATTCCTTTATTTTTGCATCGCTTATAGTTTTTTAGAAACCGAAACCCTGCACCATTACGATCCATTGATTGCTTTAACAAATTTTTTTAATAAACCAAGCTTAATGTATAGTAGCAGAAGATTAAACTTTTTGACAACATTCTTCTCTCCTAGTGAGTACCTCTCTCTTTGGCCACTGTTCTTTTATGTAATGGTTTTTCCTATCCTCGTTCTTCCATTCGCACAAAAAGCAACAGAACTTAGTGTATTCAAGTGCAATCCAAGTAAAAACACTATCACTTTCAGATCTCCACAAATATGCCATAAATATTTCTCATACTAAATCCTGCTGAATACAAGTTTCATATTTTCATAAAACTCCTTAGAGAATGCTAATGGTATTGATGAATATTTATTTCCAATGTGAACTAGAACATCTTTCAAACTAAGTTTTGACGAATTAATAAAGTCACCATTCATCACGATGGTGCACATGTCCCAAATCTTCCAGTAATGAGTTCACATCATTACAGTATACTAAATTTTTGTACTGAGAGAACAAATTTTCAAATTCTGACTGTCACAGAAAGCACTTATTTTGGCATTTTTTTTATTGTAAGATGCTATCCTTTCAATCTTGCTGCCAATACCTCTGTTTGATTCTTTGATTAATTTAGATCACAAATTTTTTTTACACAAAAATAACAGTCTGTGGTGTGATCTTTCGGTTCTCTCCAAACCATTGGAAATACGTTCACTTTACTGAACAACATACACCCACATATACAAAAGCCAGCTACAAAACTGAATGTAGCACATGTGAGAACTCGCACTTGAATTAGAATTAAAAATATTTCTCTAATCTGTACAACAGTGTATAAGTAAATAACACAACAAAAATAACTGAGTGGATGATATGTTTATATTAAGATGAAAATAGGAAGAATAGGTCACATTTTTGTTCATTTTAATTAGTGAGTAAATAATAAGCATAATAACTAATGTCTAACAAATCAATGGGACAACAACAAATAAACAAACGCTATTTATTTGAAAAATAATATAATAAAATAGATTCACAAAATTCTATACTTATGGAGTTCATACATGATACTACCTGAAAATAGGAATAGCAGTTACAAAAAAAACAAAGCCTGATAAAAGAATTGTGATTCCATATTTGAAATCAGAATGAAAAATACTAAAAGAATCAGTTATTCACTCTTATTTAACAAAATCATTGTTGATAAGTGTTATTAGTAAAATCAATCAAGCCAGGCTTAGAAAAAATTGTTTATTTTGTTATGTAAATGTGTATATACTCACAAAAGAATAAGTTAAAAAGTATAACTTGTTAACAACTTGAAACAGTACAAAATATATAATACTTGTAGTAGCAAAAATACATGAAATTTTCATATAAATTGCCACCCACGGTTCATTTTTTTTTTATAACTGTAGAAAAAGATAAATATATAATAAAACATTAACACCAATATAAAAGTTTGTAAAACATAACACAAATAATTTTAAAATAGATAAATAGATAAAACACAATAACATTTTTCAAAACACTTCATTTGCAACATATGATTTTTATTATTTACTTTTTATAAATAAATGATATTAAATGAAAAACATCAGCTGTAATAATAAAGATAAAACAATAAGTATAGTTAAGAAATTATAATATTACAACATTTAGAAACAAATTAAAGTAAACTATAGTTCAAACTTTACATTTAACAGAATCGAGATAAAAAGAAATAAGGTACTGGAGTTTATTAAAATAAGTTCATAAAAAGAGGAATTTAGCCAGAACAGCTAATATTTTAAAAATAAGTAAGTGGAATAAGAGAAAAATAATTTTAAAAATGAAAGGCTCATAAGCAAGTTTATTCAAAACATGCGAAAAAGGGTTGAGAAAATTATAAATATATTTAACTAAAAGAATTAGACAACAAAATAACAATACATTCCATTGGTAATTATTACACATATCGCTCATAAAACAGTTTTAAAAAATTACATAACGATGTGCTAATATCACCATATCATGTGTAAAGATGATGACCACTTGACAAGAATGTTTTTTGTGATAAGAGTTCTAAAAAACCATGGCCATCTCAACAACCCAGACTAAAACCAGGACAGAATGGTGGTAAGAGAAACAGGAGGGCCAATCCCAAATGAAATTGTATACAGCCATGGTAAAAAAAGAAACTACAATATAACAATAAATAAGAAAATAAATTCAATAACATCTCTGAGAAAAAATGTAAGATAATCTAATCTACTTAAGACTAATAAGTAAACAATTTTGCATTAATTTAATATCTTATTACAGGCATTGTTAATAAAAATTTAATGATTTCTTACCTAGTAACTTTAAACATGTAAAAACGCAAAGTTTTATAAGCAACGTAAAAAGAATAAACATTCAAATTGTCAATGAAAAATTGCTATAAACTGAAAATCTACAAGCTATACAAATTACAATTAATTATTATAAAATTTTATTATAGAAAACTTCCTATTTGACTACCCATTAAAAATGATTCCTGGAATATCACGACTACACTTTTACTTCTCAATTGCTGGGAAAGATAAAACAGGCAATGACACCAAAACAATGAAGGAAGTGAATAAGAAACTGTGAAGGAATCCATCATATAAAAGTTTCTTGCTATTCCAAAACTTCTGCAGTGATTAATTTACGTAAAGACCACCATTAAATAAGGTACTGCTTCAGAGGATGAGATGAATGATTTTTACCGTATGTAAGTGCCATGCCTGATCAGGATTCGAACCCAGGACCTTCAGATAAAAGGAAAGGATAATGACTTAGTATTATTCCAGGTAACTGAAATCTTTGTTTCATTCAATGTTGTAACTTTTGGATGCCTAGTATTGGTCTCCTGTAAAAAAAGGGCATTTCTCTCTGTTAGCAGAATAGCTAAAAAATACTGGAAAAGTACTCAATACAGTGTAATATGCAAATATAATATAAAAGAACTGAAGTTTTACTATATCACAAGCTTAGCATGCAACAAATACAACAAAAAAAATTAAAAAACTTACCTCTAATGTTTCTTGTGCAATGCTTTTATAATGTTTAAGACTTTCAGTAGTATGTAAAAGATCAGCTAATAAATGTTCAACTAAAAGCAAAGAATCAATACCTAATGGTTGTCTGTAACCTAATGTATCCAGTTTTTCTCTAATATCTTTATATCGTTGCTCGGTTAAACCCATCTTAACTAGTATTATTAATCAAAAGAATATCACACTGCTTTATTTCTGTATAAAAATAATAATTTTGTATAATAAAATAATTTACTCTATATAATTTTCATTAAAAAGGTAATTCAATTTAATAGTTCATTAATTTTCTTTTCCTTTTATAAAGCTGCATAATTTCTTCTGTATGTGAATAATTATTGTAAAACCTGAAATAAAAAATTAAATACTAATAAAACTGGAATTATAATTACAACTTTAATTCTTTTAATTAAATTTTTTTATCAACAAAGAATACAATAGTCATTAGACAATAAATGTCTACAGCAGGATGTGAAATTGCACCTGTTTTATAAATTTAATGATCAATGTTAGCAGGTTTATTAAACACAAAAAGCTTTGGCAGTTTAAATTTTAACTTATTGACACAATTTAAATAGCGGAATTCACCAAGTATTCCAGATGTTTGGACATCAGGTACCTTACTCAATATCAATAAATTTATTAACAATTGTTTGAATCAATTCAATTTTATTTTCTCTTTAAATCAAATTCATTTACTGTATATCATATTCATAACGTATCATGTTAAATTTTCAGTTAATGTTTAAATTTCAATATTTATCATAACAAAAATTTTACTGCAGTTTCATCCTACAATCATTAAATGTTTATGATAAATCCTACCACCCTTTTTATATTTTGTAAATTTTACACAGAAATTCATTATTACATGCACCACACCTATTTTTTCATAACTTACCTATATAATTTTTATTGAATACTCTGTAACTTACATGGCATCCAGCCTTCCATCAGGAAGTTCCCAGGTTTTATTTTTAGTATATAAATAATCTTGGTTTTAGTTTTAGATTAAAATGAGATTATCACATTACTCCATATTATAAAACACTGAAATTTCTAAATTTTAACAAATCCTGTATGTATCATATATTGGTACTAGCTTTTAGAATTCTGTCAAATAAATTACTCTCGTCATTCAGAAAAGTTGTTTTTAATTCTAATACTATCTGCAGGGATTCTCAGCATAATTCATTATAATTATTTTGTGTCATACATGAACAATACTTCACATTACATCATGCAAATATTTGTAACATTTTGAACAGTTTGCCTTCTAACATTAATTAATGATGAACAAAAACATTATTCCACATGTTCTCTTTTGGTGGCCAACTTGAGATGTCATGGGGAGTTCAGCATGACAACTATTTACTTTACTTTTACTAATGTTCCTAATTTCACCATACAATTACAGACTTTTATTCATTTATCTAAACAACACAAAATATTAATATGTAATTCTCCATATAAATTATAACAATTATTACTGAATACTGACAAAAAGATGGTTTACATATAATGTAAACTAGCAGACAGCCTGCACACACTGAATATAAAAATTTATACATACCATTTTACAATTTTTGTTAAGATAGGCATTAAAGTATAAATTAATTTAAAATAATGAAACTTTATCATAATGCACATGTTTTGGCATGTGCCAAATTGATTGATTTAAATTAAAATATCAAATTAAAGAACATAAAAAATCAAAGAGGCAGAAAATAAGTTATCAACTAAATATGTATTCATTTTACTCACACATACATACATAATCTCAAAATTAATATTGATAAAATTTAACATAATGAGGATAACAATTTAAATTAATTTTAACTCTTATACTTCAATTTTTTAAGCGGTAAATATTTCATTGTTAATGGTAATTTATCGAATAACTACCACAAAACAAATAACTTCATTTTCATTATTCGGCCAATATGTTGTGAAATAATTATGCTCACTATCAGTATATGTATATGGTTAAATAATGGATAAGGTATGTAGATGAAAGTGTCTAAAATTTAACTAAAAAACAATGCAATAAGGTATCATTAACCGCTAAGCTTTCTTTGACCTATGTCCTTTTTTAACTTTTTCCAAGAAAAGTAAATTGCATAATCTCAAACAAAACCATATTATAAAATCTTTATCTTAATTATATCATAATTAAGTATTTAATCTGATCAGTGCATAATATAATGCAGACATAACATCTATATAGTATATAATATATACAGACCATGATAGGAATGGCTGGGTTTGTTGTTTCAAGTACTAAAAAGTAAAATACTACAATTACTAAAAAGGAAAGTAGTAAAATGGGTATCTTTCAGAATTTTCCTTTCCAAAGGTTTTCTATTTTTTTTAACTATACATGACAAATTGTACATAGATCAAAATAACCTAATCAAATGTAACCTATGCTCAGTTCACTTGCTAACCTTATCCAATTAACGTTAAACATACAAATTATACACAACAAATGCAACCTTTAATGATGGCTAATAGTTTGTTGGATTCTTATTTATGTGAATTTCTATGGTGTCACCACCATAAGGATGAAGAAGATTTGTTCAATTTGATAATTCAATATATTAATGAGTTTCATACTGTAGTATCATTATTGTTTAGTAAACTATGTATTGTATTGTGCTTATAAAAGTAATTGTAATTATGATTTATAATAAATTATATATTTAAAAATATATTATATGAATTTTTAGTTACACTCGGATTTCTACAAAATAATTTTCACATCATTAAAATACATTAATTTTTAATGAATTATGATATTGCTCAGTATTACAATTCATATCGTTAAAAAAAAGAAGAAAAGCAATAGAAAACTTTTTTCTATTCTTTCTAAGCGCACCCTAAAATGTGCCATCATTACTTTCAATGAATCAAGTTAAATTGTGATAAAACTTTGACGAGAAACAGTCACAACTAATTATAAAGTAAAAAATACAAGTATTTATAGTCCATATTAATACTTTAAAATAATACATGAAACATAGTGAAGTATTACAATGTAATGTTAAGTTTTAATATTGTATGATTAAATATCCGTTATTATACACCTGTCAAAACAAAATTTTATTTCAGTATTACGCCCTCAGAAATCTAAATATACACATTTTTAACACTGTACCTGATTTTAACTGTACAAACTGTTGTATTTCTTAAAACCCAACCTCACTACTCATGTATAAAGTACACAAATGAAGATAAAAAATATGCTAATTTAGTGAAAAATCAATCAAAATAAATAACTGTCCAAGATAATTTGTTTTCAATTTTATAGGCCTCATGGTTTTAAGTTTGTAACAAAAGCAAACTTATTTGCAAAACTAAATAAATTTCCATTTTCAACAAATTTACTACAAGTATTTCTTTTACTTGCTGAGCAGATAGGATTTTATTTATCAACAACTTTGATGGCCAAGGATCCAAAAAAATTAGCCGTTTCGAAAATAAAAAGCTAAACTGCGACTATACAAGCAAAACAAATTGTCGTAACTCTTTCAAAAACATTAAAAATGATTAATGCTTCTTTAACGTAAAATATATATATATATATTTCGTTGCTAATGTACAATGTATTCTGTTATAGTAAATCTATTTTGAATACGAACAGACAAAATTAACCAAAACATTAATAAACATACTTGAATTGAAATGACTGTTATCCCAGATTTATTTCAAACCAAATAACTACAAATAAAATAGTTTTTGTACTTACATTTCTCTCAACTAGGGTTAGAACAACGAAAAAATTTCAGTTAACGTAACGAGATAATTGTGATGCCCACCATTACAAACGCTACTTCCCTTAATAACACAGTAAAGTAAATACAGTAAATCCGGTAAATACAGAACTAATTAATCAATAAACTACATTACGAACGTCTTAACACCTAACCGTACAAGTTTTAACAGGTAGAAACAATTTCAAATTAACAGTAGTTGGTTAAGCAACATAGAGTATAAAAATGTTCAAGGAGATCTACGTTGTTTGATTACAGTCCTATTTTCGAGAGAACTGCTTATATATTTATAATAATATTATACGTTTATAACATGCAGTTACTTGCAAAAAAACGATCTACAGTAGTTTCTTTTCAAATGAAAAATTCTTAACCATTACAATAAAGCATAACGTACTACGTTAAAAATAAATAAAACTCGAAAAGTAGACAGCAGTTTGATACTTTTTCAATTTTAAAAGTTGCATATGTGACAGCTACACTATACACGAATCTTCTAAATAAGTAATATGTTTGATACTATCAGTGCCTCTGTTGCTACCGAATAATGCTTTATTTGTACACAGTTTTGTGTTTATATCAATACTAGTACCCCTTTAATAAAAACTGAAGCAATTTCTTAAAGTTAATATTTGTTTCAACTAGATGTTATTTTCCCCCTCACTGATGGATGATTTAAAGTAAGAGAATCACAAATAGAATAATAGTATTTTGTTTTTTAATTTATTTTCTTTTATGATGACTTTATGTATGTGTAAAAATAAAATTAAACAAAAACTTAGGGAAAAAAGTATTCAAACATAGAATACAATATAAATTAGATATTATGAAAGTAACAACATTCAATTTATTCAATGAAATAATCAAAATAGAATCTTACAAAAGCTATAGAGTAAGTTAGTTCTCATGAAAACCTGATCCTGGATTAAAAATCTTTATTTCACAATCATATACATATGATTGTATTTATTAGGTTTTTTGAGTTTAATTGACACATTGGTCAGTATGTTGAATTACTTGAATTTTCAGAAAGTTATATAAATATATAGGATTATATGAAAAATAAACCACCAAAACACCGTATCTAGATAAGTTAAACTTACCACATTAATTTCCAATAACAAGCTTGCATGGTATCCTGAATCTTTTACATTAAAACATATTCTTTTGATTGTTTGTCATTTAATATAATAGATGTAGAATTTAATACCAAGTAAAGATGCAGTTTACAATGAAAATTAGATATTAAATTTGAACACAGTGGTCAATATGATAATGAATTATCAAAAAATTATATATAATACTAACAAATTTGTAAAAACACAATAATTGTTTATAATTTGTTTTTTACAGTTTTATAAATTTTCAAATTTATTATGGATAAGTATGCAAATTATTCTGTTCAATTTTATATATGTAATATATATATACATATATATATATATATATATATATAAATGAATGTTTGTTTTTTTGTCCCGTATGTGTTCCTATAACATTCATCCTGCAATGAAACTTCAGTAAGTAGTTGTGCGCACGTCCGCAAAGGTATCTGAATTAGTTTGGATCTGCTAGGTGGCACTGGGGTTGAGATATTTTGAAAAATTGTATTTATGGTGCAATTGGCTCATATTCAGATTGTATATTAGTTATGTGAAAAGAAAAATTTTTTACAAAAACTATACCTGTAAGGTGGTGTGTCGGTGTTGAGATATTTACGAAACAAATAAAGAAATATACAGACCTTCTTCTATATATATAAAAGGCAATGTTCATATGTGTGTTTGCTATAGACTAAAAAACTACTGGGCCAATTTTCAAGCAAAGTAAAAGGGGAAAAAGGAAAATAGGGATAAGGGAAAAGAGAAAAAGAGAAAAAGGGGAGAGGAAAAAAGAGATAAAGAGAAAGGTTAAATTTTGTGAAGTTCCATAACGTTCATTTGTTTTAATCAAACTTTCAATTTGCTCATTTAGTAAATTTTATTAACACAATGGTCAATATGTTATGATCAATTAGTATATAGAATAATTAATAATCTCATTTTTGATATTTTAATAGACAATATTTTATTAATTAATTAAATTTAAAATGTAGTTTTCAATAGAATATAATTCCTATAACACGGAGTACAATTATTATAATGCTTACAGAAACTTTGTACAGAAGGTCACTGCTTGCATATCCTCTCTTGCATAAGACCATGACCTTCATTGTTTATACTTCAAACGGAAGTATATGATTAGATGTTATTTTAAATAACTACCTTTAAATAAGAAATTTGAGACATTTGCATAATTTGCAAATATAACTACACAACATTTTATAAATTAATTTACTAGGTTTAGTAATACTTATTGTGTCTTTTCATATAATTTACTAACTTTCTTAAAATTTTATTATAATTGTAATATTGTGCATTAATTTTATAAAACAGTGTCAAGAAGGGTCAGTTATTTAATTTACTGTTATTATTTATTTGTTTAATGCTGCACTGTTTGTTCAATTTGAAGTCATTATTTTATTTTCACCGAGCTAATGTGATTTCACATTTGTTTTTTCTTATATTTTAGCCTAAAATTATATTAATAAATTATGGCAAGTAAAAGATACAAAGATAATAATAATAAGCGTGGTGAAGTAGCTTAAATTTTTATTCAATAACATATCTAATAAGATTCACTTTCTAAATATCTGAATATATACTTAAAGATTTCAAAAATCTATTAGGAAACAAGTTTAGTACAGACACATGTCAAATAAAATATCTGATCCGTGTTATTCATTCAGTATTAATTTTATATTGATTTACTAAAAAAAAAAAATAATTTTAAGTAATGATTCTTCAATATCATTTAGTGACTTATTGATAATTTATTGCTAAATATTTTTGAAGTAAACATTTTTTGTTAAAGGACATGAACTTTTAAAAATTGGCATGTTTTCCATTTTTGGAAAATAGCTTCCATTCAGTTAAAAATTATTTTACATGAAAATATATCAGTTTTGAAACTTACAGACTTTAGTAATTAAGTTACTAGCTTAATAGTAGGAGGAAGCTAGTTTCTTCCTCCTACTATTAAGCTGTATTAAGCTGAAGGAGGAAGACTGATTTCTACAAATGTGCAACTATTATGGAAGAAACCTATTCAAAGATTTTTCACTCCTTATGTTTATACTTGTATTAGTGTGCAATTTTTGCTTAAAACAATAATTTATTCTTAGAAAATAACAATATCTAGCTCCATTAAACCAGATAACAGAACTATTCTGTTTACCTATTTTTAATAAATTACTGACTCATTTAAAAGATCTTCCTACTAATTTATTTAAAATAAAATTAAAAGAATTTCTTTAAAAAAAACTCTGCAAGTTTTAAAATAATAATTTAAAAGATCAAAAGAAAACTTGCTTTATATTCCATTTTCTCTAAATAATTGGGGAAAAAATAGATGGTAGGGTCTTATTTTAAAACTATACCCAAATTTTTTTTAAATATTCAATTACAGGAAGAACCCCAAAAACTCCTTTATGAGGATGAGAACAACAGCATCTGAAGAAGCTGGACAAAACAGTACTATATTTTCAAGGGCTCATGCTTAGATTTGCAGACCCCAGATTTGTAGTTATTTTTATTTGTTTTATTATATTATTTAAACAGTGTAGTGTTCATGTTTATAGTACTAACTTGCAAGGATGAGTATATATTTAGGTGTACAAGTTTGATTTGATAATATAAAAGTGAAGTAAGCCTATTACACAGTTCTAAATACATTATACGGTCATAGGTTGTCTAATTACATAGTTCCGTATCTGTTTAATGCATTCCCCCCAAACTAGAGCAGATAGAGAATTTCAATAGCTTCAGTAAAGTTTTCTGATTAAATAAATAGAAATCCAAATTAAAGAAAATTTATTTATTCCAGAATTGTGAGGAAGACCATATATCATCATTATTGAGTGTATCTCAATACTATATTATATACTTGTTGACAGAGGTCCTGTACAGCTAATGAATTACCTTTCTAACTGACAATAGAAGTAGAACATTCAGTTTTGCCAATTTCAAACTGGAATTACCAAATAGAAAAAAAATCTCTCAGCTAATAGCTATTATATCAATATTAAAAAATGCAATTTTTGTTTTTGTTGAAAGCACTCTAGCATTGAAAATGTATAACTCTTTGGAACAAATGTGTTCTCCGATTGGCAAAACACATCAAGGTTTTTATCCCTGTATGAAAAGTCACCTCATATAATATATTTTCTGGCTAACCAAGAACTTTTTAAAAGATTGTGTTTAGGGAAAACCATTGATGTTGAAATTCAGTGTTAAGTATTTTTCATGGAAATTATGATTTAAGTAAATGGAAACAGCACAAGAGAAAAGGAAAAGGGGAGGTGTGCCATTGTGCTTGATGTATACTTTGTATCTCAGCACTAGAAGACATATTCAAGTAGCTGCGGCAATTCTTCTTGAGGAAAGTACAAGTAGACTTCAGTATTTAAGTGGCCAAGTAATATGATTGGTCCATATAGCTAACTGTGAAGAGGAGGCCATACCATACATTGACGCTAAATCAGTATTTTCATGAGGATTTACTTCTGCCCATTTATGCTCATTGTGTAAGTTTTTGATACCATCTCAAGTGAAATTTGTCCCATTGGTAAACCATACATACTTTTAAAGTTGATTTGTATTCCATCAGTTACAGAACTCTAAGCGAAGCTGACTGTCTCCTATGTGTAGATATTGAACTAGCTGCTTATGATAAGGATAACATTATGATAAGCTTAACATAAGGATGTTTTAAGTATCCTCTAAACCATAGAATGCATACTCTGATCTGCTTAGAACATCTGTACTAACGCCTGGACTGCTTTGATAACAATTTGATAGCAATAACAGCGTCGTGTTTGACAGATCAATTGTTGCTGATATGAATACTAGGTAGTGAACTTATTTCCTGAAGATTATAAAAAGTCGGGCTAATTGTTTTGGGATCTGGAATCCTCTGATTCGGGAAACGTATTTCATATTCTACTGCAGCACTAGAGAATTATCATTACACACACCCAAAATGAATACCATATCAGCATATTCCTCTCTTGTAAATGAATTTAGCATTACTTCAATGGCAAACCGCTAACATTCAAACTAAAATTCACAGAAAACCTCCACTAACAACTGCACAGTTCACAGAACACCATGTAATTAAACTTTAAAATAATAATTATTGTGTAATTTCCAGTTTTTTTTTTGTTTTTTCATGCAATTTTCAACAGTAAATTTTGTTTTTACAAATTTTTCACATTGTCAAAGAAGAATTTGCGTTTTGTTTACATTAAATACGTTTTTTTCTGACATATTTAGTAATGAACTGTTGTAAATAAAATTCGATTTTTTCTAACTTTTATTTGTTCAACTTAACTTACACCATTTTGTTCACGATTAAATTCTCTACAAGTTTTGTTGAAAACATTTAGGTGTTTATCAACAAATTTATTATACACGTCAAACATAAATAAAAAACAGGGTATTTTACTTCAATTTATTGGTTTTTACCCCAAATTTCTAAAAAAACTACTGCAGATATGGTTCCGGAATTTATTTTATTCGATTTTTCAGGTCAAAATCCAAAAGAAATCACTAAATTCTGTTCCTTAATTAACGTACTAAATATTTCAGTTCGACCTCATTTCCTAGGGTAGCTGAAATCTGAGCGAAATATTTTACTAGCTGTAACTTGTAAACGAAGCAGTTTAGGACATATGTTTACATGAACCTTTTCTGTTATTTTCAATTGTTGAATAGGTTATAAAAGTCCCGGGAGAACTTCGTGATACACTCTGTATATTATGTACGAGTAAGGATTTATTTATTTTACCTATCTTGCCTCAGTGATACAAAAAAATGTTGTGAAATCTTTATATAGCCATTAGTGGCAAAAAAAAAAAAAATTGGGAAAATTAATAGTTCCATTAACTATCAATGCTTTCATAGTTCGTAGTAATTAATTCTCTGCTAATTACTATCAACGATTTTCGTGTTTAAACTCAGCAAATTATTTACCGCTGCCGTTTACAACACCTTGTAATATGCATTGGATCTGTGATATATGTGGCGGTGATGCTTAAAATGGCGGATAAAGTGTGGGCGCTTGTATCAGTCATGACACTCTTGAGTGACATGTTCGATTAATAAACAAACATGAACTAAGCCGTAAGTTTGTAACTAAGTTATTAACCTCGTTTTTGTAGTTTTTTCAGACCTTGATTGATGTGCTGTTATTCTTACAGATATTGCGTTCAATTACGTATTGTTATTGTGTGAAATATTTGTACGAAAAATGCATTTCTACAGTGGTGTATATTTTAGAATGACATTAGTGATAGAGTCCTTGTACTGCAAAAGGGAATAAGAAAAAACAATGGAAGGAAATCCTTTCGTTTATCTTGATATAAATATTGAAGAAGAAAAAGGTTTGTACAGATTAGTTTTGTTTTACAGTTTGTCATTTATCATAACGTTTTTAAAATTAGCAGAAGTGTTATTTTTTACCGGGTGTTCGAAAATTTTAGATAGGTTATTGCAGTATTCCATACCTGATATGAAGTTTTAACATAACCTTGCTGTAAGGTTATTCTTTAACAGAAGTGCCAATATAAATTCAAAATATTTTAAAAATATCATTTAAGAAGTAAAATTCGCTCTTTTCAACCGTGACAATTCTATCATTAATATATGAACTGTGAACAGTTTTACTGCTGGAATTATTGTTTGCATGTTATAAAATATATTTTTTATAATTTCACAGTAGTTATTTCTGAGAGCAGAGGATTATTACTTGCTTTCTCATTGTGTAAATTTAACAGAGACCTCGCTAGACAGATTATGATTAAATGCTATCAGGTTCTTGATGTATCAGGACTGTGTTTTTGTTCTTGGTTTTTTGGATTCTACTAAGCAAATATTTACTTTATAAACCAGGTATGAAACAAGCTATAGTTACGGAGTGTGCACAGACTGGTAGTGTAGCTCAGCACTTGCTTTATTCAATAAAGTTACAGTAGTTATTCAGGAAAATCTTGGATATTAATGTAAAAATCAGTTGTAACAAATATATGAACATCATGAATGCAAGGCACTATGTCTATTTATTTTTTGCGAGAATTTTAATTTAAATGGGTCACTTCTGGGGTGTACTTCGTCTTATTTCTACACAGATAGGTTCTTTTTAACTGCACTAAATTTCTATTATTTTTTTGGTTCATTGAGAATCCCCTTTCTGGTTTACCCTGTTTGTTTTTGTTGCAGATTTTAATAGCTACTCTGATTTTCTAATTTGAATTTTAAAAATATTCAGAAAGTTGTCCATTTGGATTTTTATGTCAAGATGCAGTAATTATCCATGTCTGTCGGTTAAATATGTCAGCTTTTCTATTTTTAATTCTGGCCAACTGATTTTCATGAACTTAAAACCAAAGGATTGAATTTTATTTCTGAATAATACCAGCCTCTCCAAATTTATCTTGAGTTGTCAAGAAATATTAAAATTGTACCAAATTGCAATTTTACTTTGTACAAAAATACATTATATTAAGTACAGTTAAAAAAGTGTGTGTATATAGTTGAAAATGAGTGCCGAGGATGGGGGAAAAGTGTTCATTTTGTAAGCAATGCACTCACTAATTAAGCTTCAAATTTCATTATATGAATCATACATGCATCTTGATTTCAAGAATTCTTTCTAAGGATCTGAGGCAGTTCCTGTGCACCTTAATTTTATTGTAATATATTGGTGGGCACATCCTTTAAATGGTTCACTAATTTTTTATTACATTATAAAGCTGTTTCTTGTGTCTCATTCCTTTGTGCGGATTTAAATTATATCTTTGTGCGATACATTAATTTTACAGGTTATAGGTACTTGTCCCCTTCAAAGTAATCCCGTCCCGTATTCACACTTTTCCCAGCAGTGTTTTCACGTTGCAAAGCAGTTCTGATAGCTTCATTTGAAATGGCCTTTAATGTCCGTTGCGATTTTGCTTTAATGTCATCTATAGTCTTAAAATGTTGGTTGACCTTTCATCACTGATTTTAATTATGAAAATTAGAAAAAATTGCAAGGGTCAGGTCTGGCGAATAGGGAGGAGAGTCATCTGATTTTTGGTACAAAACTGACAAATTGACAAAGCTGAGTTTTTGGGTGCATTGTCATGGTGAAGGAACCATGACTTGTCTCACCACAATCCTCTAGTTTTTTTTTGCTGATTTTTTCATGTAACTTTTGTAAAACATCTTGATAGTATGCATGGTCACTGTTTCACTCTGAAGCAAGAATTCAAAATGTCCACTTTAATGGAAATTGAAAAAACAAAACAGAGCTTTTGCCTTAATGTTGTAGCCGTAAACTCAAATTTTGTCTGCTGTTATGATCCTTTGCATGAATGGTTCATCATCATTGGCTTGTTCAAGAATTTACCTACAAATGTCCACTGGATGTTGTTTCTGCTGTTGCAAACGAGGAACAAACTTTGTTGCAACTCAATGCATGTTCAGTTTTTCAGTCAATTGGTGATTTACATGCACCACATCGTTGGATTTTCTGAACACGAGTGTCATCAGTTGAAGTCGACGGCCTTCCTGGTCAAGGGTCATTTGCAGTTGACTGACAACCACTTTTAAATTGTGAAAACCATTTGTAACATTGGAAACAACCCAGAGCATCATCTCCGTAAGCTTGTTTTAAAAGTTGAAATATTTCTGTAAAAGTTTCCCCAGTTTTAGGGAAAATTTTACATTGTATCGTTGCTCCTGAAAGTCACACATTATAAAAATCGTTTCCAATACTTAACACATTGCACTCAAATAACAATAACACAAAACTAAATGAGATAAAAATCCAGGAACATGTGGTTACAGAGGAGGTTATGCGGAACATAATGCTGCTAATCGCACATCGCTAAATATCTCCATTTGGGTATAATTAAAAATGTTCAGTTATTTTCTGGACAGATCTTGTGTGTGTCTGCATGTCTGTGCGTGCGCATGTGTGTATGTATAAATATTTAATACATAATATAATATTATTTTAATGATTTTTTTTTTTTGTTTAGTTGGCAGGGTTGTCTTGGAGTTGTTTAAAGATGTAGTACCAAAAACAGTTGAAAATTTTCGAGCTTTATGTGTTGGTGATAGAGGTATTGGGAAATTTAGAAAACCTCTTCACTACAAAGGCACAATTTTTCATAGAGGTAATTTTTTTTAACCTGTTAAAATATTTTGAACGGATCTGAATAATTTATTTTCAGACTCTTGGAAATTTTCCGAATAGTCAGTCGTGGTTGTTTGATTAAATGCTTTACTTACTCTTTCGAAATTTTTTTGATATTAAAGGATGTCCTGATCTCTCCTTGTCTTGAAAAAATTTATAGCAGTTACAAAACCGCTCAAACCACTAGTAAACAATCTTAATGCGGCATCACCATAAACTAATTTTAAACATTTGTTTGACAGTTCAAAATAAAATTTCATGTTTATATGTTGCTTATGTAATTGATAACATGCTTTAAAGGACACCTTTTAACCATAGCTGAAGAGGGGGATTGATTCACTGAATGAACTGAAATCTGTAAAATCTTTACTAAATTTTAATGTAATACTTAAAATACTGAAGTTCTCTGTCATAAGTTGGGTGGCATTTGGCAGCAGCATTGATGTATTATTTTATCATGCCGTATATTTAGTTTTAATTTACTAGTATTAGTTTTGGTGGTGTGTATTTCAATTTCCCCCTTCTGTAATGAGAAATTTGATTTCTCATCAAAGAAATTTGATGAGATTTGATTTAAAAAAATTACATAAGACATATGTATATTCTTCAGAAGTTGTTTATAAAAATTAAATGAAATTGTTTAAAACGTCCTTCATTTTATAAAATACTCTCTATAATAATGTAATGACTGATTCACCATTACATGCACAGTCATTTCTTATCTTGGTTAATAATATCAAATGTATTTACATTCATATTTTAGTTCATCTGTTCTGGTAGTGGAAAAACGCCAAATTCTTAATATTCTTCTAAAAAAGTAAAAAACAATGTCTTAAATCATACAAGCAAGGAAACAGAGTGTTGTGAGGAAGGAAATGTGTGTGTATCCAATCTGTTTTTTCCTTTAAAAAATGTTGAATTTTTGTTGTAAAGTGAGCTATGGCTCCATCTTTTTGCCAGTTAGACAATTGAATTTCATGTTTTTTTAGTTCTTGAAGCAATTCTCTAAAATAACATAAGGTCCTATTAAATCGGTAATAAAAATTTTCTTTTTTTTCCAAAGATAAATTGAGCTTTGCCTGCATTATTTCATGAAGACACACAGCTGATCAGTCCACACAGTTATGATTGTGAACAAGTCCATTTAAATTTTAAAAAAAACACTATATTAGCCTATAAAATTGATAACCAGAAATTGTGATTTACTTCATTTTGATAAGTAATGTCATAAATTATAAATCCTTTAACATTTGTTAGATTCTTCTTCAGGATTTATTTAGTTCAAAGATTGCCTTCTATTTATAAGACATTTTTTAAAGTCCATGTAAACATTTGTATATTTTCTTCAGTAAAAGGCAATTGTGGTCATCCAAACTTTCTTAAATTTTTTTTATAGGATGTTAGTAGTTACAAGATCTCATAAATTTTTGTGGAGACTAAGCCGGAAAAGAACATTTCACTAGGTAAGAACTTTAATGAGGAGAATGCTGAAATGTTATCCATATCGTATTGCAGGTTTTCCATGAGCTAACTAATGCTGATTATGCTAAAAGGGTTTACTACTGTCAGTGGTTGAAGAACTTCATTAGAGGCAATACTGGCATTTTACATCAAATGTTTTTCACAGTTAAAGCACGGTTTCATCTTGGTGGGTATGTTAATAATCAGAACTTCTGGACCTGGGATACTGAAAACCCACACATTTTCTTTGAATTTCCCCTCCACTGACAAAAAATAGGTGTATTTGTGCGGTTTCAAGGCGACGAATAATAGAACTTTTTTTTTTGTTGTTGAAAAAACTGGTTGCTGTCTTGTACCAAGAACTTATCCAACAGTTGTAGCTTTACTGCAAGAGGATGAATATGACTGCTGGTTGCAAAGGAACAGCACCATTTGCCATACAGCTCTACTGTGGAGTTGAGAGCTGTAACTACACAATTTTTTCAGTGGAAGAATCATTTCTAAAGGATTGTAGCCTCCAAGATCTCTGATTAGGTCAGACTTTTTTCTGAGGAGCTGCTTAAAAAAAAATTGTTGATAGAGCAATCCATACACCCTGCCTCTTTTTAGTTGAACACCTGTATTTGTTTAATATATTATTATTTCACAATTCTTCATAAAGTCTTGGTGCAAAGCTATTTTATCATTCTATAAAAAATAAAATAAATACAACTGAAAAATGTTGAGAATCTACTTGTCATACTTGCAGTAATTATCTTATGATTTATAGCAGTTATTTATTTTCTATTGTGAATAAGGCAGCTCATTATGTATAAATGTACCTCCTACCTTGAGTATTAACATTTACGTCCCCCTCTGTACAGGATTGTGACAAAATCTAATTGCTTATAATAAATACAATTTTATACTGTAAATAATTTCTATTTTTAGTTATGTAATAGCATTTTTTTTTGTATTAAATCATTAAAAAAACTTGTTTATAAACTAGTACTCTGTGCATTGCATAAAGACAACTAACTATTTTGCTATTATAACTATTATAACACTGATTATTATAAATAATCAGTGTTGGTAATATAATTATTCTTAGAAAAGAGATTAACTTTAAAAAATATATGTTTAAAAATACTATAAATCATAACTGTTAAAAATGCAGCGCATTTAAAAAATCAAATATAAATTCATTAGTGATGTAGAGTGTGGCTAGAGGCTAAAAAAGTCTGTTTGTCAGTTGGATATGGCTAATCTTTTACTTCTTGGTTTTACATCGACGTGTGTTGAATTCCTTTTTTCGATTAATTACTGTTGATTTCTGTTTTTATTTTTGGTTTCTTTTAATTTGCTTGGAATCATGACCGATCCAGAAAGGTCAGAGGGTGCGATTCGATCCGATGAGGAGGGATTTTCTTTGGTAGTGGGACGACGGTCCCCCAGGAGGGGAGCTTCTCGTATCCAGGTGCAGGAAGTTCTCTCCAATAGTAGTGGCTGTGAAAGCATAGCGGAGATTGTAATAGAAGAGATTCAATGTGCAGATTGGCTGGCAACCAGACAAAAAGAGAAGAAGAGGGGAGAAGCGTTGGCTCAGCGACTCCAGAGGGCTGTCGACTCATTGGTTCTGGCCCTCTGTGGATGCCTTGGGTAGTAGGGCTCTTGAGAGAGATCCGTCCTACCAATGAAGTTGGGTGATGATGTTGAGGACGATGAACTGAGACCTTCAAGGGGACGGTGGGGACCACCGTTCCCTGGTGGACCACCATCCAATAGTGGAGAAGAAAAAATCCAAGGCTGGCAGTAGGAGTTCCCTGTCCTCCTGGGAGGACACCTCTGATCTCGATTGTGGTTCTGGCCTCACGCATTGAAGAGCGGGAAGGGGAAGCCAGAGGGTGGTGCAAGTGTGGACCTTCGGAAACGGAAGAAGAAATGTTTGGCATTAACACTGGAGTTTTACTCTGGTATGTCAAAGAACTAAGCTTACTTGTCTGCCAAAATGCGATCACTAAGCTGGAAATAAAGGAGTGCTTCCGCAATATGAAAGGTATTGTCCGTATGGTGGAAATGTTTAAAGACATACTTGATGATACACCTGTGGGGCCTCAGCCAAGGCGGTTTGCACAACTGGACATGTATGAGGCCACACAGACTTCATCATCACGGATGTGGCTTCACAGACACCGGATGGGGGCCTGTGGCAGGACATGGCTTGGAAGAATGAGGATCTAAGGTGGGTGATTGATGATGAGTCCACCGATCAGACCTCAAATGGATAATTTTGAGAGGCTGGCTTCAATGTCTTCCAATCTTCAGCTCTGATAGCAGGTGCTACAGAATTGGAAGAAGGCATTGGGTCAGTTTGGAGTATTGATATGGCAGTTGGGGTCGACAACCCTCAAACCGCTATGATGGTACACTGAGGGTGGGTCAGGTTCTTGTTGAGCGATCGACTACTCGCAATCTATCTAGCGGAGATGTGTTTAATTTAGATCTTGGAAGGATGGATTACGTTTTAGTAATAGATTTGGTGGTTGGGGATAGTGGGATGGCCTCTGTCATTTGCAGATCAGTACCTCAAGTGCTGAATGATGAACAGAGTCGACCGATCTGTTTCTACGGGCTACCTGGGTGGATCAGACAGGTTTTAAGGCACACTGTTGAGTATACATGTAGGTGGGTAGGGAAGCGGCATTTTGTTCATTTGTTGCATCCATCTTCAATTTTGATGCCGCAAAGCAAGAAGCGACCAGCAGGGCCACCAACCACCACAGTGGTGGTCAAGGCGAAGGGGAGGGTTCTACGCTGATCTCCATTCTGTGAAGGGTGCAGTGTAGCCGGGTGAAACTGTGGTCCTCTCTGTATGGAAGGGCCAGGGGGGAGGATCTTCATCTCTGGGAGTGAGGTGATGATGGTGTGGCTGAACAGGTGAAGCAAATGCACCACCTGCATATGCAGGTGTATGACGTGATTGCTGCTTGACTGTGTGGCACATTCTTGCTGATTACATATGTTATGCGGCCTTATGTCACAAATTTCCTAGGCAGTGATAAAAATGTATTAGACCAGGTGTTTTTATTTCTGTCGCATATCAGTATACTACATAGAAGCTAATATTGTTTTGCTATGTGAAACAAACATTTTTATTCTATTTTTGTTTATTTGTGTGTATATTTAGTAATTGAAAATTTTTTAGGGTAGTTGATTTCTTATAATTGTTGTGGTCTTAATGTTAGTTCTTTAATTTTTTTGTTATCTGAGAAGGAGCCTACAGTCCTCTTGAACTTAATTAAATTTTATTTATGCTAAATTTTATATTCTTTATGTTTGCATTTTTAAATAAACCTATCTTATTTTTGTGTCTGTTTACTTAAACTAAAATTAACTTAAACTAATAAGTAAATTTTTTGTGATAGTTTAGCTGTGTTATTAGTTATAAGTTTTTGTTTAATTTTTTAGTTTTTAGTTTAGTTTTAATTGTTTTTTTTTTGTTATATATTTATTTCGGGCAGTGATAATGCGAAAGTGTTTTTTGCTCCCTGTAAAAAAAAAAATATATATATATAATGCAGTTTTAAAATAATTATTACTAAAGTACATTACTATTATAAAGGTTATTTTTTTTTTTTTCAGTATTACCAGAATTTATGATTCAGGGTGGTGATGTAACGCATTTTGATGGAAGTGGTGGGGAAAGCATTTATGGATCAACTTTTGAGGATGAGAACTTTTTAATCAATGTAAGAAGTAGTTTATTTTAAATTGTACCAAAACATTATTACTTATTCAGCATGCATGTTATAGGGTGAGTACCACATTGTAATATAGTAATAATAATAATAATAAAGTGTTTTTATTAAAAAAAAGTATACAGAAACAGCATGAAACCTAAATCACATGATACATACAAAAAATATAAAAATAAAAATTACCGACTAACCTCCTGGTCTTCTTATGGTTAGTTTAAGGATTTGACAATTTAATAATAATTATAAAAAGAAAATAAAAAATTGGAAAAACATGCAAAGTATAATAATCCCTGCCTACTACTGACAACCTCTTTTTTTCATTTTTAATAATTGAATTTTTTTATTAAGTTGTACTTAATTTCCAGCACTTTTACATATTGACAGAAACTACCTAGCTGATTTAAAGCTCCTTTCTTAAAAAAATAGAACCTGTAGTTGACTAGAGCAGGGCAAAATGATATAAAATTGTAAATGTCCTCATAAGACAACTTATAAAGACAAGAGTACTGTTCCAAAGCTGTAAATGAACATTTATTTAAATAAATTTACTCAGTTCTTGCTTTGTTTAGGCAGTTAATAAATTAAGACTTATTACCATGTTCAAGGATCAGTCAAATGTAAACCAGAATTTATTGTAACGGCTAATCAAGCACGAATGGATTGTAATGGAGGTAATTGATGGTGGTGGTGGTTTGGAAAGAGGATAGCCTCAGCCATCTTGGAATTTACATCTTTCTGGTCAGTAGTGTCATGTCAGAGCAAGAGAATCCATTGTTGGTTGCAGAATTTATTGTGAAGTTTCTCATGAATGAGCATCTAGCTTCCAGAATTTTGACTAAACTGTGTAATGCAGTTTGAGGCTATGACATTGTCGTGTCATTTTCTGGCTTGTTCAGAAAATTTAAAGGAGAGCGTGAAGCTGTAAAAAATTTTGCAATAGGTAGAAGTGATGGAAGTCAATATCTGATCAATCTGTGATCTCATTGAAGGCAATTGGCACCTTATGGTTGATGAAATTGGATGTCAGTCATGGAAGTGCCCATTCCATTTTCATAAAGCATGCTGGGTTATTTTCACAACCCACTGTTAGGTTTAATTAATGAAATATCACCAGTTTGCAATAGAGATATTGTTTTCAAAGAGAATTTCTTACTTTTTAAAAGTTTGTACACATTTCCAAAACTCTAAAATTTTAACTTTTGTAATTGTATCTATGCCATTTCTTCAGTATTTTCTTTTCCTTTGTTTGTAATTTGTACAATTGTTTGTAATTTTTTTCCACATATTGCTTTTTAATAGTTTTCAGATTTTTTTCATATATGACAACAGTTCAAAAACTTGCTTTTGCATAAATCAGTCTAAACCGAACTAGTTGTGCTTATCTTGAACATTTGTAAATAACATTCATTAACAATCTTGTATCCATTTCAAGTTGTAATGTTAAGTCTTTTTGTCTTAACCAGATTCTTCTGTACTTTTGTTGGTGTACTTTAAAACTTGGAAGCTGCATGAGCTTTGATAGAAATGGTAACAGACTACCATTGTTTACCTCAAATAAACTGTATTTTTTTTTTATTACTTTTAAGACCATAATGGATCACTTTAGTTCATTTTCTTTTTTTTGACAAGTTCTTTCTTTTCTTGCTGATTTGTTATTTTTCAGCTTTTCTTTTTTGCCAGTAATTTCTAAGGGTTTCAGATCTTCTTGCCCTTTCTTGTTCAGAGTACACCCGGCTTACTTCTTTCTTGGGTTTTGATAGGAATCTTGTTTCTTTATTTTTTAATTTCTCATAGTTTCCGGTTTTTGTTTTTAGATTTTTACGGGTTATGTCTAATTCCTCCATGACTTTTGGTACTTCGTATAACCAGTTCGGTCTGCTTTTCTTGTTCCAGAAAAGTTTGATTATCCGTCTGATAAGTCTGGTCTCTTCGATTCTGAAAATATGTCCTAGAAAGGAAATTCTCTTCTTTCTAAATTTATTAGTTATCGGGATGATAGTTTTGTTGTAAATCTCTTCGTTTGGAATTATCCAAATCCCGTCTTTTTTAATGTTTTTCCCGATGCATCGTCGTAGAATCTGCCTTTCAATCTTTTCCAGTTTGTCGGTAAACTTTGTCTGGTACGGTCCAAATATGGTTTCGCATCTGTAAAGTATTTCTGGTCGGATAACTGAGTTATAATGTCTTATTTTTGTGTTTATGGACATGCATTTTTTGTTATAGATGTTTTGTGTTTTTATTGTGGCTTTGATGAGTTTATTTCTTCTTTCATTCCAGTTTGGATTTTCTTGGAGGTTGTGCGTGATGTTTTCCCCCAAATATTTAAAGTTTTCTATTAGTGCTATGTCATTATTGTTTATTTTTACTTTGCTTATGCATAGTGGGTCTCTCACCATAATTTTGGTTTTTTCGTACGTTCGTAAGTTTTAGACCGATTTTTCCTGCAATCTCTTCCCGTGTTGACAGTTGGTATCTGGCCTCTGGCCAGATTGGAAATCTTTTTCCAAATTGGAAAAGATACCTTTTCCAATTTTAACATTGTCTTTATTTAATTTTTTCCAATCCCGTATTATAAATTCAAGGGCACAGTTTAATAAAAGCGGTGACAGTCCATCTCCTTGTCTCAGTCCTGTTTTGATGTCGAATGGATCAGATATTTCTCCCCTGAATTTAACCTTGGATTTGGTATCCGTTAGTGTTAGTCAGATGATTTTGACTAGTTTTGGGTGAAGCCCTAAATTTCTCAGGATTTTTAGCAGGGATTCTCGATGTACACAATCATATGCTTTCTTGAAATCAATAAAAGTCACTACCAGTTGTTTATTCCTAAGTTTATGATACCCTATAATTAATTTTAAATTTAGAATTTTTTCTGGGCAGCCTCGCCATGGACTAAATCCCCCTTGGTATTCCCCTAGTTCTTGTTCCACTTGGTCTTTGATTCTGTTGTAAATTATTCTTGATAGAATTTTGTAAGTGCAATCTAGTAAGGAAATTTCCCTATAGTTGTCAGGGTTGGTTTTACCACCTTTTTTATGTAAAGGGTGGATTATTGCAGTTTTCCATTCTTCCGGAAATTCCTCTTTGTGCCATATTTTTACCATTTTTTTGTGGAGATTTCTGTGTACTTTTTCTGACGCGTTCTTCCATAATTCTGCAGTCAGGAAATTTGCTTTGTTGTTTTTCATTTGCTTCAGAGCTATCTTTACTTCTGCTAATGTTGGTGGAAGGATGTTTTCTCTTGGTGTTTTAATCTGGGTATTGTGTTTATTTCCAGAAGTTCTTTTGGTTCTTCACAATTCAGAAGTTTTCTAAAGCTTTCCCTCATGATGTTGGCATTTTCTTTATCAGTGTGTGCCAGATTTCCTTCCGAATTTCTTAACATTAGTGTTGGGGCATTAAATGTAGTGTTCTTCAGTTTAAAGTTTTTGTAATATTGTCTTGTATTATTTTTATGGAAGTCTTCCGCAATCTGTTCTAGTAATTTCTTGTGATACTCCCTCTTTTGATTTCGGATTATTTTTTGTGCGAGTTTTCTTTGCATTCTTAGTTTTTGTTGGTTCTCTTCTGTCTTTCTTGATTAGAAGATCAACCAAGCCTTGTGTGTTTGCCAGTGCTTGATCACAGATAATGTTCCACCACTGGTGTTTCCTTTTTTATCTGGTGGTGCAATTTCTGATGCTATTTCTTTTAGTTTTTCCACCAGGGCTTCTAGTTTGTTTTCAGTCCCTAGTTGGTCTGTTTTTTCGGTATGTGACATTTCCTGTAATTTTATTCTGGTCATATTGCTTTTTAGATCTTTTGTCCCTTGCAGATTTTCTCCGTGGTGTCATTTTGTGGTTTTCATTCTTTTGGCTTTTCTGGGTAGTCTGGTGAATTTAGATAAAAGGTCGTGATTTCTACAGTAATCCACCAGTCTTTGGCCATTTGCGTTTGTTCTTTTCTGTACAGGCCATTTACCAATGATATCTTGGTATCTTTTTTCCTTTCCCAACTGTGGATTGAAATCCCCTAATAGAATTTTGGTATGCCTTTTGTTTATTTTGGTAGTTATCTGGTCTAATAGGTTCCAGAAGTTTTCCACTTCCTTAGGGTTAGTCCTGTTTTTAATGTTTGTTGGTGCATGTGCGTTGATTAGTGTGTAGAATTTGTTTGCTGATTTTATCGTTAATGTTGCGATTCTGTTTGAGTACGCTTGAAATGACTATGACTAATCGAGTATTGTATTTTTGACGATGAAACCTGTTCCAAACTGCGGGACATTTTTCATGACTTTTTTGCCAGGACTTCCTTGGTAGATTCTGAACCCTTGTGATTCATAGTGTTCTTGTGTGGTATTTCTCATTTCATGTAATGCTAATATTACTATTTTCTGGTGTTCTAGTATGTTTGTGAGGTTTTTGAGTTTCCCTGTTTTCATTAGTGAATTAATGTTTAATGTCGCAAAGTAGTGGAACTGTTTTATTATAACTGTTTGTTTTTGGGTGTATTCCGACGCTCCGATTCGTCTTTAGAAGTTCCTCTTATTTGTCCACCTCCCCAATCCGATGGTGAACATCTCTGGTTATTACCAGAAGGGATATAGTTAGTAATAAAAGAACTTTCCATACTTGAACTTTCTAGGATGTTTCTTTCCTGTGTTGTGGGCAAGCCCACGAGTTTACAACTTTGGAGTTTAGCCAAAGAGGTTTGATTTCGATTTAGTTCACTTATGGATATCTCCAGTTCTCCATAATTATCCAGACGAACCACGTGGAGGCCCGAACGATTTTAAGAAAATAAGATTTTGTATTTGGAGAAGGTTTTAAAATCGTTCCGAAATCACTTCGTCCAAACTGTATGTTATAAATAGGAAAATAATTATAGAATAATTCATTAAAAATCTCAATGTACCAAATGACACAAAAAAATTATAAGAAACAGAGCAATCAACCACATAAGACCTTTATAATCCACAAATATAATCTCATTGTAGATATCACCAGCAGTATTTCCATTTAAATCATTAAATTATTATCATCTGAAAAATTTATCAACTGTTGGCCGTCACTGTTAAATCTGATAACGTTCCTATTGAAAATGTTTAAATAATGTTTTCCAGAAATGATATGACTTGAAATCCTTTGGTTATTCTAGTTCAGCCATTAAAATCTTCTGTAATAACATAATTGAAGTGCTATTTTCATTCAGTAACTTAAAAATAATATTAAAATCATTATTCAAATTTAAATATATCGTTAAAATATAGAATTACTGATAAACCAAATGCAGTTGTAGTTAAGACAAATGGGAAAATCTGACAATCTTATTAATATCTTTTCCACAACAATTACAATCTGCCCCTTTTTTATTGTGCTATTTTCCTGCTATTGTCTTCTCTGAAATATGGTACTTTAATTGTTTAGACCCATTGCAGATAAAAGTCTTGAAATATTAAAAATTTTTTCAGATTGTGATCTTACAATTTATTTTTCAATCTCTATTTATTTTGAACTATAGTTCTAATACTCCAATGAAATAAATTATGCTTTTGAGTGAAGGGTGATGATCTATTTCATGTACTTCTGGCATGAAAAATACTTTTTCTTTGTTTTGTCTTCCTTTTCTTAATGATTCTACTACTATTCCTTCATATTTATTTTATATTTAGCACTCCTCTTTTATCCTCTTTCCTTTCCCCCTTCAACTTTTTGCCTTTATATTCTTACAGCTTCCTCATACCTATTATCCATCCCCTTTTAACTTTGAGTCTTCACCACTTATCTTTACCTCAAGAACATTCATATTAAGATCTACCTTTTAGTTTACTGACATTTTCTCCTACCACTGTTTATATGCCATAAAAATTTAATTATTCTTTCATCTTTTCAGATCTAATATACTTTGATATTTTGCTTATTGTTCTGCAAGATTTGCATTACCTTTTTCCAGATATGTTATCTTTTTATCCTCTTCTTTTAGAAATATATTACTACTGGGACAGCTTATTTTCATTTTGTTTTCTTTATGTCTGATATGATCTCACTTTTAAACTGATAAATATTTTCTTTTATTCATTATTATTGTTAGATATAATACCAGTCCAAAATTCCACCAATACTGGTATTCCTTAACATCATTATTTAGAAATATAATAGTTATGTTATTATAAACATATAATTCAGTCAAAAATTTTGTGAGGATGAGTATTACCAGGAAATATTGGATATTGGCATAGGATTTTCATTGCCTGTTAAAAAACAGCAGGTAATAATCTGTAAAATAGAAAATGGTAGGAAAAAAAATTGTTGTAGATTTAATACACTAAAGAAATATACTTTATCACTATCTAATTATAACGATTTAATTTGTTTTATTGAACAGACATGCTGATTTAGTATGAATTTTGAATGTAAACTAACTTAAAAGTATTCAAATATTTCTTAGACATAGACTGGAATGATAAATAACAGTTAAAAGAAATTTTACAAGTTGTTTCATTTTTAACATAATCAAATTGAATATCCTTTTCTCATTACCATATGAATTGCAGTATGAATAAAGACAATTTTATTTAACAACAATGAAAACAATGGAATATCCAAATAAAATATATATGACATAGTTCATAAAAATGGTTGCTCCTGATGATATATAGCACGTTTTCAGGTCTTGGTAAAAACCATCCAAAACTGAAAAAAAAACCTAGAAACATGATGTAATAACTGTTTTTGCTACGAAATAGTAGCTAACTTAAAGGGTAAGTATTTTAGTTATAATGAAATCTTTTCACTGGTGTTTTTTATTTTATGAAAACTGAGACTTAATAAAAATCATAATGATATTAAGTTTTGTTATATTTTTATGTGGAAGAAAAAATCTGACAGTTTTGTAAATGAATTTACAAAATAATAGCCCACGTTCAAGGGCTATTATTGGTTGCATTGTTCATGACGATTTAGGCTTCAGAAAGGTTTGTGCATGTTGGGTGCTGCATGCCTTAACGATCGTCAAAAAAAAATTCCGAATGGGATCTGCTTTGGAACTTTTGATGTGCTACACAGAAGGTGATCACCATATCATCATCAAAACTTGTCAAATCCATTCTGAGTTGCCGTCCTAATATTATTTTTTTACCTTTTTAATTTAAGAGTGGTGTTTTAAAAATTATTTTTTTATGTATTTATTATTTATTTATGTGATTGCTTTTCTTCATAAAATAATGAACTGTAACCAAAAACTAGGCATGGAATGTACTGTTATCATTAGCAGAAAATTCTGATTCGTTAGTATCAATTTTTAGAGTTAAATTTCTAATTTAACTTTTGTTATATTAATTTTTATCATTAAAAAAAAAATATTTTTACACAACAGGCAATCAATTTTGGACACTTAAAGGGCCTTGCTGCAGAGGCCTGATATATATTTATATATTTTTTTTATGAAAATTCAAATAATTTATCAACATACTGACTACTATGCCAATTAATCTTGCATAACTTTTGCAACTTTTGCAGGATCCTGCATCATCAGTCTGTACAAAATTCTACAAATACATCAAACAAAAACAAAAAAGAAGAAATAAAAACTTAAAAATTTTAAAAATAAACTCTAACAATCACAAAACTTCGAACAACACAACTCACTGTCAACTGGAATAATCCAGTTGACAGTTCATTCCAGTTGACAGTGAGTTTTGTTCAAATTTTGTGGTTGTTAGGGTTTATTTTTTCTAAATTTTTAAGTTTGTATTTCTTCTTTTTTGTTTTTGTTTGAGGTATTTGCAGAATTCTGTACAGACTGATGATGCAGGATTCCATGAAAGTCAACTTTTAGTATTAGTTTGTAGATTTTTTGTTACTGTGCTGGTGCTTAATTTGTTGTAATTTGTTTATATGTATAAATCTTAGGTATATCATAAAATGCTGACATTTGTTTCTGATGTTTGATTAATGAGATTGGTAGGATTAAATGATGGGAAAGAAAACCCTGCTATGGAAATTATTTTATTAACACATTCACCATTTAGATTGATCAGTGGAGTCAAAACACTGCATCTTGTGTTAAGTTTTGCTTTAAATGTTAATCACTTATAGAAACACAGATGTGAATTTAAATGTATTTTTAAACCGTGTATTTTACCAGAATTATGATTAATTATTGAATTTGATTGTCAATCTTAGAATTATGATTTCAACATTTTTTCAACCAACAACATTGTTTTATGGGTTGAAAATTTTTTTTGCAGGCTAAGATTTGGATGCCAAACCTACTGGAGGACTACAAAGTGTGAGAATCCTTGAAAATTGAAATTGCAGGAATTAGTTTATCAGAATATTAAATGTTCAGGTATAAAATATTCTGGTACTAAGGTTATCTTAAGCCTTTGAGGTGTATTCTACAGCTTTGAAATTACAGGCTTACAAAATAGTAATTACGTAAGAATTACTGCCTACATTTTTGTAAAGTTTTTAGAACTGAATAATATGAATCCTGACAGAATGTTTCATCAATGATAAACCCAATTTTTATGTTAACAAAAATACAATCAAAGAAAAGTATTGCTAAAAAAATTAATGTGACATTTGATGCCTTTCTGATAGTTATAGCTAATTAATTACTTTTGTAAAAAATAAGTTATTAGCCTTTTTTGTTGAAATCAATCATTCTGTTACTGTATATATACATTGTATATGTATTTTTTTTTTTTTTTTTTAGCATAATCTTGGTGGAGAAATTAGCATGGTAAATGCTGGCAGACCAAATTCAAATAATTCACAATTTTTCATTACTACGGTGCCTTGTCCTCATTTAAATGGACAAAATGTTGTGTTTGGTCGTGTTAAAAAGGGATTGGGAGCAGTTAAAATGATAAGCGAGGTGGCAACTAATAATGAACGTCCAATTTCTGTTAGTATCATTTAAATATTTAATTTAAAAAAAAAATACTTTAGATAAAGCTTAACAGTATTCCAATTATGTTTTAAAATTGTTTATGGGGCTGGGCTGATAATTCTCCGGCATGACATGGAGGTGGCGCCCGGAGGTATAATATCTTACCGGCATTCTATAGTACTATCCTTCACTAGCGTATATATATAATTTCAGGTTAATTGTGTGGTCAGTATACATTTGACAGCATTTGGAGCGAGATGTCTTTGTTATTCTCACGAAAATTGAAATGCTGTTATAACATACAGAGTGGCGCAGAGAAACAGGAAACTTTGAATTAGATGTTGGCAGAACTGTAGGTGTACAATAAGTGGGAGAAAGATGTTAAACTGTAGAACAGTAATGAATACTTAGTTTTGATGGAGCAATGGAATAGTGTAGAGCATGCACTTGCTGTAAGGGCATTTTACCGACAGTGTGACAGCTGCACAGACCGTTTCAGTATCACTATAGTTCCCACCCTACGGTCAAGTTCCTTCTTCACATGCAATCAAAACTTGGGTTCATAACTTTGAAAAGACTGGTTTGGCTTTGAAAAAAAAAACCTAGTGGGCGTGTATTGTCTGTATGTACGTACATCAGAAAACATTGATGCAATGAAAGCTGTAATGGTTAGGAGTCCTTGATGTTTGGTGCAGAAAATTGCCTTGTCATCGGAGCTCAGATGTCAGAGCATGCAAAGAATATTTCATAACCTTAAATTTGATCCTTACAAGATTCAAAATATCCAAGAACTGTAACGAAAGTATATTGCGTCTGCAATTTTGTGAAAAACTGTTGCCTAAAATCAATGAGAATGCTAACTTTATTGAAAAAACCTTTGGATATCAGATGAAGTCCATTTTCACTTAAGTGGATACATGAATAAGCAGAACTTTCATTACTGGGCACAAATAAACCATGCTCAGCTTCACCAGCATCTATTACACAGTACTAAACTTACTGTAGGTGTGCAGTTGTGGGTCATGGGGTGATATGCCCTTACTTCTTTGGCGATGAAGGGGGCTCTACTGTCACTGTGACTTCTCAATGTTATATTGACATGATAGAGACAATTTTTGCTCCTGCTCCATTCTCTTCCAAATCTTTGAGCTTCAGCAAACCTGATTTCATTAGGACAGAGTCACCTCACACACTGCCTGACAGTCTATGGCAACACATTTGTCAATCATCACAATGGTTAAAATCAACAAACTAAAGGTCAAATTGCATGCTCATCCACCTTATTCATCAGATTTAGCACCCAGAGACTGTCGCTTATTTCCTAACCTCAAAAAATGCTTTGGTGGACAACAATTTAAGAGGAATTAGGAAGTTATTGATGCTGTAAAAGCATTATAAAAATGGTATAACTAAATTGGAGCACTTTGTGGAGATTATATTGTAAAATAAAATCAAATAAAACTCCCAAAAATATAGTTTTCTTTTTCAGGCTGGAAACTTATCAGCTCACATTTTTATACTTATTTGTATTGTATATTATTGATGTAAATTATGTTATATCAATGCTTTAAATCAAGTTATGTTATTATTATTTTTAAAAATTTCATGATTTGTATTTTAGTTTATCGAACAATGTTATCAGTTTTTTTTTGTTAAATATATATATATATATATATCTATACTGCCGCATTAAAAATAAATGGTAAGTAAACTGTGTGCCCTACTAATCATAGGTGTTCAATATGCACTAATCAGAGTTGCTTCTTCTGAGAGTGAAGAAGTATCGCCTACATTTCACTGGGTTTGTTGTGCTATATAACAGTATACGCAGCTGAGTGAAGAAAACAATAGAAAGCTGATTAACTCCATACTTAGTGTATTGTATGTGCTTGCTATTTCTAACAATTAATGTACTGACATTTTTAGAGTTGACAGATTTATTATGTCGCCGTCCTTTTGGATCACCTTCAGTTGTTTAGTTTTGGTATTAATATAATAAATTTATAATTTACTAATATAATAATTTCTTAATAGAAAGTATAAAAATTTTACACGTATATTTCTAAATCGTTTAAAATCTAATCAAATAAACAGGTTGTTAACAAACATAGCTGACCATAGAAAACTTACTTCTGCAGCTGATGATTTAACTGTGTAGCCACCAGTGTAATTCATTGTAAAATAATGATTTTAAAATTATTTAGCTTTTCACAAAATTATGTAAAAAAGTGGCTTTTGAGACATTTTGAGAGGTCTTTTGTTTTAAATGGCCTCAGCTTTTTATTAATTTTCCAAAAGAATGTTCCGTTTTAAGTTACTTATACAGCATGTTCTATTGTTCTCTAGAACGAACTATTGTAAGCAGTCACATGATTGCAAGCTAAGTTGATACATTATACTTTCAGCTGAATACTTTTGGAATATAAAAGATTATTATATCATTTTTTCATGAAATTCATTTTAATGAAGGAAATATTGTAATATCAAATTATTTAATTAATTTAGCATTATTGTACAGGGTGTATCCTTTAAAAAAAAAATATTATACTAGGAAGAGATGTTTAAATATTAAAATAGTGAGAAATTTGCCAGCAACTAAAAAAAATACTATTTTTAACAGGTTTATTATTTTTATAATAATTGGTTTCATTTGGATGGGATTTTATTGTATAACAAAATTGACTAAAATAAATTTGTCCTTCTTAGTTGTAGGTATTTATATCATATAAGATGTAAAAAAAAAAAATATTTTTAATTTCCCTTTTAAATGCTTAACTGTTAAGCACTTATGTTGTTAACATGGTTGAACTACATCCAGATCTCTGTCCAATAATTTTATTGTATAAAAGACAATGTAAGTTGATCTTTATTGCTTTGTATTACATTGCTAAAATGTTATAAATTTCTACCATTGATTATATTACTTGTTCTTTTTCCACTCTGAATTTCTACATAATCAGTTACTTTTTTAGCCAAAAAATTGTACAATTTTTAATGAATGGCCTTTAATTATAGTAATACATGATTTTTAATCTTTATTAACTGTTTTTTTTTTTTTTTTTATTAATTTAGGAATGTAGAATTGTTGACTGTGGACAGTTTAAACCAGGACAGGATTGGGGTATTGCTGAATGTGATGGTACTGAAGATGAATATCCTCCGTTTCCAGAAGATTGGAAAAATAATCCTTCAGATGTTGAGGTGTTTATATTGTTTATGGTTTTTAATTTAACTTTGCATAATATTGTAAAACAGTTTGTTCTTGGTTACCGATCCGTGATATTATCAGTAGGAAAGCAGTTTTGATATTCTTTTGAGAAGCAGGTTTTCTTTTTATTGTTTACACAATCCATTGACCTGTATGGTGGAATGATGGTGCTTCTGCCTTTCAATCTGGAAAATTCCAGGTTTGAATTCTGTCAAGGCTTGGCTTGTTGTCTTATACTATACTTAAGTAATTATCATCAATGGTTATTGTAAACAGGATAAAATTAATGTCACATTTTATTTTTGAATTTCTGAATATTATAAAATAGTTTCATATTTATAAGTTTTTCTCTGTATTTACTGGCGTTATTTAATAGTTTCTTTTCTAGATGTCAAAGTTTGTGTCATTCTCTTAAGTTTGATGTATTTTTCAAATTGTACAACATAATATAACTCATTATATTAACTCATTCTGTTCTATATCTCATTCTATATCCAGGGGATGATACACGTAAGTGTTTTTCACCCCTAAAAAACCAGAAAAAAAAAATTTATTCCTTCCTTCCACAACAGTTCTAAAATATCTCGCATTAGTATACAATCATTTTTCATCTGCTCAACCAAAGTATTTTGCACATTTTTCAGTATTAATAGTGTATTTTTTACTGCTCTATTATTTATACTAATGTTAATCACTTTGTTTATCCACATTTGATTTTCAACAAATTTCCTAAATTCTTTTTTTTTTATAGTAGAGTAGGTTTAATCTGTCATTATATTTCCTTATGTTTTATTAAAAAAAGAAATAATAAAATCATGAACACATTCAAAAATTTATTTTTCAAGACAAGTTGGCCTGCTCAATAAATTATTTCTAGTAAAAACATATTTTTATTTCCTTGTAAAATTTGTGATTAAAATGAATTCATTCTGGTGAAGTTACGTTAAAACAAATTTTGTCATTCCATGCATAATTGTATACAAAAATAGATCAAAATCCAGATATTGATATAATACAATACATTCTGTAAATTGAAATGAATTTTATTTTAGTTTTGTATATAACACAAATATAACAAGAAAATAATGTAATTATATAGAAAGACCTGCATTCAAAACTCAGTAGTCTTGGCATATGTTGTTTTCACCGTGTTGATTTGTAAATATACAAAAAAAAGATTATCAGTCTACTACAGTTTTGAAATTAGAAAAAGAGGTTAGTGAGTGAAGTAAGCGTTAGGTTATGTTTGCTGATATTGTAATTACATTAAAAATTTTTTTTTTTTTTAAATTACATATTCCTGAAGATGAAAGGGTAATGTTTTGAATTTGTATTGATATTCATATGTTTCGTATAATCTGTATATAATATTTGTTACTCGTTCTTAAAGGTACTTCTTTGGTGTTGACCGATTTCAGTAATATCAGTTAGCAATAGTTATTTCAGTTGCAGATTTCTATGAAATGTTAACATTATATTATAAAAATGAAAGTAAATGTTATTGACTTATTTGCCACTGACTGTTATGTTACTATTACGTTGACTTATTCGTAATTGAATTCTTTAACAGAGAGAAAATGATCCATGATTTTAAAAATATCCACATGTGGCGAAGATATGAAGTTTTTACATAAACAGTTATAGTTTCGATGTGACTGTACTTATGACACAAGAATGCTTATCGCAGATGCATAAAAACACATTGAAACATGAAATTGAATGTATTGAAGGTTACATGGTTTGGCACAGTGTGCACATTTCTATAGAGCGAGCATGTAAATTTATTATGTATTATTTGATCATTCATTTCCCGTGGCAACAATTTTTGGAGCAAGAACTTGATATGTCCCCCAATACTATTACCGATCAAGCGAATTTTTGTTGGGATGTATGCATATTATGGGTGAATAAGAATTCAGTGCCATTAGGAGGTAAAAATAATGTCATAAAGATTGATAAATTAAGAATCAGAAAAATGAGATTCAACAAAGGAAGATTAGGGCATGGGTTTTTGGAGAATTGAGTGGTCCACCCAAACATGTATCTATTGAACCTGTTAATAAAAACCCAAGACCGATTAATTGCTACTTTATTAGCTGTGGTATGGATCAAGCCTGGCACAACTATTATTTCTGGTTGTTGATGATTGTATAATTGCTTACAATCTTCAAATAAAATTAATCAATCTTCAATCTTATTTATAATTTTGTGGATCCTGACATGGGTGCAAATACCCAAGCTACCTATACTCGTGCGAATATACCTCATTATGCCACAAAGAAAGAATGTTATTTTGGATAGTTGTGTGAATTTCTGTTTCACAGAATACGATTTTGTTTGTCATATTGATATTTTTTTTTTTTATGCTATGTGCAAGTCATTTTCATTAGAATAGTCTATAAAAATATACTTGTACTTATTTGAATACTAATTTTTGTGTCATATTTGACTTTTATCACTTCTCTTACATTAAGAAAAGTAAAAAAAAAAATCATCAGTATTATTAAAAAGAAAAAGATTGTAAAATTTAAAAAATATAGTAGTGACACGTTTTTCTTTTATTGATGATTAACACTGTGATCATGACAACATATGACAAGATTAGATGTTGTTAGAAAATGTTAGGTTATGATTGATTTAACCCATCAGGTTGGTCTAGTGGTTAACGCGTCTTCCCCAATCAGCTGATTTGGAAGTCGAGAGTTACAGCCAAGTCCTAGTAAAGCCAGTTATTTTTACATGGATTTGAATACTAGATTGTGGATACCGTTGTTCTTTGGTGGTTGGGTTTCAATTAACCACACATCTCAGGAATGGTCGAACTGAGAATGTACAAGACTACACTTCATTTACACTCGTACATATCATCCTCATTCATCCTCTGAAGAATTATCTAAGCGGTAGTTACCGGAGGCTAAACAGGGAAAGAAAAAGGTTATTATTGATTTGAGAACCTGTTCACCGAGATCGTAAAAACTAAAGAGACAGATTGTAAGGAATGGATCAGAGACTTTAATGTCGAGGTAGAATTAAAAAAAAGGGAAATAAAAAGACTGAGTTCCAGCCACTGGGTGGGGTCCAGGAACAACATAGTTGGGCCCGGTTCCCCTCACCAGGCAGTTTGAAGCAGACAGAGGTAAATAAATAAAGTGTACACTCTGAGTCCTGGCTGCTGGGGAGGGACCTGGGAATGACATAGTCAGGCCCGGTTCACCCCTCTTGTGATTTGAGGCAGGTGAATTGAAGAATCAGAAGATCTAAACCGGTGAGGCGACCTGCCATGCTGGACATATTGCCGGTGGGCGGGAAGGCTCGTTTGAGTTAAAGGCAAGTTTATCTCTACTGGGTTGAGATAAACTTGATGGCAGATCCAGCCTAGGAGAGCAGAAGAGAAAAAAAAGGTTATTATTGGTGATATCGTAAATCAAAAAATTACTTAGTTAATTATACAGTTAGTTGAAGTTAGATGAGGTAAATAATGATTCCTTGTACTGTATTCAGTGTGATATTAACATAATGTACATAATGTACATAACCTAATGTTCGATTTGCTTGCTAACTTTTTGTAATTAACCCTTAAATATTATATTGGTAGATTTTAAATTGTATACACAAGAAACACGGTACAGATTCCAAACATTACCCTCGTTGCTATAGGAATATTTAATTTTTTTATTTTAGAATCTTTATATTTTAAAAACTATGGTAGATCGACACTTTTTGTTTTGTATATTTACAATCAGCATGGTGAAAACAATATATGCAAAGATTATTGATTATTATTTTGAATCTGCATTGTATTTCTACATAATTATTGAAAATAAAATGGATTCGTAGCAGTTTACTGATGAACTGTTTATTTATGTATAGGGGTATTGTTTATAGATAACATTTGCTATGAAAAATTGTCACTGTCCTATATACAAAAAAATAAAAATGAAGTTCTCTATTAATTCACGGATATCTAAGGAATAAATGCCCAATCTTTAAACTTGAAAAACTTAAAGAATTAATTTTATGTTGTTAAAAATTTCATTCACAGGACCCATACAACTATTTCATAACAGAACATGATTTTTACTTCAAAATATCTGTACAATAAATGACTTTTTAAAACAAAATATATGTGGAATTTAAAATACATAAATTAACTAATTATGAAGTTTTTCTTTAAAAAAATGTTTGCCTGTGCCTTAAAAAAGTAATTTAAAAAACTTTTTTTAAACATAATACTTGATAGAGTGATTTTGAAGCATTGTTGTCAATTTGGGACAATTGAGTTACTTCAGAATAGACAGATTGTGATGATGCATTACTCCAAAAAGCAAATAGCATCATTAGTTTTACGTTAATAAAATTTGAGTATATATATTATTGAACCATATTCATATTTATCATTGAAGATTGTCTTTAAAGGCCATGTTCATAATTAATAGCTTGCATTATAATTAATTATAGTGTATATATGTAGATATGTGATATATGTAGATTATTATGAATTAACAGAACGTACTGTCATGCTAAGCATATAATGATTGCAACAAGGTAACGCTGAAATTGTAGACATTTTTACAAAATAATCAGACTTAAGTAACTAGCAATCAACATTCTGCTGATGAGTACTTACCAACTTTGTCATTATAAAATATACTAAGTTTTATTCAGGTATAAATGTCAATTTTGTATTATACTGAAATTGTTATGAAAAATAATGTGTTTACAAATTTATGAAAATTTTGTGAAACTGCAAAATTATTTTCAGTAAATTTATATTTAAAACCTGTTTAAAATTTAATAAATTCAGTGATGTAAAGATTATTCAAATAGGCCCAGTGATTCCTTTGCTTAATGAATAAATAAGAAAATGACTACAAAGACATTTTAATGTATCTGTAAAGTAAAGATTATTCAAATAGGCCCAGTGATTCCTTTGTTTAATGAATAAATAAGAAAATGACTACAAAGACATTTTAATGTATCTGTAAAGTTAAAAGTGTATGTACTAAAGGAAAAGATATAAGTGTTGTTGAAGGTTATGAATTATTGAATTTAACGATAAGCTATAAGCATAGTTACAACTATGCTTAAGATATAATTTTACTATTCTATGATACAATTTATTGTGATTGTGTATTCTTATAATATTGTTTTTGATTACTGTTTTTTTTTTTTTTTTTTTTTTTTTTTTTTTCAGTTAGAAAGACTACATTCAGTTGCAATGGTTATTAAAAAGTCTGGTAATTTTTACTTTGACATGGGAAATTATGTAGATGCTAATAGAAAATATAAGAAAGCATTACGTTATATTGATTGGTATGTAATATGTATTTTTCTGATGTATTCTAATTTTATATAGTTGATTAATAGTTTGAATCCTAAGCTTAAGTATACACCAAAAACCAATATCAGTTGCATCAGATGTGACTGATTTAGATATTTAATTCTATATTAATTTGTACGGGGCCTGTTGTTATTGTTAGGACGTTTATATATTAGTTTGTCTAAAACGTATTGAGCCTTTGGAGGCCAAAATTGAGAATACATTTATTGTTATTGGAAAATAATGTTATGAAAATAAATATGTACCAATTTTTTTGATGACCTGCCATTACTGGGACCCATTACTGGGTACACCATAATCCCAATGCTATAAAATTTCTATGGTCTCTAGTCAAAAATTTGTGACACATGGTTTATGCAGTCCTTTTTTGAAACTAACTTAACACCATTCAAGTAGTTCTGTAGAAACTGAAACAAATGATAGTCTGATGGTGCCAGGTCCGCGCTATATGGCAGATGTATTAAAACCTTCCTCAAGTTCTCTCGGTTTCTGGCAGGTTGTTAAATATGTAAACGGTTTGGCATTGTCAACGTGGTAGGTATATGACACCCTTTCTGTTGACCAGTTGAGGCTGTTTCTTTTGAATTTCTAGATGTAATCGCGGTAATTGTCAACATACGAGTCTGAGTGTTATTGTTCTGCCTGACGACAGCAATATCTCATGATGCATGATGCCCTGGTAATCCCACCAAACACACAGCATAACCTTCCAGGGCATCAGTGTGGGCTGCCACAGATGGAGGAACTTTTCCTCACTTCAACCACGATCTTTTTCACACATTGTTGTTGTAGGTTATTTATATTTCATCACTCGTAATCAGCTTCGTCAGAAATGCCTCGATTTCATTACGTTTCAGTAGAGATTTGTAGATAGAAATTTAATCGAGTAAATTTTTCTGAATCGGATCATGTGGCACCCAAACATAGAGCTTCTTTTTGTATCCAGCTTTCTCCAAGTGGTTTAACACGTTTGGTGATGTATGTTTAGGTCATTGGTGATGTCATGACGGTTTACATGCCTGTCTTCCTCCACTTTTGCCAGAATACACTAACACTGTCTTGTGTGCAAAATTTTTACCTATTTTATTCACTTTCTGATTGATTTAGAAATAATTAGTTCAGTTGTTAATGTAATCGACAGGATATTTTAGAAAATGTTGTATAAAATCTTAATTGTTGTTGAATCATCTGTTTATGGTTAGTTCAGGTTAGAGTGTTTGTAATGGTATCTTAATTGTGTTTGTTTTTGTCAACATTTTGATTGCAGTTTGAATTTTTCATTTTTCTAGCATTTAAATTGATTGATTTTAACAATCAAATGCTCTGAAAATGGTTTTATGATGTCTTAAATAATGAGGATTTAGATTGTGTGCCCGTAATGATTTTGCTGTTGCTTTGGATGTTAAATTTATATTTGTGTACAGATTTATATAAAAACAGTAAAATATTTTTAGAAGTTGAGAGTAATTCAGTTCTATATTTAAATTGTAGTCTCAATTAAAATGTCTGTAATTCTGTATTTGTTGGCTTTAATATAATTAGTATTTTATTACTATGGTAGTACCATACTTTCTTATGTTTACTGTGTATTTTTTTATTTAATTTAATAGGTACATGATGCATTTAAAAAAAAAATCCATGAATAGTAAAATTCTTACAGATATTAAGATTTTATGCAAGTTAAATTCTGCTGCTGCTCTTTTAAAAAAGAAAGAGTATTATGAAGTTCGTAAACTTTGTTCTGAGGTAAGAAATATATAATTTAAAATACTAATGTATATATATTTAATTGTTATTAAATAGCAATTAAATATTACGATAATATTTTTAGTAATTGATGAATTTAAGTAGTAGGGTAGTTATTTTAAGTATAGGATGATTCATTTATTTTAATCTGGCTAACTGGGAATTATGTATTACAACAAGATACTACTATCATCTTAGATTTTACATAATTGTAATGTAAATCTCAGTGTAAGTATGATTTTTTTTTAAACATCAAGTTTACTAAAAATTCAGAAAATGGATTTGACGTGTATGTCAAGTGCTTAAACTAAAATTAATAAGTTTTAAGTTTCTGAAATGAATAATTTAGTTATTAACTTTTTAGTTTTAAATAAGTTCATTTGTGTAGTTAAGTTTTATACTTTTAACAGTTGTAAGAATTAGAAGCAGTTGTTATGTTGTGTCAAAATTAATGAAACTGTTAATGTAAAAGAAGGAGTCATTATTATATAGCATTATGCAGTGTATTAATAGATCTTTGTAATGGGAATGTTGAAATATCAGGAACAAAAATCTTTCATAAGTAGCCGGTTTAGTCAATTTTTATCTATCCATTAGGTTGTGTTTCTTTGATTCAATTGACTTATTTTATCCTAATTGTATAACACATTTTGTATAAGGCATTTTTAACAGTTATGTTTTCATTTTTACTGTCGCACAAAGAAGTATTTAAATTTTTCTTTTCTTTTCTTTTTTGCCTCTGGGACCATTGTTAGGGATATTGGATATTGTTAGGGATAGGGGATGAGATAAAATGACAGTTTTGTAGCAAATGTCATGCTTATTTGGGATGCGAACCTGGGACCTCTGGAGAAAGGCCAAAATGCTACTACTCACGTCATTGTCACCACTAAACTTATTCTCTACTTACCTCATACCCTGCAATATTGTTTGTATTTTTTTTTTTTCAAAACTTATTACTTTTTAATTTGAAGAATCATATTTCACATTACATTTGTTAAAAAATATTCTCCACATGAAGTATTGAAACAAAATAATATTAAATTAATAAATAGAATTACCCATTAAATATAGATGCTAATGATGAGTTATATTCACAGAAATGTTAAATATATACATATCAGCTATGAGGTGGCTTGTTGCTGCGGCCCAATTCGTAAAGTACGTTTCCTTAAGATAGGTATCGGATACAGGTCCCAAAAAAATATAAATTTGTAATAGAAATTTTAATATCTATTAAAGTAAATCTAACATTAAAATTTAAGATTTAAGTAAAAGATTGTTGATCATTCTGCTTCAGGCATTGGTGATAAATTGGTTGTCATTAATTGTTAACTTTTTCTGCCATAAACTTTATTTTTGATGAGTTCATTTAAAAAAAATTTCTCATGAGAAAGATGTAGAGAATGTTAGGAGACATGTTGACATCATCTCAGTCTGTTCAATAGACTTTCATTGATCAGGTTTTCACATCATGGAGGTATTGGAGAGGTAAAAATAATCTTTATTTTACCTCTATTGAGAGGTATTGGAGAGGTATATTTTAATCTTGCTAAAAATAAAAGTCTGTATCTCTAAATTTATCACCAGTGCATGATACAACTAATTCCTTAATCAACTTCAGATGGATGGCACTTATCATGTGCTATAAAAAAAGAGTAGTCTTCAGTTTGATAGTTTACACCACCCCGTAACTCTTGTTAAGTAAAGAGTCTGGACACTGGTCATTCTATTGTCCGTGATAGGTTGAATTACCACTAAACCTTTTGAAGGTAGGTTCTAAGAGAGTTGACTCAAAATCACATTGAATTCACATTATACAAGGCATGTTTTTAAAGAAAGTACAGTTCTGAAATTCCGTCGCTGCTATGCTGCGGTTAGCATTACACACATGCGCACTGTGTATCTATCTGCATCTGTTGGCAAGCCACAGTTGCCATTACAGAAATATACGACTGTGTTTACGTTTGTTTGTAAGTATTTAAAATACCTCTACTGATCAAGAATCCCACCGACTGTGAAATACGTGATGTGATTAATTTTCTTAGTGTTAAAGGCGTGATAGCGGCTGAAATTCATCGTCAGATCAGTGAAGTGTATAGAGATTACATTCTGAGTGGTGGAATGGTACGAATATGGGTTAGAGCTTTTAAAGATGGCTGTCAAAATTTTTGTGATGAGGAATGGAATGGATGACCTTCTGTCATTACTGAAGATTTTGTGCAGAAAGTTGATGAAAAAGTGAGAGAGAGCAGATGCTTTATGATTCCTTCGCTATCTGAAGAGTTTCATCAAGTTTCAAGAAGTGTTGTCTATGAAATTGCAACCAAACGTTTAAATTATTGACGATGATGATGATGTCAAAATGACTGTGTTAGAGTGGTTATAAAGAAGGGGGCAGACTTCTATGATGACCATGTTCAAAAGGTGGTTGCACAATATGACAAGTGTCTTAATATTGGTGGCAGTTATGTGGAGAAGTAGATTAAAGTACAGGTTTTTATGTAAAAATAAAATTAAGAATAGTGTATTTTTTTTTTAATTTCAAAATGGTACTTTAAAAATATGCCTTGTACAAATTTTTGTGGAAGGTAATGCCTTTTTGGATCACAAAATAACTTTATATAAAACTTCATTACTATTACTATTAATGAAATTTTAAATTATGACGCCAAGAATAATTATAGAGTCTAACAATGGAGTTGCTTTGTGACTTATAGACAAGCAAATGCTCTTGCTATTTTTATACTGTTTACATAACCTCTTGCCCAAATTGTTGTAAATCTTTGTTTAAAATTATTATTGTGGTTATTTTATGTTAATTATATAATACTGTTAAATAATAAATATTGTTTGTGTAATTATGTTGAATTATTTGACAGGTTTTAAGAGTCGATAAAAATAATGCTAAAGCATTATTTAGAAGAGGACAGGCGAATTTTGGATTGAATGATAATGAATTAGCATTAAAAGATTTGGAACGTGCACATGCAATTGATCCAATTGATAAAAAGATAACAGATGCAATTAATGCTGTAAAAAAAAACATTAAAATTTATTTAAATAAGGAAAAAGAAAGTTGTAGAATGATGTTTAAAGATATATAAACAGTGTATATTTCTGTAATTTTTATGTCTGTATATATATGTTGCACTGTGTCAGTTTAATAATTTTTAAGTCGAGACTGTGATTATTATTTTAATTAATTTTGTAGCATAATTATTAACATTATTAATTTTTTAGTTTAATTATTGTAATTTTAGTTGTCTCAACTGAAGTATTTTTGTAACAAAGGATGGAATGGGTGATTGATTTACTTTTAAGAAGTCTTGCCTGTTATTTTGTGTATTTATCATACATTTCAGAGCTTATGAGCTCTGAGCATCAGTTAGTAAGAAACTTGCAATACAGCTAAGTTGAACTGTCTTTGACACATTTTATATTTAAACTTTTTATAACTCTCCACTTTTATTACCTCAGCATGATCTTATTTCTTATTCCACAGATATTTGTATTAATAATAAGTTATTAAATTTAATTTTCTTATAAAAATAAGTTAAATATTACTTAATATAAAAAAGGTTGTGATGTAAGGCAGTACTAAGAAAAATCCTCTAACTGTTGTGAAGGTATTAAAATTACTATCATAAATAAAATATTATTTAAATACCTTTTTTTTTTGTTTGAAGTAATAACATTAATTTACAGTTTTTTCATTTTTATGAATTTACTTGTTTTTAGTTCATATTTTACAATTATGTTTTTTAGAATAATTTTAACAAATTATTTGTTTTAATGACAATATTTTTTGAAAGATATAAAAGCTTATCCTAATATAATAATTTCTTATAATATAATTGTAATAGGTTCAAGATTTAGTTTTTTATGTTCACTTTAAACAATTCTGTTTACATAGTCCCACTTACAAGCTTCTTTAAAAGCTTCTGTGGTAAATTAAATCATCAGTCAAAAAAACAAGATTACATTTTATGCTCTAAACTATTAAAACAAAATTAAATTATTGAGTAATAATAACTCCCCCTCCCCCCTATATAATTTTGCTAAATGTTTTTGTAAAAATAAACAAAAATAACCTCTTTTATCTGTGGGTTTGTTTAATTTAAATCTATCATGAAGTACTCAAAGTACGGAACTCAGATTATACTCATATTATTTGATGTATGATATTTATTAATGGAAATTATGAAAGGTAAAACCTACTTAGACATTCAGTGTAAAAGAAAGTAGTCATAATCCGACTACAGACAGATGTAAAAAAACTTAAAAGTAAGTTTTGACAAAACTGCAGTAAATTATTTAATAGCATTATACCAAAATTACAATAAATCGCATTTGTAGAGCTCATTAGCTATGAAATTTGTAATAGCATAGGTGTTAGTGTACTAACATGCTTTTAATTAAACTACTAATCACCATAATTGATTAATGATTGCAGATTGTGATATGTTTAATTTCTTTATTATTAGAGTTAATATGTTTTATATTACATGCTAATATATGTTTCATTAATTTTTTAGTAATTGGAATTTATTTAATCTTCCTCTAACTTTTCATTATTTGTTAAAAATGAAATTGTTATTCTCTTTACCAATATTATCAAATTGGAAAATGTCATAAAACCCTTACTTTTTAGTTTTTGAAAGAAATTAAATAATGTTGCTTATTACTCTTATATTTGTGATCCTGTGCTAGGAGTATGAAAATTTATTTAGTCAAGTAATATTTTTTAACATGGGCACTGCTAATGATATTGGTGTTAGGCATGATCGTGCTTATGATACCAAGCATGATGATATGCCTGCAATTCTGCAGTCCAGTGTATTTCTGTTTCCATTGTCCTTGGTAACAATAATAATTTTGATGTGTGCATTGATTTTAAGTTTAAGTCACCTACTAATTTTTTTTTATAATCTTGGTTTACATGCCAAAATGGTTCAGATAAATGGTAGAAATAATTCACTAATTAAATGAAACTAACTTCAAGAAAAATGAACTATTTATTAGTTACTCATTATAAATTGCAATGGACTATAAATCGTAGTGGACGCCTCTTATCTGAGCATTCTGGTGTCTATAATGTGACTGACTTAATCATTTTCATTTACTTGCCTCCCTACTGTGATTACCTCTTGAAATGGCTGACAGCTGCCGTAAAGTACAAATTCAAATTAATAAACATGCTCTCCACGTATGAGTAAATGCATCTGATAGAGATACATTTACATTCTGTGGAACTCTATCATATAAAATTAAACAAACAAAAAACAAAAATAAAAAGGAAATATGAACAAGTAGATTTAACAATAAGATAAATGGACTACAAACAATTTTGAGGGTATGTTATTACTACAATGAACTTGTCATCTCAAGATAATTAAAAGGAATCTTATTCAGGAAATTAACATCATTTATTTGTGGGGTGTTTTAGAATGCCAGTGGGAATCTTTAATGAGGCCACTCATAAATTATTAGGTCTAGGATGAACTTCCTGAACTAGGCCTGATGACCACTGAACCACTGGACCACTAGTGAGTAGTCATTCTTGATGAGGACTGGAGCACCTAGCTTCAAGTTTGGTTGATGAGAACTCCACTTCTTGGGAAGATTATGTAGGTAGTTGGACACCATCTCTGTCATAAGATCTGCATTGTTTGCTGAACTTGCTGCCATCTTGATAACTAGCTGTTAACAGCTAGTGTACAAGACTGGACTCAAAAGGGAAGTTACATTTTTTCCAACAAGAAAATGAGCTGGTATGAGGAATGACTTGATTTGATTTAACAAAATGGATATTCTTCAAATGTCAATTTTTGTTTTTTTGAAGGTAATGTATAATGGATTGTACAGCAGTTCCCACAGACCTCCAAAGTTAGGAGAGTTAGGAGGGATGAAAATTTGTTCTGTTGTTACTATAAATTAATACACTTCCCTCTTCATCCAATATATATATCTTGCTTACTATGTTACTTCCTGTTAAGCCCATTTATATTGGCCCAGCATAAACCACACTGGAATTGAGAAATGTATGAGCTGGTTGTACCCAATGTTTCAATAGAATACCCATTAGTTGCTAAGACATCACTGCGTTTAGTTTGAAACTTATATGTAGGTTTTTTAACATGATTAATTTTTGGTATCCTATAGAGATTTCTGATTGATGAAATGAATAATTGTGGTCCAGCATGAAACAGCCTTCTATGTTGTTCAGCTGAGATAGACATGGATGTTAAATGATGTTGTGGGAGTAAAATTAACTGAAACCTTCTCTCATAAGGGAGAAGTGCAGCTGTCCACTGATGCATCCCGTTAAAGCCCATTAGGGCTTGGAACAGGAGGGGTGGTGACCGAAAGCGTCACAAGGGCGGGTGTCTTCCCCCACATGGTTGGGATATCCACTGACGCATAGCAGTTCATTTTTGAAGAGGTTGAGAAATGAAGTTGGCTCTTATTTGGAAGTTGTGATGATGAAATTAAAGAATATCTGCTGTAATATGATTGTTGAACATATTTTATGACAGAATGTAGATAAATTTTAAGTCTATACTTGACAAAGGTAGAGTATTTTTTACTTTCTCACCGGCATGACAATACTCGATGAATCTTAGATAGTAGGCCAAGACACGTGAAAATTTATGCACTAAACTCTATTCTTTTTTTCCTTAGTAACAAGCAAGTTAATGGTTGATTATTGTTCAGGAACTTGAGCTGTTTCATTGACATGGAAATTCTGTAGTTGATTCATGAAGCCAAATTGGACCACTCCACCAGTTGAGTTGCAAAGGAAGTAGACCTTTTGAAATGTGGTGTGTTTAATTGTCATGGGATAAAACACGATTTCATTTAGATTTGTTAGTAGATTATTGAATCTCTGTGACGTGGTTGGTGACAATGTCATCCACCGTTCAGGAGACTCGTGAGATCCAATTCAAAACAGTTGTTGAGTCTGACCAATAGATATATTCGATTTATATTGACACAAATTATATTGCTTACTTTCTTAAACAACTGGGTTAAAAGGAAAGCTGTGCACAGCCCCAAACATGGTAAAGAAATTTTCTTGAGAGGAGCTACTCTTGATTTGGAACACAATAACTTCACCAATATATCCATTTGTATTGTTGAGCATAAATAAATGCATGCTGCATAAGATTATTCAGAAACATCAGTGAATCCGTGTAGCTGAATCTCCTGTAATATATTTGAGCGTAACAGACAGTCAATACAGAAATTTTTTTTCTTCGAATTAAATTAATATTCTTCTTTTTTTATTCTTTGTCCATCCTATAATATGTATCTGTGAAAAATATACACTATATATTGTGATCTATATATAAATGTATAACAAATGAATGATTGTATTTTTATAATGAATGAATAACTGTATTTTTATAATAATTTATCTTATTAAATGTATCAAATACATTATTTACTTCAATATTACATAAAGAGATCCCTAACAGTGATTAGAAAGAAATGTTTTTATCATTGATACTAAAGTAGCACCATATTAAGTTAAAAAGTATGAATATTTTACAGGATGTAGTAGCTGATTAACAGCAATAAATTTAAAACAGAGTAACTACAGTATTATAAAGGGTATCCCAAATAAAACTATGTACCAATAGACATTTAATCTGTTATATTCAGATAACACAGATAAAAACAAATGTTTGTTAAGGAGGTGCCAATATAGCCAACATGGTTCCCACAGGCAGTATAAATCAGGAAATATAAACATGTTAGGAAAAATCAGGAATTAGAAAAAATTCAGGGAAATTCAAGAAAAATTGCTAAAAATTTCAGAGAATACCATTTCTTTTATGGAATTAGATTATTTTATTAATATAAAGTATTTTTTAAGTAATAACAAAATATATTTGATATAATTTAACGGCATCGGGAAGTGGTGACCTCAATTGCCCAGCAGCACATTGCAACTACGTACATCAAGCAGCCATTAACATGTCCTGTTCTTACATACATTCCCAAATTATTCTTTTATATTAAAGGAAGAAATATTCCAAATTGCAGTTTAATTTTTTTAACTGGTGAAATTTTAACAAAAAGTTACCATTGAAAAATTTATAGGTTGTTAATTGTTTTCTTGGAATTTCTCTGAAACCACCATGAATTTTATTATATTTTATGTAATTAATTACTTTTAAATGGCATGTAAAAAGACTTTAGTGACAAGTGGTTAGATGTAAACTTACACCCAGAATTCAGTCAATTTCAGTCGGGTTGAGAAAAGGTACAGATGTGTATCATCCTTTTTGTGATGAGTGTAAAAAACATTTTGGACTAGACATATGGACTGAAAGGCAGTGATTTCGCACAGTAAAGGAAAGTAGAATAAAGAAATAATTAGGATAAGGAATTCTCAGCATTCACTGAAAATTTTTTATCTCTACTGGTACTTCAACTCAGTAGGGTAAAACTTTGATCAACAGTTGTGGGAACAGTGGCTGTGATACATCTGTGTTTTCTTTGCCCGAATCTTCTGACCAGAGTAATAGCATTTCAGCAGCAAATGATACATATGAATCCTTGACTTTTTTTACGCAAAATGACATCACAATTACTTCTTTTTGTTATATTATAAAGACAATGTTTCTAAGGCGAAGATTATGTGGATTCTCAATATTGTACAAAATAAGTTATTCTTAAGTTCATGTGAAGACATTGGTAAAACTTTTAAAAATTATCTTTCCTGTTAGTTGTATAAAGTCAAAATTCCAGTTTGGAGCTACAAAATTCTTTTATATCATTAATCATTGCCTTGCACCATACTTTGATGGCATTCTCCCAATACATTAAGAGTAATAATGACAAAGTATTTTTCAAGTAAATGTTAATAGTGATTGTTTTCTGTACAAAATAAGATACAATCTTTAATCACAGTGATTTTAGTTCTCTTTAAGTCCTTGTCCACTCATTGAAAGTGGAACACATGAGCGTTCCACCCCTCCTGTACGAGGCTGTCCCAACCATAGGTCATCCCCAAAAGCAAAGGCTGACAGGTCTCGTATCTTACTGCTGGTAATTTGACATTTGTCGGGACCGCTGCAGGACCCAGCCCGGTGCCCCCTAACACCGATATGTAGTTGCTTGGTTATGGAAACCTTCCTCTCCACTTTATCTCTTTTACATCCCTATCTACTAAAGATAGTTGCTACTGTTTTATATGGAAAATTTTTACACATACATTCTTCTGCATAATATCAGGGGAACTTGGACAAAATTTCATAAAATTTAGATATGTATTTGGTGGTTATAACTCTATCAAAAAATATATAAAAAGTGCCAGTAGGCGGAGTTTAAATCGCCTTGCTCCTCTTAATTAATTATTTTTTATTTATTTATATTTACAGTTAATATATATATATATCTACAGTTATATAACATATATCTAGTTATTGGTTTTCATTTTTTAAAATGATTTTTGAATGCTTAAATAAGTGTTTAGCATGTTTTTTTTAATTATTAAAAGTGAAATATATTTTTTGTTTTATTGTTTATGATATTTAAAGACAGAAAATATTTATTACATGTCTATTTTTATACAATTTTACTACTGTAATTAACCATTAGGGCTATATTATTTTTTTAAAAGATAATAAATAAGATAATCAGTAAAGGAATAATAATAATTTTAAACTTTATTAGTGGTAGGTAAAGAATTAGATTTTAAGATTTACACAAATGCTGGGAAAATTCTGCAAAATTATAGCCAGATGTTTTTCAGGGTACTCCATTATAAATGAGTAGTTAATATTAACTACTAGTGTTAGTGTTACTTATTAACTGTTTTGTAATCTAGTACCTCTGTGTACAGTTAGAGGTAGTTATTTTTTTACTAATCTTTAAACAGATTGTTATTTATTACAGTATTAATATATTTTCATTGTTATCTGTCACTGAAATATAACGAGTACAATATAAAGTTAAATCATATTTTGAGTGATCCTTTCATATTAATAATTTCTACAAACAAATTCTTAAAAGATTGTATTTTTTAAAAATTAATTTGACAAAGTACTTTTTCAATCTGTCGGAGTGCTCACTTTTTTTATTTATATATTGTGTGTTTATTCATTTACTGTCTACATAAACATGTAATAAATACATATGCATGTGTATGTGTATATATATATATATATATATATATATATATATATATATATATATGACAGTACAGAAGATGTGATCGTATAGTAGTATGGTAGAAAGCAATCCCATTTTCCCAAAGAGTATCAATAATTCCCCATGTGTCAAGGAGACACCTCTAACCAAGCCGTCGTAATAGTAATAGAAATAGTACAGTATAGCTATGTGCCCATCTCAACTTCTGTTTTCTGAACTGTGTGCGGTGGCCTCACAGCATTACAAATTGATACTATTTCAACTGTCTCACTCTCTTTTCTCGATCCCCGCACCTTCCTTTAACCCTCCTCTGATGTTCTACCTATACACCTCCCTATCAGTCTCTCTTTTTCTTGCCACTGTGTAACTGTGTAGGAAAGTGAACACAATTTCGTTAATGGCCAGCCACTCACTCTTCCCCCTTTCTATTTTCTCCTCCTTCTTCTTCCTCTTCTCTAACCACCAATTTCTACCCCTTTTACAGTTTCTCCAAACTACATTTCACATGTTACCAATTTTGAGATCTATTGTATTGTTCCTTAATTTATATTCATTGTATTTTGTAATTTATAATAAAATTTAATTACATTTTTTTAAAAATTGTTATAGTTTATTACTTTTTTTATTATTAATTAATTTTACTACTTCAACTGTTATATACAACAGAAGAAAAGTATTGCTATTATTTTTATATTGTAATAAAATTCATGATGTACTTGGTGAAGAACACAGATGCTTTCATTATTTCTTTGAGATTATGATGAAGAGATTACAGGTTAAGAATTACATTTATTTTCAAGTATTTAAGAAAACTGTTTAAGAGACTGTAAAGTAGTTTTTAAAAAATAATAGATTAGATTTAAAAAAAAAACCTTTAAATGTTTCTTAATATTTTAATGTTGTGACAAAATACCAAATACCAAATATGTTACAACAAATTACAAACATTTAATTTAATTTAGTGCTACATTCAAAAAGTCAGAAGAATTTTATCTTTTTAGGATGACTTTTTATTCCAATCTTTATTTTTTCATCTGATTTTTTATTTAAAGGGGGAGTTGGACTAAAAAGTTGTGCTCACTGTTTGGGAAAAATGCATTTAGAATAAATATAAACACAAAAATTCACAACTTTATAAAAATAAGAAAATAAATATTGAAAAACAACTTAATGAGATCACTACTTAATATGAGGATGCATTGTAAAAATTTGTAACAACTAGTTTTTTTTTATTTCTCATGAATATACTTTAATAAGCACAAAAATTAGAATGGAATCAGTAATAACTAACTATCCAGTGCAATGTAATGATGATTTCAAAATGAAAAAATATTTTCAAATTGTATTTGTCATTATCATGATCATATGGTATTCTCCTGGAGACAGTTCCCTTATGTCACTGGTGTCTCCATTCATATCTGTCCCAAGCCTTCTACTTCATCCACTTATAGTTTCCAATCCTCATCTCATCTATTGACATTATCCTTCTTTTTCCTTGCTTCTTTTCTCCTTTTATTGACCATTCCAATGTAGTAGTCAAGATTCCACTTCCTCTAACTACATATCGTAACCAGTTAACTTTTCTTTTGTGTTCTTCCCTCATAAGTACTCTTTCTTCTGTAATCTTCTTCATTACTTCCTTATTCCTCACTTCATATATCCTACTTTCTCTAACCTTCTGCATATCCTCATCTCAAAAGCCAATATTCAATGTCTCTTCTTCATCATCCATGCTTCACTTCCGTACAGGATACTCTATACATAGGATTTGGCTAACCTCTTCCTTAATTCTGACTTTTACTTAATTTACTCTTTTATTTAAGGCTTCCTTTGCCATTGCTACCTATTCTTTTATTTCCATTGCGCTCTTCCGGTCCTCTATCATCATAGTCCTTAAATATCTTTGCTTTTTTTTCACTTGTTCAGTGATAAGGACAATCTTCAAACTTCCATTACTTTATTTTCCCCTATATTTATCCCCAGCAGGGAGTCTTATTCTTTAAGAGTTTGGGAGTTGGCATCTTTGGTGGTTTGTCTAGCCTCTGCAGCATTTCTCCTCAATGCACACAGAGCTGCAGAACACTTTACACTACACCAAGAACACTGTTAAATTTACAACATGTACCCTTACCCAACAACATGCTATGCTGTTTCTTCTTACACTTACATTTGGTGGTGTTGCGACACCTTATAAAATGCAACTGTAAGACAAACAGGGAACTATAATGCTGGTGGTTGGATGGCTGTATGTAGTGAGTTTTGAGCGATGTTTCTAAACACCTTACAACAGATTACGAACCTTTAATTTTAGTTAAACTTACCTTTAATTAATCTGGGCACTTGAGTGAATCCAGATGTATTTAGTTCTAGCTCTTGTACATGTGCGCTCTGCTGGAGTGGTCTATTATATCACCGGTATTCGTGGGAACTATGTGTTAGTCCCAATCTGTAATTCTTTGGTGGTTGTTGGTCCACTTAAAAAACCCACAAATCTTGGAGTTTTAAAAGGCTTTGACCCACTTTATCAGCAAAAGATGTGATGAATGGCGAAGAAAGCAGAAAGCAGAGAAAAGTAAATTATCTAATGTGGATTTCCTTGTGGTAAAAGAGGAAGTTAGATCCTTTATTAATGTTTCACCTTTTCTTATAAATAAATGTGTAGCAGCAGCTTGTGGTTCATCAAAATCCATCAAAAAGCTTAGGAGTGGCGCCCTTCTGATTGCAGTTAATAATAAAGAACAGAGATGGAAGTTCCTAGCTCTTAGATGAAGTGATAGTGGAGCCCCACAATACACTGAATTGCAGCACTGGAGTGATCTTCTGTCATCACTTGACTGATGCTGGTTTGTCAGAAATATCTGATGAGCTGTCACTGCACTCTGTTTCATCTGTGCAGAGGATCATGAGAAAGCAGAATGGTGTTGATGTACTATCGTTCTCACTTATCTTAATCTTCTTTACTCCAACTGTTGCTGAGCGAATAAAAATTGGCTACCTATATATAAATGTACGCCTGTATATACCAAACCCAAGACAGCTGAGCAGATCTGCTGCTCCACTAGGCATTAGAGCTCACCACCTTTTGTCAGCTCTAAATATACAATTACTTCCAGTTCTTACTGTTGCTCCATGTTATTTTCCAATAGAAGAAAGGAGAAGGCCCTTGGCAACCTTCTCTCGTTAATTACTGCTATGATCTTTGTGTAATAAAAGATTTATCACAAATCTGGTTACCTTGCAAAAGGGATTTTATAATATTTTTAATAGCATGAATCCTGATGCTACGGTTTATATACGAACAGCTCTAGAAATGTTAATTCTGTTGGTTTTAATTTTGTGGTTGGCTAGAGAACATACATGTTTGCTCTTCCCAGCATCTCCAGCATTTTTGGTATTGTCTCTATCCAACATTTTTATGTTTAATTTTAATCAACAACTTTTCCTGGCCTGTTGGTCCAAGAATGTAACAAGTTATAAAACTCATTACATGAACAAGGAATGCACCTTTTTTTGTTGGAGGAAGAAAAGCTCTCCCAGCCACCGTCCGTGTGCACAGACAGTTGTGTCAGGCCCTCACTGACTAAAAAACCTTTCCCTGATACAACAGTATGGATTCCCATCTTTCAGCATTACTATCCTACTGCTGCTATTTTGCAGGATCTTTAGATGGTTCGAAGAATCATGTGCACATAAATGGCAACGACGAATCCTAGGGGCCTCCAGCTCCTTGTCCAGGCTGTCCCCTCCCCATCGACCTGTTCAGATATTATTGATACACTATCCCTTCAGCTATCTTCTCTGCCATGCTGGCGGTTGGCTTTCAAGCAGCTTCTTCTTCCAACAACTTGTCCAACAGGTTATACGTATTTAGATGGCCGACAGCACCATATTGCTGTCTCTCCTCTTGCCATCTGAAGCACTAAAAAAAGGTATGTCCCACTGTTCCATCCTCGTCACATTAGGAACATTTCGGAGAAGTCCTTCTTTTCCTGCTAAAAAGATATAGATTGAAGGCACCAATGCTTATGGAATGAAGCAATATTATATGGAATGAAGTCTAGTGAATGCTTCTTCTTTAGGGTCACCACTGTGTCTCTTGACATGCTTGAGAACAGTTAGCTCAGTGGGGGGAGCTCTTGCTATGATAAGTACGGCTTCTGAAGAAACCTTTTTATATGAGGAGACGGTTCTTAAGGTCATCATCCTCATAATTCTGTTGAGTGCAATTTGGCTCTTACTCTATTGCATGGCTCGCTGCCAGACCAGTGCCGCATAAAGAATTATTGATGACGCCGTTGTGGCAAGCAATCTCCTGTTCGACGAAAGTGGGCCCCTCACATTGGCACATTGGCCATCAGCCTGGACAATGCCCCAGCCATCCTGTCAGCTTTAGCTGCAATCTTGTATGTGTTTAATAAACTTACACTCGTAGTCCATCCAGATGTATTATAAAGGAATATAGTAATATAAAGGAATACAGATATCCACACATTTCTGATTAAATAAATTTGTGATAAATTTATAGACTTATGGAATGTAATTAAATAAAAGATGAAATCGTTGTATTACTAGTTCAAAAATTAAACAGTAGAGATGAGGAAATAATGAAAATTTTATTAACCTTATAGCAAGGATCTATCAAACCATACTCCGTGAAGCAAACTTCCTCTATGATGGAGTGGTAGCACCTCTGCCATTCATCCAGAAGATTCTGGGTTCAAATCCTGATCAGGGATTTTTTACATTCTACAAAATTCGTCAATTATAAGTAGCTGTAATTTGATGTTAACCTGCTGTAAAAAAGAAAATAAATAAATGATTGTAAGTCAGGCAATAAAAATCACAATTCATTATTTCCAATTAAAATGTTTTATATACAGTTCACAAGCCATAAATTCAATACTTTTAACAATATGGAATTTGTTGTAAAAACACTGAATTTTATTAAAATAACTTGCTTAACTGAATCACAATACGTATTAGAAATGTAATCATTAGTTTATTAGAATTTATTGTTAAATGTAGTAATGTTTTCCTTAATTCTATCATAGTATAATATATAAAAAAGAAATATAAGTATAATAAATAAAATTTTATTATATTATAACGTGGATATCGTAACATTGAGACGCCTGACATTCCTTTAGGAAATATAAAATATAGAAATTGTGAAAAAATCATGTATAGGTAGAATTTTGTGTTGCCATTTCCTCACAGATATTATTACGATATTATTTTTACTTAGTGTGTGTATATGAGTGTTATGTACCAATAATTTTACTTGTCACTCATGTGGGTTTATATTTATGGCCCTTCCTGGTAATTTACTACTGCATTATATAAATATTATATTCTGTATACATTTCTATGTACCTAATATCGATATTGCTGTAAATTTTTGTTATAATTTGTTTAGAATTGTGACCTGTTTTATTTAATAAATTTTATATATATATAAATATATATATATTATATATATATATAAATGAATAATTTTTATTTTCAGTTGAAGATAATGGTTCCTAACATTGATTTATTGTATGTATATACAATAATGAAGTATTTTTAACATAAATATGCATGTAAGTACTTTCAATTTAGTGTAATTATTTTTTTTTATAATAGAACCTCTATAATTCATCAACTTCAGGGTTTTAGAAATAATAGAATGGAAAATTACAAATTATGGATTTCTTGAATATAAAATGTGTTTATAATTATAATACAATTGAAAGATATCTTAAAAATATTAATGTGAACCATAGAACTTTGTATTAGTAAATCATGGAAATAGAAAAAATTGAAGTGAAAATAATAGGATCTTTGGAATATAATTAACTTCTAACACAAAAAAAACTGAACAACAGAGTTGTCATGCAGCTAAAGTTACTGGAAAGTCATACAACTGTGGGTGATTTCTGATGCATTGCTTACACACACAACTTAGTTTAAAGTATTTATTATTTTATTTAAATATAATATTTTTTCGTTAATTAATTGAATGATTCTATCTAAAGTACGCGCGCATACCTAATTTAATTCGCGTGGGTGTGGCGGTACTAGCGGCGACGGTCGGCGGCTGGTGTGTAGCCGCGAGGCTTAACGCAATAGGTACCAAGTCTACTGTACGATCATTGGAGACCCAGCTATGCCAAATTACTTTTTTATTTTAAATATGATTCATTTATCTAATTCTACCGCACACCCGTGACGACGCAACTTAGCAGAAGACAACAGCTGCACGCAGTGCTACCAACCTTTGAAATATTAACTAAATTAATTAACAAAAATTACCAATATTTAAAGTGTAAAAAATAATTTGGTTGGCAACCCTGTGGAATTTCAAATTTCCCGATCCAAGAGGATGAAAGAAAAGGTAATTTCCCACAGGGAAAAAGGGAAATTCCAAGTTGGTGACTGCAACACTGGTGTTCCTTGTGGTGAAAAAAGGCACTATTGATGTAGTATGCCCATTTAGTCACTAGTTTAGAGCATTTTTTTGGGTAGGGTGCTATTTTGCAAAATTTTTTTTAGCAAATATTGTTATTTTTTAATGGTTAACAAATGTGTCTAAGAAAAATATGATCTTAATTTGGCAAAATATTGAGATACTGAGGGTGACCTTGCTCTACACCCTTACCCCAACCTTATAAGTTGAAAATTTAATGGCATCAATGTCCCACATATAGAAGTAATCTGACCAAGTTTGGTCAAAATCAGTCCACCAATTCTACAGATATAAGGTGATTTAGAGGCTAACACCAAACACACATGTACATATGAACATTAACAACGAGAAAATTTCCATCCAGTTTTTTGGGTTTCTTAGGTGTCAAAACGTAAATATTTGGTGAAAACCGAATATGCCCAAATTGGACTGATCACAATACATTCCGTTCTAAAGTTATAGCTTTGCTATAGTGCTATATAAACAGGAAAGTGAAAGAGAGGAGAGACAGCTGAAGCAAAATATTGTAAGTAGACAGACATGCCTCACCATGCTGGTGAGGCTTGTCTGTCTATATATATATATATATCCTGTGTGGAGTTGCTACTCCCCCACTGGGCACCTCCCCAGTTTGCGGATAGATGAATGTTCATTAGATATAATGGATACTGGGGAAATAAAATACCCAGATGGACAAAAACTAACAATGTTGACTTGTAGTTTGGAGTTGGTTCTCCAAAGGCTATGGGAAGAAGACTCCGATAGAAAACTCCTGGTTCCCCGATTGGGGTTTGAGGTGTTGGGCCAGCATCCAATCACTCACAAATCATTTTGATTGCTAAAAGTCCTAATTGAGAAAAATTGGATTACTTGGAAAAAATATTGAATACATCAAAGAAAAATGAACTTTGGAAAATGGAATATTCAGGGGATTAAAACAAAACAGAGGGAAGTTTTCCAACAATTGGATAGGTTTGGGATTGATATCAGAATATTAACTGAAGTAAAGAAGAAGGGAAATGAAATGTATGTATGGAAATGAACAATACGGTAATTATTTGATGTTCTATGGTGGAGTCACTATGAGTTAAAGAGGTAAGGCAGAGATGGCATTGCAGTAAGGAAAACTCTAAAAAGATTTATAAGGAATTGGAAAGAGGTAAGTGAAAGGATTTAAAAAATGGAATTTAGGATTTTGGGGTCATTCAACAGTGATGATTGCAGTCTATGCTCCTGCAGCTGATATGGATAGTAATTCAAAGGATGATTTCGAGAACAGCTTTGTTGATACTCTTACTGAAATAAGCCACCACAAAAAAATATTGATTTCAAAGGAATCTGAATGCCAGAAGAGGTTGGAAGAAACATGATGAAATCATTGGAAGGTTTGGAGATATAGTTGTAAATGATAACTGGAAGATGGTTGATTGAAGTATGTGAGACATTTGGATTGCGAGAAATGATACTTTTAACATAAGGAGGTTCACTTGTACACTTTGATGCAGCCTATTTGGAACCTTAAATCTATTATTTGTTATTTGATTCAGAGACAGAAATCTCAGTTAAATATTGAAGATGTAAGGCTGTTCAGAGGAGGTGAGTGTGGAATGGATCATTTTTTTGTTAAGAGCAAAGGTGTGTATACATTTTAAAATCCAGGATTATGAAGAAGAAAATAAGAGATGTAAAGTACAAGCTGGAGCTGCTAAATTAGGGTCAGTCAAGTTCTTGTACAAATTGCGGTTGGCAAAAATAAAACTGATCAGAGATGGTTAGAGAGTGTGGAGGAGAATTATAGCCGACTGAAAAGATGTGTTCATGCTCAGCAAGTAAGGCTTTATGGTGGGAGGTAGACCTATTGGTGAAGTTGGAAGGCTGGTGAGATGAAGGATTGGATGGCTTGATTAAGGAGAAGAAAACATATGAGAGGTGGTTGGCTAGCAAAGATATGGAGGATAGAAAATTGTATTAAGAATTGAAGAATGCAAAGGCAAAAAATGATATCTAGGAAAGTAGATGTGAAAGAATTAAGATGTATATGGCTGGCAGTAAGACTAGGGAGGCCTGAGAGGCTGTAAAGAGCTTGAAGAAGGATACTCATGAAAGAATAAATGTATCAATGGTTAAAATGGAGGAATGGGAAAAATATTATAAGGTAATGGTGAAAGAAAACTGTGAGGTTACTTGGGATGCAAAGTTCTCTGGTAAGGGGATAGAAGGCAGATGAATGGATTAACAAAAGAAGAAATTTATAGGACACTGAGACAAAAAATGGGAAATCACCAGATCCTGAAAACATTTCAATAGAACTCATTAAGAGTAGTCCAGAGTGTGTGATTGAAGTATTGCAGGGTACTTTTAATGGATGTCTTATTGAGGGGCAGGAAATGTCAAAGGAATGGAAACTGATATATATTATTTCAATATATAAGAAAGGAGCTAGAACAAACTGTAGAAACTGTAGGAGGATAAATATCACGTTGTCAGTTGGAAGGTCGAATGGATGCATAGGTAAAATGAGAATAGAGAGGGAGATAGTGATTGGAGAGGAGCAGGCTGGTTTTACAGCATATGAAGGTTGTGTGTGATTAATATTTTCATTCTGAGACAACTTTTGAATAAAAGGAAAGGTAGAAATTTGGAGACTCACATTGTTTTCATAGACCTAGAAAAACCTTATGACATGGTGCCGGTAAAGAAATTGCTAGTAGAAGTTGTTACTAATTGTGGCTTTCATCTGACATATGTAACAGCAGTTTTATAGGAATCAAGTGTTAAGGTGGGAAAACATTTGTCAAAGTTTTTTAAAGTTAATAAGGGTTTACGTTAAGGTTGCTGCCTTTCTCCCAGTCTGTTTAAGCTTTACTTGGATAAGGTATTGGCAGAAAAATATAGAAGGATGGGAGTGGAGGTGGTTGGTGAGTGTATATATATATATATATATATACTAAATATGTTGTTTGCAGATGATCAGGTTGTCATTGCAGCAGATCAGTTTGGTATTAGCTGTGTGATAAGAAATTTGATAGAAACCTTTATTAAGCGGGGGTTTGAAGATAAATTTTAGTAAGATGAAGTACCTAGTGGCTGGTGCAAAATGAGATGACATGACTATAGTATCTTGGCTGTATATTATTACAAGAAGGAAATAGTGGAAAAGATGTAAATCATTGTATAGCTTTGGGGTGGCCTGAAGTGCAATTCTTTGTGGTGGTCTGAAGGGATACAGAAAGCAACCAAGTGTAGGTTGGACAAGAGTGTTAGTGAGAGCATTTTATTGTAGGGGTAGAAGCTTAGGAAATTAGTAAAAGAGATGAGGGAAGGTTATCGCTATGGAGATGAATGTGCTTTGCAGGAGTTGTGGAGTTTCTAAAATGCAGTGCATGAGAAATGATGAGATCACAAGAAGAATTGGGACAACTAGTACAGTGATTGATGTTTTGGAGGGAATGGAGTAGTATGGATAGCCTAGGAGGATGTTGGAATGAACTCCAGGAGAGAGGAAGAATGACCTCCAAGGAAGTGGATATCTGAAGTGGTGGAGAAAAGGAATTTGGAGGGGAAAAGTTGGAGAGATAGAAGAGTTTGGAGGTTGGGATCTGAGAGACTATCTTTATTGCTGTAAACACTCTAATAGAAGATATTCTAGGAGATGTTTATTATATATATATAAATATATGTATATATATATATATATATATATATATATATCAGGTCATTAATCAAAATTTTATCTGAGTAGGAATATCTAATATTAGTTAATGTAAAATGAATGTCTAGGTGTTGATAACATCACAAATTTTACTTTGATGCAATATGAGGTATAACTGTTATAATTATTATTATTTTGTACAAACATTTAATTAGCTTAATTGCAGAAGTTTTATCTATATAAATGTAAATGTATAATTTGTTCTTACAATTTAGTAATAACTTTAATGACAACTATAATAATAGTAAATGTAGTAATAGCTAATTTAATAATTAATTATTAGTTGTTTAAAGTAGTTATTGTATGTTAAGTAATTTAATTAGTCTATTTATTTAGCTAGTTACTGTTTGAGTTGCTATATACTGTACTTGTTTTGTGTTATATCTCCACCCTTATGATTAAAGGACAGAGTTTAAAGCATGCATCGTTTATATATTTCTGTTTCTCTCCCCACTGTATTTACTCAATTAAATTATCTAATATATTTTTAGGCACTCATTTAATTAAGAGTAAGCAATTAAAGTAAATAATTTTTATTCGTATTGATAACATAATTAAGCATTATGTATGTAATACTTGATTTTCGTTTATGGTTGAATGAAGCCTACTAATAGAGTTGTTCACTCATTTAATTTTAACACATTGACTGCGGTTTTTTTATGTATGTAATTTTTTCACATTATGAGCCCCAACTGATCCATTGTTTCCATTACTGAGTTATAGGACATCTTGTATGCTGCTTTCAACTTTTCTATCGCTATCTGTCAGACATGGATAGAATTATTTGTGAATTTTATATTCAAATGATGTGATACTTCTAATTTCAGATGAATTTCATCTTTATAATGTCATAGTTTATTTTTTATAATTACTCAGTATAACATAAAAAAAGTAAGGACGATAAATGAAAAATTCCCCTGCTGTGTAGAAGGGAAATCAAGGGGAGAATAGGAAACCTTATTGCTCTTACAGGACATATGTAACTGGTAATATAAGGAAAGTGTTAAATGAGTACCAAAATAATTATCATAATAATTAATAAAGGTTTCAAACAAGTAAATATTTATAAAGCTATAAATTTTTTAGTAATATCCTGAAACAAAAGGTGTACCTTGGCAGTCTAAGCTAAAAGTAGATGGAATGCTAATATTACCAATAATGATATATGGATGTAAAATGTTGGGTACTAATAAAGGAAAATGAAAGAAAATTAAAAACTGAAAATAAAGTCTTTGTGAGGTTTATGAGTTGGTAAGGGATGATAACATTGGTGAATGCAAGATAAGAAAGGGTAGGAATCTGAATGACTTATATGGGAACCATAGAATAATATTTGTTAAATGAAAAAGATAAATGGGATGGGTAGGTCACATGGTGAGAGCAAGAGTCACCATGAGGCAACAGCCAATCAGATGAAGTACAAAACTCCAAAGGACAGCAACAGAATAGCGGGTTTGACCAAACTCCCAAAACCCAACATGGTCTGTGTAATATATGCCGATAACCAACAAATTCCTCCAAAAGATCTCACTTAATATGGGAAAACATCACACCAAATTCCTTACCCGTCATCCCAACCCAATTTTCCCACAGACTGTGTGCTAGCTCTGGGATGCAATGCCCTAGAACTGTCCAATCAAAACACATTTTGTTTAATAATAAACAAATGTAAAGAAGTACAGGCCCCAAAATTGCCTTTGCTCCCCTCTCAATCTCCCTTTTTAGACTTCTAGCATTTCATGCTCTGACTCATAGAATGTTATTTTTTTAATTTTCTGGTGGTCCGTTCCTTAGCAGTTTCCACCCGGAGATCCGAACGGGAGACTAGCTTACCTCTGGAATATTTTACCAAGGAAGGCGCTTCCATCTTTGTTACATGAAAATGCAGATAGATACATTTTCTTGGAAAAAAAAACAGCCGTAGTTTTCCATTACTTTCAGCTGCACAGTACTCAGAAGATTGAGTGCTGTTGATATGGCCGTTTAAGTCCTCCTGACCTATGCCCTTACAACTACTGAAAGAGCTGCTCCACTCTTTCAGGAATCATTCCTTAGTCTGGCTCTCAACAGATACCTCTCCGATATGGTTGCACCTTCGGTCTAGCTACTTTGCATCACTGAGCACTCAAGCCCCCTCACCATCAACAAGGTCTCATGATTCTTAGAGGGAGATGAGTTGCTAAGGGTAATGAGATGTTAGAAGGTAATGAGTTACATAAAAATAAAATTTACTGATAACAATTTACTGACAAAACATTAACCTATACGTCCTTCACCTCTACGTTCTGCATTCATCATCTTTAGTTGACTCCACAATCCCTGATGTCCCTCATCAAAGTTCTATAAAAACTGTTATTTTATAGGGTAGGGATGTAAATTACATCCTCAACCTCCAACCTGAAGGATCAGGGTTTTTCTCTCAGGAATTTCATTTTATCTTAGGGTCTTAATGAAATATCTAAGACTCGTCAATAGTTAAACAATTGTTAACGTTTTTTGCACGAAGGAAGGAACACTCCTTCCTTCGTGTAGCGAGTCAACAATTCTTCATAGATTATTACACTGCGTGTTCGTGTAAATTGAGTACAGCATTCTGATTAATTGTTAAGAGCCGCGGAATTCAACGATACGAACCGCATTTCATATACATCCGTTGGCTCAAAATATTGTGTGTGTTGCTTTTTGAGATGTGAGCAGTTCTCTCAACTGCCTTACATCAATTCGATGACCTTCTCGAATGATAAAGCTTGCTGTGTTTAGCATTACGTTCATCGACGTGCCCAGTCGGCCGGCTCTCGCCATGTCTCCCACGCTTTCTCGTCTCGTCAAAAATACGTCATGCCAATGAAAACATGTTGGACGTGACACAAAATTTTAATTGAATATTTATTTCAATATTTCGAAAACGGATTTTTTTAAACGATCAAAATTGGTTAAAGTCGATCGATATATTTTTTCCGTGATAGGCGATTACCCAACACATTTTACGTGAACGATCAGTGTCACTTAATGAATTCAACAATCAACTTGAAATTTATACATCTGAGTACTTCTATACATGCAGGACTGCTATTTCGTACGCTTTAAATCTCCTTGCGAAAGTCAGTCTCATTCCTTTTTGAATTATCCTCGTATTTGGATTAATTTACACTTAAAACCCTTGTATTCAGAACAGTCCAGTAGTTCCATTAACTTTAAGAGAATAATGATACAAACTAATTCATTTACGAACATTCTGATTTATACATAAAGATTGGTCACCTGTATTATATAATTAATAGACCTCTTCAACGGTATATAATCTTGATGTAAAGATAATAGTAAAATTATTATTATGATTATTTTATTATGCTATAAAAAAATAATAATATATTTTTAGTAATATTTTAGAATTTCGGTAGTTGGTTTAGACAAAAAAGGGGATATACTGTTAGGGAAGTAGAAAATCAGTAAAGAGGGGATAAGATACAGAAAAGGGAAAAAAGGTATCTTGATATTACTGTACTACTAATGGTATTGCCGCCCATCTTCGGCCACCTCACCTCATTCCTCGATGTTACGCTACTTTCCATTAATTTATGGTAAATTTATAAAACAAGGAATCAAATTATACGCTCCAACGTGTTACAGATCGTAAGTTCCCTTAGGAAAAGAGAAAAACCACATGTGAAGAGGTAAGGAATTACGGTGTATTTCCCTTCTTTATCCTTATCCTAAAATAAGTGTGGAGAAGGGGACGTGGCTGACTCCCGACGAGAGAAAGTAATCGGTAAAATGCATCGCTACCTATAACCCCCGTTCGTTGTTTCTCATCCCTTCTCTCTCACTGTTACCCTTAAAATCATCAGTTTCTATCCCTTTTACTCTAACCACTAACTTTTCTAACCATTCTACCAATTTCTTCTAGTATCTAACTATCCAACCTCAACTGTGTTTTGTGTGCATAAAGATGTTTCTTTGGAAACAGGTTATGTTAAACATATTCTAGATATATTTCAAATAATGAATTAAAGGAAATATTATTTAAATAAAACTATTTTCCATCAATTTATTTATAATTTATATGTAAATTTATAAACTGGGAAAATAGTTGATAACTTATTAATTTAATTATATTGATAAAGATAATATTGAAATGATTGATAAAGAATTATACAGAGGGATTTTTTAGTCCTGTTACCCAATTTTAAATGTAATTTAAGAAAGGGAAATTTCGGTGGAATAAAAAAATGTATTTGTTATTTACAAAAGAGATTTAATAAAAATCTATTACTTACATAATTGTTAAAGAATATGCTCAAAATGCCCATCCCTTGCGGTTATACACGCACGGACTCTTTTCAGCATATTAGCAGAAACCTTTTTAAGAATTGCATTGGAAATATTCGTGATTAAGTCTGTAATATTGACTTTAAGTTCATCAACGGATGAAGAAAGTGTGAGAATTGTTTTTGAAGGCCTCGGACTTAATATAGTCCCACAAAAAGTAGTCAGGAGATGTGAAGTCTGGGGATCTTTGAGGCCATAAGCTCTTGCTTATTATTGGATCATCAAAGAACTCTTGCAGAAATCCACGGTTTCTCGAGACGTGTGGCATGTAGCGCCGTCTTGCTGAAATCAGCAATACTGTTCTTGAGATTCCAGGAGGGACACAAATTGGCGCACAATATTCCTGTATACTTCACTATTTACTCTCTGTTCGAAGAATATGGGTCCGACTATACGATGACGAGATATCGCACACCACACACCAATCTTTTCAGGATGCAAAGATTTGTCGTGTAAAGCGTTAGGATTTTCAACCGCCCAAATTCGACAGTTTTGACTATTCACATAACCATCGAGATGGATCCAAGCTTCATCACTAAAGAACACTGTGTTTAAAAATTCGATTCCGTTATCGTTTACGAGAGACCTAAACCGACGGCAAATATTGCAATCGCTTGTTTAAATCTGGAGGCTGAAGCTCTTGGACTAATCGTACGCGATACGGATACAATTTCAATTTTTTAGCGGCTTTCTGAACACTCGAATATGACAAACCGATTTGCGTGGAAAGTTTTCGTAAACTTTTCCGTGGAGAATTGAGCGATTTATTTTCACATTCTCTAAAAAGTCATGTCAAGCGAATTGGATGACCCCTACGTTTTCTGTCGCAAACATTACCTGTCTCTCGAAATCGATTTGCTAGCCAAGAAATAGAAATTTTTTCTGGCGGAGGAACACTAACAAATTTAATTTGAAATGATTCTTTTAAACTCGCGTATGATTTCGTAGCAAAATATTGTTCAAGAATGAAAACTCGTTATTCTATGGTAAAAGACATTCTGTTCGTAAAACGACCGGAAGCGGCATAAATGTTTACACAGCTCATGGAGAATCAACTCACACTGCCGTATCTATAGCGGTTGAGTAGCGCTACCAACTTCGTGTCACAAAACAAAATTTCCCTTTCTTAGAAAAAAATTACTAGACATTAACAATTGGGTAACAGGACTGAAAAATCACTCTGTATTAAGAAAAGCCGGAATTGAATTACATAACATTGGGGCTACATCAGAAAGTTTCTTTTATAAAAATTTGAGTACTAGATGGATACCGGTGTTCTTTGGTGGTTAGGTTTCAATTAACCACACATCTCCGAAATGGTCGAACTGAGTCCGTACAAGATTAGACTTCCTTTACATTCATTCTTTTTTTTTTGTCTTCAGTCATTCGATTGGTTTGATGCAGCTCTCCAAGATTCCCTATCTAGTGCTAGTCGTTTCATTTCAGTATACCCCCTACATCCTACATCCCTAACAATTTGTTTTACATATTCCAAACGTTGCCTGCCTACACAATTTTTCCCTTCTACCTGTCCTTCCAATATTAAAGCGACTATTCCAGGATGCTTTAGTATGTGGCCTATAAGTCTGTCTCTTCTTTTAACTATATTTTTCCAAATGCTTCTTTTTTCATCTATTTGCCGCAATACCTCTTCATTTGTCACTTTATCCACCCATCTGATTTTTAACATTCTCCTATAGCACCACATTTCAAAAGCTTCTAATCTTTTCTTCTCAGATACTCCGATTGTCCAAGTTTCACTTCCATATAAAGCGACACTCCAAACATACACTTACAAAAATAATTTCCTGACATTTAAATTAATTTTTGATGTAAACAAATTATATTTCTTACTGAAGGCTCGTTTAGCTTGTGCTATTCGGCATTTTATATCCCTCCTGCTTCGTCCATCTTTAGTAATTCTACTTCCCAAATAACAAAATTCTTCTACCTCCATAATCTTTTCTCCTCCTATTTTCACATTCAGTGGTTCATCTTTGTTATTTCTACTACATTTCATTACTTTTGTTTTGTTCTTGCTTATTTTCATGCGTTAGTTCTTGCGTAGGACTTCATCTATGCCGTTCATAGATGAAGTCTATGACTATAGAACATTCATTCTAAGTAGGTAATACCTTACGCTGGTTCCGGAGGCTAAACAGAAAAAGAAAGTATTATTTCTTCATCGACTTACTAAATAAGAAAAAAAATTATTAAATTTTAACGTTATTAATTAAGTTTTTTATGTTTTGTTATCTGAAAAATCGATTAAAAAAAAGACCGAAATATTCGGGGACGAGAAGCATGTTTTTTTTTTTAGGTTTGAAATACAATAACTTTGTTGAATTACTATTATATACGTAAATTTTATTATCACAATTAGTAGAAAGTTTAATTATGAGAAAAATATGGTAATAAAGTCTAAAAATAAAACATTTTTATTATTAAAAACAAAACTTAAGAGAGAAAGATTTATCATAAAAACTATGGAGATTCAGTTCTGGGACCTATTTTATTCCATTTTTAGATTAAAAAACGTAAGAAATCTTGAAGTTTACCTTTTATATAACGCCTTAAAAATTTCAATATGAACTCACTTCACCGGGGGAGCTGAAATCCAGGCGAAATTTTTTGCTTGCGGTAACTCGATAATAAAGCGTTTTCGGCCATATGTTTGTATGGACATCTTTTCTTATTTGAAGCTCTAGAATTGGTTCCCAAATTATTTCTCTTTCCTTTGTATAAAATTACTTGTTGATTACATTTATATCTTTTATTTTTTGAAGCCAAGATGCTTACCAAAATAAGCAATAACCAAAATGTTTAATATTAGTGTATTAGAATTACAATTTCTAAAATATTATTCGCGTTTCTGAAAATTTGGGGGTTTATACAACAGAAGGTTTTTTTAAATGATTAAAATATTCACTAAAATTGATTTTAAATAAATTAAAATCTAAATTTATTCTTTTATTTTTTTATTTGGGAGCTCCACCATCAGGGGAGGGGTTATTTAGTTATTTTATTATTTAACAAAAGTTTTAAAGTTTTGAGAGTTAGAAAATTGAAATTAGGAAAACTTTTTTTCATTTTGAAAACTCCCATGCACAAGGGGAAGCGTTCGGATAAAATTAATTTTTAAGAAAATAATAAGTGGTAAAAATAGATTTAAAAAGATTCTTTATAAAATTGTTTAAAATATTTAAAAAAATATAGCCGTTTCTAAATAAAAAGTTGTAACATTATAGATGGGATGAAAATGTTTGGCTAATTATTTTCAAGAAACAATAAGAGTAAGGGCTATAAAAAATTTAAACATTTTAAATGCAATTGGTAACTTGCGATATGGATTTAGATTTAAAGAAAAACTAAAAAAAAATTCTTTACCCTCAGACCGTGGAGTGGGATAGGTAAAAGGATTTACAGTAATTTGAAGGTCTATCGATGTAGAGAATATAGATATAAAAAATTCTATTAACTCGTTTTCTGAAGCAATAATAGCTAAAAAAGGAAAAATATTAAACAAACATATTTGGTAGCACACCATATACCATTGTTGTAGGTGGGACGGTGTTCGACAGGAGCTGGGTTTGACCTGACTTACTTCAGAGAGGACTGTGGGTTATATGCTTTTCAGTAGGCGAGCCTGCTGGAAATGTGGAGAAGCTAGCTACTAGAATATTGAAGACAAAATCTCGTGACGGTTGGGACCTCGATCGTGTGTTTAGTTAGGGAGGGCAGCCTCGATCTTGAGAGGACGGTTCGCCGAGGTGGGCCGTTCTTGATGACGGATCGGGTGGTTGTTTTTTTTTAATGACAACTGGATAGCCTCATATAGGAACACTGCTAAAAAACTGCACAGGAAGTGGGGTACTCTAATGGGTTTCTAATAGTAATGGCTTACTAATATAATATAAAATAAAGATCCGACCGGCAGCTCGATCTTCCATGCCGGACATATTGCCGGTAGGTGGGAAGGGCTGTTAAAATAGAAAATACACGCCCTACGCTGTTCTATGCTTAATTGCGGGTCCGACGTAGGGGGAAAAAGTGTATATAAATGCTTTTAATGATTCTATTAATGATACATTGTTAAAGAATATATACTTTGTAAGTTTGTACTTTGAGTCCATGAAGATTGATAGAAGAAGGCTGGAGGAAGACTGCCTGAATATAGTGCGGAGCCGGCTTATATAGTGTGTACGGAGCCGCTGAATCGTCAGGAGCCGAGTTCATCCGAAAAGAGCTGTGTGAGCTGTACGGAGCCGAATGCAGCCGGCAAGAGCCGAGTGCTTCCGAAAGGGAGCTGTGTGAACTGTACGGAGCCGAGTGCAACCGACGAAAACCGAGTGTGAACTGATAAAAAGACGTTTAAATTTTAAAGTCCTTAAATAAATTTTTAATAACCTTTTGAGTCAGGGAATCTGATTTTAGTCCCATTTCTTTCTCGAATTTGATTTGAGCCTCAGTTTGTTTTTCAATGTGGGCATCAGATTTGAGTCTCAAGGTTTTTCAAAATTTTTATTTTATATATGAGTCCCAGGATTGTGTCTTGAGTTTGAAAATTTTAATTAAGTTCAGATTGTTATCTCCAATTTTATTATTTCTCAGATTTACATTATGAATCTGAGAATGAGATATTTGTCTCAATTTGGGGCTTATATTTTCTTTTTAATTTTGAGTCTCAGATTTATATCTTGAACCCTGGGATATGATTTGTCTCAATTTTTTTCTGGAATTTGATTTGAGCCTCAGTTTTAAATTTTAATGTGTGTATCATATTTAAGTCTCAGGTTTTTCTTCAAATATTTATCTTATATTGTACCTCAGGAATGTTTTCTGAGTCGGCGAATCTGATTTAAATATCAAATTGTTATCTCCAATTTGATTTATCTCAGATTTTCATTATGAATTTGAGAATCAGATATGTGTACTGCTGATATTTTACAGTCCTGTGTTACTCTGTAACCTGGTATTACGAAAAAATAAATATATATGTGTCCTACGTAGATAAGAAGAGTTATACGCTTTTTATTTAGTATCACTCGCCTATTCCCCCATCGATTCTATAGAAACTTTACAGATCTTTTAACAAAGGTTCTAAAAATGTTCTGTGAAAATTTCAATCTTCTAGAATTTACAGAAACAAAATGTCGCCTTTCCAATAAAAACATCAATTTAAAATAAACCGCATTTTTTATTCATTAAAAATTTCAAAATGAAAACAACTCCTACAATTATGAGAAATCTTTGTACGAATTAATAAAGAAAATACTTTACTCAAACTGAAATCCAACAACAGCGACACACCGGTAATATCATTTAATAAATCCTGTATACGAGTATATGCATTCGTAAAGAAATGTATAGAATTTGTATAATTTCTTCTTCAATAACCCTTTTAAACTCTTCTTTAGTGTTATGGGAGTACACACATTCCTTTAAATCACTCCACAAGAAAATGTTACAGACAGTAAGGCCAAAAGTCTCAGTAGCCTGTCCAAAAATTCACTTCCACGATCGATCCAACGACCCTGAAGATGAGCATTTAATAAAAGTTTAACTTGATTTGCAAAATGAGATGTGACTTCATCTTGATGAAAAATAGCATATCTTATTTCTGGAACAGTAAAATGAGGCTTGAGTGTTAATTTATCTGTTTGCAGTCATTGTGTTGTCTGATTGTAGGATAATACACCATTGAGAGTAACAGCTGCCAGACAGTAATATCCTTTGATTTAAGCTGTTTCTGCCCAAGAATATGAGGATTTTCGATGTTGTAGTAATTACAGTTATGCCTGATTATCATACCGTTGAAGTAAAAAGTAGATTCATCTTAGAATACAAGTTCATGACAGTCTGGGTCAATTTCATGATGCTCAATAATACGCGAACAAAACTCAACTCTCTAGTCTGGGTCATCTTCCAAAACATTATGAAGTAGGTGGGTTTTAAATAGAAATACTTTATTCCCTTTTACTATTTTTTGGAAATTCATTTTGGTACACCAAAGAAACTTTTCTCACTGAATTAGGTTTTATTTGGAGATCGCACTAATGAAGCACACACCAATTCCTTTTTTTCTTCATCAGTAGATCGTCTTTATTTTTTAACTACACTGGCAGTTTCCGACAACAAACATTTCCAGTTAGAAATTGACATTTTGGTTGGTGGATCAACATCAGGAAATTTGGCTCTGAAATATCGTTTGGACTGGTTAGATTGTCAAATGTAACGGCCTATGCACAATATTTTAACAATTTGTTCAATTGTAAATCGTATTTTAATAATTAAATGTTTACACAGGAAAGTAAAGAATGGTTATGACTAATTATTAACTTATTTAATTCGATTTGAACAGCTGTTTAACGATCTGGTTTTAATAATTTTTACTAGCTATTTTGAAATGAATAAGGACATATATCTGAAATTGATGTTTTTATTTGAAAGCCGGTATTTTGTTTCTTTAAATCCTGTATTTTTATCTTCAGTCATTCGACTGGTTTGATGCAGCTCTCCAAGATACCCTATCTAGTGCCAGTCGTTTCATGTCGGTATACCCTCAACATCCTATATCCCTAACAAAAATAATAAATAATTAATAATATAATCTATATAAATAAAAATGTAAATGTTCGTTTGTTCAAAATATTAAATCTCCGAAAATTCTTCACTGATTGCATTGAAATTTTGACACAACGAATACGCGCATGTTTTTATATACCTACTATTAATATACTTAAGATATCATACCTGTGACAGGTAAAAACATGCTTTTTTTAAAACAGCGCTATCTGTTGGACGCAAAAGCAACACACGCTATACTAAATATTTTATGATTTCATTTCAATATTTCCGATATGTGTGTCGCATAGACTAAAAAACTACTGGACCGATTTACAAGCGGGGAAAAAAGGGAGAAAGGGAAAAATTGGAAAAGGAAAAAATTGAAGAAGGTAAAAGGGAAGAAAGGAAAAATGGAAAAAGAAAAAGGGGAAAACGGCAAAAAGGAAAAACGGGAAAAGGAAATGGAAAGGAAAAGGGGGAAAGGAGGGAAGGGGGAAAGATACAAGTGGAAAGTGAAATCAGGGAAAGAGAAATGGGAAGAAAAAATGAGGAAATGGGAAAATGGGAAAGTGAAAGGGTGAAATGGAGAATGGAAGGGAACACGGTAAAAATGAAAATTGGAAAAAGGGGAAAGGGAAATGGTGAAAATGGAGAAAAGGTAAAAGGGAAATTTTGTGAAGTTCCGTAATGTTCATTTTGTTAATGTTTTATCAAACTTTCAATTGTGTTCATTTAATCTATATATATATATATATATATATATATATATATATAATCAAATCTAGCAATAGCGAAGCATTGCCGGATCTGCTAGTTTAAAATAAAATTATGCCTTATTAAGTAATAAAATGATTACCCAATAAATGGGCGTTGCTGTTTAGGTAAATATTTTAAAATTACTTCAAGGTAATATTTCAAAAAAATATATGTATAAATTTGCATTCAATTTTATCTTTTAGTAACGTTCAGTTTTGTGATAAAATAATGTTTTCATACTACTTTTTTTTTAAATTGTATATTAAAATTTATTGGATTATATATAACATACATATATTTCTTGGTATCTTTTAATGTAATTTTAGTTTTGTTGCTGGTAATTTCTTTCTAAGACTGCACTAGTGAATATATATATATATATGTTTTTAAGGGGCATGAATATGTCTGCTTTTACTTGGTTTTAAAGTTAAGACGCGGACTAGCGTAAAGACTTATTGCTGTTAGATTTTAGATTCTATATGTAATGTAGTTCCAAGACCTGTTTTCTTGAAAGGATTAGAAAACCTGATGGATGTCCTGCACTTTAGTTACACGGTATAAGAGTATCTTATTGCTATCGATTTAATGGGAAACAATTTTGTAATGGAATAAAACCCAGTATACTCTAAATTGAAATATATTTATATTACTAGCCCACCTTACTTCGAAAATTTGTTGTTTTTAATGAAATTATAGAAAATTTATTCTTGTAAAAAATATACATTTTCTTTTTTAAATTTATAACATCATTTTTAGTACTGGAATGGATCACAATAGGTCACCAATTTCCTAATTGAAAGTTTGAGCTATATTTCAACCGTTTATTATTGAAAAGATGTTTCTTAACCCGTGTAACAGTAATGAGTACTAATTTTTATTAATGAAGATTATTTATAATTTGAGGTTATATTCGTTTAAAAAAGCCAATTATGATTTCACAATTGACATTTTCAATACTCATATCGAACATAATTAATAAATTGACATTAATTGAACATTATCTTTTAAAAATATCTCTAGTAGAAGATTCGGGTAGTTAATCTAGAAATTGAAAAATAGAGAAGCTATTTTTTAACGATCTTATCAATTAACTAGAACTTTCCAGATGCCAGAAATCCCTTTCATGTATTTTCACTTCATCACTAATATAAATTTATGCCACTCTATTACTTTAATTTATAACCGCTAGAGAGTTCTAGTTAACTGAATAATTTAAGTAAAATTTGCAACTCTAGTGGGGTAAAAATCAGGTTCCCAATAAGAAATTAGTTTTCTTTACATACATAGTGTTGCTGCACCTCTGCTTTTACGCAATTCTGACGTGTGATTGAGGTGAATATAGTCATTTGGCTTTGAAGAATATACCAAAATTCTCCAGAAAAAAATCACATAAACAGTATAATTATTCAATTGTTCCTCGTTGCCTTATGCATTCAGGAAAAGTTTGATCAAGATAACTATAATTTAAAGAACATAGTAAAAAGGTGGCTCACCTTGCTTCCAACTACAAAGATAGTTGATGTCATACATTGGGTTATTTAATGGCTTAGGAATAATAATTTCAGAATGTAAATCATCTGGTAAACTTCTGTCAAAGAAATATTGCCCCAAAAGCTTCTTTTTTTGTGATCCTACATCAAACATGAACTCCAGTTTTAAGTAAAAACGGGGTTCTGAAAAATTATACAAGGATTTACATCAGATCCGATAAACACTAGTAATAATTTTTTTTTTTTACGAGACGATTTAATCTGAATCATGTTTCATCAGACCGTATCATTTACCAACAGAAATGAGAATCTGCTTTACAAAGAATTATAAATTCCTCACCTAATTCTATTCTACCGTCAAAATTATCTTTACAAAACGCATGAAATAATTTTGATCGATAATACTTATAGTTTGTTTAGGACTTTTCCTAAACATTTTCCGGATATTTTCTTCTTAACGAAAATCTCTCTTTGGTTAACGTTTAAGAAATTCTTACTAATGTCTCCGCAACAAATTTTTTGATTTTCCTCCCAAACGGGCAGTCTTACTCTTTAAGAATTTGGGGGTTGGCGTTCCCACGACCCTAGCTTCTGCAGCTTTACTTCCTACTACACACAGAGCAATTTACAGAGCAATACTCGGTAGTGTTGCGACACCTTACGAAACGCAACCGTAACCCAAGGTGGAAACTATCGTGCCAATTGGTGAATGGTTCTACGAAGTGAATCTTGAATGATATCCTCTGAGTACTTGAGTGAACCCAGTTGTACGCAACTCTATCTCCAGTACGCGCGGGCTCTGCTGAAGTAGTCCGTTATCACACCGATACTTTTGGGAACCATATGTCTGCCTCATTAAATATTTCTTCGGTGATTGGTCCGCTTGAAAAAATCAACAAACCCGGGAGCTTAAAAAGACTTCGTTCGACATTGCCAGCCAAAGATATGTCCGGTGATAATGAAACGAGAGATAAAACAAAGACAGCTAAACTATCAATAATACAGTTTATTGTAGTGAAGTATAAAGAAGAAGGAAAATAATTTGCAAAGGTTTCTCCTTTCTTAATACACAAGTGCATTGCTATAGCCTATGGTTCTGGGAAGTCAATTAAAAAAACGTAGAAGTGGTGCTCTGTTGATTGAGAGGAGTGATGACGAACGAAAGCTACTAACCTTCAGGTTCATAGGGAAGGACAAAATGATGGTGGAACCATATAATACCTTAAATTCCAGCAAGGTGATCTTCCGCCGTAATTTGACTGGTATTGAACGATCAGAGATATCATAAGAACTGTTCCCGCAGTCAGTCAGTTCTGTTCACAGGATAATGAGGAAGGAGAATAGTGTTGATATAGCAACAGTTATTATAATCTTTTCTACGTCGAAGGTTCCTGAGCGAATACAAATAGGCTACCTCTCTGTCCGTGTGCGACCACACATTCCAAAATCCAGAAGTTGCTTCCAGTATCAGGGTTTTGATCACCCCAAGTTGGTTGAAGTTTGACAAAGGAAGAAGTTTGCGTTTGTTGCAGCTGTACGGGACATAATGATAACGCATGTAATGAAGCTGAAAAGTGTAAAAATTGTAATGGTTTACATTCGGCAAGGTTTCGGGAATGCCCCCTTTATACGGAAGAACAGGCAATATTCGTACAGGTATTATTGTCGTTTAACAACGAAAACTGTACGGAACAAACTAATATCGGGACTGTCTTTATACAGTTGAGAATTTTTATACAGCTGATCGAAGTGTGACGCAAATCACACGGAAAAAAATATATGGAAACCAATATCAATAAGTTTCTTCCTTTTAGCAACCACTTTTTTTAATGATTGTAGCGCTGATATGAAATATTTCGACTTCATCGTTCAGTTAGAATAGATCAAGTGACCGAAGATTATTTGAAAAATCTTTCTTTTAAATAACCCGAAAGAAAAAAATCCAAGTAGATAAATCTAGTGACCTCTTTCTTTCTTTCTTTCCTGTTTAGCCTCCGGTAACTACCGTTTAGATAATTCTTCAGAGGATGAATGAGGATGATATGTATGAGTGTAAATGAAGTGTAGTTTTGTGCATTCTCAGTTCGACCATTCCTGAGATGTGTGGTTAATTGAAACCCAACCACCAAAGAACACCACGATCTAGTATTCAAATCCATGTAAAAATAACTGGCTTTACTAGGACTTGAACGCTGTAACTCTCGACTTCCAAATCAGCTGATTTGGGAAGACGCGTTAACCACTAGACCAACCGGTGGGTTAAATCTAGTGACCTAGCTGGTTCATAGACAACAGTAAATTACTTTCTTCTCAAAAAACTTAAGTTTTCTTTTATCCTATGCCTTGATTGTCTTGGGCCATTTCGGCCATGCGACGTTTAGCAGCCCAATCACTTCACGCAGACTATTTGCTGTGGTTCTAACATCTCGTAATTGAGGACAGATCGATAGATGCAGAGCTGTCAGAGACCCTTGTCGATTCTGTGGGCATGTTGTTGATTCGTCGACTCCAATGCGATGGAGGTGGCTCTGGCCCGTCATCATTCGAAACTGTGCAACAACCTCACCCCATGCAAGATCTACTGGAACTCGTCCATTTTCGTCAAGCAATGATGCCCTTTGCTTCACATTTAACTCTTGCCGCCGTTTCTTCTTCGCTTCTCCCATGGTTGATGATTTGGTTCATCAAAAAAGTATTGACTTATCGAGCTGTTCCTTTATGGCCCTTCTTTAGCTAATTGATCAGATCTTTCATTGTTTTATCCGTAAAATAATAAAAAATCTCAAGTCGAAGTACCATTTTATTTATGTGACATGTTTACCACCGCGTTAATTTTTTTATACCAGCGTTATAATCAGTTACAATCTACTGGTAGCATTCAGTATTCCATGAAAAATATTGGAAGAGCATTCTCTTACCAGAAATTTCGCACCAAACTGTATATAATATAGTCTCGTGGAAAACCGCGTGAAGATTCTCTGCATCCTAATATCTATTATTATGAGCTGAGCCACTTAGATGAAACTATCCCTTGTTACTAAAGAAAATATTATCAAAGAAGAAAGATCTGAATATTGCTGCGAGAAAAACCCAAAAATCATTTCCAATAATTGAGTCTTTTTCTGTGATCGGATACTTGTAATCCCCGTACGAAATTTATACCGTACGGTATGAACATAATTTTAATTTCTTTATAGCATTATCTATAATGCTATACTGCTATCTATAAGGCAGTATATCGTACTGCCTTATGAGATTAAAATCTGCTAAGACATCCAAATAATCTTAACTTTTAAGGTGATCGTTCAAAAGACTAGTTTTAAAAATTTCGGTCGGCCAGTGTATATACAGAGTGTCCCATATAAAACGCAACCCATCAATCACTCATCCATAAAATTTCAAAAGTCAAGCTTGCTCCCCTATTCGTTACTGAAATGGACTCGTCCAACATCTGAACATCACGGCGACGCAATAGAACACTACCGATAGTAACAACAATGCAATCATAACGTTCAGTGTATTGCTAGAGACAAGATGGTTTTTTTTTTCGCTAGATGAACGTGTTTTCATTGTTGAGTCGTACTTCAGTACGAAATCAGCGGTTGCAGTGCAAGATTTGTTTCGCCATAAGTACCCAGATAAACCAGCTCCTAACAAAACATCAGTATTAAGGTCAGTCGCAAAATTTAGAGAGATCGGTTCTGTTAATAACAAGGAACACAAAAGATCTGCGTCGGTGTTGAAAACAGATACAGTCACTGAAATCAAAGACCGATTACTCGCCTCGCCAAATAAATCGATCAATTTGTCTAAATCAACTGTTCATCAGGCGACCAAACGATTACAATTACGTCCTTATCGCATTCAAACGGTTCATCGACTTCTTGAGCCCGACAAAGAAAAACGGCTACAATATTGTCAACGGTTCCGTCGATTTCTGCGTGAGGGAATTAATGTTATGGATTCATTATTTTTCACAGAAGCACGGTTTCATTTGGATGGCTACGTAAACAGCCAAAACAGTAGAATTTGGAGCGCTGAAAATCCCCACGTTTACTACGAAAAACAATTACACCCGCAGAAGTTGGGCGTGTGGTGCGCGATATCGCGGAAGAAAATAATCGGTCCTATTTTTTTCGAGTACACCATTAATGCAGAACGATATCAGGATATTTTATTTCGGTTCATCGCACTCTTGGTTGGAAGAGGAAGACAGACACTGCTGGCTACAACATGACGGTGCGACATCGCACTACGCAGGTTTAACTTCTGATTTCGTCGAGGAATTCTTTGGTAATCGTGTTATCGGTCGAGGCTTGTGGCCACCAGGATCTCCAAATTTGACTGCGGCGGATTTTTTTCTACGGGGTTACCTCAAAGAAAAAGCCTACAGCAACAAACCACGAACACTTGAACAATTGAAAATCAATATTGAACAAGCTGTATTAAATATCCAGCCACAAACTTTGAAAAAAGTTGCAATAAACGCTGTAAAAAGAATTGAAGCTTGTATTCAAGAAGATGGCGGCCACTTCCAATATTTAGTCTAAATGTAAGGTAATGGATGGTAATAATAAAAATTACATTTACATTTACACATGCCTTTTTATTATTTCAATACCTATCAATATAAGGTTGGGTTGCATTTTATATGGGACACTCTGTATATACACTGGCCGACCGAAATATGTAAAACCGAATGCAAAAGTTCGATTTATGTAAACTTGTGTGTGTGTGTGTGCGCGCGCGCGCGCACGTAAGAGAGAGATGTGCGGGCGCGTATATGTGCGCGTGTGCGCGCGTTTAAATATAAATCGGTGACATGAGACTAAGTGAAGACTTTAATAATAATAATCATTTTCAAGAATAATAAATACACCATGCCGGTTTTATTGTAAATATATTTGACCCGCTGAAAAAACCAATGAAAAAATTGTTTACTTCTCATTTTTCCTAATTAACCTGGCATAGAATGATTGTTATTCTTCAGAATAGCTATGATATATTTATTAGGGATATTTATGTTGATATTCTATACCGTTAAGTTATAATACAAAGCTTTCGTAACAGTCATACATTTTTTATCCGTAAAATAAATATGTAAATTAAATAATTATTAATTTTTAATTAAATTTTGTCGATTAGTAATTATGTGTTTATATGTACATTCATATTCATAACTTGTTTGATAAAAAAAAAGAAAAAAAAAAGAAAAGTACACTAAAAGGAATTTATTTAATTTGTTTGTAATGGAATATGATAATTTAAAAATTTAATTCTAGATAATTGATTTAATACAGTAGATTTTATTGCAAAACGCAACCTTCGGTTATTAATTATTATGTAAATGTTTTTATTTTTTTATTATTAAAACAACTTTATTATTAAATTTTAATTAATTTTATGAAAATTAAATGACATATTATTAAATGTTTTTATTATTATTATTTCATTTATAGATAAGTTAAAGGAATATAATTGAATTCATATCTAACATTTCTTCATACTGATGTTATCCATTAATTTATTTCTTGGCTTTTATTCTACGTAGTATATTATAAAATAACGGAATAACTTTATACAAGTGTTTTACTTATCAAATTTAACAAAATAAATTATTATAAATATTAATTCGAAAAACATTTATTTTAATATTTTATTAACGAAAACCTTATCCTAAATTTTAATGCATCAGCGAAACTAATTAAAATTTTTATAAAATTTTAATTAATATTGTGGAAATTAAAAAAAAAAAAAAAAACTATAAACTTATGAGAAAATCCAAATAAAAAAATTTTAACTACAAATTTTACTAATAAATAAAAATAAATTTAATACTAATAAATAATAATAAATTTCCCTATCTCCGTTACTTTTTAATCTTTACATGGAACTGGCGGTTGATGATGTTAAGGAACAATTTAGATTCGGAGTAACAGTACAAGGTGAAAAGATAAAGATGCTACGATTTGCTGATGGTATAGTAATTCTAGCCGAGTAAAAAGGATTTAGAAGAAACAATGAACGGCATAGATGAATTCCTACGCAAGAACTATCGCATGAAAATAAACAAGAACAAAACAAAAGTAATGAAATGTAGTAGAAATAACAAAGATGGACCACTGAATGTGAAAACAGGAGGAGAAAAGATTATGAAGGTAGAAGAATTTTGTTATTTGGGAAGTAGAATTACTAAAGATGGACGAAGCAGGAGCGATATAAAATGCCGAATAGCACAAGCTAAACGAGCCTTCAGTAAGAAATATAATTTGTTTACATCAAAAATTAATTTAAATCTCAGGAAAAGATTTTTAAAGTGTATGTTTGGAGTGTCGCTTTATATGGAAGTGAAACTTGGACGATCGGAGTATCTGAGAAGAAAAGATTAGAAGCTTTTGAAATGTGGTGCTATAGGAGAATGTTAAAAATCAGATGGGTGGATAAAGTGACAAATGAAGAGGTATTGCGGCAAATAGATGAAGAAAGAAGCATTTTGAAAAATATAGTTAAAAGAAGAGACAGACTTATAGGCCACATATTAAAGCATCCTGGGATAATCGTTTTAATATTGGAAGGACAGGTAGAAGGAAAAAATTGTGTAGGCAGGCCACGTTTGGAATATGTAAAACAAATTGTTAGGGATGTAGGATGTAGAGGGTATACTGAAATGAAACGACTAGCACTAGATAGGGAATCTTGGAGAGCTGCATCAAACCAATCAAATGACTGAAGACAAAAAAAAAAAGAATAAAAAAAAATAAAAATAAAAAAAGTAATTGATGGTCTCCTTTCACCCCTTACATTCATCCATTTGCTTTTTTCATAAATATATCTAACAAGTTGACCAGTGCGAAAATTTTTTAACATGAAAAACACAGCTGAACAATGATTAAAATATACATATGGTGAGCGACGGTGGCGCGTCGTGGCGATTGGACACATCCTCGGGCCAATGAAAAATTTTGAATTTTAATTGACACTATTTCTCTTTTGTATTAAAACAGTTTGATGCACACTTTGTTGGGGGGGAGGGGAGGGGGGTTTCACTTCTTATCCATCAGCCTCACATTTATGAAGGTTTGTGTTGATGGTATCTTATAAATGGTACAAAACCATCGTCTTTCCTTAGTATATTTTAAATAGAGAGATTATATAAATAGGAAATCAGGGAGGACCTGAAAAAGTGTATGTAAGAAGTGCAACAGAACAATAAAAAAAACTTAACGTGTTGTACTATTTTATCATATTTTTTGGGACTGACTTACATAATCAGTATTTTGAAACAAATCCATACATAAATTACAGCCAGTCATGAATAATTCACCGGGTTGGTCTAGTGGTGAACGTGTCTTCCCAAATCATCTGATTTGGAAATCGGAAGTTCCAGCGTTCAAGTCCTAGTAAAGACAATTACGTTTATACGGATTTGAATACTAGATCGTTGATACCGGTGTTCTTTGATGGTTGGGTTTCAATTAACCACACATCTGAGGAATGGTCGAACTGAGACTTTAATTTTAAGTAAATTAAAAAAAAAATGTATGATTTTTTTAAATTAGTGAACTTCCCCATCAGGGAGGGTTATTATGTTAATTTGTTAGTGAGTTTATTGTTCAACAAAGTTTGTTTTCAGCATTACAAATCTGAAATTGAGAAAACAAATTTTTTACAGTTTGGGAGGTTCCTTTACTCAAGGAGGAGAGTTCGGGTAAAATTAATTTTTAAGAAAATAATCCCTAGGTGTTGGTAATAAATTTAAAGGAAAGAAATTTTTAAGATTTTTTAAAGTATACAAAGATTTAGCCGTAATTCTAAATAAAGTTGTAATATTTTTTTTTTCAAAAATTACTTAGGAGTAAGGGCTATGTAAAGATTAAGAATTTTTATTTTTTAAATGTTGTGGGTAACTTGAGATGGATTTATATAACTAAAAAAAAAAAAAAATTAAAAATATATTTCTTGTTATCATACACCACTGGAGTGGAACGGGCAAACGTTTTGTAGCGGTAAGAAGGCCTATTGATGAACAGAATGTAAATGAAACACTCCCATTAATTCATTTTATGAAGAAAGATTAGCTAAAAAAAAAAAAAAAAAAAAAAAAAAAAATATATGAAAATATTAAATAATATTTTTGATAAATTGTGATCTTGATTAAAAAACTTCCAACTTTCATAAAAAAACGTTTTTGCTAAACTGAAACAATAAAGTTTAGAAATTTTATTTCGGCCAAAAACCCTCACCACTTTTTCCAGTTTTTATTAAAAATTTAATGTATTTTTTCCCCAAAACCTGTCTATCAAGTTTGAAAAAAATTGGTCAACGGGGTTTTGAGTTAAAAGATTAAATACAGGCAAACATACATACGTACTAAACTTCCTCCTGACAATGAGTTTTTTGGACTTTGAGCATTGGAATAAAAAAAATTTCTCGCAAGTCATTTATTATTATTAATATAAGTCGAGAACTTCCCAATGGAAGACGTTGAGCACTCATGATTCATATTTCTTTCGCTTGGCATTCTTCTTTTCCGTCCAAAATTGTTACATTCTTTCAGAAAAGGCCTTGTTCAGTTCTTCAGACCATTTCGGACGATGTTGTTTAGGCTTCGGCGCTTTTGGTTTAACTTCCCATTTATCTGTTTTATTTCTGTATGTTTTTCTGTCTATGATTCCCTCCAGCGTAATTCCGGCGTGTTCTAAATTTATTCGTGTTTCTGCGAGCCAGGAGATTGCAACTTTTAATGATGTTAAGTACGCGATTATTCTTTTGGTCTGTCGGTTTTCCGGCAGTCTGCAAAGGTGTCCGAAGAATTTCATTCGTCTTTTCCTTATGTCAGTTTTGATATTTCGTTTCGAGTATGTTTCAACAATTTCGTTCGGTTGTAATCTGTATCCTTCTTCAGTTCGTCTCGGTCCCAATATTTTCCTTATAACCTTCCTTTCCTGTTTCTTTATTTCTTCTATTTCGGTTTTCCTATTTAAGGTCAACGTTTCACTGACATATAATGCTGCGGGTTTAACGACTGTGTAATGCCAGATTTTCGTTTGGCGCGAGAGGGACTTCTTGTTGTAGAGATTTTCCACTAAACCTAGAGCTTCCCTGGACCTTTTGTAGACGGTCCAACTGACTTGGTTTCTCAGAGCTATTCGGCGTAATAAATTCTCCAAGGTACTTAAAGTGAGGGACTTTATGTATTACTCCACATTTTGTGTTTAAATTTGGGATTTATATTCTGGAGCAGATGAACACTGTTTTTACAAACGAAATTTGTAGTCCCACTTTTTCTGTACTTTGCTTGAGTATTTCTATTTGTTTTATCGCAGTCCGTTCGTCTTCCGTATTGCCAAATCATCTGAAAATGTCAGGTAAGGGATACTTAAATTTAATTTCGCGAATCCCAATGAAATCGGTTTCCAGTATTTATAATTTATTGTAAAAAAATATTCTCTATAAGACACAAAACTTAAAAAAAAATAATTTTTTTTAATTTTTTATTTGAACGATCTATAAATACCTTCCCGTTATAAATGTATCATTTCTTATTATCGCCGGGAAAGTAACAAAGCATAATTTACTTATGATTTCAAGAAACACAACATTATATATATATATATATTTTTTGATATTTCAAAATGATAAGACCTAAGCATATTTATTTGTGTGTATTTGTATGCGTTTTTTACATACATACACATATATATTTATTTTATAAAAGAAAGTATAGTACACTTCCTTTTTCCAATCTGTTGTCGAAATCTCAGCTGCTGTTCAATCTTGGACAACCAATAAAAGTGAAGGGTTGCAGATCTAGCAAGGGTTTTTTTTTCTCTACTACCATCCCTTAACTTGGATGAATGAATTTGACATGAGACGTGAGTGCGGCATGGAACGTCTGGGAATAATACCAACATCTCAACAGCAAAATTGAAATGCAAACTTCTACAAATACAACCTTGTGACATTACTTTGGAATATACCTACCTGCGTTTATATTATTAAAATACTGTACTGTGTTTTCTACGCTATTGTTCAACCATTTTTTATTGGCTCTGTATTACTTTACTGCCATTTCTACGTAACGACCAGCTCTCCCCTCACTCTTACTTCTTTCTTCTTCACACTCGATTTCTTTCTATTCTAGTTTATCTACGCATATATTTTTCTCTTTTCAGTTATAAGTGTTTTTATAAGAATATTCATAAAAAAATATCTCCTTTTATTATATCAAATTAAAAAATTGACCTATAATAAAATTGAATTAATCTATTCTACGAATTAAATAAAATACAAACCTGAATTATTGATCGTAGAATTCTTATGTTTACGTCAAAAATAATGTTAATGAATTTTCTATATCGTAAGCTTTGTTTCCAAGATCATCGGACGTCACTGAGGAATTACTGTCATACTTTGATTACATGAGTTACTTCCATAATAATTCCGTGCTTTTTGTATTTCTATTTTTCAGGCTATCTAGTTATACTGTACAGTATGCAGGGTCGTTAAATAATTAAAGATACATATTGTTCTGGAGTTAAAACAGTTTATTTAATTAATCTGATTTTGTTTCACTTTTCAACATAATATCCAGCAACCTCTATCTTACGTTAAGTTTATTTCAGTTTTCTCTAAAGAAATTCTTTTCTTTATATCAGAGCCTACCTAGCAAATTTTCTTTGTCGTCATCGTTATAGTCATTTATTACCGCATAGCGCCTCGTTAAATGGATGAAACGAGTGAAATTAGAATGTTAATTAGTCGGGAGAATGAGGTATTACTTTCCTATGCGATTTATCGACGGTTTCTCGAGTTATCTGAGCCGTGTGAGGTCGGAAATTATAGAAGGAGAATGATGCCTCAGTGAAACATATCACAGTAATATGCAATGTTTATTGTTCGCTGATCTAGAAAATCTACAAAAAACTGGGTCTTTTACATCTCAGAAAATTGTCATCATGAGTTTTCCTGCTGATGTTGGGATTCTGAATTTTTTTTGACAGGTGAACTAATCTTTTCCCACTATTATGATGAATCTATTTCTCATCACAGGTTAAACTGTGCAAAAAAGCATCACCTTCCTTCTGATATCGTTGATTCTGTTCTGTATTCATGCGAAGTGTTGTCTCCTTACGGTGAGCATATCGATTTTCTTGGTATTCAGCGCTTGTTTTATAGTACTTGAGCTTGGTGATAATTTTATGAACTGTACCGACACTTACTGGTAATTTTTTAGCTGTAATCTCAACTGAAATTCTTTGGATACGATTTTCAAGCACTAGAAACTTCAATTAGTCGTCCAGAACGGTGCTAATCAGTCGCTGAAATTCAACAACCATCTTTAATATTTTTTACCAGCTTGTAAATGTTCTACGGTTTATATAATTTTTTCCGTATTTTTTTTTTTTTTGACATCGAGAGTAAATTTAACCAATTTTTTTAACTTCGGAAAGCAAAAAATCGATCATTGCACGCTGTTAAATAATTCGCAAATTTCAAGAAGATTTTCCCGTGTAAAATGAGATTTTGAATTTATAAAATAAATATTTTACTAAATAACTGATAAGAAGACAGCTGTTGGGTTTCCAATTTACTGTTCTGAAAGTACCATAACCCTCTTACCGACTGTTTTAACACCACAGCTATTTGTGTCTTCAATTATTGAATGCCCCTCGTATATTAGAAAGCGTATGCTAATCAGGCTAAATGTTGCATCTCTTGACTGATTTTAACGACCTTTGCTAATCAAAAAAATATATTTTTAGCATTGAAAAATTAAGCAATGATGTATATACGTTGGCCTGTTTTTTTTTGTTGATATTTCCATACTAGATGGTCGGATTCAGATGAAATTTGGTATGATAATTTATGCGTATAAGGTATTAGTGTCATTTAATTTTTGTTACAATTTGTTAAAGGAGCAGAGAGAGAGAGAGAGAGATAGATAGATAGATAGAGAGAGAGAGAGAGAGAGTGAGTGAGAGAGAGAGAGATAGAGAGAGAGAGAGTGAGAGAGAGAGTGAGAGAGAGAGAGAGCGAGAGAGAGAGATAGAGAGTGAGAGAGTGAGAGAGAGACAGAGATTTTACGGTTCCGTATATCAAAATTTTACTCAAATGATAAATTGTTTAAATTTTTACATAATTTATACACCCTTCAAATACTGAAATTAATATACATTCTGATGATACACAAAAAATGAAACTATACTGAAATTCTTGGAACGTTAATTAAATAATAAATTAATTGGTTTTTAAAAAAATAAAAAATGAAGTGAATAATTTTCTATTTTGTTATTGGCAGTATTAACAACTGAAACAAACAAAACTGAAATTCGTGTATTCAATTTCTTTATTTTCCTAATGCGTACGTTGTAATCTGTTCATTTAGTAAATAATAAGAAACTACAGCCTAATGAGATGAGAATGATATTAGTCTTGTATAGACTCGGGCCGACCATTCCTGAGATGTATGTGGTTAATTGAACTCCAATCACCAAAGTACACCGGTAACCACTGTCTATTATTCAAATCCGTATAAAATCAAATAACTTTTACTAGGATTTGAAACTCAGAACCTTCGACTTCGAAAATAAAAAATCAACTGTTAAAAAACTGATTTACGACGACGAATCAATCACTAGACTAGCCCGGTGGGCTGTATTTAATTTGAACACTTTTATATGTTTTCAAAATTAAAGAAAATTTCAGTGCTTGATAACACTTTCTGAAAATATTTTGTTTAATTTTCAAATGAAGAATATGCAGTAGCCATATTAATTTTAATTTTTGTTTTACATAGGGGTACACTCGTAAATTTACCAATACCGGAACGTTTAACTTTGTATTATAGCAGACAGCAAGAATGTGACACAGCCATATGACAAATGTTATGAAAACCACACATCATTTTGATTTTTACATTGAAAAGAATCAAAACTTATCTTTTTTAAGTCAGAGAATTAAATTTTTGGCTACTTATTTTTGCCGACGAATATTCAAAAAGCAAAATCCATTTTCGTGAGATATGATATTTTATACTTAATTTTAAGTAATTTTTAATTTATTTTTAAGTAATGTTGCATACACTATTTAATGTTACACACTATTTAAAAAAGTGATAATATTTTTCATTAAAAATTATGAACACAATGAATATTTAATGTTAAAATAAAATGTAGGCCAGACTTTAAATTAAAATAAACTTTTAATCAATCTCGAATTTCTTTCAAAAAGCTGTAACGGAACGGCGCGCGGTGTTCAGATATCAGTGTACTTCTGGTTTTACAAGAACTCTCTGTAAAATTGTTAGAGATAGAGTTCTGGGACCTATTTTATTCAATTTTTCAACCCAAAAACCATATTACACCATCAAATTTACCCCTTCATTTCTTCCAAGGGTTTCCCTTGAGTAGAAATCAGGGCGAAATTTTTCGCAAGCTATAACGCGTTACCGGACTCAATGTTTATATGAACTTTTTTTTTATTTATATTCTCAGGGCACATTATAAGAATGTGCCCTGAAATTCTTATCATTTCTTCGTAAGATACTCTGTATATGTGTTTAATTTTATTTTTATAGTAAAAATAAGTGGTGATTTCCAATTAATGCAAAGGTATTTAATCTTTAAATGATGGTTAATTGGGAAATCTAAACTTTTTTTTTTTAAATTGAGACAATATTCCATAATAACGTCGGGAAAATGGATAAAAAATTCAAAATTGTAAAAGTTAATAAGTCTATGTAGAGGTAAGTATAAGAGACCCCCAACTTTACTCATTATTGCACACGCACACACACACACACACACACACACACGCGCACGCATGTAAAAAACTATACATTTAACCGGTTTGCATTAGTAGATTAATTGAATAGAAGATTTAAAGACTATTACAATTCAGTAGGTCTTTGCAGTAATTTTTAATTTCCGTTAATATTTTTTTTTTGTCGGTCGCGTGCGGGTAAAGGGGAGAACGACCACAGCTCACGGGTTAATTCTAGTAAATGAATACAGATGGCGTAGCGGTCGCAATTAAAAGCCTGTTCTAAGTTATTAATGATCTTACCAAGGGTACCGCTCTGCTCTGGACTGGCTGACAGTCTACGATTAAATTACTTTACCTACCTCTCTCTTCTCTATGTATATACATATTATTACTTATTATTATTATTATTTTATTATTACTTTAATGTAGAATATTTTTTTTCTTTCTCTTTCTACTTTTTTCCCCCCGTTCGTTTCCTTATTTTTTAATTATATTCACAACGGCTGTACTTTAATTAAGAATAAATGCTTATATAGGAACTTAATTTTTAATTTTATTTTTCTTTTATCTTTACGTCATTCATAATATTATGTCTTCTGAAAATAAGGTACCTCTTATATCCTTCCTTCCAGATCTTCCTTATTGAATTTTTTATTACCTAATAAATATTAATAGAATTATAATTAAAAATAATGCAGAAGTTAATAAATTCATGGTTCAAAGAATTTCATTTTGGGTTAACGTTAAATATTATACTTAATGTTAATTGAAGATTTTTTATTATTATTTACTTTTATAATTTAATTAATATATAGATCATTAATAAATTTTGTACGGTTCAATTTTTTAATATAATTATTTATTAAATAAATTTATATATATATGTATGTATATATAAATTAAATTTTAAACTCGTTAGCTAATTGTAATCTTAATTTTAATTACCTTTTATCTTAAATATATTAATCATTATAAACTCATTATTGTAATCTTTAGTGAAGTAGAACAAAATATAATTGTATAGAAATGTGTAGATAGATGCGAATTTTATATTTAATCACGTCAATAAAGTTCTTTTAAAAAGAAATGGTTTTATTTTTATTATTTAAAAAAATGATTAATAAATACAAACCTCTTAAGAACCGTTAAACAATTAAATATAAATGTGGATTTCTATTAATAAATTATCATTATCTGAAGATAATTGGCGAATTAGTCAAGGTAAATAAAAATAATTAATAAAAAAAATAACATTTAAAAAGTAAAAGAATAAAACTGTAATACTTTCCTGTCATTAGTTATTTATTTTTATATAGTGGAAAACAAAATATTCTGTACATAAAAAATATTACGTAAGATTTCTTTTTTTTGGGACGGAGGTAATTTATGATGAAGTTTTATTGTAAAATTACAATAAAAAAAGTTTAAGAAGTTAACATTTTTTCTACTCCCCTACCACCAAAATAATCTTCCAAGAAAGGATTTTGATATTTCTACGTTTGCTATGTTAAATTGAAGAAAATTAAAAAACATTTCCACTGAAAAATGTACAACCAATAAAAAAGTTACCTAAGAATTCTTTTTTGGTGTACGGGTCAATTATGATGAAATTTCTTTACATTATTATTATTAAAATTTCAAAAAGTTTAATTAAACAAAAAATAAAAAATTCAAAAATCGATATTTTTAAACTTTCATCGACCCCATTCTAATATTTTGGGGAAGGCTAGAATTTGAGATAATTTTTTTTTAAATTTTAAGATAATCATACTAGACCGATCGAAATAATTCATTTAGAGGGAAAAAAATTTACCTGAACTTTTATAAATGGAAATTATAAATAGGCTTATAATAAACGTAAAATAAGAAATTAATGCGTGAGCGGTGATGGTGGAGGGTTGATTTGCAGGGTTGAAGAAGGATGAAAAATTGTATTATTGTGATTTCAGGCGAAAGTCAGGTCATACAAATTTGTGGTTATTTAAGAGACAGAAAAGTATACTTTCACCAAGTTTGGTCAAAATTAAATTATTTTTTCGGAAATTAAAAATAAAAAAACGAAAAAAGAAAGAATTTTCACATTTTTCTCGGAAATTTTGAAGTTATGTTAAAAAGTGACCTCTACATAAGTTATAGATTTTTGCATGATCTACAACTTTTGTATTGAAAAACCAATAATTTTTTTTTCAACATCAACTCCCCAAACCAATCAAATTCCCCCACCGACACCTCTCATGCATTTATTTTTTTTTTACGTTTATTATAAGCCCCTTTACCATTTTCACTTCTAAAATTGCAGGTAACAGTTTTTTCTCTAAGTGTAATTTGGGTGGACACACGAAAGAACTGTTAATAATATAGAATCGGGTTATGTTTACAAAATTTTTAGAAAATCAATTCCATGAAACTATTTACTCTTCTCTTTGAAAATATTGACCCTAAAATTTTGCAAATTCGTACCCCCAAACCCAAAGATGCTCTAAACTACTGCTATGTTGTGACATCACAGGTGAGCGGTAGAATTAAATAAATGAATACATTTAATGTGCAAAAAAGGAACTCATCTGGCTGGGTCTCTAACTCGATTGTCCGGTTGACTCGGTACCTGGTGCGTTAAGTTTCGCGGATGCACCAGCCTGCCGACCGTACAAGTGAAATTTTTTCTATGTAAGTTGTAAAATTACATTAATTTAGTTAGTGCCGACCGTCGCTGCTAGTACTGCCCCACCTACGTAAATTAAATAGGTATGCGCGCGCGCTTTAGTAAGAAACAATGCATTAAATAAACGAAAAAAAAAATTGCATTTAAATAAAATGATAAATACTTTAAATTGTCTCTGAATACGATTTAGTGATTTTTGTGTGATTTATGTATTTTATTTTATATTTATTGTTGTTACTTGTCTATGTTTATTCTTTATTGTTCCTGTTTCTTTAATGTTTAATTTTGTTGATTTTTTCTCTCTATCTCTTTCTGGTTTTAAACATAGGGATATAAAAAAATATCCACAATTTTTCAAAATTATTAACCCCGGACCATAAACACAAAATATATTTGGAAATTTCTTTCAGTTTTTTTTTTTTAGTGATTATTGCAGGAGGTGTTAGATTTAGTGAAAAGTGTACTTAAGCAAATTTGTTAAGCTTAAGATATGTATAGATATGTCTAACAAACTTTTAAAAAATTTATTTCCTTCCTCTAAAAATTATATATGTTGAATTTTTTGTCTTTAACCCTCCTATTTTTTATTATTAAAAAAAAATCTTTTTTGATTTTTCTTTGTCACTTATAAGTCAATAAAAATTTAAATAGTTTTGGACCCTATAATATACTCCGGACCCAAAATAAGAAGCAATTTTTACTTCCTTGTACGAAGTATAGGAAGTATTGTGATCGCGAAAAATTTTGGTTTTCAGATTTCAACGGAAATATCCATTTTGACCATCCCTGAATCCATTTTGACTAGTTTCGGCGTGACATCTGTACGTAAGTATGTATCTCGCATAACTCAAAAACGATTAGCCACCATAACTTCCAAAAATTTGGATTTTGGACTTTTTCTTAACTGCAGTAATACGCCCTCATTGAGAGCGTTTGAATGATATACATAAGTAGTACTTATTTTCATTGGTTCCAGAGTTATAGCCAAATAAAATTTTAATTAATGAAATATTTGGATCTTACAAGAGGAAGGCACATCGGTTCAACTTTCTTAATAAATCTAGTAGGGATGTTTATTATTTTCTCAGTTATTAGTACTTTTACAGCTATATATATAGCTATAAAAGAGATTAAGGGACAGTATTAATCAGAGGTTTTGACAAATTTCGAGATTTCACATTCTAAGGAACAGTCCATTAAGATAAAAAAACACAACCATTTTTCCGGATAAATGCGTGTATGTGTCACACTACCTTATTTTCTAAATAAACTGTGTATCCTTAGAATGAATGATCCAATTTGTTCAGAATCTTTACATGTTTTGGCAATTTATCTTGTTAAAATTTTGTGCAAATTTACCAAGTGGATTGAGGAAAAATTTTCAAATTTTTTATTTGTATATCTTTTACTTAGATGGTTTAAAAAGATTTTTTGTCATAGAAAAAAAATGTGGTGTTTGGGTAGTACATAAACTTTCAGCAAAAATATTTGGTAATTTGTTAACTCCCATCAAATCTAACACATTTTGATGTTAATAAACTTAAAAATTTTTATGTTTGCATTTAGTTTGTGTGGACGTTTAAAACGTTTATGTTTTTATTATCTATTTAACTTATCTTATCTTTTCTCATTTTATGCCAAAACTAAAATACAACGTCTTTTGACCACAATATTTTACGTTTTATCCCAAATTTCTCGAAAACTATTAAACATACAGTTTTAAGACCAATTTTTCTTATCAGATTTCATATAAAACCGCTAAATAATTTACTCTTTGATTTGGGTCCCAAGAATTATAGTCAAACTCAATTTTACCGAAGGCGTTGAAATAAGGGAAACATTTTTCCCAACTGATACTCGCTAACGAAGCGTTTCCAAATCTACGAGATGTGGCTATTAAATAACGAGACTATTGCTGTAAAATATTTTATTTTTAATTTATACATATTTAGTTATTATCTCCTTCAATATACACTTCTCCTCTATTCCTACAACGCTCCATACGAATTTTCCATTGTTCGAAACAGTGCTGGAAGTCTTCTTCTCTGAGCTCTTTCATGACGCGTGCCGCTCTTTCTTTTACAGCGTCAACGGTCTGAAATCTTGTTCCTTTTAATTGGATATTTGACCTTGGAGAACAGATAAAAGTCACATGGTGTTAGATCAGGCAAATAAGGCGGATGGTCTAACACTGAGATGTTATACTTGTCTAGAAACATCTTGACAGACAATACAGTATGAGCCGATGCGTTGTCCTGATGAAGAACCCGTGACTAGTTCTTCCACAATTCGTTTTTTTCTTATTTTTTCACGGAGTTCAGCAAGGAGCTTGAATAAAGACAAGAACAGTTAACCGACGGTCAGATCAGATCAGATTACCAATTTTTTCAATATTTTTATCCGTTTTTGACGTGGAAGAGCGACCCGGGCAAACATCATCTTCAACATCTTTTCGGCCATCTTGGAAACGCTTAAACCACTCAAAAACTCGCGCACGTGATAAATATTCGTTGCCATATACGGTGTTTTAATAAAATATAAGTTTCAGTGGCGGTTTTTCCAAGTTTCATATGAAATTTCACGACAGTTCTTTGCTCTAATAAACCACTTTTTATTTTTTTGGTAAAACAAGAAAAAACAGATGTTATCCAAACGAAGGCCACGGCCAGATTAATATACTTCAGAAAATGGAGTGGTAACAATCGAAAGAGAAGACTACACAACTGTTGGTCGTACGAATTTAGCGCATGCGCAGTTCCTCTGTAGCAGCATTAGTCTCGTTATTTAATAGCCACATCTCGTTTGTTTATATGAAATTTCTCTTTTATTCTCACCAGTAGAGTATGTTATATTCTTCGTAAATCACTCTGTATATATACAACCTTCAGAATCATGAAGAGACAGCATCATTGTTAAGATAAATGTTTGCAAAAGTTCATCCCTAGAAATTTATAGTTAATATATACATCTAACTTTTATTTTTTTTTATGATTTAAAAAGTCAGAATTTTACATTTATAACTGAATTATTTTAATCCGTTTATGTGTTTAAAAATTTAATGCGAAATTTTTGTAAAAGTGATTGGGTGACATAATTCATTCTTACATTCAAAAGGTTATTTTAGAATTCAGAACTCGATTTAAATAATTCAAGAAACAGGTTTTCGAAACAAAACTTCAATATTTGAGTGTCGAGAAAATTACAAAAAATCCATTATCAGATTTCTGTTTTTAACTAGCAGACCCGGCAGTGCTTCCCTATTTCTAGATTTGAGTATATATATATATAGATTAAATGAACACAATTGAAAGTTTGATAAAACATTAACAAAATGAACATTACGAAACTTCACAAAATTAAAATTTTCCCTTTTACCCTTTCTCCCTTTTCCCTTTCCCCATTTTCCTTTTTCCCATTTCATTTTTATCATATTCTAGTTCCCCCAATCTCCTCTTCATTACCCCATTTCTCTTCTTTTTTTTATTTCCTTTTCCCATTACTTTTTCTCACTTCCCCTTATTCTTTTTTCTCATTTCTCGTTTCCATTTCCATTTTCCCCGTTTTTCACTTCTCCTTTTTTAAACTTTTCCCTTCTTCCCTTTTTCCTTTTCCGATTTTTCCCTTTTTCCCTCGTCCGTAAATCGGTTCAGTACTTTTTTAGTCTACAGCGAACGCACATATCGGAAACATTGAAATGGAATCGTAAAATATTTAATATATCGTGTGTTGCTTTTGCGTCCAACAGATAGCGTTGTTTAAAAAAAAAAACATGTTTTTAGCAGTCACAAGTGTGACGTCTTAGGTATATAAATAATGTGTGTATATATATATATATATATATATATATATATACACACACACTAAGGTATACCTAAGTATATAAAAACACACGCGCGTTTCAATCGGTGAAGAACTTTCGGAGAATTAAGATTTTGAACAAACGAACATTTACATTTTTATTTATATAGAAAATTACAATTATCTTCCTTTGTTTTTTGGGAAGTGATTTGTTATTCATATCAGGTAACCTACAACTGTAACGGTTAAGATATTTGATTTGTATATAAAATACTATAATTAATTAAATTTTCTTATTTATCATTATTTATTATTTTTCTTTTTTTTTGTAATAAAATACAGTTTATTTATAAAAGAAGTTTTATAATATAATTTAAAAAAAAATAAAATAAAAATAATAATAGAACAAGAGCATTATGTTTAATTTGAAAGAGCAATTCTTCATTGGAACTTGTCATCAAAATAGCAGTGAATCTTAATTACTTTTGCAAAACTCGCAACAGAGCGCAGTAGCGTAGCTATAAGCAGAAGCAACGCTCGTTAAATTTATGGCGGTTAATTAAATTTTAATTTATATCTTAACGCGACTTAAGCTCACTGGCGGCAAAAGAATAGCAGTCCTGCTGTTGTTATTATTATTATTATTATTATTATTATTACTATTATTATCATTATCATCGTAAAAGTAGTGTTGTGTTGGTTTTGAAAGACAAAGAACAACGGAACGTAAGGGTTTGAAAGAGAAAAGTAGGTGGTTTTTAGGAAAAGGCTTATGGTTACAGAGAAAGAATGTTATGATATTACACTTAGTATCAAATTATACGTATACAAGAAAGATGTTTTTCCTTTTTCTATATTGTGGTTTCCTCTCTTTATTTTTAAATTCCTCTCCCTTTCTCTCTCTCTTTTCTTTATCTCTCTCTCTTTTCTTTATCCCTGTTTTATCTACTAATCTATTAATATTTAAACTTATTGTAGCAAATATGTTTAATAATATACATATTTTGGTTCATTTATTATATTCCAATTCTTACAAAGCAAACTAGTATACTGCATTTTAATGATTGCTTGTAATGTTTTTTGTTTGCATTTAGTGTTCTTTTCATTAACTTTTTTTTTATTAATCTATTATAACAAAATACCTCCAAAATCATACAAAATAAAAATCACTAAATTCATGCACAACTAAACCTTTCATGTTATGTAATCTATCTTTACTACTAGATTACGTAGCTTATGCTTATAATACTAGATTTGTACTCGTAATTTGATTGAAAGTAATGTTGAAAAAGAACACCTAGTATTTTCAAGAATAACAAGAACCGTGCCAGGCTTATTATGAAAAAAAATGAGAAGGGAAGTGGTTTCCCTTATGTCTTCTTTGTTAAATAAAATAACTATATTATCATGATCCACCCATCAAACTGCACTTGATAATTCAATTCTAAAAGGTTAACCTTTACCCTTTTCTTTTATCATAGAGATTAGTTACGTAATTAACATCATTACTTCCAAAAAAAACATCTGGAATTATAAATTTTGAACTTGAAGATTTTTTATTTGTGTTAATAACCATAAGAAAAACTGAAATAGGTGGTAGAAAGAAACTAATTAGGTACTTCTTTCTGTTATTAAATAATTTATATATCAGAAAGAGGCACATTGTTTCTTACTGTCATCCAGTTCAGTCTATAATTCTAAATGCTTTCTTTGGAAGTAATGATGTTAATTATTTAACCAATCTCTGTGATAAAAAAAAGGTATAAAGGTGTGATTTTAAAGCTGAATTATCATCTGATCAAGTTTGATGGGCGTATCATGTTAATGCAAATACGTATTTAATTTAGTAGAGATACTAAATAAATATATATACTATATATAATAACAAGACATATTTTACTTAAAAATAATATCTTTATTTATCTCTTGGGTTAACCACCAATCAACTGTACAAACTTATAAATTAAATTCACTTCGTTTTACTTAGAATTCTCTAAGCTTCTTTAGGTGACAATACACATGCATACACGCATCATACAGAATTGTCTTGTATGCTAAGAAATTAACTGATCTAACCATCCTATATAATAATGTTTTGCCCCCACCATTATTAAAATAGATCCCCCTATTCACACATGACTCATCTTATCTTTAGAGAATTACATGTATGACTTGATTGCTATTTCCTCTGTATTAAAACCTTTACAATGCAATTATTTTTCTCAAAAATTACAAACATTAAGCATTATTTTCCTTAAAACTAAACTTATAACATAAATATATGATTTTTTTTCTAAATTAACATAATATTGCTTAATCCGGCTATGTTCGTTCTATTGCTGCCAGCATGTGTATTTTTCTTGATGTATATCATTTCTAGACTGGTCCATTTATGTGTATTTTGTTCTTTGTCTAATATTTTGGTGCTGTTGAAATTAAACGAGTGTTTTACGTTCTATTGTATGAGCTCTGTCACTTTCTTTTTTCTACATTTATAGGCTTCTATTCTTTTTTTAAGGTATTGAGATATTTGTCCAATATACACAGCGTTACAATCTTTACACGGAATGTTGTATACTAGGTTGGCTTGTTGTTTTTTTTATCCGCAATTTTAATTTAGAAAAAATACTATTCAGATTGTCGTAATTTTGATGGGCTATTGCGAAATCCTTTCGTAGCAATTTTTTAACCTTTTCAGACAGACCTACGGCATATGGAATGCAACATAATTATCACTCTTATTATTTTCATTAGGATGGTTGGTTGATATATATTAGCGTGTTTATAAATTGTATTTTTAAATATTTTATTTATAATATTTTCCGGATATTGTTTTTTAATAATTTATTTGGTTTTTAAAAATATTATTCTGGTCTATTTTCGAGGTTTGTAGATTTTATTACTCTGCGAGATTCTTGACTACTGATTTTTTATTTGATATTAGCAAACCCAACAATGCTTCGCTATTGCTAGATTTGAGTATATATATATATATATATATATATATATACTCAATATGGTGAATTTCTCAGAATATTCACCATCCATGCTGAATATTCTGAGAAACCTGAGGCTTCACCCTAAACTCGTAAACATGATAAAATTAACTTTAACCAATACCCAGTCCAGAGTGAAATTCAGAGGTGAACTCTCTTGACCCTTCTCCATAAAAACTGGATTGAGGCAAGGAGACGGCCTCTTACCATTCCATTTAACTGCGCCCTCGAATTTGTCATGAGAAAATGGTATGAAATAAATCCCGAAAATATAAAAATGGGTACTAAGAACAACTCCATCACACTTAATTGCCTGGGATTTGCAGATGACCTCGCTCTATTAGCAAATAACATTCAAGAAGCCAAAACACAAATCATGAGCCTTCAAAACCTAGCACAAAAGATAGGGCTTCATATCTCTTTCGAAAAAATTAAATTAATTTAACTTTTCCCTTTTACCTTTTCTCTCTTTTCCCTTTCCCCCTATCATTTCCCCTCTCTCTTCCTTTTCCTTCCCTACATTTCCCCTTTCCCCATCCCTCTCCGCTCTTTCCTCTTTCCATTTCCTTGATTTCCCCTTTTTCTTTTTAAAATTTTTCCTTCTTCCCTTTTACCTTTTCGATTTTTCCCTTTCTCCATTTTCCCGCGCGTAATTCGGTCCAGTAGTTTTTTAGTCTATAGTGGGCACACATATCGGAAACATTGAAATAGAATCGTAAAATATTTAGTATAGCGTGTGTTGCTTTTACGTCCAACAGATAACCCTCGTTTTTAAAAAAAAAACATATTTTTACCTGTCACAGGTGTGACAGCTTAGGTATATAAATAGTACACGCGCGTATTTGAATCCAACGTTGTGTCAGAATTTTAAAGCAATCTGTGAAAAACTTTCAGAGATTTAAGATTTTGAACAAATGAACATTTACATTTTTATTTATATAAATTTTTTTGTGTTGATAGGCAATTCAGGTATCTGCCTGAAGATGTTGGCTTTATATACTATTTTGTTGATATTTTCTTTTCGAAATGAGTTATTAAATCCAAAAAGTTTATACAATTGTTAATCTTAACTTCATTTTTTAATTGTATATGTTCATTAAATAGGTTAAACTCTTTTGATATTAAATCAATATCCTCTTAATTTGCACATAATAGAATGACATCTACATATCTTTTATAGAATGAGACCTTAGTATTTAATTTTTCTAATACTTTATTTTCTAAATAGTCCATAATTAGGTTTGCTAAGCAGGCTGAGATTGGTGACCCCATCGCTAAACCGTTGCATTGTTCATATAATTTATTTTTAAATTAAAAATACATATTACCTATGCAAATATTTATACATTCTAAAAATTATATTTTTTCATTTTAGTTATTTTTCAATTTCATCCCATTTGTTTTCTATCGCTTTAATTACTAAATTCTCCGGAATGCTGGTATATAATGAAATTACACCCAACGAAATTAATTTGTGGTGCATGGGTATTATTTGCTTATCAATAAATGAGTGGAATTCCCATGAATCTTTGCTGTTGTATTTATTTTTTTGTAATATTTTAACCAAAAATTTGGATAGTTTGTACCTTAGAGTTTGTTTGCAGTTTACTATAGGTGTTATAAGATAACCATTTTTATTAAACCGTAAATTTTTGGCGGTATAGTGTTATTAATACTTATTTGTTTCGCTTTTTCATTTGTTATATACCCATGTGCAGATAACTTTTATTATTTTCTATCTGTAATTTATTGGTTGGATTCCTTTTTATTTCTATGGATGTGGTTTTATTATTTAGCATATTTTCCATTTTTATCGAATAATCTTTATTGTCCATGATAACTGTTTTATTACTTTTATCAGCATTAAGTAAGTATTATGATTTTATCTCTATTACGCTGTATGATTTTTTTTTGTTTTTGATGCGTTTATGACGATATTTTCTATTATTTTTTCCGCTTCCGCGTTTACTGTGTTGTTATTGTATATTCTCATTTTTATTTTATTATTACATGCCTTAGTAAAACTTTTATATATTTATATTGCTTTACATATATTATTACGTGTTTAATTTTTTTCTTCCTCATTGTCAATACTTCTAATGGCGTTTTCAATATTTATAATTACGTTATTTGTTGGCAACGGTTTCTGTGTAACTGTCTCTCTCGTGATTATTTAATTTTAGAGGTAATGCAGATTTAGGTCCTAACGATAAAGTTTTAATTACATATTTAGGAATCGGTAATGATTAACTTTGTATCCATTTTTCGTTGTATTCAACGAAGTTAGGTTTGCTGTACCTATTTCTTACGCGGTTGAGTTTTTTAATATTCTTTTCTTTAATAATTTTGAAACTACTTTTGCATTTGTGTTCTTTCTGAATTATAAAAATTTCAAATAATTGTATAGGTAAAATTCCCTTTAAGATAAATAAATCGTTAATATTCATTTCAATTTGTACTGTATTATTATCAAATTTAGAACTTTTTTCTTAAAATTATATACGATATTATTGAATTTGTCACCATTATATTTGCTTTGGAATTCAATTTGCTTGAAATTGAATTCCATAAATTTTGAAAATATACTATTTGATCTAGCTTTAAGTAAAAATATTTTTCGATTTTTGTATTTCATTTGTTTGTTTTTTCTTCTCTTCATAACGTTTGTCGTATATATTTATAATTAATAATGATATCTTCATAAAAACCTATGAATTCACATAAAAATACTTAAATTATGATCCTTTAACCCTTTAACGGTAAGACGAATTCTGCATACAGACCTGCTCTGCATACAGACCTCCATTTCCATCCTTACAAGATAGCCGTCGTGCAGCAGTTAAACGAGCAAGATTTCACGCAGCGATTATAATTTTGTCGACAAATGCTTACCGTTTTTGAAGAAAATGAAAATTTGTTATTGTTAATGAGTGACGAAGCCCATTTTCATCCGAATGGCTTCGTCAACAAACAGAATTCCCGGTATCGGGCAGAAAGAAACCCGCATCAGCTTCACGAGAGACCATTTCATAGCCCAAAGGTGACTGTCTCGTGTGCAATAGGAAAGGTCGGTGTTATTGGACCATATTTTTTTGAAGAAAATGACGCTGCCGTAACTGTAACAGCTGATCGTTACATTGCGATGTTGAATATGTTTTTCATCCCTGAGTTACGAAACCGGGGAATCGATTTTCAAAACGTGTTATTCCAGCAGGATGGAGCTACAGCGCACACAGTGAGGGCAACGATGGCTGTTCTCCGTAACTTGTTTCCGGGACGGATCGTTTCCAGATTCGGCAACATTCCTTGGCCCCCCTCAGTCTACCAACTTGAGCAGTTGTGATTTTTTTCTGTGGGGGTTTCTGAAATCGCGTGTGTACGGCAATAAACCGCGTACATTGGAGGACCTAAAGATCGCAATTCGTCATCGCGTCACCCAGATTGATGCAGACATGCTGCAAAGAATTGAGGCCAGTTACCGTGAAAGGCTACAACAATGTATTGCCCAAAATGGACATCACTTGCCGGACATAATTTTTCGATCATGTTTTTTTTTTTTCTTCAGTCATTTGACTGGTTTGATGCAGCTCTCCAAGATTCCCTATCTAATGCTAGTCGTTTCATTTCAGTATACCCTCTACATCCTACATCCCTAACAATTTGTTTTACATATTCCAAACGTGGCCTGCCTACACAATTTTTTCCTTCTACCTGTCCTTCCAATATTAAAACGATTATCCCAGGATGCTTTAATATGTGGCCTATAAGTCTGTCTCTTCTTTTAACTATATTTTTCCAAATGCTTCTTTCTTCATCTATTTGCCGCAATACCTCTTCGTTTGTCACTTTATCCACCCATCTGATTTTTAACATTCTCCTATAGCACCACATTTCAAAAGCTTCTAATCTTTTCTTCTCAGATACTCCGATCGTCCAAGTTTCACTTCCATATAAAGCGACACACCAAACATACACTTTCAAAAATCTTTTCCTGACATTTAAATTAATTTTTGATGTAAACAAATTATATTTCTTACTGAAGGCTCGTTTCGCTTGTGCTATTCGGTATTTTATATCGCTCCTGCTTCGTCCATCTTTAGTAATTCTACTTCCCAAATATCAAAATTCTTCTACCTCCATAATCTTTTCTCCTCCTATTTCCACATGCAGTGGTCTATCTTTGTTATTTCTACTACATTTCATTTCTTTTGTTTTGTTCTTGTTTATTTTCATGCGATAGTTGTTGCGTAGGACTTCATCATTTTTTTAAAATGCTGAACATTTTATTCCAGTCTACGTTATTGAATGCCTTTTCTAGGTCTATAAACGCCAAGTATGTTGGTTTGTTTTTCTTTAATCTTTCTTCTACTATTAATCTGAGGCCTAAAATTGCTTCCCTTGTCCCTATACTTTTCCTGAAACCAAATTGATCTTGTCCTAACACTTCTTCCACTCTCCTCTCAATTCTTCTGTATAGAATTCTAGTTAAGATTTTTGATGCATGACTAGTTAAACTAATTGTTCTGTATTCTTCACATTTATCTGCCCCTGCTTTCTTTGGTATCATTACTATAACACTTTTTTTGAAGTCTGACGGAAATTCCCCTTTTTCATAAATATTACACACCAGTTTGTATAATCTATCAATCGCTTCCTCACCTGCACTGCGCAGTAATTATACAGGTATTCCGTCTATTCCAGGAGCCTTTCTGCCATTTAAATCTTTTAATGCTCTCTTAAATTCAGATCTCAGTATTGTTTCTCCCATTTCATCCTCCTCAACTTCCTCTTCTTCCTCTATAACACCATTTTCTTATTCATTTCCTCCGTATAACTCTTCAATATATTCCACCCATTCGTTCATGAGTAAGTAACAAATGCTTTGATTTGTTTCATTAACAATAAAACTTTTTTAAAGTAAATATTCAATTTTTTATGATTGTTTTAATAACATCCGGTTCCCGTGAATGACCCTGCATATAATAATTTAATTTTTAAAAAAACATATATTCATGTTATAAATTTAGTTTTAAGGAAAATAATGTTTAATATTTTGGAGAAAAATTGTGCATTTTAAAGGTAACTTCAATACACAGGAAATAGCAACCAGATTATATAAAGAGATACATATAATTATCTAAAGATAAGATGAGTCATGTGTGAGTAGGAAGATCTATTTCAGTGAAGGTGAGGACAAAACATTGTTATCTTGGATGGGTAGATCAGTTAATTTCTTAGTATGCAAGAGAATTCTGTATTATGTGTGTGTATGCATGTGTATTGTCACCTGAAGAAGCTTAGAGAATTCTAAGTGAAACGTAGAGAATTTAATTTATAAATTTGTATAGTTGATTGGTTAACTCAAGAGATTAATAAAGATAATCTTTTTAAGTAAAATATGTCGTTATTATATTTAATTCTATCCAATCAAGAGGAAAATAAACTTAAATAAATTACATTTACATTTACAAAAAAATTACATTTTTTTTTAATAGCAAACTTTATTTATAAATAAAAAGTATTTAATGAAGAATATTGGTTTTACATTTTGATTAAATCCTAATAAAACGGTAAATAAAAATTTCTTTCTATATGAATTTTAGCTATCTACACGATAACATACAACAAAAATCAACCTTTTTTCTACGTTTGTTATCGAGAAATTAAAAAAAATGGTAAATTTCATTGTTAATACATTTTAACCCTTAAAACTGTGAATTTCAAAGAATCCTTCCTTAGTGGACAACTACAACACGGCTATTATATATTTATTTACACCCGTCGCGGCTTCGCGACAACTATATGGTTACTTGGGTTTCCCGTCGCAGTCAGGGGATATTTAACCGGTCATGGTTTCGCTCGCCTTTCCCGTTTAGCTAGAGGGCTCTGCCCCTTGGAACCCGCCATGTTCATTAAAATTTTAAGAATAATAATGATAAATAAAAATTAAAGACTGTTCAATTTATAAAAAAATAAAATAAATTAGTGCAGTGTAATTTCTTCAGAGCAACAGATTGGTCAGTACAGGACCCGAAATTTTGAGTGATCTAAAAATGTGGGTTTCAAAACAGTTGGCCTCCATTTTAAAAATATTAACTATAACTGGTTACCCGTACTTCGTACAGTAAAAATGCAATTTACCCAGTTCTTAGCGTTGCCCAACAAACACCATCAGTTGGTGACCGTACTTGTTTCTCATTTTAAAAAAAAAAGTAATTATTTTTATTTTGTTTTTCATTCAAGTAACCGGAGGCAGATGCAGCCATAGCAACCCACCGGGTTGGTCTAGTGGTGAACGCGTCTTCCCAAATCAGCTGATTTGGAAAGCCGAGAGTTCCAGCGTTCAAGTCCTAGTAAAGCCAGTTATTTTTACACGGATTTGAATACTAGATCGTGGATACCGGTGTTCTTTGGTGGTTGGGTTTCAATTAACCACACATCTCAGGAATGGTCGACCTGAGAATGTACAAGACTACACTTCATTTACACTCATACATATCATCCTCTGAAGTATTATCTGAACGGTAGTTACCGGAGGCTAAACAGGAAAAGAGAGAGATGCAGCCATAGCGTTTCATATACAGTAACAGTGGCTATGTTGGTCGAACCGCCGTACCGTACACCTTTTCACTCCTTAAAAAATCGAAATCCAATAAAACCCGAAAATGGTTTTTAGATATTTATCTATAGATTATTTGCAAGTTCCAACCTAATTAGTATCTTGTTTAGTATAAGCGGAAGTGGGGAAAATTTGAAATCATTGTTCAGTCTTTTTTTACCCTTCTTCATCTCTTTAAAGGTCGAATTTCGAAAAATCTAGAAACTGGTATTTAAATTAAAGTTAATCACATCAAAAGTCAAGTTGATATATCTTTGTTCCTGAAAAATAAAAAGTAAAAATAGGCGGGTTTAAAAAAATAAAAATCAATTTTAATCCTTTAAACTAGAAATTTAAAAAAAAATCAAGAAATTAGTGTTTAGACATTCCCACGAAAATTACATGCACCAAAAATAAAGTTGATATCTTCGTTGGTTACCGAGAAATTAAAAGAAATAATAAATTTCATTTTTACTTAATTTAACCTTTTAAACACGAAATTTCAAAAAATAATTTCTTAATGTGAACTTACATGTAAAAAGACGGTATATATAAATTTTCATCAATTTATCTTTAACAGTTTTTTGCCGTGTGCTGATGAATCAGTAAGGACAAGTTACTTGATGGTATACTTAAGGTATATATGAGGGCTGTCCAGAAAGTAACTTACGTTTCTGCCTAGCGTGGTGGTGGTTGAGGATAGAGCCACCATCTTAACCCACCGGGTTGGTCTATTGGTGAACGCGTCTTCCCAAATCAGCCGATTTGGTAGTCGAGATTTCCAGCGTTCAAGTCCTAGTGAAGTCAGTTATTTTTACACGGATTTGAATACTAGATCGTGGATATCGGTGTTCTATAGTGGGTGGGTTTCAATTAACCACACATCTCAGGAATGGTCGAATTGAGACTCTTCAAGACTACACTTCATTTGCACTCATACATATCATCCTCTGAATCATTATCTGCTAAACAGGAAAAAGAAAGAAAAAAAAGAGCCGCCATCTTGGTGTCAAAACGTTTCTACACTCAGTACGCATTAAGCTGTCGTAGCGTGTGGACTATGATTTTTGTAATTTGTTCTTTGCGAAATATTGAAATATGCGCTTCAATAGAAAATCCCGCAAGTTGTGAGGTGCGTTCAGTGATTAGGTTTTTACTGGCAAAAAATCTCAAACCCATTGAAATTCTTCGGCAACTTTGTGAGGTTTACGGAGATTGAATAATAAGGGAAGATGGAGCGAGGCACTGATGCATTCAATTTAAAAATGACCGCACAAATGTTCATGATGAGGACCGCAGTGGTCGGAATAGCCTTGTGACTGAACTGACGATGAAAATCAACAATAAAATTCGTGAAAATCGCCGCATTACGATTATGGAAGTCTCGCCTCATTTCTCCTAAATTTCACGAAGTTTACTGTATGAAATTGTATCGAGGAAGTTTGGTTATCACAAGTTTTGTCAAAAATCTAATGCGTCAGATTTCTACAGAGAAGGAATTGAAAAGCTTGTGCATCGTTATGATAAATGCCTCAATTTAAATGGCGATTATGTAGAAAAATAATTTAAGATTATCCCTTTCAATTGTATGTAATAAAATTTGTTTTTTTTTTTATTTGGTTGGTTTTTTATTTCAAAACGTAATTTACTTTATGGACAGCCCTCATATGTATGTATGAATGACACAGGAGATTCAAAACTACTCAGCAATCTCTTAGGAACTGATTCTATACCTTAAGATAGAAAAAAAGTTCATAAAAAAAATAGGCCCGAAAACACTTCGTTAGCGAGTTACGCCTAGCGAAACATTTCGTCCGGATTTCGAATTCCCCGGGAAAATGAAGACTTCCTGAAATTCTAAGAATATAAATTAAGGGGAAAATTTAGTTGTTTCTTATGGTTTTTAACGTGAAAATATTAAAAAAATTGAGTTCCAGAATTGTACCATCATTATTTATAAAGATATTTTATGTAAAACACAAAAATTGGGAGTAAAAAAAATAAGCCTGAAAACACTTCGTTAGCGAGTTACGCCTAGCGAAACATTTCGTCCGGATTTCGGTTTCTCCGGGGAAATGAAGACTTCCTGAAATTCTGGAAAGGTAAATTAAGGGAAAAATGTTTGTTTTTTTATGAATTTTAACGTGAAAATATTAAAAACAATTGAGTTCCAGAACTGTTCCTCCATTATTTTTAAAGATATTTGATGTAAAACAAAAATTGGGGGTAAAAAATAACAGGTTTTTGGGTTTAACGTAAGAAAACTTTGTTAAATGGTTAATTAAGTTGTATTTTTTTCAATAAGAATTATAGAAAATTTTATTATGAAACGATTTAATGTAAATTACTTAATAAAATATTGAATGCATAATATTGAAATTTAACTTTATTTAAAAACAAAACAAGACTGAATTGTGAAAAAAAATGTTACAGCATGAAATAAATAAGTTTTTCCATAGGTTGGAAACAACTTTTAACATAAAATGTATTTAACTTTGAAAAAAATGTAAAAATGACATTAACATTCATGAAGGGACTATTAATTACCTTCAAAATTGCTCAAAGTTGCCCCCGTTTTGTTCAATAAATGACGTAGCTCAAGGAATCCATTCTTTTTTCATAAATTCACTATCCCAAAAATTTACTATTTCTTGTGAAACATGATTCATAATTTACCAGAATACAACGAAGGATACGATTTCGTATCGATTTCTAGTTAACCATTGGCAAAATATCTTCCGTTTATGATGTTGCGGTAATAAGTCCTGTACCCGTGTTACATGGAACATGTACAACTGTGCCTCATGAAGTGCCCACCATACGCTTGATTGTGAATTATTGAAATGTCTTGATACCCATTTAGTACTGTTAGTTGGCGATAATTGTACAACATTTATGTTGCTTGTTCATTATTATGGTTTCTCTCGCTTCGTTGACAACCAGTATCTACTCTACAATCAGTATCTACTTAAACCAAAACGTTTAAAACTACCGATTTCTCTAAGTCGTCTCTCCACAGCTTAAAATGTTTTGCGATCAGGTGATCTTCGATGAGAATAATATGATATTTTTGAACTGTAGCCAAACCATTCTTGTGTATATATATATATATATATATATATATATATACAGAGTGATTCACAAAGTGTGTAACAAAATTTCAGGATATGTTCTACTGGTGAAAATAAAGAAGAACGTTCATACAAACATAGGTTCGGAAAGGTTCATTAGCGAGTATGGCTGGCGAAAGATTTCACTTTGATTTCTGGGACTTCGGTAAGGTTAAACCAGATTGTAATTATTGGAACACTAAGGTGTAAATTTAGTGATTTTATGTAAAATCTTTATATGTATGAGTGTAAATGAAGTGTAGTCTTGTACATTCTCAGTTCGACCATTCCTGAGATGTATGGTTAATTGAAACCCAACCACCAAAGAAAACCGGTATCCACGATCTAGTATTCAAATCCCTGTAAATATAACTGACTTTACTAGGACTTGTACGCTGCATCTCTCGACTTCCAAATCAGCTGATTTGGGTTGACGCTTTCACCACTAGACCAACCCGGTGGGTTTGTCTGACCTGAAATATTTAAAAAAATTGGTCTCGAAACTTTATTTTTAGAAGTTTTGAGATATCTGGGGTAAAAGACAAAACAATTTTGATAGAAAAGTATTATATATTTGGCGTAAAATAATTTTATTAAACAGGTAATAAAAACATAAAAGTTAAGTAAAATGGTATGAATAAAATCCACAGAAACGAAACGTAAGAATTTCAAAGTTTATTAAATACAAAACATCAAAATGTGTTAGATTTTAACTAGGTTTAATTTTTTAAAAAATTCATTATACAGTATATACACGGATATGTGTATATAGTGTACATAAATATTTATGTATAAAATAGTAAACTAAAGTGTGTATGTTATATTAAAAAAAAATGAAATAAACTGGCAATAGAATTTTACTTATCATGTAAACAATATAAAAGCCCCATAACAAAGGGTATTAAAAAAATAATTAACTATCCATAACTTTAATATAATTAATCTATCTAGGCCTTCAATCGAATTTAATATTTAATGAATTATACCCTCAACGATACACATACGCACGCTTGCACGCACACATACAACGATAATTGAATAGCTAATCTTGTAATAGACATGTTATATTGCCTTTGCGTTTGTTATTATTTAGGTCATTTTTCATAATAACTATTCAGTACCGTAATATAATTTTATTACAATCTTTTTGTATGTTAAATTAAATATTTTATAACATTATATAAATAAATATTTTTTATTATAACCATAGTTAAAAAAATAAAAATAATTATTTTTCCAAACGATATTAATTATTCTATTTTTATAACATTTCTAAATCTGTTAATTTAAAAGGTTTTTCATAGACATTATGTATGAGTTTATTAAATAAGTACATATAATTTATAAAATACTTACATTAAATTCTCGAATGTTGAATAATTTAATTCAAATATAAGAATAAAAATTAATAAAAAAAAATTATATTAATCTTAGAAATTTATTTCACAATTGAGTAGAAACAGGTGTCTCAAATGTCACGTGACCGAGAAATCTATTGGTAAAAGATCTGGTGAGTTGGATATTACCGTGGCAGTAGTGGGCATCGTATTTTTAAAGTATTGAAACTAAAAGTTTTACCTACAACTGCATCAAAGTTTAATTGAAGATGACCTCGATATGGTTTTGAGTCTGTGAATGGTTTGTAATACGCTGTGAGGCAGAGCCTAACGTTCAAAATCGTATTTTTTAGACTGATGAAGCTTCTTTTAAACTAAAAGGTTGTATCAATTGTCATAACTGTGTGTACTGGGGTGATACAAATCCGTAAGAAATACTTGAGCAAGAACTAAATGTTCCAGGCATCAATGTGTGGGCTGGTGTACGGAATGGTGACATTGGTCCTTACTTTTCCAGTGACACTATAATTGACGATTCTTACCTTAAATGTTTCAAGAAGTAATTTTACTTGAGCTAAAAAATAATCCTTTGTTTGAAAATATTAATATAATTTGACAGCAAGATGGTGCTGACCCATCGGGTTGGTCTAGTGGTGAACGCGTCTTCCCAAATCTGCCGATTTGGAAGTCGAGAGTTCCAGCGTTCAAGTCCTAGTAAAGTCAGTTACTTTTATACGGATTTGAATACTAGATCGTGGATACCGGTTTTCTTTGTGGTTGGGTTTCAATTAACCACAAATCTCAGGAATGGTCGCACTGGGACTGTACAAGACTACACTTCATTTACACTCATACATATCATCCTCATTCATCCTCTGAAGTAATACCTGAACGGTAATACCCGGACAAACAAGAAAAAGATAGCAGAATGTATACGAGGTTTGTTCAGAAAATAACCGAACATTTTTAACTACGCGCCAACGGTGGTAATTAGTGACGTGCAGTTAGCAACATTGTGTTTCGTATGACGTCCTCTGTAACCGCATGCTTTTTGAATTGTTGATATCTCACTTAGTTTTGTGTTATTGTTATTTGAGTGCAACGTGTTTAAGTGTTAGTAGCGATTTTTATAATTGCAATTTTCGAGAGCAACGATACAACGTAAAATTTTGCTTGAAACTGGGGAAAACTTTCACAGAAACGTTTCAACTTTTGAAAAAAGCTTAAGGTGATGATGCTCTGGATCGTGTGCAATGTTACAAATGATTTTCACGATTTAAAAATGTTCGTCAGCAGATCGAAGATGACCTTCGATCAGGAAGGCCTTCGACTTCAACTGATGACACCCGCGTTCAGAAAATGAACGATCTGGTGAGTGGAAATCGCCGATTGACTGTCAGAGAACTTGAAGAAGAGGTTACCATCTAGATTGGATCTGCCATGGAAAAATTGAGAATGCATCGAGTTGCAGCAAAGTTTGTTCCTCGTTTGATGACTGAACAACAGAAAGAACATCGAGTGGATGTTTGTCAGAACTTCTTGAATCTATGACGATGAAAAATTCATGCAAAGGATCATAACGGGAGACAAAAGCCGGGTTTAAGGCTACGACATCAAGACAAAATTTCAATCATCACAATGGATCAGCAAAGGATCTCCACCCCCAAGGAAAGCACGTCAGTCTTGGACCAATGACACAGTGATGCTGTCTGTTTTTTCGATTTAAATGGAATTATGCATTTTGATTCTTGCCTCAAGGTGAAACAATGAACCGTGAAAACTATCAAGGCGTTTTACAACGGTTACGTGAAAAAATCCGCAATAAGAGATCACAGTTGTAGCGAGAGAACTCATGGTTCCTTCACTACTACAATGCGCCCGCACACTCAGCTTTGTCAATTCATCAGTTTTGTGCCAAAAATCAGATCACTGTCCTCCCTCAGCCTTCCTACTCGCCAGACCTGGCTCCTTGCAATTTTTTCTTATATTCGAAATTATTTTTTATGTACAGGAACCAAACAGCAACAGTAACAGTTGAAGACCATAAGAAAGAAGCCGTAATAAGAAAGTGAGTCCGACAAGGATGTTCCCTATCTCCGTTACTTTTTAATCTTTACATGGAACTAGCAGTTAATGATGTTAAAGAACAATTTAGATTCGGAGTAACAGTACAAGGTGAAAAAATAAAGATGCTACGATTTGCTGATGATATAGTAATTCTAGCCGAAAGTAAAAAGGATTTAGAAGAAACAATGAACGGCATAGATGAAGTCCTACGCAAGAACTATCGCATGAAAATAAACAAGAACAAAACAAAAGTAATGAAATGTAGTAGAAATAACAAAGATGGACCACTGAATGTGAAAATAGGAGGAGAAAAGATTATGGAGGTAGAAGAATTTTGTTATTTGGGAAGTAGAATTACTAAAGATGGACGAAGCAGGAGCGATATACAATACCGAATAGCACAAGCGAAACGAGTCTTCAGTAAGAAATATAATTTGTTTACATCAAAAATTAATTTAAATGTCAGGAAAAGATTTTTGAAAGTGTATGTTTGGAGTGTCGCTTTATATGGAAGTGAAACTTGGACGATCGGAGTATCTGAGAAGAAAAGATTAGAAGCTTTTGAAATGTGGTGCGATAGGAGAATGTTAAAAATCAGATGGGTGGATAAAGTGATAAATGAAGAGGTATTGCGGCAAATAGATGAAGAAAGAAGTATTTGGAAAAATATAGTTAAAAGAAGAGACAGACTTATAGGCCACATACTAAGACATCCTGGAATAGTCGCTTTAATATTGGAAGGACAGGTAGAAGGGAAAAATTGTGTAGGCAGGCCACGTTTGGAATATGTAAAACAAATCGGATGTAGGATGTAGAGGGTATACTGAAATGAAACGACTAGCACTAGATAGGGAATCTTGGAGAGCTGCATCAAAGAAGTCAAGTGACGCAAGACAAAAACAAAAAAATTCGAAATTAAAATCAGTGATGAAAGAACGCCGTTTTGAGACTATTGATGATATTAAACCAAATTTGTCACGGACCTTAAAGGCCATTCAAATGAAATTATCCACAATTCCTTCGCGAAGAGGAGTTTTTTCCACACCCTCGAAAAAATGTGTGAAAAGGGGAGGGAGGTACTTTGAAGAGGAAAAGGACCAATAATCTGTAAAACTAAAAATAAAGATTAACAAAATAAAATTCAGTTTTTCTCTGAACAGACGTCGCATATATTACTTTTCGAAAAGCTTCTGCATTCAGTACGTGTCTTTGATGACTCAATGTTTGATTCCATTCTCTGTAAACGAGTACGTCATTTGTTGGTTCTTTCGGTACGAAAATTTATCACATTGACTCTTTCTATAAAAGTCAGTTCATGTGTATGTTCTTCAGGCGTTTCATTATAAATACGTTTATGAATCAATGACAAGCGTTGGGAATGTTTGTTCTTGAATTTCATTTGAAAGGTGTTTGCGGATCAAGTCATGTCAACTTATCTTTTTATAGAACGTTTCTTTTGACAATTTACATTCAATGTATTCCCACATTTTAAACAATCTCTTCTAAAGAACTATACCAGACTCTTCACTGCGAATCCTACGTATTCTTTCACTTAAATATTTAAGTCGTTATGATCACTTCGTTGTTTTAAGAGAACAAATCTTTTTTCTTCTGTGCCAATCAGTCTCTCAGTCTCGGAAGAACGAAGGAAAAGTTATTTAAGGATTCCCATACTTAAATAAAGAAAAATTATTTAATAGAATCAACTGAAACTTGCTGACGTTCAAGTTGGCACCCCTGATATAGAAAATATCAGATGTTGGAAAAGAATTTCATTTATTATAACCTCTTTTATTTATTTTAAAATTTTGATTCCGGTTTAAATATGTATCGTTGTACTTTGACTTTTACCGGTCAAGTATGGTTGGCGTCGGTTTATAAGTTAATTGATAACTGAAAATATAAAATATATAAAAGAATTTTAAAGACGAACGCTAATACAAAAGTTTTACGTGTCTATGCAGCCAAATTATTTCCAAATAAGAGTATAATTTACTCTGAAATATCTTTCGGTGAACCGGTCAACTATGGCCAAAGTCCCGTGTATTTTCGATCAAAAATAAATCGAGTAACGATGTTGGTTACTTGGTCGATTCTATTTTTATTTCCTTGTACGAAGTAAAGGAACTATTGTGATCGCGAAAGATTTCGGTTTTCAGATTTCAACGGAAATATCCATTTTGACTAGTTTCGGTGTGACGTCTGTACGTACGTATCTCGCATAACTCAAAACGATGAGCCGTAGGATGTTGAAATTTTGGATTTACGACTGTTGTAATATCTAGTTGTGCACCTTCCCTTTTGGTGCAAACGACTGAACCAAAAGTGTCCAAAAAATCCCAAAATTACCAAAAAGTTGGAATTTGGACTTTTTCTTAACTGCCTCATTGAGAGATCTTCAACGACATATATCATAAGTGGTTATTATTTTCATTGATTCCTGAGTTACAGCAAAATAAAAGTTTAATTAATGAAATATTTGGATGTTACAAGGAAATGCACATCGATTCGAATCAGACTTCTCGTTTTTTTTAAACTTTTTTTTTAAATTTAAGTATATTGATTTATTAATTATTATTAATCCGCGATTGTAAAAAAATCTTTACAATAAATAATTCAATAATAACAATAAGAAAAAAAGTAATAAAATCCGAAGTTATTTGTAAATAAAATTTTATGTACTTTTAAAAATGTATATATGTAATTTAATAGGCATTATTTCATTTGTATATATGTAATAGATTTTGTGGGGAATCTGATTATTTATTATTAATTGAAAATTATAATTTAGAATCGTATTACGTTTTGAATTTTTTAGTTTAATTTCTGTCTAATTTTATTTAATTATTCTGGAATTTCTATTTAATTTTATCTACATTAAAGTTAACTACAGAGTGACTTAAAAATAGATCCTCACAAGAACAACATATACATTGAAGCATACATGCTCGATGAATGTCAGTTCATTACTTCTCTGATATTGTCGGACAATATTTTACAATAAGTCGGAGTTGATCATCATTTAGTTAATTTGTTTTTTGTTGCCAATCATTTAATTGCTCTTTTGTTGATATAATTCTTCTGATCTTAATTTGTGTACACGTTCTCTAGTTTTCAAATTTTCTCTCTCTTTATATTCATCAAACTCTGTTAATCTTTTTATTCTTTCCTTGGTCTTAACATTTTCTTCCTCTTCATATTTATTATCTTCTCTTAATTTTTTATTTTACCCTTATTCTTAACTTTTTCTTTATCTTCATATTCATCTTGTTGTGCTTTTTTTGAGATATATTCCTTCATGTTATCTTTCTTTTTCCTGTATGATTGTTTCTTTTTAATTTTTGATTATTCACGAAATAATCCAATAATAAAAACTGAATATTTTACACCGTAAGGTCGAAATTAACATTTGTAACCGGTATAAAGGAGTTCACTAAACAGAATAGTTTAATTATTATAAACTTTTATTTATACGACACACCAGAAATCTGAAACTTTTGTTAATCAGCAATTCATGAAGTTACGAATAATACTGGTCTAGTAATACGAGTAATAAATGGATTTTTACTCTATCCTAACATATAGGATTGTTGAATTAATAATTGTATAAATATTTGATGTTAATAAAAACTAATATTTCAGCAACTGTGTAACTGTCCACTTTATTAAAGAATTGGAGGATTGTATCTCACTTTCAAATGAACAAAAAATGTGTATATGTATTTTAATAGGCGTAAAAGGGTGGAAAAGTAATGGAAAACTTAAGGAAGTGATGTAGTGTTCACATCAGATATTTTCTATAGGGACTCCATATTAATACGAGATATATTTTTTTATCCTACAACGAATTCTACAGGATGAATTCATTAAGATACGAAACACTATAAAGAATACTATTTAAAAATAAGTTGTGATATATTTTGTTCACCACATCTCTTTCGTTGAGATGAAAAATTTTTTGAAAAAACATTAGGTCAACATAAATATGTTTCAGCATACAGTTGTACGTAGAAAATATATATTGAAATATAAAAGAAACTTCTTGTAGTAGGAAAATGAAAGTTTAAGCGTGACAGAATGTGTTTTTATTTCATTTTTTGCATAAAGTTGATGATAGAATTGTCTGTAGAATTCCATGTAGATAAAGTCATACTTTTTTACGTATATATTTGAGTATTTTGCTTTTGATGTGTATGATGTCTATCTGATCTTGGGTTAATTCCCTTTTTATTGTGGCTTTATTGTAGTATGTAGTAAATATAGAAAAATTTACTGCATTCCGTGAGGATTAGCTATTTAGCTGCAGATATTTACTGCTGTCCGATGTATGCATTTATAGTGTTGTGTTGTTGCACTGATAGTGTAATAGTAATGAATTTTTCTTTTCAGATGGATTTTTATGTTCTTGCTAATTTGGTTTTAATGATTTTTTTATATGATGTTTATATTGTTGTGAGACTTGTTTTTTTTTTTTTTGAGTTTTTTTTCTCTTATATTTGTATATATTGTGTGATATTTTTCTTTGTATGTAGTTTCATAATCTGTTTTCTGTATCTTGATGTATGGTAATGTATCATGTTTGCTGTTGATTTGCTGTGACTGATGTGTTTTTGTTGATATTCCTATTATGATGCGATTTTACTATGACGTATGAGTGTGTGAGTGGGCGTGTGATCCCCCTTTCAGAATGAATGCTTGGCTAGCGGTTCCAGGAAAGGTGGGGTGGCAGTTTAATCGGTAGTGCGCAGGTTTACATACGCATATTAATTACATCTTGCGGCACCTGTTAACGAGTCCGACACTGCTTAGGCGTCCGTAAATGGGATTCCCCACCTCTTTAACAAAAAAGAAGAAGAAAAAAGTCATACTTGCTCCTGAATAATTCTTTTTTAAAAAAAAAAAACAATGATCACTAATTGTAAAAATAAATTTGGGAACAAAATTCTGTTTTGAAAAAGCGTGAACAGTGTTAGATATAAATATTAAACAAGTCATGAAAAATACTTGAGATATGTTTATGTATATATATAAATGCCTATGCACGGGTATAAAATATTGTGATTCATAAATATCCAAACCACTACATCAGTTCCATTGAAATTTAGATATGCAAGTTATAGCCTTATATAGATATAGATATAGTCATAGATAAGCGCTTATAACCAATCTTCGTTGTGCGCCCCCCACCCAAAAAAAATCAAATGACATCATTTGGAGCAAAAGAGATTAGAGATGGGAAATTATGAATAACAATAACTGAAAGCAACAGTCCATTTTTAATTACTAAAAAAGCTGTCCAATTTTTTAAATTCTATACGCAAATAGAGCGGGTGAGCCTTGACGGGGGATGCTAATTTAATATAAAGTTAAAATTTGTCTGTCTAAGGGATCAGGAACAAGAAAGCCCCAATCACTTTCATAATATTACGTTTTTAACTTTTCTTTGAAATTAAAACATTTCGAAAAAAAAGAAATATTTATTAATGTTCCATATTTTTACTTTATTGGCTGTAGCAATACATAATAGTGTTATAGATAGATATAACGGGAAAGTATATATATCGGTTAAAAAAAAAAAATCAAAAAATTTAACCTTTTTTAAATTTTGTTCCTTAAGGAGACACTCACAAAAAATTAAATAAATTGTAAATAGTCTGAAAATTTTTTTTCTTCCAATCCTCCTGAGCCCAAAAAAATCATTTTTGTCAGACAGACGTTTGTAAGTATAATTCTGGATCCCTTGATCGATTTTCTATAGACTTGATAGACGGAGTTACCTACCTTTAGGAAGAAAGAATGTATTCGATTTTTGCAAAATTAGAAAAAGGGGTGTGGGTATTATGGCTAACATAAAATTTGAAATCTTTACTCGGGCAAACATTTTTCCTTGCAAAAGTGCAGTATTTTTATGATTATGAGCAAAATATTTTATATTCACCCTATCATAAAAATTACTATTTTTTCTTTCTTTAGCTATATCTTTCACTCCTCATAACATTCTGAGGGGATGTCTACACTTTCCTGAATCCAGAGAAACAAGTGTTATGGTTTAATGATTTAAAAAAATATATATTTTTTTTTCATCTATAGGCCTTCAAACCGTTATAAACATTTTTTGCCTATCTCACTCCAATGGTCTTTGATAGCAAAAAATACTTTTTTTATTTTTTTTTTAACTTTTAAGACCATAACGGATCACTTTAGTTAATTTTTTTTTGGCAAGTTTTTTCTTTTCTTGCTGATTTGTTGTTTTTCAGCTTTTCTTTTTTGCCAGTAATTTCTAAGGGTTTCAAATCTTCTTGCCCTTTCTTGTTCAGAGTACACCCGGCTTATTGTTTTCTTGAGTTTTGATAGGAATCTTGTTTCTTTATTTTTTAATTTCTCATAGTTTCCGGTTTTAGGTTTTCACGGGTTATGTCTAATTCCTCCATGTCTTTCTGTACTTCGTATAACCAGTTCGGTCTGCATTTCTTGTTCCATAAAAGTTCGATTATCCGTCTGATAAGTCTGCTCTTTTCCATTCTGAAAATATGTCCTAGAAAGGAAATTCTCTTCTTTCTAAATTTATTAGTTATCGGGATGATCATTTTGTAAATGTCTTCGTTTGGAATAATTGTCCAAATCCCTACTTTTTTAATGTTTTTCCCGATGCATCGTCGTAGAATCTGTCTTTCAATCTTTTCCAGTTTGTCGGTAAACCTTGTCTGTTGCGGTACAAATATGGTTTCGCATCCGTAAAGTATTTCTGGTTGGATAACCGAGTTATAATTTTTGTGTTTATGGACATGCATTTTTTGTTATAGATGTTTTGTGTTTTTATTGTGGCTTTGACGAGTTTACTTATTCTTTCATTCCAGTTTGGATTTTCTTGGAGGTTGTGTGTGATGTTTTCCCCCAAATATTTAAATTTTTCTACTAGTTCTATGTCAATATTGTTTATTTTTAGTTTGCTTATGCATAGTGGGTCTCTCACCATAATTTTGTTTTTTTCGTATGAAATTTTTAGACCAATTTTTCCTGGAATCTTTTCCGGTGTTGACAGTTGGTATATCTGGCCTCTTCTATATTTTGGGCTAGTAGGGCTAAATCGTCCGCAAAGCCTAGGCGATTTACTGAGATATGTTTTCCTATTTTAACGTTATCTTTATTTAATTTTTTCCAATCCCGTATTATAGATTCAAGGGCACAGTTGAATAAAAGCGGTGACAGTCCATTTCCTTGTCTCAGTCCTGTTTTGATATCGAATAGATCAGCTATTTCTCCCCTGAATTTAACCTTGGATTTGGTATCCGTTAGTGTTAGTCCGATGATTTTGACTAGTTTTTGGTGAAGCCCTAAATTTCTCAGGATTTTTAGCAGGGATTCTCGATGTACACAATTATATGCTTTTTTGAAATCAATAAAAGTCACTACCAGTTGTTTATTCCTTAGTTTATGATACCCTATAATTAATTTTAAATTTAGAATTCGTTCTGGGCAGCCTCGCCATGGTCTTAATCCCCCTTGGTATTCCCCTAATTCTTGTTCCAGTTGGTTTTTGATTCTGTTGTAAATTATTCTTGATAGAATTTTGTAAGTGCAATCTAGTAAGGAAATTCCCCTATAGTTGTCAGGGTTGGTTTTAACACCTTTTTTATGTAAAGGGTGGATTATTGTTTAAATAAAAAAATACTTTATTAATAAAAAAAACACTTTTTTAATTTATTTTAAATTTAAATCCATCTTGCAAGTCATCCATCGTATTTAAAATGTAAAATAACTCTTACTCTTTAATATTTCTAATAAAAAAAAATGTTCACTCCTTTCCAAGAAATTTATTTAGAATTTTGTCTTTATGTTTGTATTTTTTAAACAATTTTAAAAAGTTTTTTTTTTTAATTTGTTAACACTACTTAAGGATTATTTTCTAAAAATTATTTTTTTTCAAATTCTTTCCTTTGGGTATGGGGGAAAAATCCCAAAAATGGAAAAAAAAATTCGGGCGATATCAAATTTTTAATATTCATAACGTAGATAAAAGTAATACCCAATCCCTGACTCTTGAGCCTCCCCCGCAAAAAAAAAATTCGAATTAATCATTAAAAATATTTTAATCATTAAAAAAACCAGCTGATGCATGACCTCCAAATTTTAAAAAAAGGTCGTAAACATACTTTTCAAAATTGTGATTTTAATATCCTAATATTAAAAATTTTGGTTATTGGTTTATATTATTGAGCATCTTTTATTTTTTAGTCTTCGGCACCACCTTAGGTAATGCTTCAGAGGATGAGATGAAATGACAATTTTTTAGCGAATGAAAATCCCATGCCTTTCCGGGATTTGAACCCGGGACCTCCGAATGAGAATCCGAGGCGCTACCACTCGATTGTTAAGTATCTTTACTTCAAAAATTAAAATTAAAAAATTTAAACATAATCAAATAAGTAATTATATATTTAATAAAAAATATTAAAAAAAAAATCAATAATATTAAAATTTATTATAATACATTTTTTTTAAATCGCCGGGTTTTTGTAGTGATTAAATTTATCATCACAAAGTCAGGTGATTCTCGAAGATGAGAGTCCTACTGTACGATTCTAATCCTTGTAAAGGCCGGGTTCGAATCCCGGTCAGGCATGACATTTTCACACGCTACAAAAATTGTCATTCATCTTATCCTCTGAAGTAATATCTAACGGTGGTCTCGGAGGTTAAAAAAAAAATCCTTGTAAAGGCAGTTGCTTTAATATGGATCTGAAAGCTAAACTGTAGATACCGATATTTTTTGGTGGTTGGGTATCAATGAACTATACGTCTCAGGAGCGGTCGACCTGAGTCTGTTCCAAATTCTAGATTACATATTTATCGGTACATTATATTATGTCTGCAGTTACTTCAGGCCTGGAAAGCTGGTAGCGGTTATTATATTTGCCTATATATACATACCCATACCCAGCAGTAACTGAAAAACTGGTTAGAGAAAAATAAAATATGTCTTTTTTTTAAATTTGTCAATGAATAAATAACTGAATCCGGCTAATGAAAATTTTTGGTTTTATTATCATAAAGGTACAAATAGAACTTAAATTAAAATTATTTTCAATATTTAAAATATTCATTAAATATGATTCTAACTGAATGAAAATAGAAATTAAAAAAAAAAATCGGTTTTTTTTTTAAATTGAGAGCCTATGGATCAGGGAAGGGTATTAAATTATTTTTGTAACGTTATTATTTAACAATATGCGTTATGATTATTAAACATTTGGAATTGGGGCAATTTTTTTCATTTTGGGGGGTCCCATACTCATGGAGAAGAATTCGGGTAGAAATCTCTTTTAAGAAAATTATCTTAATTTACTATTGAAAAAATAACATTCTAGGACAGCTAGAAAAAATTAATTATTTAATTTGGTCAGCGTAGCCGGTAAAATTATATAATTAAAACCTTTTTTATATTATTTTAAAGAATTCTGAGAGGATGTCCAGAGAATCATTTTTTTTTTGTGAAAGGATTTACTATTTATTTCCATAAATATTATCCTCTTAAGCATTTAATAAAATAAAAATTTAATTATAAAAATTGTTTTACTTAAAAAATAATTGTTAATTCTTTTAAAAATGAAATAAACGTCCATATTTTACTTAGTATTTATTTAAAAAAAACATTACCTAGAAAATGAATGGTAAATCATATATGTTATAGTCTGATATATTGGACCGGAAATAATAACAATTTCTCGAGGTAAATCAATGAGCGAAGTCGACTGGCGTGAAGGTGAGAATAACAGCCTGAATAAAAAAAAAAAGTAGGAAAACTAATTTTCATTTATCCAACCTCATTCCACTAACAATTTTCCCTTCTACCTTACCTCAAACCAACTTCACCAATTTGAGTGCTGTTTTTTTTTTATTCGGTAAAAAGTGGTAGGGATAACGAGCGTGCGGTGTAGAACTGACAACTGTACACTGCTCGGTTCACTGAGAGAGGCGTCAGTGTTGCTTTTCACTCTTTTACAGTCAGTTGTGTGTATCGTATAAGCGGGAAGCTTGTTATTATGTTTACTTGCCACTAGGCGCGCTACTAGTAGTCATTTTAGGTCTAGACCACACAACATATCAGATTCACCGTCAGTTGTTATCGAGACGTAAACATGTACGGTTGTTAGTACGTCGTAATTTAATATCGTGTTTGTTTCAAGTTGTGTGGCGTTATGTATAATTTATCCTAGTTAACAACGGTTTTACTATTATATTTTTTATAGTGTTGCTTGTATTACGTATATTTGTATGTAAATAAAGCATTAATTATTTGGTGATGTGACTATTTACATTTTTTTTAAATTGTGACATTTTTTTAAAATAAATAAACTTGTTTAATATATAAACTAAAATATTTTATAACAAGTTTTTCTTTTTTTTTACTGATTAATAAAGTAGACAAAAACCAAAAACGAAAATATTATTAAATTCTGTTGCATTTTTGAAATTAAATTCAAGATTTTTTTTTTCTAAAATTTTTACGTTGTTATAAGAATAAGGTAAGTCAAATTATATTAATAAATATTTTTAATGTATAATTAAAACTTAAAATTTTTAAACTTTTTGCTTATGTATACTGTTTGTGTATACTGATAGCTAATGAAATTCATTAGCTATCAGTATATTTTTATGTATTTCCAATTTCTTTAACTCGTTTATTGCATTAATGATGACGTAAAATGTAAGACATTGTTTAAATATTATTATTTTTTAATGGAAATATTAATTACCCCTTTTTACACGACTGCCCAAAAAGGAGTTTAATGTATTTTTGTTCCATTGTAACAGCTCAACAACTGATTTAGATGTATGACCCCGCGTTGGAATCCTTACGTTACCTGGAGTGTAGTAGGCTATCTATCTATCCATCTCTCATACTCTCTCTGTCTCTCTCTCTCTATATATATATATATGTTTAAATAAACAAAAATTGTCACCTGCACGCCCTTTGATTATCCAATATTAATGAACAATGTTTTTGGGCAGTCGTGAATTTAATTTGTAACATTTATCTCTTGTTTATTGTATTTACTCTTTCACAGTTTTTCACATGTTATTAATATCATGTGTAAAACTCTTCTACGTCCACATGTTGTTTTCAAATATTCATAAATATTTTAATTCGCATCAAGATATAATTATAATTTTTGTTAACCGATCATATCGGTTAACAAAAAGTCACTGATCGAATATTTATTTGGAAGGACCAAGGGAAACCATAAAGAAATTCTTGAACAGAGAAGAAAAATACGGTTAGTCAATATTAATAGATAAATATTTGATATGATTGGGATTTAAATATTTGGAAATAATTAAAGAAAAAAAATATATAATAATTTTTATCAGTGTTAATTCATAAAATGTTTAAAAACACGCTAAGCAATTTTGCATAAAATTCAAAGTTATCAGATTAGTATTATCTACAAATTTATCAACAATGTAATATTATTTTTTTAAACGGAAATCGTTTAATATCATTTTAAATAAATAAAATGCAAACATTTTTTACTTTGATAAATAATTTATTAAGATTAGAAGCATCCTTTTCTTGCAGGTCATATTATTATGCTGTGTCATGCGAAAATAATTATCTTCTCTAGTTTAATACACGTGTATATTATTAGTTTGTTTAATTTTTTATAGGAATAAATAAATATTTTTTAAGTAAAATTAGAATTTTAGTATATATATAAGCATGAAAATATTAGAATCTTTATTTACGTAATATCTGTCTACATTAATCACATAATATTTATCGGCACCAATCAAAATTTTGAACCCCATTTTTTATACATTGAAAAATACTTTAAAATATTTTGTTAAAGTTATCCGAAGATGTAATATATATATTTTTTGGGAGTGTACAATGAAAGAAATACATATTTAAATAAATATAAACAATAAAAGCTTATTAATTAATTAGGTCGCTTAAAATCGAAGAAATTCGCCTTGATGTTTTTTCAAACAAAATCAATTTGATTATACTGTATGTATTTATCATATAATATAATATATTGTTGTTAAACGCTGAGGACGTGCAAACATAACACGAAAGAGTTTAATCTTACTTGTTAAATAAAAGTTATGTTTTATTATTGTTAATTATTTTATCAAAATATGCCGTATTTTATATTACATATAAATATTAAAATTTACAGTATTTGATGTAACTTGTTGTTTCCTTATTCTTTAAATACTCTAGGAATTAAAACTATATTATTATAATTGGGTTACGTCTTTCAGTGTTACTTTTTATGTTTTTTTTTTTAAAAACAAAAACTAGTTTCGAGATTATCATTTCATCAAGGTATTATTTTAATAAATTTAATGTTAAAATTCAAACACAGTATTTTTAACGGATTTCTAAAGAATTTGAAAATCGCTTCTTCGCTTGGTCATGTTTATATACATATGTATGGTATAAGATTTTTCCGTCCGCTCTACTGGACGAAAATCTTAACCGATTGTGGGGCTATGTAAACCTTATTGGGCACTATTGATTTTCAAGCAAATCGATTCATAGGAATGAGAGTTAAGAGGCAAATAACAGGGTTTTTGGATACATTTTCGGTTTCTTTTCGTTCTACTCGGCGTAATTTTTTTTACATTTTCTTCAGAATAAATTGTTTTACGAAATAAGACTGGTTTGATGCTTATCAACTATTCTTTACAAAGCCTATGTAGAACTGGTGAAGCATAGAAAATACTTTTATTTATACTGTCATATGTAATATATACCAAATTAAATTTTTAATTATAGACTACTAGAAAATAATTTTTTTACTTAAATTTTGATATCCTAACGGAAAAACTACTTAAAAAATAATACAACAAATATTTTTTAACAGATTTACAAAGAAGTTGTACAAATCGCTACTGCGTCCGATCAGATTTTATAAGGGTGTATTGTGGGGGGGGGGGGGGGGAGAGGTAAACTTTTCTTTCCGTTTTGGAGTCTCTTAAGTCTACTATATTTATACGTATACGATTTTTTTCCACTCTGCCGGACGCAAATCTTAATCGATTTTGAGGAAACTTGGTGGGGCGATGTAAATCTATTGGGAATAGAGCTGTATTGATTTCCAAGCAAATTGGTTCAAAGGAACGGAAGTTAAAGCCAAAAAAACGGGGTTATGGGTATATTTCCAATTTTTTTTTTGTTCTACTGGGCGCTATTTTTAACCGGTTTTGATAAAACTTGGTAGGATGATGTAAATCCTAGTACAAATAGTAGATTATCATGTAAACTGGTTCACAGGAACCGGTGTTCGAGATAAAAATTTTTTTTGGTATGTTTTCAAAGTTAACTAAATCCGAAAATCTTCTGACGCACTTATTTCGACATATTTTTTTAAATTTATGACGTGATGATATATTCTCTTCGAACCAATATTAATATTAAAAAAAAAAAATTACGATATGTTTAATAAATATTTTTGATTTTATTATTCTAATAATAATGTGTGAATAAATTAATTTAATTCGTTTTATATAACATCTGTTCAATATAATAGATTTTATAACTGTGAGAGATTTGTTTTTCATTTCATCAATTTAATTGATTTTTGTTGTTTATTTTTAATTATTCTTAATTGAAGTTTATTGATTATTATTATTAAATACATCTTATTTTCATTGTATTACTATTACAGTTATTATATTTAGTTTCAACTTTGTGTGATTTAACCGGAAATTCATTATTTTTTCTGTTTATGTAAAACTTATATAGTTCCACAAATCTAACTTATAAAAGTAAATCGATCTTGTTGAAGAAGTTGTTATGAAGTAATTTTAATTAAAAACTTTAAGTTTTTAATTAAAATTACTTTCCATGATGGATTAGTAGCATCTCATCCTTTCATCCTGAGGGTTTACGGGTTCGAATCCCGGTCAGTCATAGCATTTTTTATACCCTACAGTGGTTCCCAAATTTTTCCAAAAATTTTTCCATGGCGCTCTACCCTAAGTAAAAGTATGACTACTCGTAAGTAAGAGATAAAAATAACTAAAACTCGTGTATTTTCATTTAATTTTTATATTTTTAACATTAAATTAATATTTATAAATGTCTTGGTTCAATTAATTATGAAGCTTTTACAATATTTTGCGGCACTCCTGTGAAGAGGCCGCGGCTCTCCGGGGCACCGAGGCGCACAGTTTGGGAATCACTGCCTTATAGCATTTTAATTCATACGTACAAGTTTTAAAAAAATTAGAAATCTTAATATATTTTCTAAAAATTTCTAGATTTAATTTTTTTTATAAAATTATATTAAAATATTGCATAGAAAACTTATGGGTGGGGGGGGGAAGGAAAACTAGTATTATTTAAAACTAGTCGTATTAAACGTTATTCGCCCACGTTATTAGAAGAAAAACAAATTTTTTTAATTTAATTTTTATTATAAAATTTAATAAAAATATATATCTAAAATAAATGTTGAAAATCTAAATAATGTTGAAAATGTAGCTAACATGTAAAGTACATGAAAGGATCTGAGTGGCAGACCATTGTACAGATGATCTTAAGTAAATGAAGATGAAGATTAAGTAAAAGCTTCAGATATTATCGTCTGCACCTTTAGATTTTTACAACCATGACTGGAGTAAGGATATTTAACTTTTTATTCTTATTTTACCAATTTTTAATTAAAAAAAATTTCCTTTAACATCATATTAATAATATTAATACAACAAAAAAAATTAAGAAAAATAAAATAAAAATAATAAAATAGAGATATTTAAGTATCTAGAGGAAATAATTTAACCAGATGGATTAGGTAAAGAAGTAAATAAAGTATAACGATCAGTAAAATGTAGAAAGCCTACGCCTTGATAAAGAGTAGTATTGATGAAAAAGAATATCTAGGACGGGTAAGATCGGGCAGTATCACAGTAATCACTATTGGATATATCACAGTAATCGATATGAAGTCTTGTATGATGAAGAATGCGTAAAGTAAATCAGAGAAAAGTCGACAAAAAAAAAACATTTGAGCCAAGGAAAAGAGATAAGGGTTGGAAAATGTGGAAGAAGAATAAACTCTACCTCAAAACAGACAGCTTTACAACAGCATACGAAAACGAAGATTAGTATTTTATGGATTTTTAAAAAGAATGAGCCTAATAGAATAACCAAGAAGATTTTTTAATAATTGTAATTGAGACAAATATAACGCCAGTTGGTTCAAACAGATCACAAAAATCTCACAATTTCAGGTATAAAAGTTACAGACATAAAGAGCAGTAACACATTATAAAGAAAATACAGGACTATGAAGGAATCCAAAAAGGAAACTGAGTGTTTTATAATAAGAAATGATCTAAATAGAGAAAGAAACTCCATAGCTCGAAAATGAAGAGTCCATATCTTTGAATTAGGGGGGGGGGTGTATAAGAAACTGTTTTCTGTCTTCTATTATATTATTCGATTTTTACTTTCCTGTCTATATAGCAGCTACAACGATGAAGAGAAATTTTGGTGATTGGTCAAAATTGTGGATTTCCAATTTTCACCGAATCTTAACGAATTGACCCTTAAGGACCTCAGAAAACCGAAAAATGGCATCGAAATTTCCGCGTCAAAATGTCCCTACGTATTTAGGTATGTATTATATAAGTTTGCGTGTAAATTAACTTATATCTCCAGAACTACTTGACCGATTTTCACCTAACTTGGGTACAATATTTTTATAGTAAGGACATTGATGGTATTAAATTTTCAATTCAAAATGTCAGTTAGTGGGGGTTAAAGGGGGAAAAACGAAATTATCTCCAAATTTTGTATAATTAAGATTATATTTTTTTGATAATTTTGTGAATATTAAAGAGTAAACTTCTGTAAAAAAAAATGTTTTGCTAAACTTCACCCCCACCTCTAAAAATGGTTTTCGGTGTTGGCCTATAAATAACCTTATATTTTCAATAACCTTATTTACTACTCGACCAATTTTGACCAAACTTGTTTAGATTATTTCTGTGTATGGGTCATTATTGCTAAAAAATTTTCAGTTTAAAAGGTCAGGGAGTGGGGAATACAGGGGGGAAAAACGGAATCGTCTCCAGATATTGCATAATTAAGGTTATATTTTTTTTGTTGATAATTTTGTGAATATTAATTAACAACTTTTGTAAAAAAAAAACTTTTCGTTAAATTTTGCGCCCACCCCTGAAAATGGTATTAATTTTCAAGACTTATAGAAGGCAGCACAAGGGTTGATTTTCGTTTCATTTAAAAAAAATATATTCTTATGAACAATTATAAAAGAAAAATCTTTTTGCTAAATTGCACCCCCACTCCAAAAAATATTTATAATTTTGAAACGTTGTAGAAGGCAGTACAGTGGATCGTTTTCGTTGCAGTATTATTCTATTTATATTTCGTTGGATCCACAAATTTGTTCCCCATCAAAGTGGGGTCTTAACCCAGCCATCTCCCCTTCCTTAACATCTCACATCCCACTTAGCGGTCGGACTTCTGCTGTAATCGTCTGCTATGTTTGACGTCACAGGTGATTGGGAGTCTTTTCTCTGATTCTTCCCCACTTTTTCTTCTTTTTTTTTTATCCAGTTTAATCATATTTGAATGAAATTTAATTATCAATGTCAATTTCGGTGGAAAACGCATTTTTAATTATAAAAATCAACTTTCGATTAGAAAAAACAGGTACTTTTTCGTAGCCCCCTTCGTACCCCCCTTCCCCCACCCATCAAAGGTTTTCAAGTTTTTCACCTGGAAATAACTCAAAGTAGCAGGAAATATTGATTATAATAATAATAACCAGGTTGGAGGAATAACCCAGTAATCCGATATAACCATTTATTTATTTTATAAATAATATCTTTTTCTTTTTCCTGTTTAGCCTCCCAGAATTACCTCCCAGATATTACTTCAGAGGATGAATGAGGATATGAGTGTAAATTAAGTGCAGTCTTGTTCAGTCTCAGTTCGACCATTCCTGAGATGTGTGGTTAATTGAAACCCAACCTCCAAAGAACACCGGTATCCACGTTCTAGTATTCAAATACGTATAAAAGTAACTGATTTTACTAGGACTTTAACGATGGAACTCTCGACTTCCAAATCAGCTGATTTAGGGTGACACGTTCACCACCAGACCAATCCGCCGGTGGGTTTATAAATATAATCTAACCAAACTTAACCTATGCCTGTTTCGCTCGCTAACCTTGACCAATTAAGTATTGTTTTGATTATTTAAATAATAAATAATTGCAATCACAGAAAAGACCACATTCGGTACTTTTTGCTATAACTATTTTCTACCTTCCATTCAAGTTTCCTTTCTGATCGGTTTTTCTTCACGGCACTTTTGTTTTTTATATACCCAATGATAATTTTTTGCATGTATTTTCTTAGGCATTTCGTGTTTCATCATACATATTCTGGTCTTACGATTGATTCTTCTATCTTGAAGAAACCTCATCGTTTTTTCTTTCGTATCAATATTTATAATGTGAAAAACGAATGTCACTTGAGATGAGACGGTATGATGTAGACTAATCGACAAAATTGATATAAGTAATCGATGTTATAATATTTCGAATAACAATTATACAGTAATCCGTATTTCTAAACAATGCTGGGATCTTTTCTATGATCCCCCCCCCCCAATATAAAAAATGGATTCTCCATTCCAAAATGAAGTGAATATTTTAAGTATTTCCCCAACGATTAATAATGGAAAATATTACATTTATTGGGAGGAGGAATAACAGAAAAGTACTGTGAGTGGTAAAATTAAATAAATTAATAATACTTAGAGCGTAAAAATTTATTTAAAGTGGCCGCTAGTACCGCTAAACCTGCGTGAATTAAAACGGTATACGCGCGCGCTTTAGTTAGAATCATTGAATTAAACACACAAAAAATATTGTATTTAAACAAAATGATAAATATTTTTAATTAAGTCGTGTGTGTAAGCCGTGGATCAGAAAAAAAGCCGCGTGATGGAAAAGTCCTACAACAATGTTGTCAGCTTTTTTTTTATTTGTTATAAAACATTTTCTTATATTGTAATTAATAAACAAATATGTTATTTAAATAGATTTATAATTATAAATTCTTTATATCACATTATGAGTGGATGACCTTGATCAATCAGCGTAGCAAATGACACTATGGAAGTGAGAAGTTATGTTTTATTTTTTGCCACTCGCTCCTCTTAGCACACGCAAGCAAATTTATTAAACGATTGTTTTACTAAATTTATTAACGAAACTTATGGAATTTATCGCAGTTTTTTTTATAGAATTTTCTTACAAATAAACTCTATTTTCTTAAATTAAGGCTTATAAATATATTATAAAATGAAAGAAGATGAACAGTTTACTTAGCTTGCTACTTCCTTGAGCCTCCGAAATTATTTGGAGTTAAAAAGGGAATATTACGAGAGTGAAAAAAGAAATAAATTAACTTTTTCAAAAACTATCATAGGTTTATGGTATAACGTAATCAATTTACAGCGGTATCCCTACAATATAGTTACACCTTTATGTAGAAATTCTTGTTTTCAGTAACTCGATAAGGATTTCCAATTTTTTTTAAATAATTCTTTTTCTGTATTCTAAAATAAATTGTGGTAGCGATTTTGAAGGAATACTTTTCAATATATACCAATATATTTTGTTCTAAAACGTATGCATTTCCAGAGAAAAATCCCTTTTAGATGTGCTTCATTTATCAAGCGTTTACAATACATTTAATACTCTCAATAGAAAACTTTTTTTTTTTTTTTATAAATTATTTTCATCAAAAATATATATAAAAAAAAAACAAAAAAGTAAGTTTAAAAAATTGTTTTTTTTTTTATAGAACAAATATCCTTGACAACCCTACCATTAAATTATAAATAAAGATCTTTGGGATAATCAATTCAAATTTAATTATTTTTTAAATGAAAATTCTGTTTGTTGTCCAGTTTAAACTAATTTTTTTCTAATAATTTTTTAACTTGCATTTAGATTTTTTGATTTCGAAAAATGATATTAAATGTGTACATCTTCACTTAAAATGACGTATTTCAGAATAATTATTTCTTTTTGCATAAAACTTTTACTTAGTTAATTAATATTAATTTGAAATGAAAAAAAAATAACAACACACGGAACAAAATTATATAATAAAAAGAAATGTTTTGTAGAAAGATTAGAAAAATAATAATTTAAAATTATTGTCATCGCCGACCGTCATGGTCAACAGTAAAAAATATTCAATTGATGTATTGTTATTGTATTTCCTAGTATTTTCTTTAGACAGCATTTTCTATTTATCAATGAAAGTGTACGCGTGCCTTTAGTTTAATTTCTTAGAATTACACACACACACACACACACACACACACACACAGAGAGAGAGAGAGAGAGAGAGAGAGAGAGAGAGAGTGAGAGAGAGAAGGAGGGAGAGAGAAGCACGCACAATTTAATATTGCAATTGTTATCTTAAGTTACTATCTATTATTGTTATTATTATTATTATTATTATTATTATTATTATTATTATTATTATTATTATTTAATCTATTTCTTTACATTTTACTACGACTGTAGTTAGTACGACTTCTAACTTCATTATTTATTTATGATACAACTAACTCTCAACTAAATTATTTATGTAAATTTTTATATTTTTTTATACTGTCTTCAGTCATTTGACTGGTTTGATGCACCTCTCCAAGATACCCTATCTAGTGCTAGTCGTTTCATTTCGGTATACCCTCTACATCCTACATACCTAACAATTTGTTTTACATATTCCAAACGTTGCCTGCCTACATAATTTTTTCCTTCTACCTGTCCCTCCAACATTAAGGGAACTATTCCAGGATGCCTTAATATGTGGCCTACAATAAGTCTGTCTCTTCTTTTAGCTATATTTTTTTAAATGATTCTTTCTTCATCAATTTGCCGCAACAACTCTTCGTTTATCACTTTATTCACCCGTCTGATTTTTAACATTCTCCTATAGCACCACGTTCCAAAGTTTCTAATCTTTTCTTCTCAGGTACTCCGATCGTCCAAATTTCACTTCCATATAAAGCTATGCTCCAAATATATACTTCAAAAATCTTTTCCTGACATTTAAATTAATTTTTGATGTAAACAAATTATATTTCTGACTGAAGGCTCGTTTCGTCTGTGCTATTCGGCATTTTATGTCGCTTCTGCTTCGTCCATCTTTAGTAATTCTACTTCCCAAATAACAAAATTCTTCTACCTCCATAATCTTTTCTCCTCCATTTTCACATCCAGTGGTCCATCTTTGTTATTTCTACTACATTTCATTACTTTCGTTTTATTCTTCTTTATTTTCACGCGGTAGTTCTTGTGTAGGACTTCATCCATGCCATTCATTGTTTCTTCTAAATCCTTTTTACTCTCGGCTGGAATTACTATATCATCAGCAAATCGTAGCATCTTTATCTTTTCACCTTGCACTGTTACTCCCAATCTAAATTGTTCTTTAACATCATTAACTGCTACTTCTGTGTAAAGATTAAAAAGTAACGGGGATAGGAAACATCCTTGTCGGACTCCCTTTCCTAATACGGCTTCTTTCTTATGTTCAATTATTACTGTTGCTGTTTGGTTCCTGTAAATGTTAACAGTTGTGTTTCTACCTCTGTATTTAAACCATAATTTTTTTTGGTTCCGCAAGATAGTAAAAAAGGCGTATGTATTTCTGCGCTCCTGTGCACTACCGACTAAACCTCCACTCCTGGAGACCTGCCCCTCCAGGGGAATAGCTGGTAAAGTATTACTTCAGAACGGGTGGGGGGTAAGCGCCGACACAGACACACACACACACACATTCAGACGATAAAGCAAATAACAAGGCACATAAACACACAAAAACAGATCCACACATAACTAAAAAACCAGCACAAAACAACACCAAACATACTAACACGTATACTCCACTCACGCACACACACCCACACCAACAACTCTCGCAACACCTATACTTATTTCTTTTTCCTGATTAGCCACCAGGAATTACCGTTCAGGTATTAGTTCAAGGATGAATGAGGATGATATGTATGAGTGTAAATGAAGTGTAGTCTTGTATAGTGTCAGTTCGACCATTCCTAAGATGTGTGGTTAATTGAAACCCAACCGTTACACCGGTATCTACGATTTAGTATTCAAATCCGTATAAAAATAACTGCCTTTACTAGGATTTGAACGATGGAACTCTCGACTTCCAAATCAGCTGATTTGCAAAGACGCGTTCACTACTAGACCAACCCGGTGGTTAACACTCATACTTACCGTACGCATACTTACATGCCATCAGCTTTAGCTCGGAAGTGGGGGAAGCCACCGGGACCCCAGCCGGTAGAATGCCCGCGGCTTCATTGCATCCAGCCGACCCCCACAAGATTGGGGGGCCCTCTAGACACTAGCCTGCGGCTCTATTCCCTGCACCGGGGCGCCAGGGCCTCTATTTAACCTATGGCTTTCTTTAGGAGAAACTGATTTCTCCGTAACTGCTTTAGCATTTCGGGCAACAGCCGTCCAGTGATTCTCACTAATTTCCTATAAGGCCTCAGGTTCAAACATGGCCTCTCTGCCAATAGCATCCACGATTTCTTCAAGCTCTACCACAAATCTAGAACAGAGAAAAAGTACATGAAAAGGCGACTCTTCAACCCCACAAGCAGGGCAGCTATCTGAGTGAACACTAATAATTTATCGGGGGTTGTACCCCATTTTAATGCTCTTCATACGTTTAAATATATATGACGGAAGAATGGGAGTAAAAATTAATCTACAACGGAAGTAAAATTCGTATTCTCTGTATAACAATTTTCCATTCTATAATATAATTAATATAAAATCTCAAGCTAATTATTGAATAAAACGGATAAGAATAATGCGCGTAGAATATGCAAAACAATGTGCTAGTATAATTATCATATCAATTATCTATCATTCAGTAATTAATTTCTAAATGTTATTAATTTAATGTGCAAGTAATAACTAATTACAAATTGCAAAACTATACTTTTAAATATGTATAGGTAGTTGTGTTTATATGCGTGGAATGTTAATATGTTCACGCATAGATATATATATATATATAATACTTGGTATACTGCAGCTATATTAATTATATGTATATTATGTTATCATAGAGGTAGTATTTGAGGAGGACAGAGCTTGTTACACGTTTTAATAATAGTTAATTTTTAAAATAATAATTTTTTTCTTTATAATTACATATTACGATTAAATTAAGTCTATATATAATTTTATTTATACGTATGTTGCATACAAACACACACATACAAAACACCATTTATCCCATGGGGGTTGTGGGGTTATAAAGAGAGAGAGAGAGAGCTTTCTATCTGCTAATGAGAAAAAGTGATTAAATTTATTAATTGTTTTTAATTAGTTATTCTACTGGTTATTTTTTTTTTTAATGTACCAAAAATAAAATACAAAATAATTAGTTATGAAATATATATATATATATGTTAACGTACGGCTTTCACATTTATTAAAATTTGTTTAATTAAAAATATTATAGCCCGTGTTTATAATAAAATGGTATCTATATTAGAATGAACATATCATATAAATGCGATCAAAAACAGGTAATTATTATTGTTACGTTACATATAACTTACATGTAACCTTTTTTTTATCATCTGAAATTATATTAATTAATTTACTAATTATATTTTTCATTCAGTTATAATAATTATTATTATTTTATAATTATTTTTACTTCAGTATCTTTTTTAAAAGCAATTATAGTATTGATTTTAATTAAAATTTTTAATTATTAATTTTTTTAATTAATATACTTTTGTTAACTGATTGTGTTAGGAAACATATTTAAAAAAATACATATAAACGACTTCAAACTTTTTTAAGACTATTGATCGAGTTTTTTAAAAAAAATAACCAATTGACATTATTCAGGAAAAAGAATTGGTTAAAAGATAGAAAAAAAAAACGAACAAATGTAGTAAAATAACCCTTAATTCAAAATAAAATATATGGAAGACGGATGGAATAAAGCGTGGATAAAAATTGCATATCCCCTATAATGTAGCAAGAAGGTAAAAAAAATACTAAAAAAATAATCAACAGTGACGTTACATTTCTAGAATATTATTTTTATCATCAGAAATGTTAAAGAAAAAAGTAAGCCTGTTAAAAGATTGAATATTTATAAGCTGATGTTAGAAAAAACTGAAACAACAATAAAGAAGTATTTGATTCCTTAACCTATAGAAGATTAGTTTTAAAACCTAAAAAACAATCTGATGTGGACATCACATGACTTCCTTGTACGCCTATTAAATTACATTTACACTTTTTTTTTTTTTTTAAATGATAAGTACATACAATTTTATATCATTAAAAACTTCTGATATTTTTTCATTTTAGTTATAGAATATTATTTATCGTAAAACTTTTTTTTCAGTGAGAGGTTAATAATTATTAATAATATATTAATTAATAAATTAATCAATATATTAAAATTAAAAAAAAAGTTAAAGAAAAAGGAGATGAATTCGAACCGATGTGTTTTCCCCTTGAAAGTATTTCATTGATTAAAATTTTATTTGGCTATAACTCTGAAACCAATGAAAAAAAGTACCACTTATGACATATATTTGAAAAGCTCTCAATGGGAGCTTATTACTACAGTTAAGGAAAAGTCTTTCTAGACATAATAGTTATTTTTACACGAATTTGAATACTAGATCATGATACTGGTGTTCTTTGGTGGTTGGGTTTCAATTAATCACAGATCTCAGGAATGGTTGAACTGAGACTGTGCAAGGCTACACTTTATTTACACTCATACATATCATCCTCTGAAGTATTATCTGAAAGGTAATTACCGGAGGCTAAACAGGAAAAAGAAAAGTAGGTAAAAACAGTAGTTGTACAACTGACTCAAAAATAAAATAAATACTTTGGTGGGAATTTGGGTGTGAGGGAGCCGATCAAAAATATCGATTTTTGGAATTTTAAACCGTTTTTGGTTTATTTTAAAGTTTCATTATTTTTTCGTTATACAAGAATAAATAATCCATGCCAGGAATGTATTAAAATTTTGTTGTCATTTTTTTTTTACATAATTTCGATATTGTAATGTTTTCTAAAACTGATAACGACTATTTAACTTTGAAATTTCCATTTAATACAACATTTTTAATTCTCGTGAGCAGTTGTGAGCGTAAATAGTAAGAATAATAATAATGAAAATGTTAAAATTATAAGATAGGACACGAATTTAGATCTCTCTCTCTCTCTCTCTTCTATACACTATAAAAACCTGTAAGTATTTTTTATTAACTGGTCTATAAATCATCAATTCTGGTCATTTTAACTATAATAAATAAAAAAAAAAAGATATAAAGGGAAAAGATAATTTGACAATCCATTTTTATTTTTATTTTTTTATAACCAAACAAATTATGATCATTTCAAACTATTTTTCTCCCAATATTAACTGCATAACAACATTTTTCTCTTCATTTTTAGAATTAAATTACAAAATAGAAAACCTTTTTTTTCTCACTTCTAAAATTGTTGATAAAATAACCATGAAAAATCAATTTGAAACACTTTATATTGCGTAAGTTTAAATTTATTATGGTTTTTTCTTTTATTTATTTTTTATATCGTTCAATTTTGCTACTTGAAGATTAAATTTTTTATTATTATTATTATTATTATTATTGTTTAAAAAACTTTATATTAATAAAATAATAGCTAAAATTATAAAATGAAGAATGTTACTTACAAAAAAACTGCCCTAAAAAATAAAAAATAAATATTTTTTTAAAATTAAGCGCCTTAAGCGATTACCGCCGAAAATTGAGACCGAAAAGTAATCCCCCTGCCGCACTCGGATTAGGCGGTGTGTCAGCAGAGCCACAATACCGGCACGCCGTAGACGCTCTGCACCGGAACCTTGCCAGATAGGAACCGAAATCTCCATGTTCAGTCACGAACTGAGTGAGGCGAAAGTTTCCAGATCTTACACCAAGTCCCAAGGATCCCCAGATATTACACCAGCAGGTTTTCTCCTTTGAAGGTATTTCAAATTTTATTTTTTATAAAAACTGTAATACACTTGACGAATCGAAGGATAACATTGAAAGTGAGATTTCAAATATCCCGAAAATTGGCTGTAAATGTTATAAAACCTGTACGAACCTGCATCGGGATCACAGAAATCATTTTGAACATCTATTGTAAAGTTACTGTAACTTTAACAGAATGTACTGTTAGAATGAAAGAAGTTATGACTGTAAAAGGATTTTAATCGATGAGATTATTTAAATTTTTTAACTCTATTATAATATTTTATCTCCTGATGATGATTTTGAAATAAACCGAAACATCTTGAGTCACACTTAATTTGCTGGTAAGATGGATTTTTCATTTTTAATAATTTATTGTAAAGTTATTGAATGTAATTTGAAATTACTGTATAAGTATTTTAATAATATTTTTGTAATAAATTCATGTCGTCAAACAAAGGTGTTGCGTCCTTTTTTTAAAAACCCGTTATTTAAATCCATATAAAAGCGATTAAATTTTACTAGGAGATGAATCTCAGAAACCTTCGGCTTATCATCAGTTAATATCACCGATAATCATCAGTTAATTGAATTGACGGTGAGTTAACCAGTTCGGTGGACTATTGCATAAACTAAATCTTTTTTCTACCATTCTGAGTTACAGAGGAGGTTTTTTCGTACTTAAGTTTCTATAACATTAGAGTCTTTAACATTTTCCGTTTTGGGTAAAAATAAATAAATATATTTCAACTGGTTTTATTTGTTTGTATAATATTTTATACAAACAACACAAATGAGTGGTATTCCATTCATTTCACATGATGAAACACATCATTTCGTAATATTATTTACTATTTCATCCGTAATAAATTAGATAATTTCTGTAATCAATCTATTCAGTAATTAAAGAGGGTACATTACAATTACTATTACAATATTATGTAATCGAGGATAATGTGGCGTGTGATATCCGTAACGTTTCCTAATGGCACCGATAGTCGACTACGTATTTCAGTATGCAATAGTACTAATCATTACAGTTAACACGGCTAGAGTTTACTGAGGGATTCTACGGTATTGGGCACTGATTCCAGTTATCGGTTAATGTTTGCCAAATGTTGTAGTGTAGTAACTAGATGTGTTAATCGTTTAAACGTTACCAATAGCATTCTGTCATGCGTTAAATAGATAAAAGCATTCACCCTTAATCCCTTATTTATCCTTTCTAGGATTATTTATCTGTTAATTTTGACAATTTGTCAGTTAATATTGTCATTGACATTTATGTAATTTGTATAAAAATGAAAGTTAATCAGTTAAATATATATTTTTTCTGATTGAATAATTTTTTAATCAGTTATATTTTATAAATTTTAAAACAAGATTATGCTAAAAAATTGTTTAAAAAAATCTTTCCTTAAAATATAATCCTGGATGACGATTTTTGGATTATTAAACAATCAGTTATTGGAAATTGTTTATAAATAAAAAATAACAATAAATATTAATTAAAAAAATAAAAATCCCTTTCGGCATGCCGGAAGGCGGAGGTATAGTTCACCGGTGCAAAAGATTTCCACCGTAAAGTTAAGAAATATTTCAAATTTACTCAGTACGATTATGGTTTCATGTGAAAAAAAAGTTTCACATGTTTACCATACGACAAGCCCCATCTTCTTACAATTCAAACAATATTTTGGTCATCCCTTGCCGTAAGTTGTGGTCATATCAAAATTTGTTTCAGTCAAAAGTTTTAGGTAATGTTTAGAGGACTAATGACCACTTTAAATTGATTCGATACTACGCCTATTAAGGGAGGTATGATTTACTTTGTCCTCGAAACTCCATTTTTTCCACCCTCTGGGCCAATGGTTGGCGATATCAAAAAATTTTACTCAGATAAGTTTTACGCCTTTATCCAAAAAATAGTAGAAACTTTAAACGAATTCGATATTTTACTTAATAACAAAGTTATAGTGATATTTTGTTTTCACGAAATGGTCCGATTATGGCCGTTAACGAACTCGACCAAGATTTTTGGACGAGTTATTTTTAAGAAACAATTTGGTAGTGATTGGCGCAAAATTACGGCAGTTATCGTGTACACAAAAAAGTGAAATATGTATATAAATGCATATATAAACTTTTGAGCTGATGGTGGATTCGGGGCTAAGGGACGTGAAACGCGAAGATATTTCCAAATTTTCCGGAAGTTAAATCATGGTACCCATTACAATAAGCAGTTTTCTTATGAAATCTACCTAAAATAATAATATTTTACGAAAATTATGAAATGAGTATTTTTAACAGGGTTTTTCTTATAGAATAAGATTAAAAAACTCGATTTTAGTTACAGATAATTCAAATATGAAGTGTAAAATTAGCTTAAAAATAACTAAACCAATGAAAACTCTAATTCGGTTTGATGACTACGAGTTAATATACACAACTTTTTTTTATTTATATAGTAAACTTTTACATAAATAAGAATTAAAAACTGCCGGCCTCCATGGCGCGAGTGGTAGCATCTCGGTCTTTTATCCGGAGCTCCCGGGTTGAAATCCCGTTCAGGCATGGCATTTTCACACGCAACACAATTGTCATTCATTTCATCCTCTGAAGTAAATACGTAACAGTGGTCCCGAAGGTTAAAAAAAAAAGAAAAGAATTTAAAACTAATTAAGGGATATCTCCTCACTGACCTTCGTAGTAGCTGAGTAGGTAGCATCTCTATATTTCGTATAGCATCTCTATATTAGGTCCCGGGTTCGAATCCTGGTCAGGATCTTTTCATACGCTACCAAATTCCACTTGGCTAATGACCATAGCTGTTGATGCTTGTTCTTTCATAATAAAAAGGGATGATATTTCCCTCCTGTAAAAAAATTTAAAGGAAGGAAACAGTTAAATTACTTTTAATTGAGAAATTTCACAAATTCATATATATATATATATACACGTATGTATAATATATTGGAACTAATAATGAAAATAGTTATATACGTGCATAAAGTAATGGTCGTAAACAAAAAAGAAAATTTCATGTTAAGGACAAGGGAAAGAAGAATAAAAAAGTAAAATTTACAGATTTTTTAGGACTATGATGATAGAAAACTGGAAAAGCGCAATGAAAATAAAAGGAAGGATAAAAATGGCAAAAGAAGTCTTTGTAAGAAGATGAAATTACTATGTAGTAAAGATCTGAGATTAAACGAAAGAGGTTAGCCAAATATCATATATGGAGTATCTTGTTGTATGGAAGTAAATCATGAATGTTGAGGAGGGTGATTTAGGTTTTTGAGATGTGGAAAATGGAGAAAGTAAGATGGTTAAATAAAGTGAGGAATGAGGAAATAATTAACAGGATTAAAGAAAAAAGAGCGCTTTTTAAAGTACACAAATGAAAATGAGATTGGTTACGATATGTGATTAAAAGAAATGGATCTTGAGAATTACATTGGAAGGGTCACTAAAAGAAGAAAGGCAGTGGGGAAGAAGAAGTATAAAAATTAAAAAATATGGTGGAGATTGGGAACTACAAGTGGACACAGAAATCGATGGCGTAAGGGACCTACTGAAAGGTAGAAATTCCGGATAATGATAATGATGTCTAATATATTAAAAATTAAATTTTTTTTTTTAATCTTTAATATAAATTAATTTATCTACATGTTAATACGCTATAATTTATATTAAACTAATTTTGTGTCCAGTTTTCTGGCAGTGTTGGGCTACAGCTAATTTTTCTTTCTGTTTAGCTAAAATATACTAAATTGCAATTATTATCTTTACAAATCAATTTATATATCTGTTTAGTACTATCTTAACGGTTGTAGGCGACCAGAAAATTATCAAGAATAACAAGAATTCATACCAGATTTATTAGGAAAAAAGAGGAATGAAATGATTTTCCGTTAAATTTTTTATCGAACTAAACATATCAAAATACCATGCTTTAAAATGATAAATTCATTCTGTTCATTGCAGAAACTGGTTATATAGTAAACATCATTAATTTCATAGAAAGCCACACGAACTGATGATTCTTATACTTCATTAGAAAGACTGGAACAGTGTTATAGTAAAAGATTTATGTACTCTTTTTTTTTTTGTAAATCTAGGCGTTTTAACTAAAATAGAGATTAAATTTAAAATTCTTAGAAATGCTGAAAGAATTCATCGTTATTGTCTCTTCCTTTTTCTTAAACTCTGGATACAGTAATATCTCCAAATACTACCGTAGATGGTTCAATCATAAAAGATGGTTTTCATTTAAAAGCATGTTTATATAATGATGCAATAATTTACATTAGTATTAATAACAGAAGTCTGTAGTATAATATTCATTTCTGTTAAACTATACTTGTGTATGTATATATATATATATATATATATATATATATATATATATTAGTTGTATATACTAACAAACAGTAGCGTTTATATGGCTGTAATATGTAAATTGCAGCCATGTTTTAGACAATGACTGTTAATGAAGACACAGGAGGACAGTGCTATTATTTTGTCTTCGTCTTTTTCTCTCTTTAAATATGTACATATAACCATTTCTGTCTATAATCATAGGACAATACACGACCATTAGTGAAAAGTACAAATTACACTTTGCGGTCTCCTCGAGCGACAGAAAGAAAGAGATAGTTGCATTATAAAAAGCGAATGAGAGAGAGAAAGAGAGAGTTCGATAAAGAGCGTGTAGTAAACGAGAGCGTGTTAATCAACACCTCAGCCTATCCCCGCTTCGCCACACCTCAATGCACACGACATCGAAATTGCACCCTAATCAACTAAATTCTAACGTAGCTTCTATTCTCGAACATTGTCTATTTCACTTAACTTATTCTCTTTCTCTCACGCACTTATAAAATGTCTTTGTATTACAAGTCCATTTTAAACTGTACTAAAATAGTTCCATTTCACAGCACATGTATTGACGTAAAATTTACTAAATTCTTTTCGAAATATTTTGAAAATTTTTGGTGTAATCTGTTAGATATTAATATTTATAACTTTCCTTGATCAAAATTTAAGTATAAAAATTCTGAATTTATTGTTTATAGTTAGTAATTCATGTATATTTTTTAATTTTTAATAATAATATTAATATATCTACCTGTATTTTTATTTTAATATTATATAGAGTAGGCATCATAAAACCGAACCCATAATGAAACCTCTACCCAATACTATTTATGAGAGACACTCATACAACTAGCGCGACTAGTGGATGTGTATGTTACTACTGATTGTTGCAGTCGTTTGTCAGGTGGTTACGTTTCGGTGCAGTATACGTTTTCCTGCAGTGCAGTTCTGTTTATGTAAAATGCCTTATTCAATCCAGGAGAGGATAGCTATAGTTGAGGACTATATTCTTTCTGGATCGTTTAAAGAATCTCGTCAAGTATTCGTAGAAAAATTTCAGAATATCTGTATCCGAACGAAGAGTAGCATATACGATTTAGTTAAAAAATGGGGTACAACAGGTTCGGTTTTAAATGCAAAACGAAATAGGCAACCTTCCGTTAGGACTCCACAGGCCATTACCGATATTGAAAGGAGAATTATTGACAGTCCAAAAAAATCACTACGCAAGTTATCCCAACAATCTGGTATTAAATCTTGTAATCTTCTTCATGAATTAAAATTGAAACCATACCGTGTTACAACTGAAGGAGACAAACAAACCGAAAGGACGTGATTATTGCAACCGGCTTCTCGAAAACATTGTTGGTGGACAGATAGAGTTGTCTACTTGCAATTTTTTTCCTTTGGAGCTACTTTTCCTTTTCTTTTTCCGGTTTAACCTCCAGTAATTACCGTTCTGATAATACTTAAGAGGATGATATGTATGAGGGAAATGCAGTGTAGTCTTGTACAGTCTCATTTTGACAAACCCACCGGGTTGGTCTAGTGGTGAACGCGTCATCCCAAATCAGCTGATTTGGAAGCCGAGAGTTCCAGCGTTCAAGACCTAGTAAAGCTAGTTATTTTTACACGGATTTGAATACTAGATCATGGGTACCGGTGTTCTTTGGTAGTTGGGTTTCAATTAACCACACATCTCAGGAATAGTCGAACTGAGAATGTACAAGACTACACTTCATTTACACTCATACATATCATCCTCATTCATCCTCTGAAGTATTATCGAAACGTTAGTTACCGGTGGCTAAACAGGAAAAAGAGAGAAATTTAACAAGGAACTGATTAGAAAATTAAACAAATTGTTACATATTTTGTTAGTTTTCTTCACTTACTAAGATTATATAATTTTAAGACATCTTTCAGATTGAGTACAAAAAATTGACAGATTTTGGTGTCGACCTTGATTTTTAAAAATTTTTTTCAAGTGTCATTTGTTTTAACTAGTTTATGACAAAACATTATGAAAGGTTACACGCCTCAACAACGTTTACAAATTATAAAAAGTTATTAACGTTATGTGGAATTGGTTACAACTACGTATCATGTTTTTCGCGATGTTTATAGTGTGTGTAATCGGCGAAACAAATGCACAGTTCATCATTTGGTTAAAAAATTTGAAGAAACTTTTTTGTACTTGATGTTGAAATATAAATTCACAAAAGAAATACAAGGGGTCAAGTGAATGTTGCTGCTATAAGCGCAAGTATTCGTGACAATAGAAATTTATCAATCTCACTTACATCGTTAAAAAAAATTGAGCCTTTCTTCAACAAGATATTTATCTACATCAATATAAGATTCAACTAACTCAAGAATTAAACTTTAGAATTTTTTAATTCATAATTAGATTAGTTAATTCATAACTTTATAATTTTTTAATTCATAATTTAACTCAAGAATTTTTTGCGTAGACTGTGGACTCTACAACAGTTCAAAGTGGATCAAAATGTTTAAAAAAATTTTGCGCCAATCACTTTCAAATTGTTCGTTAAAAATAACTCGTCCCAAAATCTCGGTCTGAGTTCGTTAACGGCCAAAATCGGACTATGGGGGTGAAAATGTTTTTTTTTTTCGAAAAAAAATATATCTTGTAACTTTATTATTGAGTAAAATATCGAATTCGTTTCCTATTATTCTTTGGATAAGAGCCTGAAACTTATCTAGGTTTTTTGATATCACCAACCATTGGCCCAGGAAGGTGAAAAAAATGGGGTTTTGAAGACAAAAAAAAATCATACCTCTCTTAATAAGCACAGTATCGAATCGGTTTTAAGTGATCGTTAGTTCTCTAAACATTACCTAAAACTTTTGTCTGAAACAGTTTTTGATATGACCTGCCCTTACGGCAAGGATTGACCAAAATATTGATGGAATTGTAAGATGGGGCTTGTCGTATGCTAAACATTGGTTAACTGGAATTTCTCCCGCCACCACCCCATTCGGTCGCCCTAGAGCATAGACTAAATGTCAGTGCCTCTAAAACAGTTTTAGCGACCTCGTTACCTAAAAGCTCCTAGTGAGCTACCTATCAGCGTGAGCGGATTAAGCAGGGTGCTATTCACCACCCGCTTACGTGTCCCAACCGCTCACTTGTCAAACTAAATCTAGATCGGGAAGGCGCACCCCTTGTTATTAATTACTAAAAGTCATTAAAGTTAATAAAATAAAAGACAACAATTTAGGCTGTCACGCCTCGGACGCTGTATGCCAGCTAGTGCCTGTCCACCATTTAAAGCGCTTGGAGCTTGTATCTGGGTGGTAGCCAGCCATTATCTCAGGAAAAACTTCCCACAGCGGCGCTATAGGAATCAGTATAACCCAGATTAATTACAAAACTTTAGCGATGACGGTTGAGCTTCGCAATCTCATTGATAAACTCCCACACGGTCGGACAATGCGGCTCTCGCCACACTGACTCGCCGTTTATGAGCGGCCAGTTTTCCCACTGACCTCTAAGTCCCAGGGTGGCCCGGTCACTGCCCCCTCCCTCAAGAGCAGGGCAGTCGAACATCATATGCTCGTTCGACTGGACCTCCCAGCAGACGCACAACTCATCAGCCGCTAGGCGAAACCGAAACAGATATTCACATGGCTGGTGAGAACTTTGGCACCCGCCGCCCTTAAAAATGAATTCGAGGCATACCATCCCCCCAGATCCTGTATAAACCTATACAAGGATCTTCCCTTAGTCGTGGTGTGCCATTCAAGCTGCCATGACTCCATCGCGAGGCTCCATAGCCTTTTCCGCAGGCGGGTAATGGGCAACTGAACGAAATTTAAATCCGGTGCGTTGTGATCGCCGTTCCGCTCCGGTTCTAGCCCGGCTCGAAACCGCATCCCAAATGCCTCGGCTTTCCCGACCTCTTCGCAACTTCCACATGGCTGCCCGCCATGTATACTAGATATGTGAAACTTTTTTCACATGTAACTATTGTCGTATTGAGTAAATTTGAAGTTTTTCTTAATTTTAAGGTGGAAATCTTTTTTATCGCATAATTGCTACCGGTGAAATCTGCCTCCGCTTTCCGGCGTGCCGAAAGGGATTTTTTTTTGTTGTATTTGATTTTTAATAAAAATGGATTTGAGAAATTAAGATTGATTTTAATTAAATCAGTTTTATAATAATTAGATTGTCTATAAATTTTTCTTAAAGTTTTATTGTAGTTAATGACAATTTAATAAGTAAATTTATCAAATCTAAAAAGCATATTTTTTATATGTAATTTTTTGGGGTTTTGAATAATTTTCTTGGAAATTATTGGAGATTTCTTTCTGGGAATCATTTTTAAAAGTTTTACATGCAAGTGGATAAAAACTTTAATTTTACGCATGTATATATATTTGTAGGATTTGCTGTATCATTATTTTATCTTTATAATAGATATTTGAATGAAATATTTCGCTAGTCGTTATTAGAAAACTAAATACTTCCAGATTTTTATTTTATTTTTCCAGGTTCTGAGGTTCAAATCCTAATAAAAGTTATTTGTTTTATTTTTACTAGACAGTGGATGTATTAGTAGATATTTGTAGAAAATTAAACCACACGTTTCAGGAATGGTCGGCCTGAGTCTATACAAGACTAATTTTATTTACAAGTCATACACACCATCCTCATTTCATTTCTCCCAGCAAGGAGGGGGGTGGTTGCTTATTGTTAACTAGTTGAACAGATTATGTCGTACACATTGGAAAAAAATTAAGTTAGTATTTTAATTCAAAGCAATTTTGTTATTCAGTTCTTTATTGATACTTTTGAAGAGTTAATCGATAGTAATTTTACTAATACAGAGTTATTTAATTAATAAAATATTAAGAAAGAGGTCCGACCTTTATTTCGTTTTCTTTTTTAGAACTGTTGTTATTTATTTTTTAGTTTGATCCGTTCTTAAACTGTTACTGTTTAAAACATTTATAATTATAGCTACTTTTTTTGTGTGTTTCTTAATTGTCGGTAAAATTCTTTGTAAAAATAATTAGTATTCGTTCAGTTTTTTCCTTGAAAATTTAGAAAAAACTATGAAAAAAACCAACTAATTTATTTCTGCGTTGAAAACTTTAATTAAAATAATTTTTTATTATCTGCTTAAGAAAAAAAGAAGAAAAATAAAATACAAAAACAAAAATATCTCTTAATATTATAAAACTTTGTAATTTGGAAAATAAATTAAGAACTTTTATAAATTCCGATACTCGTGGGGAAGTTGTAGCGTCTTGGCCTTTCATTCGGAGGTTTCGGGTTCGCATCCCCCGTCAGTTATGGAATTTTCCATACGCTAAAAATTATTATTTACATATTCCTATTCATAAGATTTTTTGGTGGATTAAAAGAAAAAATTGGGTGAAAGAAAATTTCTTTAGCGGGTTATTAAATAACAAATCCAATAGTAAAAAATGACAGTTACTGAAAAATTTGTTTTTTCTCATTTTGTACAATTGTTTTAATGTGGGTTATAAATTACTTAAATCTAATCGAATTTATTGGTAAAAGATTTCTTGTTTTGTTTTTAATAAGTGTCATAGCTGAGAATCTAGCTTCGCATAAATATATAGTTGCAAAGGGAAGTAGCATTTTCACGGCTTTTTTATGTAAATTTGGATATTCATTTTTTATTGCAATCAAAAATTTAATTAAATTCATAGTTAAAAATTTATTTCTTAATGTTATATCTGAACTCAATTCCAAGATAAATTCTTGGTCTTTTTTACAGAAATTTATATTATTGCAATTATTTTCAATAAAAGAATTAGTTCATCTCCTGCAAATTTATATTTGTAGAGAAACATTTTTCAAATCTATCATATAATGACTAAAGGTTGACTTATTACTACATTCAGATTATAAAATATTAATTCCTTTTGTGTAGTAATAAAATCGTAATAAAAATTAAATACATCAGAATTATTTTCTTTAATTTTTTTTAACCAAAATTTAATTTTTTTTTAAATGCATGTGTTTGTTAAATGAACTAAATGTAATTGTCATACTTCCCTACACACTTAAATTTAAATAGTTTATGTAACAAATGTGATTTAAAATATGCCAGTTTCGCAATCCAATACATATTGCAAAAACATTTTGAGGAGACTTTTTCTACCAAAAATATTCCCACTTGTCATTCATTCGTAAAGTCTGGTAAGTGCTTTTCCTCGTGACAACCATCTTACTTCTGCATAAAGTAAAAGATGTTCGTGCTCTGCTCCTACCTCTTGACAAAGAATAGCAAATAATCGAGAGTTAAAATCACTTTTTTTTACGAAATTAACAATTTTTGTCGATTCCAGGAGAACATCGTTTAATTCTGGTGACATATTTTTGGCTGTTACGTGCTGGAGATATTTTATGCAATGTGCTAGTAATATGAGGTATGCAAATAAAGTAATGGGACTAGTGTTTTGGCAGCCAAAGTGGTAACACTGTAAAATTACTACTAAACATATGTTTATATGAACAGTTCAGTTATATTAAGTATTAATATTTTTAGTTTATTGTTGCTACGTGAGACAAACAAATTTTCGTGAAACGAGTTTTTGTTGTGCGTTACAAAAATGAGTGATACTAATTATGAGCAACGTTATGCAATAAAGTTTTGTGTTAAACTAGGTGAGAATGCTACTGAAAAATTTTCAAAATTGAAAAGAGCGTACAGAGATGACGCTGTGTCACGAGCCCACGTTTTTAGGTGATTTCAAGCATTTTCAGAGGGCTGGGAATCAGTTGCGGACGACCCACGCTCTGCAAGACCGTTAACGTTAAAAAGTGACGACAATGTTGAGCGAATCAGAGACTTTTGGAGTTTTTTTCTACAAGACAGACTATAAATCAATATGTTTATCGAGAAATTCTTGAAAGACTGCGGAATAGAATTGTTCGCGTGAGATCAGCCATCAAAGACGACTGGATGCTGCATCATAACAATGCACCTTGTCACACTGCACTCTCAATCAATGAGTTTTTGGCAAGGAAAAACATTCCTGTAATCTCTCAACCATCTTATTCACCTGACTTAAGTCCCTCCGACTTTTTGCTGTTCCCGACTTTAAAAAAAATACCTCCATTTTGGAACAGTAAAAAACATTTAAAAAAATGTAATCGATCTGAAAATATTCCCGTTTCTGAATTCAAACACTGCTACGAAGAGTGGGAAACCCGTTTGAAGCGTTGCGTGGCTTCCCAAGGGAACTATTTCGAAGATGATAGAGTCCATGTATAATTGGATTGTAAATAAAAAGTTTTTTTGAACCAGTCTCATTACTTTATTTACAGATCTCATATGTCGGGAGAAGCGACTTCTTGAATCTTTTTGTTACTTCACAGTGTTTCCCAGTCATATTTCCTGCTCCGTCGGTAAACAGACCGATGCAGTTTTTCCAGTTTAAGGAATGATTATTAATATATGAATTCAATGAATAAAAAATTTCGGAATTGTCTGGGAATCTAACTCTTTGCAAAATAATATTATAAATATTATAGCACTGTTTAAAATTTGTAATTGTACGCATTGTGAATATAAAATGCAATAAAATTATTCATCTAGCACGTTTTACATCGTTTTAATGTTAACACGATTTTTTGGTTATTGTAGTTTTGAATGATTATAATTCGGTAAGAAAGGCATTAACAGAAAAATGGGTTTCCCGGTGGGTTTTCTTGTAAAAATTTAAATCGAAATCATGCGTCTTATTTACCTTCCTATTTAAAAAAAAATTAAGTGTGATTCAATATGGCGGATTCAAGATGGTGGAAAAAATTAAAAACCCGCCATAATGTAAATTGTTTTTTAATTATGTAGAAGCCCATTTCTTTCTACATTCAAACCTCTCAGATATTCTGTATAAAGCTGTTTCCATACTTAAATATTCGGTATAACAAATAATTTATAGTAATGATAAATTTAATATTTTTTTAAGACTCTTCAAAGAAAAATAGTACGGTTTATTCTATTACAAAGGAAAAAATTTATTTAAAAAAAAAATAATTGTGTAATAGATTTATTTAGTTTTTACAAAGGCTTTTAATTATTATCTCAGTCCTTTTTTAAATGGAAAAACTAATTAATTGAAAAATAAAGAAAGTACATAATACAAAAAAAGGTGGAAAATAATATATATATATATATATATATATATATATATATACTGGTATAATTTATATCTTATAATATAGAATCGTAAGTTGTAATGTACAATCAGCAATAATTAGATTGTCGCAATTGTGATTGAACATAGCAACGTAGCGAACGCTTGATCTCGGTGAAGTATATTTGATTGTACTATTGTCTGGCGTTTTTTGTGGTTCGCTTATTTCCACTTTCTTCTTTACCATCATCATCCAATTCATTTTCTTCAATAAAACCTTAACAATGTATGTTATTATTATTTCTTAGTACTACAGTTATTATTGCTAACTCAGTTATAACTATGATTCAAATAAAACTTTGTGTGTGGGCGCGCACGCGTGCGAGCGTGAAAAATAGGAAGTGTATATTACTTACCCTGATTTACGTTAACCTTATTTCATTTTTTTTTTTTTTTTTAGAAAGAAATGGATTTTTTTAATTAACAAATAACCATGGTCAAGATTCGAACTTATACCGTTTCATATGATGAAAAGTGTAAATGTTATCACTTTTTTGTAGTATAAATAGTGGCGGATCGTAGCTAAAATTAGTAGGGGTGCTGATCCAGAAAATGTTTTTCTGGGTCTTTTCAGGACCATGGTGTTAAAGTTTTCTATAAAATAAACTGAAAAAAAACCCCGAAAAAAATTATTCAAATACGAGTAGAATTGCTGGAAGCAGGATAATAATTTAATACTACATGTTATCACATTCAAGAATATGATATACATTTTAACGGAACAAATAAAAAAATGTCAATACAGATAATATTTTTTAGTATTATTAGATAAACTTAATAAAATAACCGCTTAAAAACACTACAGTCCAATGGTGCTTAATTTTCTATGTCCACAGAAACAAATACGTAATTAGTTTTTACTAATTACCTTCCCCTTCATCCTTCCAGTGTGTTTTTGGACAGATTTGGCAATCAAAGAGCCCTTTTTTTTTGCCATCTTCTGATTACTACTGAAAAAACAACTAAACCACTTTCATATTCCTTCCCCCGACTAAACTAGAAAAGGTAACGAACAAGAAACGTTCCATACACACGCGGGATAGAAAAAATACTTCCTTCCACCAACACGCCAAGGTCGGCACTGCGGAAGTGACAGTGCTCTCTCCCTCGCAGTCTCGAGTGCAGCTTCCTATATACGCATGCGCACAACAGCTAAACACCACGCTAGTGGAACTGTGAAGGGTACAGTTCCTTACAAATATTTTTGTATATTTTTTATAAAGTAAAGTTTTTTATAAAGTATAGTTTTATAAAGTTGTAGAGGGAAGCATTTTGATCGTTTGAAAATTTTTTGTATTAAGTAATTTAAAATTCAAAACATTTTAATAAATTATAAAATTAAATATTGCGATAATTAAAGTAAATGATAACAAATGACCTAGCCATTTAATTTGTAGCAAATTATAGTACTGTTGGAAATTAGTGTTATTATTTGTATTATTATTGTGAAGGTTGCTAGTATTTGTGTTTGAGCAATTAATTCCAAAATAAGCTGTTTAAAATCTTTATTGGTTTTAACTTTGAAGATAATACTAAGGAAAAAACGTTACAATAGAAGGTTTTACCACGTTTTATTCCTATCACAATTTTTCCGTTTTCACAACTTTGCTCATAACTCGAAAACTAAGAAATTTATCGACAAATAGTTTTCACAATTGTTTTTCTCGTAACGTTTTACATTTAAATCATGTATTACATGTCCATATTTCGGTTTAAAAAAAAAGTTTGATTCAATGAAGCAGATACAAAAGGGCGGAAAAAATCAAACATAAAGTAGTAATTTTGTAATTATATACGAGTAAATCCTGACTTGTTTCTACCTTTTACTATTCCTCAGTTTTAGGTAGATTTCATAAGAAAGCTAGCTATTGTAATAGATTCGACTTCCGGAAAATGCTGACATATCTTCGCGTTTAATATCCCCAGACCTCAAAACCACCGTCAGTTCAAAAGTTTATATATACGAGGTGTGTAAGAAAAGTAATGAGACTGACTTTTTACTTATCAAAGTTTTAATTTTTTTCAAACAACAATATCATCCCCTTCAAAGTAGTTCCCTTGGACAGCTATACACCGCTATACACAGCTATATACACAGCTATACACAGCGGAGTCGCTGTTCCCACTCCTGTTAGCAGCGCTGAAAGGCTTCAACTGTTCAACTGGTAGGGCTTTTAACCGGTCGGTCACAGTCTTTTAAATGTTTTCCAGTTTTATTCTCCAATTTTAACGCAAAACTTGATTGCACAACGTCGCTCTAAATTTGGATGCTCCATTTTCGTAACACAATAAAAACACAACTTCACTGATGGCGCTGTCAAAAATAATGTGTTGTCTGAACGGAGTTGAAACTCGTACTGAGCATGTGGAAGGGATGAACAAACCGGTCTAGCACAGACCAGTAGACACAGCGTTGCCGGATCGCTCGCAGTGTTACCAATTTCATTACTCTTCTTACACATCTCGTGTATATATATATATATATATATATATTTCACTTTCTTGTGGACACGATAAATGCCGTAATTTTGCGCAATAAATTTCAAGTTGATACATAAAATATAACGACCCAAAATCTCGAACGAGTTTATTAAAGGGCAAAATCGGACCATGGGAGTGGAAATGAGTGAGATTTTTCGAAAAAACAAAATATCGCTATAATTTTCTTATTAAATAAAATATCGAATTCGTTTATAGTTCTTACTATTCTTTGGATAACGGCCTAAAACTTATTAAGTAAAGTTTTTTGACATCACTAATCATTGGCCCAAGGGGTTTCAAAGACCAAATATCATACATCCTTTAATAGGCACAGTATCGAAGCGGTGGTGGTTAGTCTTCTAAACATTACATAAACTTTTGTCTGAAAAAAGTTTTGATATGAACAACCCTTACGACAAAATGTTGCTGGAATTGTAAGAAGAAGATTGAGTAAATTTGAAGTTTTTCTTAACTTTAAGGTGGAAATATTTTTTGTCGTCTACTTTTTTAGCACTGGTAAAATACCTTCCGGGGTGCCGAAAGGGATATTTTTAAGTATGAAGCAATTTCTCTATTTTAATAATACTATATAATACTCGTAATACAACGTTTTTTTATTGTAACTGTTTTTTTATTAGTGACTGGAGAAATTGTTTTTTAGTTTACACTGTATACAATTCATATAATGGAGGATTAGATAAATTTTGGATAAGTGATGTTTAAAAAATTATATCAAATCAAATTAAATTAATGATGAAAATAAAATTAAAAAAAAAAATTAATAAATGTTCGATTGATTTGAATACTATTAAACATCACTTTCAAATTTAATTTATAATGTATTATTTTTAATGGATTAATTATCTAATGTTGATTAAAAAAGTGTTTGTATTACAGTTAACGTAATTTCTTTCTTTCATCTTTACTAATTAGTAAGAAATACTCTCTCTCTCTCTCTCTCTCTCTCTGTGTGTGTGTGTGTGTGTGTGTGTGTGTGTGCATGTGTGTGTGTGTGTGATTTAACCTGAAACGTGTTCTAGTATTGTTTTGTTGGGTAGGTATATAACTCAATTAGATATAGGATACGTAGGCATCTTAACTGTCAGTTCTTAGTTAACACAACCGAGTTGAGAATACAAGCATGATTTAGCTCATTCTACAATCATTGCAGAGTAATTGTATAGTCTGTGTTAATTAAACTGTATAATGACCTCACCTCACTTTGTATATAGTAATAATAGGTATTCAGTATTACAGCGTATAGTCACTGAAGCTTGAAATTGTACACCTTTTATACTTTTACCATAAAATAACATTCCTAAATACGAGATTAGTTAATTCAACTATAACAAAATAAGTTTCACTTTAATTTTGTTAAATTTTAATTTGTGTATATATATATATATATAAACAAATTATATATAAAGATTACTTCAGTATTTTAGTTACGTATTGCAATATACCATATCTTTATTTTTTATTATTTTTTTTTTTTTAAATCAATTAGTATTGCTTAAAATCTTTTCAATTTCAGTCATGTATTTCTTTATTTTTTTATTATTTATATTAGTTATTTAATTACAAAAAAATAGATTTCCTTAAAATAATTTCATGCTTAATTTTATAGTAAATTTAATAAATTATGATTTCTCACCGAGTTGTTTTTTGTTTAAAAATAAATAAATGAAGAAAATTTACTGCGTTACGTGCCGCTCTAATTAATAATATAATTGTTAAAATCTATACTATTATAAAAATTGTGTGCGAGCACACACACACACACACACACACACACACACGCTGTAATTTGTGCGTGTAACTATACGCTAATACGAAATCGAACAAAACAAATGTTATATTCTAACAGTTATATTTTAATCTAAAACTTATCTCTCTTTTCCTGTTTAGCCTCCGGTAACTACCGTTTAGATAATTCTTCAGAGGATGAATGAGGATGATATGTATGAGTGTAAATGAAGTGTAGTCTTGTACATTCTCAGTTCGACCATCCTGAGATGTGTGGTTAATTGAAACCCAACCACCAAAGAACACCGGTATCCACGATCTAGTATTCAAATCCGTGTAAAAATAACTGGATTTACTAGGACTTGAACGCTGTAACTTTCGACTTTCCAAATCAGCTGATTTGGGAAGACGCGTTAACCACTAGACCAACCCGATGGGTTAAATCTAAAAATTATCTGATGACACCAATTAGCACTTTGCATCAAACTTGATAATTTTCGAAATAACCGTGGGGGATATATTAGGCAGTATTAAAGCATCGCATGAGAACCAAACGACCGATTTCTTTCAGTTTTTCAGGATACATTCATATTATCCCAGGGAAGATTTTAAACAATAAATCGAGGTCCTAGCCCTTTTGGGTGGGATTTAAGAGAAGAATCAGAGCTTCTGTGTGAAGAACGAGGTAGATGTTTGAGGAAAGAGAGCTTTTCAGGCTTTAATTATCATTTATCAGTATTATTCTCACAAGTTGAGAATAATATAATTACCCTCATTCTCACAAATGAGGGTAATGAACATAGCGGGGGTTCAGAGAGCTTCGCCTTCTGACCGGCTAGTTTAATTTAAAAAACGTGCTATTTAAATATAAGAAAGATGACAATGATGTCGTTAAAAATCCTTATTATTTGAGTAGAACTTATAATGTAATAATTCTTAATTTTTTTTTTAAATTTATGATTAATAAATATTTTATAAAATTATTATGCTTATAATTATTTTAATTACAAGTAATATTTATTCTTTTTAAAATTATAAAATAAAAATTAGTTTCTTATCCTTGCAAAATAATAAATAAAGTTAAAGTTAAAAAACGTACGTGAGTTTTAATGAAGAAAAAGAGAGAATTTCGTAACATGTTATACAAGCGAATATAAGGAAAACGTTGTATAAAAAAGGCTTAAGAAATGCTTCGTTTTCGAATTATAACTTGTAAGTTCGCCTTGATTTCTGTTAAAAGATAAAAATTAAGCTATAAACAATATTGAACTGCACAAGTAAAGGTTTTCGGATTTGAAATCCTTTTATTAGAGAATCTTTCTTGATATTTATGATGTCCAGTTTGCGTATTTCCATTACAGTAACTGCAAATAAAAATTATATTTATTTCATTTGAAAACTTGTAATACATTTTTAAAAATCAATACTCAAGCACTGTAAATTTTCAATTTTGAAAGCGTAAATTATAATTGAAATACAATACCCCAATTTAAAGTTAAAAAATTTTTTTTTTAATTTTACTTTCCTGGCATCATCGAGCTGTGCTGCAAAAAGGAAAATGTGATAATCAATCAAAAAATGGGGTATCAAATCTTTTGCAAATAATTACGTTTTTGGGATTATTCTTAGGATTGACCGAACCGATTTTCTTCCAATTTCGCTCAAATTTCAATTTTTTCTTTCAATTTCGCTACAAGTGCGTTTCGTTTGAGTCCTATTGTAAGTTTACTGGTGAAAAATGCTGAGCCATTTTTTTTTGAAATAGACGAAAGAAAATGATCTGCTCTTACGTAGTTCATACTAAAGCGAGACGAAATCATCCAATCTTTAATGCGGTGTTTTCTAATCAATATATGAATCGATACTAGGAACAGCCGAGATCTACTGCTCCATTAGACATCACAGATCAGCGCTTTTTCTTAGCAGTAAATATACAATTACATCCAATTCTTGCTGTTGCTTTATGGTATTACTCCTATTGGCGGTCTTTTCTCGTTAATTACTGCTTTTGTCTTTTTCGGTATCATAAAAAGAACACAAATCTGTTTAAATTACGAGAAAAATTCTATAATATTATAAATAGCGTGAATCCTTACGCTATAGTTCATATGAACGCTGGAACTCTCGACTTCCAAATCAGCTGATTTGGGATGACGCGTTTATCACTCACTAGACGAACCCGGTGGGTCATTCATGGATATCTGATGATACGAACAGATTCATCCTTTTCTGCTCGCTACGACTGACAACTAACAGTGTACAACATTTTTATGGATTACGTCTATTATGCGGCTTTGCGTTGTAAGTTTAAACTATAGGCTAATACGTAAAATATACTTAATTAAATTAATTATGTGTTTATGTATTTTGTTTTTGTTATAAAAATAAATTTTTAATTTTATAATTAACATTACAACATTACAATATCTTATTAAGAATATAAAAAAAAAATTAGTTACCAGTTTGTTATTGTTCTATAAAAATATGGAATTATTTTACATAAAAATAAAAGGCAGATCTTTAATTTATGAACAATAACTTTCCTGGAAATAATTTTGCCATGAAAAAGCTATGCAAGGTGTTATGAAATACTTTGCCAAATTTGTTCGTTTTTTAAAACTATTTATAAAAATACTTATCTTATGCAAAGTAAAAAAATTATAAAATGTTTATCCGTTTATAAGTGGAATTTTGGTTTATTGGAGTTCGGCTATTCAAATTTATGAACAACAAATTTTATAAATTAAATAAATACAATACACTTAATTCAAGAAACAATAATACATAATTTTTGGTAGAATTATTCAAAGTAATATTATTTTCTTATTTTTCATTGTCCTTTAATGACAATAATGATTGTAATTTTAAATCAGATATGCAAATTAAAAATTATAAAAAAAGAGAAAAAATGATTAAATGCAAACCTACTTAATAAAAGTATTAATATTCTAAATTTTATTTAACAGTTTTATTTTGAACTTATTGTTCTCATACGTTTTGTCTACGTTGTTAAAAATCTGATTAGTATGTTCGTATATATATATATATATATATATATATATATATATATATATATATGTTTGTATGTTGTTTTATATTTATGTATGCATATATACATTTATGTAAATTTAATTCAGTTTGTTAATCTGTTTATACATAAAAGAAGGCGTGGTTATTATTTCTTTTCTTATATAATAATTTAATATATTTAATTAAAACATAACGGACGATTTTAAAATAAATCATTAATGTATAGAATATATAAAAAAAAAAAATGATCCGATTTCAAACAGATATATTTCTTAATAAAAATTTGTTATAATTACAACACAAATTACGTACTATTCAAAAAATTTTTAAATTCTATTTTTTTCTCCAGCTCCCCTGGGTCGGATCGGTATTCAAGCAATATTCAAACCGGGGGGGGGGGCGATCTTTTATTCACCTCATTTCCTTGTCTTAAATCACTGAGGCGGAACCGGCTCTGCCGTTCCCGGGCCCCGCAACAGTAACCGGGATTGCCTGCCTCAAGCTACCAGGGAGGGAAACCAAGTCCGGTTATACCGTTCCCAGATTCCCCCTAGTTGCCGGGTCTCGGTCTTTCTTTTCTTTTTTTTTGTTTGATATTTGCTGTTCCTTGCTCCAGTCAAGAAACTCTATTTCTTTCCTCTGAAGAATTTCCGTGGTCAAATCGTCTATAGCATTCTATTCTACCATCCCTTGTATCACCAAATTCTCCATGACCAGAGAGACAGTGTACAATATAATAACTCACATCACCATGACCTCTTCCCAGCCACGGCTCTAATCGCGTTATAATTCTTCGTGTCCGTGTTCCAGTATGTGAGTCATCCCAAGCCCCCTTCTTCATAGGAGAAGCCCCCTTCTTCAATTCTTGTCATAGGAGGATTTTAGCGTCCTCTCTTTTCATACCCTCGTATATTCTTTTCCTGTGTTGGGCTGTAAGATGAATGGAAGACACTCCTGGCAACACACTCGCCGTCGTGTTCTATACACTGTCGTTATCTTTAATGTGGTTCTCCTTTGCAATGAGGTCAATCGCTTCACACTCCTTTTCTTGTCTAATGCACTCCACCGCTTTAAAATTCTATTTACCAAGTTATAAATGTTCTATTTGACCATCATCTGCAGCAGGGATAACATCAAGATGATAACTGATTTTTTCCGCAACGCGTTCCGGACCGTCTTCTCTTATAGAAGTTTCTGCAGCTGGTTTTCAGTTCATTTTAATCATCAGATAACGGTGGAAAATATGCATTTTGTTTCACATATATCCATATGAAAATGTTATTATGTGCAATGTCAGAGAATCTGGGGAGTCAAATGTTTATTACCAAGTATTGGTTTCCCGTACGTTCTATCCTTCGTCGAGGCGATGTTTCATTCAGAAAAAAACACAAACTCAGTTTTGTCGATGTAGTGGGACCGTACCTGGTTGAAAAATTAATTCTTTAAGAGTATTTGTGAAAAAGCAGTTTTTGCAGCAGTATATCAAGATAACAATACCCTCTTACTGTGCTTCCTTTAAAAAAGAAAGGGTCTTAAATTTTTGTAAACGAAACCGGACAAAAAATATTAACTTTTAATAAATCTCATTCTTGCTGTACGATTTCGTGCGGATTCTCAAATCCTCGTATGCATACATTATGACGTGAAACTTTACCGCTGAAATGAAATGTTCATTTATCATTAAAAATTAAACTTTATAAGAACTTATTGTCATCCATATCGACTAAAATATATATTTCAGAATAAAAACGGTTACAGTTATAACACAAATTACATACTACTCAAAAGTGTTGGAAAAAATTTACTTATCAAGTTGTAAATTTTCTATATGTCCTTCATCTGCACAAAAATCTAAGTTATAACACACATTTAAAAATCTACACGTATATTACAACAATCTACGTTTTCTTTTGTCACTTACGCATACAGCTTGTACCAGTTGTAATTAATACAGTCAGAAATACAAGCGTTGTGTTAGCACACGCCAAACAGTTCTATCGTAAAAAAAACAAAAATAAAACAGTTCTATTGTAAGTTCTCGGATACTGCGACGAGTGAAACTCTTTTGGGTATTGCTGAAAAGCCTCTTGAATTAATTTTACATTTTCCTCTTAAGTGCGTTGTCGCCCTGGAGTCTTTCCCTTACATAAAAATTGTTTGTATCTGCGAAAGATTTTCGTAGCCGGTTTAGATCAATCCTCGAGACGCACGTTGAACCTTTACGGACTCTTCTTGCTCAGTTGTAGAACATAAAATATCTTCTGTAGCGTAGATACCATGTTGTTTACTACTGAGGTTAGTTACGTTCGAGTGAATACTTTGCAATTTGGCTGCCGTTATTTGTAACTCTAGGACGCGTGCTTTGAAATGGTTTAAATTTCATCCATTGACCGTACATGGTTGTACAGGTGTACGGCTTAGAAATCGGGTCATTCTTTATGATACACGGTGTATTTTACTGAGTACAACGAAAAATTTTGTCTAACCTTAGAATTACATATGGAATAATTGTAAATAAATAAAAAAAACGGTGGTAGGTGGTTTATTTTAAAGTTGTCTCTTTTTTCAATTGGTTTGTACCAATAATGATTTGTACCAATTTATTCAATTGGTACAAATCATTTTATAATCATTACGTAAATCTTTTGGAATTTTTATTAAGGAAAAAATACCTATTTAGGTTTATTCCTTTAATTTATTTCTTACTAGCAGACCCGTCGCGGCTTCGCCCGCGCTATACGGTTACTTGCTTTTCCCGTCGCGATCAGGAATGTTAAGCCAATCCAGGCTCGCTTCACTTGCCGTTCCCGTTTAACCAGGGGGCTCTGCACCCTGAGCTCCTCTGTATTCATTAAACTTATATAAAAAAAAAAAAAAAAAACTATAATGCATAAAAAATTAAAATCATAAAAAAAATGTATGAATTAACTAAACTTCTTTTAATAAATTTAATATAGACGTATATATTGAGAGATATCGTCTAATGTATTGTTATTGTCTATATCGACCGTTGTCTATGTCAATATCGACTTTCTCAGACAGTAATGTGATTAAATTTTTCTAAATATGTCAACCTTAGTGCCATCTAGCTGGTCCATTTTTGTAAAAATATTTATTTTCATGTAACTAATATATATTCTTAATATGAGCCAAATCTGACCAAAAATACAATTTTTCGAAATATCACGATCCCAGCGCCACCTAGCTGGTCCAAACTAACTCAGAAACCTTTCCTGGCATGCGTCCAACGTTTCCCCAAAGTTTCATCGCTATCGGATGATCGGTTTAGGAAGGCATAAGAGACATACAGATAGACAAACATTCATTTATATATATATATATATATATATAGTTTTAAGTTATTTATATTTTTATTTGAATATGCAAAATCATCTTTTAATAACTTTTTACGCAGATTCATTTTACAATATAAACACTCCATAATGTAATTATATGACTCATTTTTAGGTTATTGTTTTGAAAAATTCGAAGTTTTGAAAAAGATCGAGTTCCGATCAGGCATGCAGTTTATTTTTTCACACGCTACAAAAAATTCATTTCATTTTCATAAATCGGCAGCTGTATACGAAAACCATCTTGAATAAAAAAAAATAAATTAATATACAGGAGTTAATTGCTATTGGACTTTCTCTCCTTTAAGTCAACTATAGGCATTCAACACATCTAAGGAGATTGTAGATGTTTAATTTTGTCAAGGAAAAAAATATTTTTTAATATTTCAAAATATCTAACCAAAAGTAAATAAAATATTTTTACAATAAAAAATAGAAAGAAAAAATCGTATAATTTATGAGGCTAACTCTCTAGCACAGGCAATGATTATTGAGGTTTCATCGTAAAAACAATATACTTGTAAAGTAAAAAAGAAATGGCATAGCCATTGAAATATTAAGGTGATTATAAGTTGAAATATATTTTAACTCTCCAAAAGCGCCTCATTGATAACCATTATATTCGTTTCATAAACCGGACAAAACGATCAATAATCTTTTTAATTTTTCAATGCCATCTTAATCTAATGCTATGTTTTATATTTGATTTCTTATTCACTGATATTTTAACATGAAATACTGTGTTTCCTAGTGCAGTATGTTTTTTTAAAATTATATATTAGCATCCCCGACGCGGCTTCGCACACACATGACTACTTGCTTTTCCCATCGCGGTCAGGGGATGTTTAGCCGGTCAAGGGGTTTAACTCGTTTTGCCTTTTAACCAGGGAAATATAAAAATCCGAAAATGGCTTTTGGTATTTATCTGAAGACTGTTTACAAGCTCATATCTAGTAAATATCTCTTTTAGTATGGTCAGAAATGGGGAAACTTTGCAATCATTCTAACTTTTCTGTCTTTCTTCACCACTTTTAAGATCGATTCGAGGTAAGGATAGTTTCTAAATTTCATTTTTCTTTGTGTAACTGTTTTAACGTGTGTTTACATATCTATATAATTATATATATATATATATATATATATATATATACGCCTTATGTTATTATATACTTAATGTTGTTCTATACCATGAATGGTATATAATAAAATTAATATTAGCATTATATATACTAACATATCATTTAAAAAATATATATATAAATAAATGAGTTAAAATGGAAATAACGTCGAAAACAGGTTATTTTTAATTTTAAAAAAAATTAAAAACACATGTTTGGACTAAAGATATCATAAAGTAGGTAAATATTTTCTTAAATTTCATAGAAGGCTATATCCTTAATAACAGTAATATTATATTGCTTAAACAATAATATATATTTGTGACGCCTTCCAGCGTTTTTTTTCCCTCTCCCCGAATCGGATTCCACAGTGAAGCATAACACAATCCGGGGGAGTGTCCTTTTATAAGTCTGCTGGATCTTATCTACTAATATCTGCCTGTAACTCCCAGAGTAGTTACCAAGCCTGACTATGTCGTTCCTGTTCCCCCACCCTAGAAGCCGGGACTCGGTCTTTATACCTTGTTTGCCTCAAGCGAGAACAACCAAAGCAGCATTCTCGCCGGGACTACGGTCTTTTCTACAAGTGGAAAAGAGTCCCCTTGCCTCATCACTGCCAGCGTTTCTTGGATCCAAATTATTTCACCCAGTCTTATCCTTCCAAATTCTCTTTTAAATTTCTGTTGTTTTATGGAGTATTATAATCCAACTCTCCAGGACAACTTCGGTATTTCCTACTTCTATTTTGTTTCTAGTAATCAGTTATTTATTATTTATATCCACTTTTTTCAGGTATTCTTTTAATCTGCCTCTAAAAAAATCAACTCTTTTTCATCCACAACATTTCAATTCACCGATACAGTTGTTCACTTCTTCTCTACTTTTTTTTTGTCACACTAATTAGTGTCTCACTTCTAATTCTGTCATAATTTTGCAACATTAAAGGTTCCTGTTAAAAGTATACCTTTAATGTCTCAAGCGTTTGTATTCTTTACTCATATTTTCTATACATATCATGTATTATAATATTTAGTATAGATTATTTTGAGTTTTAACACTTTATACTTATCTAATTCCATGTACAAATATATACGAGTAAATATACATATATACATACATACACACACACAAACTCACCAACCCACACACACACACATACACACACACACACGCACACACACGCACACACACACACACACACACACACACACACACACACACACACACACACACACACACATACATACATACATACATACATACATACATACACACATACACAGTAATAAATAATTAGATTTGGGATTTCTTAGTTATATGATTCCTTCGTGTACCATTGGTAGAAATTAGACAACTATTTTTTTTTTTTAATATTGACTTAATAACCACTTATTGTAAAGATGAAAGGTGATTTTTTATAATTATTAATGATAATTTATGACGGGGGGGGGAAGGACAACCCCCTGATGAGCTGCCGTTCGTCCGTGCTTGCACGGGTGGGCGGCAGTGAGGAAGCACGGGGACTCCCAACCAGCCTCACCCCCCGGAAAAAAAAATGGAGAAAAGACCGAGTCCCGGCGGATGAAGTGGAGTCCCGGGAATGGCATGGCCGGGCCCGTTTAATCCCGCCTCTGAAGATAGAGGCAGGCAAATTATAATAAGAAGATCCAGAACCGGCGGGCCGACCTGGTATACCGGCAGGCGGGGAGGCCCGTTAGAGTCACAAGGACACGCCCCGGAATTGAGTCATGCTTCACTGCAAACCCGGTCTAGGGGTGTAGAAAAAAAAAATATAATTAAAAAATTTTTTTTTAATATCGACTTATAATATCGACTCGTTACTAAACGTTACTTAAACTCGACTTTAATATCGACTCGTTACTTATTGTAACGATGAAAGTTTTTTTTGTATAATTGTTAATGATTATTTAATGAATGATTTTACATTATCATAATACTATTACAACAGAGATGAAAAATACAAACTTTTTCTTTTGTAGTTTTGTAGTTTTTCTATAAAAATAATATCTATACTTTTTAATTAGAATGTTTGTATTCGATCTTCTTGAAATTTTGCAGCTTAATCATATTATTTGTGATGTCGATGAACCTGAAAATGTATGCGAATGATAGGTAGTAGTAATTTATTATAAAATTATGTGGGGGTAAAAGGCTAAAAGAAGGACATTTTTTAAATTATTCTCTATTAAAAGTTCAACGTGATTTTATTTTTGTTTATTGAATAGTCAAATAGAAGATGCTATCGCTTGTTTATTCCATTTTCTATTCACACCTGGTGAATTGAATTTAATCAAACTTATAGAAGAATTTTATTATAACTTCAATTTATTATTAGACTATAATACAATACTTTTTTTCTTTTGAAGACTCCATTACTATTATTTTAGTAATAGTTTCTCTTAAAGTTTTATTTAATACTTTTTAAATAGCGATAATATGAACAAGGTAAAACCCATAAATTTTGTAATAATTTGAAATTTTTATTGTGATATTCATTCCGTTTTTGTTAAATTAATTTTTTTTTGTTGATATTTTCATTTTAAGTTACGTTGTATTAAAATAAAATTGCCGGCTTTTTTAACTGAATTCCGAACATGACCGGCCGCGGCGTAGCTAGGAAACTTATGCAATTTATTTTTAATTTAATCATTTTAAGTTCTATTTGTATCATTGTATCATTTGTATCAAAAAATAAAAAAAGAAATATATTTTGTTACCATATACCATTGGAATGTGATGTCCAAAAATGTTTTACAGCGATTTGAAGACCTATCGATGTAAAAAGTATACATGAAAAATATTTTGTTAATTTTTTTTTTGAAGCAAGACAGATAAAAAATAATCCCTTTCGTCACACCGGTAGGGGGAGGTAGATTTCACCGGTGCTAATTAGGTGACAAAAAAAGATTTCCACCTTAAAGTTAAAAAAAAACATCAAATTTACTTAATACGACAATGGTTGCATATGAAAAAATATTTCACATGTTTAGCATACGTTGTTTAGCATACGATGTTTAGCCCCATCTTCTTGCAATTCCAGCAATATTTTAACATCCCATGCCCTAAGTGTTCATATCAAAAATTGTTACAGACAAAGGTAATGTTTAGAGGACTAACGACCACTTTAAACCGATTCAATACTGCGCCTATTAAGAGAGGTATGATTATTTTTTGTCTTCGAAAGCTCATTTTCAACCCCTGGGCCAATGGTTTGTGATATCAAAGAACTTTACTTGGATAAGTTTTAGGCTCTTATCCAAAGAGTAGTAGGAACTTTAAACAAATTCGATATTTTAATAATAAAAACGTTATACCGATATTTTATTTTTTCGAAAGCTCTCATTTTAACTCCCATAGTCCAATTTTGACCGTTAACAAACTCGACCGAAATTTTGACCAGAGGAATTTTTAAGGAACAATTTAAAAGTGATTGGCACAAAATTACGCCAGTTATCGTGTCCACAAGAAAGTGAAACATATATACAGACTTTTATACTGACGGTGGTTTTGGGGTGTGAGGGATGTGAAATGGGAAGATATATCGAAATTTTCCGGGAGTCGAATCATGGTACTCATTACAATAGGCAGATTTCTTATGAAATCTACTTAAAACATATTTAGCCAATATTTGTGAAGAGGTGAATTTATAAATGAAAAAAAAACATAAAGTGATGTTTTGATAATTTGTGATAAAAAAAGACTTAGAAATCAGGGCAAAATCATTCACCAGTTGTCACTTGCTACCAAAGAGTTTCCAAATCTATGTTTATATGAATTTTCTACTTTATTTTCTCAAGTAGAATATATCCTGAGAGTTTGTTAAATTCTTAATGAATCATTCTATAAATGGTATAGGAATTTTTTTTTAATGAAAATTTGACATTTTATGTAGTAAAGAGATTATACAGCAACCGAGCGAAGCGTAGCTGATTAAGTAACCTAATATTATTTATTTTTACACAATATTTTAATAACGAGTAATCGCGAATGGACAAATTAATTGTTTATAATTTATAGGTCTAGTGATTAAAAAAAAGAATACGTTGTTTAATGTTTTAATTATTTTAATTATACTATAAATACGAATAGTGAATTCATAATTAATAATAATATTTTTATTGAAAAAAAAAATTGTCTTAAAAATTTATAAAATTACTTTATTTTTTAATCAGTTTTTTAGTTTTTAAATATTTTATGCTAAAATAATGAATATTTTTCTCGCTTATGAATATTTATATAAAATAATCTAAACTCTGTTGAATCTTTGTGGTGGAAATATGACGTTAGTTTCTTTTCTTTCCTTTGATGATAGCCGCCTAATTAAAATCGCCTTACCTAACATAGCTCTCTCCTCTCTCTCTCTCTCTCTCTCTCTCTCTCTATATATATATATATATATATATATATATATATATAAAATAGAGGGGGACTTTTTATGATGTCACAAGAAAGGGTGCATGTATTAATTTATTTTACAAGTTTGTTAATTTACTACAGAATAACCCCTTCTTGTTTTATTACAATTTATTTATTTAAACAAAAAAAAAGACAATAAATTATCCATAATATTAGATTTTACGTTATATATAAAATGTAAAAATTTGACTATATTCATTCTGCCTGAGCTCTTCATGCTCTCAATTATTTGTAATTTTTAAATTTGGCAAGAATCAGTATTGGTAAATAGGGATAAAACAAGTAAAAAAGGCCAATCTAAAAAAAAAAAATAAATTAAAAATATACTGAAAATTAATGATGAATATTTTTTTTTTTTGTACAGATTGTCTCGGGGTAGAATTTTAAGATACATTATATGTATAATCATTTAATAATTGAAGACAAATACTCTCGAGATAAAATGGTTTATTTAATCAATGAGACATTATTTTTTTCCGCTTTTCAAATAATCTTTATCTTGATATCGAAGCAAATTTAGCATATTTTCTTTGAATTATAATCATTATTATTAATTAAACTTCTTTCCCGTAATATTTATTTGAGTGGACCAAACAAGTAGAAATAAGATTGGCCCAAGTCAGAACTGTATGACGGAGGGTTGAGGTAGTATTTCCCTAAGCATATTTTTTTATTGCTTTTTCGATTTATGCCAGCTGTGTGTAGCCGAGCGTTATCTTGAAGCAGAATGATACCTTTGCGCTGGGATTCAGGGCGTTTTTTCAACACTGTTGTGATCACTTTGTGATAGGCATATCACAGTATATGCCCTATACGATTTTTACAACTTCAGCGCCACCTAGTATTTCAATTTCAAATTATACGGCAAACTTAAAAAAACATTAATTATAGAGGAGAATGTCCTCTACATTTTTTGTTTGAAAAACTTTTCTCTAAAATGCATAGATTCAGATAAAAACACATTTCAAAAACTTTTTGAGTTTTTCAAAAATCTACGGAAGGGGATGTAAAAAATCTGGAGTTAAGCTTCCTTCATCACCATTAACATATGGAAAAAACATCAATCGGTAGGTAATGATTTTAATCAAATTACAAATTGACTGTACTATTACTTCAGAGGATGAGATGAATGATTTACTGTAGCGTGTGTGAAAATGCCATACCTGGCCGGGATTCGAACCCGGGACCTCCGAGTAAAAAGCTGAGACGCTACCACTCGCACCACGGAGGCCGGCTCACGGAGGACGACGTACCTTTTTAAATGTATTATAACCCTCCTTATCAGTTTTTTTTTCTCCACACTTGTTTGTGCCTTTAATTATTGAACTACCCTCAAACAGTTGAAAATAAAGAAAAAAGTTCATGTGAATATAGATCCGGAAACGCTTCATTCTATTTTTAAAGACTGAAAAAAATTTCTCTTTTGATTTCTTCGCTATAAGAGAAAATGAGATCAAACCGAAATTCTTGGGATCATAATTAAGGGTAAATTTGATTGTTCATCCCAATTTTGATCTGAAAAAACAGGTCTTAGAATTATATTTAAAATAATTTTCGAAAAAAACTATTGAAAAACACCAAATATTAATGTCGAAAACACAATTTTTGTAAAGAATAAAAAATAAAATAATTTATAAATTCAAACATAATAAAAAGGAGAGCAAAAATTAAGTTGAAAAGTCTAAAAAATATATATATATATATATATATATGTATAAAAATACACCCAGTCAAGTTTGGTTAGCGAAGTGTATGTTCAATTATTCAATTTAGATCTAATTTTTATAAAGATATTTTTGATAATTTTTAATTATATTAACTATCTATTTAGTTGGTAATTACATTGTGATTGTTGGTTTATTTTTCAATGGAAATTAAATATAAATTTATTACTTTATGCTATCTCGGTATTTTTTATGGTTATGCTTTAAAAATGGTTATAATTATTTTCTTTAAGAGTAATGATGTACATTGTTAATCTAATCTCTGTGGTGAATAATGTAAAGTTGCCTATAGGTAAAGATTTCCTCAATTTTTATGGGTTTATCATACCATTATATAATAACATGTTTTGTTTAAAGAGAAAGCTAATAGAAAACTGTTTTATTTTTTATTTCTATTAGTATGCCTGTGGTAGAATTCTTATGTTTTGAGAATTGTAACGCAAGTTTTATTAATGACGTTTCCTACAAACTTTTATATATGTAATAAAAAAGACATCTTTACTTTGTTCACTATAGGGATTGACTTTACAATGGACATCATTAATCTCAAAGAAAGCAACTTTATAATTCTACTGTCTGTTACATATCAGGTTCTTTACATACATTACAATCATATGAATTAATGGGACAGATAGCGTAAAACAATAAATTATATATATATATATTTATATATTCTTCTTTTAAATAGAAATAAAAATTTAATTAAAATAAAGGAAAATATTTATTATTTTAAATTAACTTAAATAATAATATTTTACTATAATTGGTTAAATTATATTCGCATAACATGTTTGACTGGTATGTTAATTTTAGGTACTTCAAAGCATGTACCACATTTCATTATATTAGTGTATTCGTGTGTACGTATATGCCGGTATAATTACTTGAATTTAATTATACATAATTATACCCACCAATTATCATTGTCTGACTTTAATTATCTTAAACCATACATTAAACTAATTGTACTAAAGCATTCCTCAGTTTACATTGTGTTATTAAACATAGAGACAAGACATAAATAGGTTACAAATGTTGCTTTAAGTTAACTATTTTGTTATTACATATAATAAAAATTTATAGTCAGTAATTTTAAATATTTTCCTCTTTGTTATTTTTTTATTGGGATTTAACAAAATATTTATATAATTTCAAATGTTATTATTTTAAAAGCAATTATTTGTTTTTATTTATTACAGATTATTTTTTTTTTAAATCCATCTAATCTAAAAACAATAAAACAAAATTATTACCAGTTTTTATTTTTATTTTATATAAATAAAACGAATTTAAATCAGGTATACAAACTTTTAACTTTATAATATATATTAAAAAACTGACAACAAGGTTATTATACTTTCCTGGAATTGTTATATTTTTATATAGTGGAAGAATGATGATGTTACATGAAAACTAGTTAAAAAAATTGAAAAAAGCAATATTTTTAAACTTTGATCAACTTCCTAATAATTCTCCCAAAGTAGTATTTTGGGGGGATTACTTGCACTACCCTATTACGCTTAGTAATACGCTAAAATTTTTTTTTTTTTAAATCTATGCAATAAATAAAAGTATAACGGGATTGAGGCAGGCATTATTCCCATTATTATTTAACTGCGCGCTACAATATTTGATTAGAGAATAGAGAAAACTAAATCCGGAAAGAATAAAAATTAAAGAAAACTGCCTGGGTTTTGCAGACGATCTAGCCCTCCTCTCAAACAACATAAAAGAAGCTAGAACTCAAATAGAAACACTAGAAAAACTAGCTGAAAAAATAGGTTTGAAAATCTTATACGAAATAAATTAAAATTATTGTAAGGGATTCACTATGCATTAATCATGTAAACGTAAACGGAAACAAAGTGAAACTAATGGGAAAATTTAAATACCTGGGAGATACCATAACAATAATGAGAAAATAAACTGGCAAAAAAGAACTGAAAAACTTAAAAAATCATTAATAACTACCCAAAACATATACAATAAAAAATGCCTATCGACAAAAACTAAAATCAGACATTATCAAACAGGAATTCTTCCAGAAATACAATACGCCAGCGAGACTCTCTTCGGACCATACAAAATTGGAGAAGTAGAAAGGATCGAAAAGATAGAAAGGAAGATAGTCAGAAAATGCTTAAACAAGAAAATAATAGGACGGTGGAGGATAATCCCAAATGAAAAAGTATATAAAATAATAACACCACTAACAAATTTCTTCTGGAAAAAAAGAATTTCATTCTTGGGGCACCTACTTAGAGCAGAAAACACCAGACTTGCAAATCAAATAATCTTATACTTTTTTTCCTGTTTAGCCTCCGGTAACTACCATTTAGATAATTCTTCAGAGGATGAATGAGGATGATATGTATGAGTGTAAATGAAGTGTAGTCTTGTACAATCTCAGTTTGACCATTCCTGAGATGTGTGGTTAATTGAAACCCAACCACCAAAGAACACCGGTATCCACGATCTAGTATTCAAATCCATGTAAAATAACTGGCTTTATTAGGACTTGAACGCTATAACTCTCGACTTCCAAATCAGTTGGTTTGGGAAGACGCATTAACCACTAGACCAATCCGGTGGGTTAATTAACTTATACTGGGAAAGAACAACAAAACCGAAATAGAGAATTGAGTTGAAAAAAAAAATTGGTAGAGTTGAGAATTTTCAAAGAAGATGTAATCACAAAATCTGGTAAATACGACAAACTAATTAAAACTAATATGATGATGATACATGAACCTAAAATCAAAAAGAAATCCAACAGGATGTATTCAGACGAGAACAGTCGCCAAAGATTAGAACGCCTCAAAAGAATGTGGGCAAAAAGCAAAGAAGTAAGAATAAAACACACACTATTCGGAAATACGAAGAACCGATTACAAAATGGACTGTTCCAGAAATTGAACTAAAGTGATCCTATGAGGTCGTAAAAACAACAAAAAAATAAATAAAAAATAAAAGCTTTTGTCGATTTTTGTGGAAGGGGAGTTGGAGGTAACATTTAAAAAAAGTCATCTAAAAAATTTGTCATTTAAAAAAATGATTACTTAAGCATATACATATATAGTAAGATTAATATAACGTGGGATTATGTTTGTAAAACTTTGAGAAAATTGATTCCAAAGAAACTAAATATCCCACCACTATATTGACCCCAAAGATATTGCTCCCAAATTTTTTAAAATTTATCACATGTACACTAGTTTATATTCCAAATTAAAAAAAAAATCGATTTATCCAGTTAAATTTCATTAGAAAGCTACCTTACATGTAATGGGTACCATGATTCGACTTCCGAAAATTTTGAAATATCTTCCTGTTTTACATCCCCTAGACCCCAAAACCACTATCACTCAAAAGTTTATATATACAATTATATAATATTTCATTTTCTTGTGGTCATAAAAACTGCTGTAATTTTGCGTCAATCACTTTCAATTTGATATGTAAAATATAACGACTCAAAATCTAGGTCGAGTTTGTTAATGGGCAAAATTGGACCATGGGGGTGGAAATTGTGGGGGGGGGGCTTTTTCGAAAAAGACAAAATATTGCTATAATTTTCTTATTAAGTAAAATATCGAATTCGTTTAAAGTTCCTACTATTATATGGATAAGGGCCTAAAATCTATTTAAGTAAAATTTTTTGATATCATCAACTAGAATTGTAAGAAGATGAAGTTTTCGTGATGCTAAACACGTGAAACTTTTTACACATGCAACTATTGACGTATAGAGTAAATTTGATATTTTTCTTAACTTTAAGGTGGAAATCTTTTTTATCTACCACTTAGCACCAATGAAATCTACCTCCGCCTTCTGGCTTGCCGAAAGGAATTTTTTTAAGATGTAAACACGCCAATATACGTACATACGTACGAAAATTATCCCCCATACGTTTTGTTTTTTGGGGTCTTTAGGTCATGAAACGTCGAGAAACGCAAAAAACCCCATACTCATTTCGACTGACTTTTCTTCTTTTAGCATATTTGTAGAGCAGCAATCTACAAACTATTTCGATCGCATACCCCTAAGACGAAAATAATTATAAGTTGTACCCCATATAATATATATATATATGTGTGTGTGTGTGTGTGTGTGTGTGTGTGTGTTTGTGTGTAGTCAAAAATCAAATTATTTGTTATTTATACTACTTCTTTGGCGTACCCCCAAGTATCACTTTGTGTACTCCCTGGGGTACGCGTACCCCACTTTAGATACCACTGCTCTAGAGCTATGTTGTCAGAAAAGTAATATACGAGGTATGATAAAAAAATACAGCGAATACATTTTTATTAAAAAAAGTAATAAGATTACATAATTCGATTTAATATCCTTCAAAGTACTGTCCTTGGCTAGCAATGCACTTATCCCAAAGTTGACTCCATGACTGGAGGCATTTCTGGAAGGCGTCTTTCGGAAGGGCTTTAAACTGCTCGGTCGTGGCCCTCTCAATGTCAGCAATGGTGTCAAAACGTTTTCCTTTAAGCACAGTTTTAATTTGTGGGAAGAGCCAAAAGTCGCATGGTGCTAAATCTGGTGAGTATGACGGATGTGGACAGACAGGAACACTTTTTTCGGCCAAAAACTCGCGAATGAGAAGCGAGGTGTGACACGGCACGTTGTCATAGTGAAGAAGGAAGCCATCGGTCCATTTTTCTGGTCGCTTTCTTCGTACGTCGTTTCGCAAACGTTGCAGTACACCCTTATAAAATTCAGAGTTTACAGTTGTTCCCCTTGGAACGAACTCTGATCGCACTATGCCTTCACTATCGAAAAAAACAACGAGCATGACCTTGATGTTGGATTTTGACTGACGTGCCTTTTTAGGGCTAGCAGATGAACTGGTTTTCCATCGGGAACTCTGCATTTTGGTCTCAGCGTCATAGCCATAGACCCAAATTTCATCTCCAGTTACAATTTTGGCCATGAAGTCCGGATCTGCATGAAGACGACCCTTCAACTCCGTGCAAATTGATACACGATTTTCCTTCTGTTAATCACTCAAAAGCCTGGGAACAAATTTTGCACTCACTCGTCTCATTTGCAATTCATTAGTTAAAATTCTTTGAACGGATCCGTACGAGATGTATTCCGATAGCTCTCGAATAGTCATTCGCCTGTTTGAACGAATCATTGTTTCCACTTTTTGCACATTTTCAACTGTTTTTGAGGTTACTGGACGTCCCGCACGTTGCTCGTCTTCAACAGACTCGTTACCGTTTTTAAATCGGTCATACCACTTGTACACAGTCTTCAAAGTTACCACATTATCGCCGTACACCGATTCTAACATTTCGTGAGCTTCTTTGGCACTCTTTTGCAACTTAAAACAAAAATTAATGTTAATGCGTTGTTCAAAATCCATTTTGCGCGACAGACACAATAAACACAACCTCAGTCTAGCGGCTCTGGCAGCTGACTGGCATGCTCGAACGTGTTACAACTTGTCCCTGCCTGTTTCAGTTGATCACGCTATTGGACAAATTACAGCATATGGATGTAGCGTCGGCAGTTGCCGCTATAAAAAGTCATCTACCGTATTTTTTTATCACACCTCGTATGTGTATACCAGTATATATATTGGAATGCCCGAGTTTGCTTCGCCTAAGATTTAAGAACGGTTGGGATTATCTTACTTCTGTTTTATGGAAGATTTGTGGTGTAAATTTATTAATATATCATTTTATTATTGGTTGAAACATTATGATTTAAACCGTGCGTATTTTATTTTTTATTAATAATATTTGATTTTTTGTATTAATTACTGTATATAAATATAGTTATAAGGTTTTGAAAATTAAATTTAGATAATAAAAATTAGTTTTTATTCTTTTTTTATTTGATGTATATTTAAAAATCTAGTCGTGTCTGTGAGCTTGTCATTCTTTCCCGCAAAAACTACTTTATAAATTGAGCTGAAATTTTTTATGAACATAGTTTTTATATCTGAAAAGAATATAGGACTATTGCCGTTAAGAAATATTTTACTGTTTCCAAGAGACGGCTGTTTAACTTACTGGTAATAATAACCGGATTATGTTCCTTGCTAATATTCAACTTCATTATGTACTTAATATTACTGAACTGTTACAACTCCAAAACAGTTTACCACAATTTTTGAATTTTAAATGAAACAGGTAAGCCAAATCTAAAAATTTCAGAAATTTCACGTATCAGGCAATATTTACAAATACAAGATTTACCACTGCTAGAAACAAATTATTTACATTTATAACACAATACCCTTCCACAGTTTTAGGACCTCTTGCAGTATATTCATCTGATGGTGATGAAAGTTTTCTTGATGATAAACTAGTGTCATTATATTTTTCGATTCAGAAAATTGTGGTTTCTGAATTTTTTTACCGTGGAATTTGCGTTTGTCAATCTTTTTATCTCTGGGCATGGTAAAAAGTTTTGTAAAAAATATGTAATATAGTATCTATTGTAGATAAAACAAATAAAAGTAACATTAACAACACAGCAATAATTACAGAAGCAAAATTCGCTTCAAACAGAAGTAGGTTATAGAAACTTCAAAACATTGTATAATTTTTTTTCTTGTCGTTACGTTTTTTACAACTCTGCGTTTGATATTTTTTCTACATCATGTAATTTTGTACACGTACTTAAAAGATTCTACAATTTCTTTGTATTTAACTCTTAGTTATCTTTCTCTCTTTCATTTTATGATATTTTTATTCTATGTGTGTATAATCTAATACTAAAGCGCTTTCAGCTTTATAGCATCATCAGACTTATAATTAATATTTATGTTTGTTATGTCACTTTTTTAACGGTTTTTTAAAGTTTTCATTTCAATTGAAAACTTTTCTTAATTTGATTATTTATTTTTCTTTTATTTTGGTAGTCCTGTTAAAATAACTAAGACTTAAAGTAAACTTAATTAAAGTTTGATCTTATTTCGAAATCCACATATTTTTTAATTATCATTTTCTGAATTATCTTATCTAACGTTATAGAAATTATATTTCAATCTATCTTATCTGATCATATGTAAACCGCTAGCTGCCTATTACTCGGCTATTTCAATCGTGTACTGCATGTGTTTCCTACGCTTGTCACTATTTCTTATTTTCATCCGACATGTATTCGATTGAATTATTCCGAAAAATTCCCGCTAAACAACATACAATTTGTTTTTTACAAGCCATAGGATTTTGTATAATCCTAGGTTTTGCGTAAAAAGTCATGAAACGTCTCTTTCCTTAAGCTACAGAGAAGATAAATGACATTATGCAAAGCGAGTCATAGCAATTCTGCTCTTCTAAGGAGCGTATGTGGCTGTAATCCACGAAACTGAAAGTTGTTGTTTATTTCTTGTTTGAATGGAGTAAGGAATATACTAGTGTTAAGTTTTGTAACAAAGAATTTACTACGGGTAATGCCTCTGTACTGATTGGAAAAATTTCGGGAGGAAGCGTGCGCGGATATGTTACTCCATAACCCAGTAATAATAGACCGGAATGGTCTGAACGTGATGAATCTCAATTTTCAAAGCGAAAATGAAATGTAGGGATTGTACCCTCAGCAATGGGTATTTGCTGGAATTTTCAGAGAAATAAAAGAAAATGTTTCGTATATACAGTTCCGCAACGAAATACACTTTACTAAATATTATAAAGAAATGTATTAGAACATAATGAAATGTATTATAAAGAAATGTATTAGGGATGAACATAATGCCTAATTTTTGGTGGAGTTACGATGATATACCTAATCTACGAGGTTAAAATTTTACATATAAAACTGTGTCAATCACTGGTTAACCTTCAAAATCCGTCACCGGGGTTCATACAAACTCAGTGGAGAGTTTATGAAAAGTAGTGAAAAGGCGGAACCCACCGGTCTAGTGGTGAATGCGTCTTCCCAATTCAGCTGATTTGGAAGTCGAGAGTTCCAGTGTTCAAGTCCTAGTAAAGTCAATTATTTTTACTCGGATTTAAATACTAGATCGTGGATACCGGTGTTTTTTGGTGGTTGGGGTTCAATTAACCACACATCTCAGGAATGGTCGAACTGAGAATGTACAAGACTACACTTCATTTACTTCATAGATATCATTCTCATTCATCCTCTGAAGTATTATCTGAACGGTAGTTACCGGAGGCTAAACAGGAAAAGAAAGAAGTGAAAAGGCGGAATAGCAAGCAGTGTGATACATCTAGATCGACACTAGACTCCCATGTGTGTAAATTCATGTTTTGTCAACGTAATACTGACAAGGAACCATTTGATCAAATTTTGTAGGATATCGCCTTGTTTTAACTTTTACAATAGTGAATATAAGTAAGATTTTTTTTACTATTATAATTGCAACTAGCTGGTCATGGTTCGACAAGCGAGCCTTTCCCGTCTAGCCAGGAGGTATTCGTTATCCTTATGATTTTTTTTTGTCTTCAGTCATTTGACTGGTTTGATGCAGCTCTCCAAGATTCCCTATCTAATGCTAGTCGTTTCATTTCAGTATACCCTCTACATCCTACATCCCTAACAATTTGTTTTACATATTCCAAACGTGGCCTGCCTACACAATTTTTTCCTTCTACCTGTCCTTCCAATATTAAAGCGACTATTCCAGGATGCCTTAGTATGTGGCCTATAAGACTGTGTCTTCTTTTAAGTATATTTTTCTAAATGCTTCTTTCTTCATCTATTTGCCGCAATACCTCTTCATTTGTCACTTTATCCACCCATCTGATTTTTAACATTCTCCTATAGCACCACATTTCAAACGCTTCTAATCTTTTCTTCTCAGGTACTCCGATCGTCTTAGTTTCACTTCCATATAAAGCGATACTCTAAACATACACTTTCAAAAATCTTTTCCTGACATTTTAATTAATTTTTGATGTAAACAAATTATTATTTCTTACTGAAGGCTCGTTTCGCTTGTGCTATTCGGCATTTTATATCGCTCCTGCTTCGTCCATCTTTAGTAATTCTACTTCCCAAATAACAAAATTCTTCTACCTCCGTAATCTTTTCTCCTCCTATTTTCACATTCAGTGGTCCATCTTTGTTATTTCTACTACATTTCATTACTTTTGTTTTGTTCTTGTTTATTTTCATGCGATAGTTCTTGCGTAGGACTTCATCTATGCCGTTCATTCTTTCTTCTAAATCCTTTTTACTCTCGGCTAGAATTACTATATCATCAGCAAATCGTAGCAATTCTTCTGTATAGAATTCTAGTTAAGATTTTTGATGCATGACTAGTTAAATTAATTGTTCTGTATTCTTCACATTTATCTGCCCTTGCTTTCCTTGGTATCATGACTATAACACGTTTTTTGAAGTCTGACGGAAATCCCTCTTATGATTATGAAAATAATACTTATAAATAAAAATTAAAGCCTGATAAGCTCTCTTTCCTCCAATGTTTCCCTCTTTCTTGACCTAATAGCTCTGATATCCCCCCTCTTACCTCTTCTATGGGGGCTCGAGTGCCTCGATCTACGGGTTAAAGACTTTGCTGGGATAACACGAATGTATTCTGAATATTTGAAAGCAATCAGTAGATTGGTTCTAACGTGATGATCTGATACCCTTCTCATACTACCCCTCCCGTACTAGAGCCCTCGATCCATGGCTTAAAAACTTCCTTTTTTTGTTAGTCAGAGGAACCCCATTTACGAGCAGAGAGTTGGACTAACTAACAGGTTGCAGAAGATGTTTTTAAGAGTGCGTATGGGCCCTACCGACTAAACCTCCTATCTCACCGCTTCGTCCCACCCGGGGCCGGACCACAATTAAACAATCACGAGTTCTCGTGTGTCATCACCGTAGACCATCCACGCAAGTGCGGAGAACTACGGTTCATCAGAAGGCTGTCCATCCCCCCTCCTTCGCCATCAGGTCCAATTCTTCACCTAGCTGACTGGAATAAATCTAGAACTTTCTCTGGTTATTTTTTCCTAGCCTCAGTCTCCTTACTCCGGATAATACAGGTGACCAGACGAGAGATGGAAAAACTTAAAAACTTTCCTGGGATAACATGAATGTATCTTGAGAATTTGAAAGCAACGGTTGGTCGGTTATCACGCGATGATCTGATACTCACTCAATTATTTCGAAAACTATCAAGTTTGGTGCAAAGTGAAGTCATCAGGTAATTTTTGGTTCTTTATTAGAATATAACATTTTTTTCCTAAAAACGCGCGCGCACACACATACATACACACACACACATACAATCAATTTTTTTTAATAGTATAGATTTAGGAAACGTGTCCCATTTCAAAGACCTTAGAACTTGATAAAAATGAAAAAAAAACAACAAAAACGTTTGACGTAATATCTATCTGATTATTATTATTTTCTTAACTAGAGTATAATCTGAGGAAATTATAATAAAATAGATATTAAAAATATTTGTTATGATAGATTAAAAAAGTTATATTAAGTTAATTTATTTATATTGCTATGTATTTAATGTACGTTCGCGCGCGCTTGAGTGTATTTGTATGTTGAGTTGTTTTTTCATAATAATTCATCTAATATTATAATAAATACAATCTGTTATTAAATTAATAATAATAATAGTAATGTTATTAAGGTAGTAAGTCAGCTATTTTGTTTGAACAGACATGTCAGGTTTGAAATCTAATTAACTTTGTTGCTTTCAAAACATGCTTTGCAAGTTTTACAAATTTGTTTATATGTATTTATTCATTCAAATATTAAGATATCATTATTGTGAATAAAAAGTAACTTTATTTAATGATTGTAAAAAAAATAATAATAATAACAATAATTGAATGATATTTAATTAGATTAGTATATAAATTTAATAAAAATAACTAACTGGTAATAATTACGTAAACTTATACTTTGCATTCTATTTGTTAAAACTCAATAAATCGGTTTATAATAACGTTATAAACTCCTGGGTGGCCTTATTTTAACCTATATTTCTAATCGCTGTTCTATTCTGTTAACCTATATAATTTTATTTAATTATTTTCATTAATTAAAAAAACAAAAAATTAAATAAATTTACCGTTTTTTATATAATATTTTCCTTTTTTAATTAACTGAAATCTCATATTCCCTTATGAAATATATAATTTTTTTTTTTAATATGTCCTGTTGAGTTCTCCTTAACTTTTCTGGCTGTCATCACCCAGGGATTTTTGGAGTATCGGTTTCCCAATTCGGTTATTTTTCAAAAAAAAAAAGTTCCCGACTACACCTTTCTTTTTCTGTTTAGCCTCCGGAACCACCGTAAGGTATTAACTTTAGAGGATGAATGAGATGATAAATATGATTATAAATAAAATGCAAACTTGTACAGTCTCAGGTCGACCTGAGACTGCCGACCCAACCACCAGAGAACGCCGGTAACCACGATCCAGTATTCAAATCCATATCACGGAGTTCTTTAAAACTGCGCCGGTAAGAGTCCGCAGATGGTGAAGTCAACGAACTACGTTTACAGTTCTAAACATGACCTAACCTGAAATGAAAATTGGGAAAAAATTAAAAAGTAAACATAAAAACATTATATCTCAGTTCAACAGTTTAGTTAGATTTGTAATAAATATTACTCTCATCATCATATAGTTATTTGCCGTTAGGCAGGTCCTTTACATCACATCCATCTCCATTCTTTCCTATTTTCAGTTATATAATTACGTTCCTTAAAGTACCTATATCATTTTAAACCATTTTATAATTTGTAATAATTTCTGGCTTCTTTTCTTTGTATCTTTTACTGATTCTGTTGTTTTAAATAAATCTTCTTCTCTTTCGATATGTTCCAGGCACTTAGCTTTCCTATTTTGGTTTGTTTTGACTTAGAAGTTTTATCAAAACAATCCAAAATTCTACTCCTTTCATTACTTTACTTTTTATTTTTCACTTCGTTCATTCATTCTTCTTTTTATTTTATTTACAATTTTTGCAATTTTCTATTTCTATTTTTGATATTTTCTATTAGGTAACTCTATTGCTTTAATCTTAAGCTGATCTTTCTTATGTTTGTGTAGTATTTATTATCTTATTGATTTCTCTCATCATTACATCTAAGGTGGTGCTTAATTTCTTATATTTATGGAACTGTTATTTTTGTAATAAATGCTAAAAATACAGTTTTAGGACCTATGTTTTTCAATCTTTCAGGTCAGATATCTTATAAAACAACTAAATTTACTACTTAAATTGAATTCCAAGAATTACCGTTTGGCTTAATTTTACCGAAGGCTCAAAAATCTGGGCGTAATTTTCTCCTGCCGATCCTCGCTAACAAGGTGTTTCTGAACATACGAGGTGCGACAATAATGTAATGAGACTGGTTTTTCTTTGCAAGATGTGACAACCCTACAGCTTGCGTAGGCACACCATCTTTGACCTTGGTCTACAAGCTACTTCTAGTCCAAGCGGCACATTGATGCAACTGCTCAGTCGTGAGTTGTGCTGTAATAAGTGAACACGTGTTTGTGTCCCCCGTCACAGCTTTTTGGACATCTTGTGTTGTTTGAAAATGGTGTCCCTTAACCGCCATTTTGACTATTGGAATTAGAAAAAAGTCGCACGGAACGATATTTGGTGTATAAGGTGGCTGTGTTAGTACTGAAATTTGTTTTGAGGTTAAAAATTGCTCTACTGACAGACCAGTATGGGGTGGCGCATTATTGTGATGAAGAATCCAATTATCAGCAATGTTGGCACGGACACGAAGAACTCGTTTACGAAGTCTTTGTAAAATTTCTTTGTAGAAATATTGGTTTACTGTTTGTCCAGGAGGCACCCACTCTTTATGAACAATTTCCTTGGAATCGAAGAAGCACACAAGCATGCATTTCACTTTTGACTTTGACATGAGCTTTTTTTGGTCTGGGTGATCTCTTTGAGCACCATTGCGAACTTTGGCATTTTCTCTCTGGATCGTATTGAAAAAACCAATCTTCATCACCAATGATAACACGGCTCAACAAATCTGGATTGATTTCCGTTTGCTTTAACAGATCGGCTGCCGCATTTTTCGTGTTTCTCGCTGTTGTGTGAGATTTTTGGGGACCATTTTTGCACAAATCTTTCTCATACCGAGATCTTCAGTTAATATTAGACGAACCGTTTCTCGATTGATGTTGAGTTCTTCTGCGATCATTATCACGGATAATCTTCGATCAGATCGTACGATTTCACGCACCCTTGTCAAGTTGACATCTGTCCGTGAGGTTGATGGTCGTCCACTGCAGTCTTCATCTTCAACATTCGTTCTGCCTTCACTAAAAATTTTATGCCGCCGAAAAATTTGAGCTCTTGACATAACCTCCTCTCCAAAAGCCTTCTGAAGCTTACCAATAAGTTGTCGCGTTTTCACCCAATTTAACGCAAATATAAATGGCATACGGTTGCGCAATATTTTGCGGTTTCAGTTCTGTGACGAGAGACACAAACACGTGTTCACTTATTAGAGCACCACTCACGACTGAGCAGTTGCATCAATGTGCCGCTTGGACTAGAGGTAGCTTATAGACCAAGGTCAAAGATGGTGTGCCTACGCAAGCTGCAGGGTTGCCACATCTTACAAAGAAAAATCAGTCTCATTTATTTCATTTATTTTATTGTCGCACCTCGTATGTTTATAAAAATTTTCTTCCATATTTTCTCCAGTAGAAGATGTTCTGAAAGTTTGTTGCATTCTTCGTGAATCACTCTGTATGTCATTATCATATGGTAATCTGCCCTTAGGCAGGTTCCTTGCCTAAACTAAGAAATAGAAAGAGACCAGTTCCTAAATCGTGTATATATATATATATTTTTAAATTTCTGGTCTCTCTTTACATCTTCTATTGATCCTATTAGCGTTGTTTAGTCAATCCTTTTCCTTTTACGATGTGCTTCAGGCAATTAGCTTTCGTATTTTAAATTTTTTTTATTAAACTTTTATTCTCTTCTTTGTTTGTCCATTTAATTTTTTCATGTTTCAATGCTTCCAGAAATATTTTATCTCTTTTTTTTGGTGTTTGTTTCTTATTCATTCTCGTAGCGTAATATTTTAAAGGAGCTTCCTTGAGTTTAGCTACATCTTACTATATAACTATTTCTTTTTGTTAATTGGTTCTTTACCCATTCTTATCTTGTTGCTTTTTTCTTTTTAATCTGCACATTAACGATCTTCTGTTTACCTTATATATCTGTGTTATTATTTTTTTGTTTAATTCTTCTTTCTTTTGTCTTATTTTATTACTTCTGTTTTTTTAATACTAATTTTTATGCTACATTCTATCATGTCTGGTAAAATTAAAATCATTTACTGAATATCCTTTAATTTAATTTCTAAAATAAAAAAAAAAATAAAAAAATTTAATTTATCAATTTATTCTTCTTCCACCTACACTTATCCTTTGACATATTATATACGGATCTTTCTTTCCGTAATCCTTTGATTTATATATATATATATATATATATGAGACACATAATGGAACAACAGGGTGTGATGTATTTATAATGTATACCGTTACATTACAAAGTAATTTTATAGATACGATACTTATACTGTGTGGCAGTTGGACCATTACCAAACAAAAAAAAAATCATATTTTAATCTGGTACGCCCTAACTGTACGTAATAAAATACCTTTATTATAATTATTTTATCTCACTCTTAAAGATTTTAATAGTAATATTACATACTTAATGGGTCACACCTTACTATAGACAACGATCACCTACTTAAAAAAAAAAAATTACTAATGCTTTTATCAGAATCTATGATTTGGCACACCATAGGGGGAAAGGGAGTTCAGCGGATGTCAAGGATTATATATAGGCCAAGCTGAATATCATTACGATAATGAAACGTCGAAGAGATATTGCGAATATTTTCCTTATATTCGCTCTTTGAAAGAAGGATTTGATTATTGTTTTTATTTTTATTTATTTATTTTTTTGTAAAAAGGACTGATTTTTTACATAGTACACGTACAAATTTCACTACATCTTTAATCTTTTACCCAAAAACTATTTATGAAATTTTAATTTAAGATGATTAATTTAATAAAAGCATAAGACTAACTGTTACGTGAAAAATTTGACAATAAAGTTGTAATCTTTTCATGGCATTGGTTATTTATTCTTATATAGTAGAAAAATAAGGAGAAAAAATTTAAAAAAAAATTGTTTTTTTTTAATTTTTTCTGTTCCCCTTCTAAAATAACCTCTCAAGAAAATTTTTTGATTTGTCTATGTTAATTAAGATAAATGAAAGAGCCTAAAAAAATTCAACTGAAAAATGTACAACCAATAAAAAGTTTCCTAAGATCTCTTTTTTAGAGGTGGACGTGAATTATAATGAAATTTTATTGTAATACAATTAAAAGTTTATATAAACTAAAAAAAGTTTTAGAAAGTTAAAAAAATGATATTTTTAAATTTTGATCGGCTTCTCTGTCCCCAATATTACCATCAAAGTATTTTTTATTGGACCATTTACACTACTACTATTCTTAGAATGACAAAAAAATTCGATTAAAGAATACGAAATCTATAAAAAAATTTGTTCAAATTTTGGGGAAGGGAAGAGTTTGGGGACAAAATTATTTTTTTAAATGGTAAGATAGTACATACACTGAGGTTAATATAAAGTGGGGTTATGTTTACAAAATTTTGAATAAATTGAACCCAAAAAAGCTATCTATCTTACCATCTGAAAATATTGATCCCCATCTTGACCCCGTAGTGGAAGACACCCTCAGGTGGCAGTTCGGTCATCACGCCACCTTCTCCGTACCTAACTCTTACGGGCTTTACCGGAGATCATCTTCAGAACCTCGGCAAAAGGCATCTCTCACTCTTGTTCTTGCCTCAGTCAGGATGCCATCGATTCGAATACCACATATGGCATTCCAATCGGTACTCTGAACTCTTTAAAACAAAACATATCCATTTCGAGTATTTAATAAAACTGAGTGACATGAAGAAACTGAAATTATAAAACCCAACTATTTACCCGATAAGTTTCTTTTCTTTTTTTTTAACCTCCGGGACCACCGTTAGATATTGCTTCAGAGGATGAGATGAATGATTTTTAATGTGTGTAAAAATGCCATGCCTGACCGGGATTTGAACACGGGACCTCCGAATGAAAAGCCGAGACGCTACCACTCGCACCACGGAGGCCGGCTACCCGATAAGTTAGAAGTTGAGGTCAAAATGCAGCCATAACATAATACAAAACAAGAAATAAAAATAAACTTAAAAATAAATCTAAATAAATAAAACATTATAAAAAACATCAAACTTTATAATGCAAGAACAACAAAACCAAAAAAAAAAAACAGGAAAGAACAGGCGAAACCGTAAATTCCCTCAGAAATCGTTCTCTTCCCAGGCACCCGATGAAATGTTCTACGATTACCCATTCGGCCCGATTTTTAAAATTCTCACGGAGATCAAATATCGATTCCACAGTCTCCGTGCGCATAAGTTCGTATTTTGCGCATTCGTAATTACACAGTATGCGTCATCTAGTTGTCCACAATCTGTACACACATCTGAATCCACCAGGAAAATCGCAGGAGTCTGTCTCGGAAGGCGCCATGACCAGAAACAGATTGCGTCACATATTTGTCTGGGTAAACCAAAGGGGCGCGCCGCAAAATAAATTTCCCTATACACACGAGTCTCTGTACAAAATTTCATTAAAATCGGTTAATCCATTCAAAAGTTATTATGCTTCAAACACGTTCGTACAACACGTATAAATACGTACAACACGTATAAATACGTACGAACATTTTTTTTAGGGTCGTTTTGTCCCTAAACGTTGAAAAATGTAAAAAAATCCATAAAGCGTTTTTAACTAATTACTATACTTTCCTTCACACAGCACAATTCTAGAGGTATGATGCCAAGAAAGTGAGATTAATTTAATAAAACTAAAAGTTATGTTTCTGCCGTATTTCAATTATTACGTTAATAATTTAGTATATATAGTTTCATCGATAAGTTAATTTCCTTCTAAAAAAAATTTCAGTTACAGATATTGTAAAGTAAAACCCCTTTTTCAATTAACGTGAGTAGCTTTTTCTAATATCCGATCAAATTACCTGAGTTCTGTTATATATATTGTATTTTATTTTATTTTTATAGTGATATTTAATTTACTTTGTTTTAGTGTTCTCGTTTTCAATTTTATTATTTCTTTTTACCTGATTTTTTTAATATTTCAGTTAAAGAGTAAATCGTAATATTTTTTTCTTTAAATTGTCACTCAAATTTTTCTATTAATTCTTTTATTGGTTATTCAAAAATAAAGTAAAAAGTAAATGGAATATACAGTATATTTATTTCAATCCTTTTTATAGTGTAACAAGACAGTCTTGATTTTTTTTTACTGTTACTCTTTATGCATATTAAAAAGCTATTTAATGTATGTATTTAAATTTTTTATTCAATTAATTTCTCTTTTTTAAGATTATTAGTGCGTTTTGCTACAATAAATGTTTATTCAAGACCTATAAATGTCGTACATTTTGTTTTAACATGCCTTCAAATATTATCCTTGGAGTCAGAATGACGGTTTAATTGATTTAAAAAAGTACAAAATAAATTAAACCGAAAGAATAAAGAAAAATTAATTTTTAATAATTTTAAACCAAAGCATAATCTATTATAAATTATATATTAAAAAAATTATTAAAAATAATAATTTTTAATAATCTAGCTGAGAGTAAAAAGGATTTAGAAGAAACAATGAACGGCATAGATGAAGTCCTACGCAAGAACTACCGCATGAAAATAAACAAGAACAAAACACAAGTAATGAAATGTAGCAGAAATAACAAAGATGGTCCACTGAATGTGAAAATAGGAGGAGAAAAGTTTATGGAGGTAGAAGAATTTTGTTATTTGGGGAGTAAAATTACTAAAGATGGACGAAGCAGGAGCGATATAAAATGCCGAATAGCACAAGCTAAACGAGCCTTCAGTAAGAAATATAATTTGTTTACATCAAATATTAATTTAAATGTCAGGAAAAGATTTTTGAGAGTGTATGTTTGGAGTGTTGCTTTATATGGAAGTGAAACTTGGACAATCGGAGTATCTGAGAAGAAAAGATTAGGACCTTTTGAAATGTGGTGCTATAGGAGAATGTTAAAAATCAGATGGGTGGATAAAGTGACAAATGAAGAGGTATTGCGGCAAATAGATGAAGAAAGAAGCATTTGGAAAAATATAGTTAAAAGAAGAGACAGACTTATAGGCCACATATTAAAGCATCCTGGGTTAATCGTTTTAATATTGGAAGGACAGGTAGAAGGAAAAAATTGTGTAGGCAGGCCACGTTTGGAATATGTAAAACAAATTGTTAGGGATGTAGGATGTAGAGGGTATACTGAAATGAAACGACTAGCACTAGATAGGGAATCTTGGAGAGCTGCATCAAACCAGTCAAATGACTGAAGACAAAAAAAAAAAAATTAAAAATAAATAAATATTAAATTAATCTTTCAAAATCTTCTCTTTTACTATGTACGTAATATTCCAATCGTTTTAAAATTCCTTGATTTGTTTTTCTTAATATATTAGGTCTGTTTCATGTAATTTTAACTATTTTGAAAATTCTTTTTTAATTGCTTTTTATTCGAATTGAAAACTATTTCATATGACCTCTTAGATAAATATACATGGAATCAAATTAAATCATTCATTTTAAATGTCATTTTTCCTTTTTTTTTTTTTTTTTACCATACAGGGGCAAACGGTAACCGCCTAGAAGACGCTACCTCGGTCGGCCGTGTGTGAAATGCTGTAGAATAACCCACCCTAGTGCATACAGCTAAAACTGCTGCCCTGCCCATCGGGGTCCCCTCCTGGTTCATTGGAACATCATGACAACTGTATCCAGTTACCCCGATGCCTCTTTTCAGAAGGGTTGCCCTTTCCGTCACTCTACCCTAATCAGAGTTCGGGTATGCACCCCACGCGTACCCCCTCCGAATCGCGCGTCCACCTCACATACCTTGAGGGTCCTTAATGCGTAAGTTAGATTGCCTAGGTCCTTTAATTTTTCCACCTTACCAGATCCTGTTTGTAAGTCGTATAGTCAAACGATATTTAATTCATATCTATTAAAACCATTCTTTGTTTTCAATCAACATTACTTATATAGGTTTTCTAAAAATTAAATTTTGTTGACTTCTAAAAAAATTAATGAAATTATTGTACATCAAACTTAAAAAAAAATGTTTCGGAGTACAATGTGTTGTGTTTTTTCAGTAATTTTCTCGATAATTACTAATAATATAATTCTGAAAGTTGTTTTATTCAATTTATCAGAAGTTGAATAAATTTACGTTAAAAGAATTTAGTATGAATTTAGATGGTGTTTTTTTTTTTTAGTTTTTAGTTTTTTTTTATTGCCTTTTCTTTATTTTTATTTGATTTTTTAATTTAGTAAATTGCACTGTAGGAGGGGATAATAAAATTTTATTTTAGAATAATAATTTTTTTAGTACCTTTTTTATCAGGGTTTATTAATTTTTTTTCCCCGAATAATAAAGATATATCTTTAATTGTATTTTATTGTTGAATAATTATTTATAAGTTTTATATTTTGTGCAGGTAGTTCTATATAAATGTCATATAGTTAGTTAGCTTTGTTCTATTTCAGTACGACTTTAAATGTAATTCTTGGAATCAGAATGATGATAAACTTGATTCTCTTATTTGTCTGTTATTAAACACCCTTTATGGAGTCCTTGTTAGTTTAGATTTAAAACCGTACCGTTTTGATTTAAATCCAACGTGATTCCTTTTACGTATAATTTTTTTCTTAAATATTTCTTCAATTATTTTATCTGTTAATAGTTTTTCCCGTTTATCATATCCGTTATTTCCTGTATATCCTTTAGCTTATGCCTGGAATATATATATGTTATATTTAATAAAACGTTTATGCCGTACTGCTGTGTAATATGATTTAATATCTAATAGGCTACATATAGCGGTAAGTAATAACGTAGACCCGGTATAAATAAAAATGTAAGTGGCAACAGCAGAGCTTCTGTTACGAATTTGCTACCGCCACCCCCATTTCTTTACCTTTCCTTTCCTTTCTCCTCTCGCGCTCTCTCTTTCCACTTAAATTCCCCCTCTTCCCTACTACGACTATACACCATCTCTTCAACGAGACAATTGCTTTTTTCATTATATCGACGCATAAAAACTAAAATTTCATTTCGCGTCCATTTTGCTCGGCGCACGTAGTTTAGCTGAAAATTGGACTGCAATATTATAATACTGTGTAGTTGAGAGAATATTGTGGGCCGAAAATTTCATCACTCGAGTTTAGAAGTGAATTGGAGCAGTGTGTAATCAGCGTTATGAGGGAGCGAGCGAGAAGGATAACGGTAGAGTGAGGTATCGGTGCGAGTTAAAGCGAGATAGTACGAGTGTGAGATTGCTCTTATGAGAAAGCCTGATTAAAAACATTCTTCCCCTTTATACCACCCGTTCCCGCGCTCTTTCTCTTTGTTCTCAGACCGTATTTATCCGTCCTCCTCGTTCCTTCTCTTTACCTCCTCTTCTTCTTAGTCACGTGTAACCCTCTCCTACTATTACCTTGTTTTACCCTCACCGGACCGGCTTCTTCTCTCTTACTTAATTTCCATTACGTTTCTTTCTGTATACTTATATTTAAATCGTGGAAAACTTTTTCAACCTTTAATCTTTGATTATAAAACAAACCTCTTTTAAAGCTCTTAAAAAATAAAAATGTTTATTTTATTATAATATTAATATCAAATTAAAATATACCTCTGAATATATTTATTATAATTGCATATATATACTTTTTTTATTTATAAATAACGGATCTTTTCCGTTAAAGAATCACGATTTTTTTTTTTAAGTTTATATTAGAAAAATAATGATTTTTTGCAACCGTAAAAGAAATTTAATTTAACGTTAAGATCTAAACTAATTAAAAAAAACGTTTTCATTTTTAACTTTATTCAGTAATTTAAATCTCAGAGTAGAAGAGAAAAGAACAGAACAGAAAAAACTTTACCCTCATTATACATATTTGGGTCTCGCCAAGGCTCTAAGCCTTATCGGCAAGTGTCGATTTCAAGTATAAATACATTAACAATGAAAAATACAAATACAAAATAAAATACATTATTCATTATATCAAAAAAGAAAAAAAATCTAGTAATAAATTTATTATAAAAGAAAAACAACAAAATTGTGTATTATTAAAAACGGTGTACTGGTAAGTTTATAATAAAAATACTATTAATTATGAAAAATATTTAGTGGCGTTGCGGTAAAAATATTTATCTCAATCGTGAAAAAAAAAAAAATTAAAAAATGTAACTCTCTATTGCTCTAAGATTAACAGATATTCTAAATATTTACAATTTGAGAGGCTAGCTAGGAATTTTAATCTTCTTCTAATTGCGATTTTTAGATCTTTTTGGGCTTTATTATTAATTTCCTTTTAGTTTTCCTGCAATTATAATTAAAATAACTATAAGAGTATTAAAGGGGAAAATATGGTAATCGTGTCAAAAATAAGGTGCGGGTTGTTTTAGAGCTCAACCAGTTCATCTGGTTGAAGCAAAGGCTACAAGGTTACTTTTATACAAATTTGTATACTAGATCGTGGATATCGATGTTCTTTGATGGTTGGGTTTCAATTAACCACACATCTCAGGAATGGTCGATCTAAGACTGTACAAGACTGCACTTCATTTAAACTCATACATATCCTTTGAAGTAATACCTTACAGTGGTTCCGGAGGCTAAACAGAAAAAGAAAGCGCTAAAGGTTTATATAGACCAAAAAAAAACATATGTACCAGATCTGTTCAGGAAATAATCGAACTTTATTTTTTTAATCATTATTTCTAATTTTACAGATTATATTGGTCCTTGTCCCTGTCAAAGTAATTCCCTCTCCTATTTATATCCCAGCGTGTTTCCGCTTTGCGAAGCAGTCCTGGATAGCTTCATTCGAAATGACTTTTAAGATCTGTGACAAATTTGCTTTAATGTCATCAATGGTCTCAAAACGACATCTTTGGATTACTGATTTTAATTTTGAAAATAAGAAAAAAATCGCAAGACGTCAGATCAGCGAGTAGGGAGGCTGAGGGAAGACATTCGTTTGATTTTTTTGCACAAAAATGACAAATTGACAAAGCCGAAATGAGGGGGCATTGTCGTGGTGAAGAAACCATGAGTTGTTTCACCGCAACTTGGTCTCTTTTTGCTGAATTTTTTCACGTAACTGTTGTAAAACGTCTTAATAGTATGCACAGTTCCCACTGCGCATACATGTGGAACACATTCCACATTGGAATGTGTTCCAATTTATTAAAAATTTATGTAAATAAGCTTTGAAACAAAAAAAAAAAATACTCAGGTTAATAGAAATAGGTTTAATTCGCTTTCTATTACTAAGAATAATGTATGTTTCGTTATAAACTTTATAAAGTATTAATTAACAAAACCCATTATATCAAATAAAACTATTTTGCTTGGTTAACGCATATGCATCAACTATCGATTAAATCCAACTCTGATCGTAAGCTATTTGATGCCAACCAGCCCTACTAATGGTATCAACTGCGATAACAGTCGTGTTTTTACAGTTAACTACTACAGACCTCGTCTGTAGTCTGCAATAAAAATGGAAAATAACACGAGCACCAAGACAGTGCTGTGAGGAACTCCCGACTTGGTTTTGAAAAACGTGGATAACTGTTGGTTACATTTCACCTGAGAAAGATGTCCTTCTATGTAACCATATAGAATACGGTAATATTGTTAAGAAAGGTTCATGTTTAATTTAATCAATAAAGCCAGGGTTCCAGACTTGTCAAAGGACTGTTAGATGTGTAAGAAGTCTGCCAAACAGTAGTTTTCTCTTTAAAATTTCTGCTGGTTACGTTTTTAAATCCAGTTTGTTTGCTCGATAGTGCAGTATTTACAACGGATACCAAACTGATGGTCAGGAATTACACGGCCATGCTCCAAAACGGGCCAAATCCTACTCTTTTATCAGTTTGTTTGTTTATTTACCAATTAATGTATGGTGGTTAAGTAAATTATTTTAATGCAATTGTACACTTATTTAACTACTTAAATAGTAAAAAAAAACAGCTTATTTTTTTATTTAAAATATTCGATTATTTTCATATATTCTTTATAATCTACTAGTTAAGTAGATTTAATAGATCAAATTAAATAAAACAGTTAAAAAATTGTTATTTTCAATGAAACAATATTTTTTTTTTTTAATTATAAAAAAACCCATGCGATTGATAGGAGTCGATAAATAGAGCAAAGAAGTTTAATATTTCATTTGAAAATAACAAAATTTTCATTGCACACAAAAATACAAATACCGTTTGAATATTCCTTATTTATGTATCCTACATATTTATCTAGATTTTTTTTTAATTAATTGATGGAAATCTTTTATTTTATTCAACAAAAAAAAATGTATATAGGCTAATTATCATTATTTTGTAAATTAAATCGATGTATCGTTTATTGTATAAATTATATTTTTGAGATAATAATATATCTGAAGATTTAGGCAGATTAAAGCAGTCTGTAAATTGCTTACAGTCCATATGTGCCCAAAGATATATATATCATGTACCTCTTCTGCTTTATATCCAATATACTATACTACTTGGTTGTCAAGGGATGCAAATTTTGATTAAGGGGGTTATGTATCCCTTATATTATATCCTATTACTATTTCACCCTCTTCCTACCATTCTTCTTAACACTTACTTCATCCTTCTTCTTCTAACTTTCCCCTTTTCCTTTAAATCTAACAATCTCCCTCCACTATTCTCTACTCCAGTCTGCTGTACGTTCTTCACTTATATTACAGTTTCGCTGTGATATACCTCATACTCTTTCCTTCTTGCATTTGTCAGTGTAAGGCTAGGGGGTTGGTTGAAAAGGTTTCAATATATTGAAAAATGCAATCTGTATTAGATTGCATTTTGCCACCAACCTCTCTTTTCTTATCCCATACTGTCATCAACCAGGGTCGATTGCTGACTCTAGACCACACATACGCACACACACACACACACACACACACACACACACACACACACACACACACACACACCACACACACACACATATATATACTCACACTCTCACACACACACACACACACACACAGAGAGAGAGAGAGAGAGAGAGAGAGAGAGAGAGAGAGAGAGAGAGAGAGAGAGAGAGAGAGAGAGAGAGAGAGTGAGCGAGAGCGAGAGAGAGTGAGAGAGACACACACACACAAATATATATATATATATATATAGAATACTATATTTGACACTTATCTTCAATTTATTTCTCATCATAAATTTAATTTTTATTTTATTTAAATTTCTTTTCTATTTTAATTTATTGTTAGTAATAAAATATATTGTAATAAGAATAATTATTTAATTAAATTACCTTCAAATAAGCTTTTCTAGTAGAAGAAAATTAAAGTAATTGTTGAATATTTAACGGTTTTTAATGGAATATAAATAAATTTGAATTAGAAATATTTTTTTTAATTTTTATTATAATGACACAGCAACTTTACAATCTGTTCAGTAAGATAATTGAACAATAAGTAAATAAAATCTATTTGAACTAACATTAAGTAGTCACATACCCAAAAGCTGGTTACTTAACGATAACAACGAAATGAAATAGAAGAGCATACCGTACAGCCAGACCATAAAGCTACCTAATTGAAACGATAAGACAAACCAAAAATATTGTTCCTTAGCTATCTTGAAAAATCACTGATCGTGTTATCTAATAAATTGATCGCCAAATAATTCGAGTGCCGATCCAAACGATTTTGATACGGTAGGCTGACCAGAAAGATTTCTTACCGAACGGTTCGCAACTCAAGATAGGTATGAGCCTACTGGTTATATACCAGGGTATGTTGAGCATTTTTCGGAATGTGTTTGTCTGATAATGTTCAAGTATATCATTACTGGAGTTGCATGCAGTACCACACAATACAAGCCCGTAAGTCCAAACAGGTTAATATTAACTGGTTAATATATGATATTTAAATTATCTAAATTTAAAAATATCTGAATTTGAAGTAGTTGATATTATTCAAAATTGAAAAACAAAGATTTATAAATATAATTAACAGAATAATTTTTTATTTATTTATATAATACAAAACGAAAAGAAGTTAGGTTATGACGTGATTTTTTGTAAAATACAAATTTAATTATTTTATTAAAAGAAGAGTATGAGAGATAAAATTTTATATATATATATATATATATATACTAGCTTACTAGCTGTACCCGCCACGGGTACCCGCCTTCTGTAAATTCACAAAAATGAATATTTAACCTAACAAAGGATTTTTTGGTCATTATAGGGATATTATTTTCTGTGTATTTGGTTATTTCGACTTTTTTTGTTTTCATAGTCTTAAGTCTATCTGGGCTATAAGAAAGTTGGGTGTTTTAATTTATTTACTGTAAGTCATCCTTCTTGGTGGCTTTTCTTTTTGTTTTGGTGTTTTTCTTTTTAGTTTTTTTAATAAAATACAAATGTTTTAGCTGTTAAATATAATTCAAAGAAATTTGTTACTTAATCAGTTGTGATTTTGTTTACATTGGCAACGGCCATACGGGCTCTTTGTGATTGGTCGTTGTGTTTGACAGCGGCCATCTTGCATTGATCTGATTGGTTTTCCTTTGTTTACATTTCCATCTGATTTATTAGCCTCTTTTTTATTAAAAAACTGTAAAAATTAAAAATAGATAGATAGATTTATTAAAAATAGATGAAAACAATCTTTGATGCGGGTTATATATCGTGCTAAAATTTGAGCTCAATCGGTGCAGAACATTTTGAGTTTTTGAAGCGTACACAAACGAACTTAACATTTTTTATATATATATATATGTATAAATCGGATAATTAAAAATTAAGATAAATAATGTTAAGATTAAGGGATTGGTAGAAAATTTAATTGAACAAAGAAATAGATAGATGGTTATTTTTATTGGACCACCATTTTAATCTTAAAAATTTTTTGAAAAAATAAATTTTATAGCAAAACCCTCCCTAGATTTTTTGTTGAGAATAAAAACCATATAATCGGATATTTTAAATTATTTTTTAATTTTCCAGTTCATAGGTATCTATAATCTTTACTTCAAAGGAATTTTCCGATAAAACTTTTGAAAAAAAGTACAGTAATAATTTTGGTCGCATCATGAAAGTTTGGGGGGGGGGGATAAAAATGGATATTCATTACGTTTTGATGTATAAGGAGTTTGAAAATGTCATTCATTTAAATTGGGGTTCCTTATATATTTGTAGAATTTTGTGGCTTGAAAATCTCCAAATCTACTGAATTAATTTTATTGAGATTTAGTTATTCTGTAGCAGTGTATTTGAAGTTATGCATGTGGAAATTTTATGAAGATTGGTTAAGTTGTTAATGAGTTACACTCAGTTTAATGTGAACAAATTTGAGAGGAAAAATTTGAAGCGTGGTTCGTTATGATGCTGAAACTTGGAAGACTGACGTTTTGTTTTATACGGAGTATCAATTTTTAGCAATTTTAAATCAGATTAAAAAAATATTAAAATATTGAACCCAAATTAAATTAAGAAAAGTTGATCTTCTTGATCAGAACTGCACAAGAATTTTTAAGTAGATTTTATAAGAAAGTTGCCTATTGAAGTGGTAACATGATTTGACTTGCGGAAAATTTCATCATATATTCATGTTTCCCACCCCCAGACCCAAAAACTACGTCGGTTTAAAAGTTTATAAATATATTTACATATATATATTTACTTTGAGTAAGAGTCAAAAATTGAAATAAAAAAAAAACTAGATTTTTTAGATTAGTATATATATATATATGTATATACATTTTTTTGTGGACATGATAACTACCGTAATTTTGCCCCAATTACTTTCAAATTGTTACATAATATATAACGACCCAAAATCTGGTCGAGATTGCTGATAGGCAAAATCGAACCTGAGGGTGAAAATGGTGGGGTGGGGGGCTTTTTCGAAAAAACAAATTATCGCTATAACTTTCTTATTAAGTAAAATATCTAATTCATTTAAAGTTCCTACTATTTGTTGGATAAGGGTCTAAAACTTATCTAGGTAAAATTTTTTGATATCACCAGCCATTGGTCCAGGGGGTGAAAAAAATGGGTTTCGAAGACAAAAATTCATACATCCCTAAATAGGCTCAGTATCGAATCGGTTTAAAGTGGTCGTAAGTCCTCTAAACATTACCTAAAACTTTTGTCCGAAATAATTTTTTATATGACCATCCCTTACGGCAAGCGATGATCAAAATGTTCCTGGAATTTTAAGAAGATGGGGCTTTTATACTAAACACGTGAAACTATTTTTCAGATGCAAACATTGTCATATTGAGTAAATTTGAAGTTTTTCTTAACTTTAAGGAGGAAATCTTTTTTATCCCTAACTTAGCACTGTTGAAAATTTGTGTCCGCCTTCCGGCGAGCTGAAAGGGATTTTTTTTTTTTTTAGTGTTTTTAATATTTAACATCATTTATTGAAAATGCTCAAAAATATATATAAAACATTAATAATAAATTAAGATATCCAACTTTAAAAAAAACCAATTACAGAAAATAGAAAAATTAAAATATTTTGAATATTGCGGAAATGCGGTAGAAATAGAGTCATATGGATTTTCACTTGAAAATTTGTATAAAACCGATCACAAAATTTTATTACTAGTAATTTTTAAGAAATTTGTTGAAAAACTGAAAAAAGTTTACGAAAGAGAATTAATGAAATTATATTTTTTGATATAAAAAAATTCGAAACCCGAAAGAAAACTAATATAATTTTAAACCATAGAGGAATAATTTCAATATTGCAAGATATCTATTAAAAAACAAATTATTAAAATTAAATCAGTAAACTAATTATTACATTAATTTTACAATAATTGTTCAAAATTTTCTCATTCCCTGTTTAGGCTCGTTTGATAATTTCTTTGGTTCTTCTGTCAATGCATGTTTTGTATAATTTCAACTATTTAAAAAATTCTTGTCACTAATTCTTTTCTAGTGACTTTTTATTCGTATAGAAAACAATTTCATATGACCTGACAGATTAATATCTGTGGAGTCAAATGAAATCATCCATTTGAAATGTCCATTTGCGTTAGGTCAGATGACCTAGACCAATTAACTGGTCCACATCGTCCGATACAGTTAGTCTGTGAATCGTTAGTCAAATAACATTTAATTCATATTTTTTAATCTGTTTTTCATGTTCAATTGACGTTACTTATATAAATTTTCTCAAAATTAAATTTTGTATAGAAAGTTAACAAAAAAAAAAATTGGAATACATATATTTTGTGTAATGATTGTCTCAATAATTACCAATATACTTCTGTAACTTGTTTTATCCAATTTTTTTTTTTTTAATTAAAATTCTTGTGCAGAAGTGCGCAAGAAGAACTTTTTTATGTTTTTATTTTATATCTATTTTTTTTTTTTGCGCAAGAAGTATACAAAACTAAAATTAAATGAAAAGCTAAAAAAATAAATATAAAAAATAATATTTATTTATTTAATATTAAAATATATTTTCTGTTTTTAAGAAAATTAAATTATTATAACCGTAATTTGGTGGAATAAAAATAACGTGTAGACCCCACACAAGCATTACGTTTAAATTCGCCAACCACTGTGACTCACTGCAAGGCTGTATGAAAAATAAACCAATACAAAATCAACATAACCTTAAATTGAGGTTATGTTGTCTGTTGTCAGCCTTAAATATCACACGCCGGAGCACGTGATATCCGATGTCCGTGGTGGGAAAAGGAGCGCCGGGGCTGTGCTACCATAATTAGGCACCTCGAGGTAAGGATCATTGTTGGAACGATGTTACGCAGTCCGGTGGACTTCGACACTGTGACGGGTTTTGTATCGGGAATACTTCAAATGAAATATCGGGAAGCGAGGGGGTGAGGAACAGTTCCGTACGGAGCTGCCGTTCGCCCGTGCTTGAAGGGATGGGTGATGATGATGAAGTGCGGGGATTCTCTAGCCACTGAGTCTTGGCGGGGCCGTTCCTTCGGGGGTGTCCCCGTTAGAGGAGAAGCACAAAGGGGACCGTGTCCTGGGGGGGTGCTGGGTGATGGAGGCTTAGCTGGGCCTGGCGTTTCCCTCATCTGGCAGCTAGAGGCGAAGGTACCTCCGGAAAACGTGTTCATGCTTAATCGGGGGTCTGATTCCGGGAGACAGGGTTAAAATAAAAACAAAAAAATCTTAAATTGAGTATAACCCAAGAAAGAATCAACCAATATTCATAAAATTCTGTAAAACACAATTTCAGATATACTACTACATCATATATAAATTTTAATGAAATTGATCTAGTAGTTTTGAAAATTTTCTAGCCTATTTATACATAAGTTTATACAGATTGTTTAGGTACGTATTCTCCGTATATTAGGTACTGATTCAGGACACGAAAATGAACAAAATAGTCCATATTGACATAAGTCCTATTTTGCTTCTGGACGCCATTTTATGATTTTCACGAAAAAAAAGTATTTCTCCGGAACGGGTAAACCTACTTTAATTAAATTTGGCAAATCTAAGATTAGTCTCTTATTCTACAAAATAAAAAAAATTGATAACGTTACTCTAAAGATTTTTAAAATGGTGGCCATCTTAATTATTTAATCTTTAATATTTTTGTAATTATTTGTTTAATCAAATTTTTACTTGTTATAAAATTTATTAAGCATTTTATAGTTTGAAAAAAATGACACATTTATAAAAATCTGTTGACAAACAATCGGTAGTATTTTTTATTTTTTTGTTAAAGAGGTTGCCATTTATGGGCGCCGAAGCAGTATCGGACTCGCTAACAGGTTCCGCAAAATGATATTAGGTGCGTGTTGTATTCCTTCGCACTACCGACTAAACCTCTACCCCTAACTACATCCTTCCTGGTACTGCTGGTATATTTCACCAGGAACGGGGTAAAACGCCCACACAAACAATCAAACACCGCTCAGAAGTCACACACACGAATAAGATCGCATAAGACAAAAGCGCACCACACATGCAACACAACTTAACAGCAACCACATATTACACACGTCGCTATACATCCATCCACTTAACAATAACACATTCGTCAAATCTTACTCAGCATACAACAGCAACACACCAGTCGCACACCATGCACACACACACACTCATAAACAGTCAATGATATACAACATACCACAGGCCACCATCGGACGCATATGAGGAGTGGCCCCAGCCTCAACACACCCAGGCGACCCCTTCACATACTGGGGAAAAATCGATACCCAACACCGTAATGTAAGCTGATAATTTTTTTATTAATTTACCATTACTATTTATTATTAATACTTTTTATTATATTTAGTGGAATCATTATATTTATGTACCGGAACCAAACAGCAAGAGTAATAATTGAAGAACATAAGAAAGAAGCCGTAATAAGAAAGGGAGTCCGACAAGGATGTTCCCTAAACATCAGCATGAAAATAAACAAGAACAAAACAAAAGTAATGAAATGTAGTAGAAATAACAAAGATGGACCACTGAATGTGCAAATAGGAGGAGAAAAGATTATGGAGGTAGAAGAATTTTGTTATTTGGGAAGTAGAATTACTAAAGATGGACGAACCAGGAGCGATATAAAATGCCGAATAGCACAAGCGAAACGAGCCTTCAGTAAGAAATATAATTTGTTTACATCAAAAATTAATTTAAATGTCAGGAAAACATTTTTGAAAGTATATGTTTGGAGTGTCGCTTTATATGGAAGTGAAACTTGGACGATCGGAGTATCTGAGAAGAAAAGATTAGAAGCTTTTGAAATGCGGTGCTATAGGAGAATGTTATAAATCAGATGGGTGAATAAAGTGACAAATGAAGAGGTATTGCGACAAATAGATGAAGAAAGAGGCATTTGGAAAAATATAGTTAAAAGAAGAGACAGACTTATAGGCCACATACTAAGGCATCCTGGAATAGTCGCTTTAATATTGGAAGGACAGGTAGAAGGAAAAAATTGTGTAGGCAGGCCACGTTTGGAATATGTAAAACAAATTGTTAGGGATGTAGGATGTAGAGGGTATACCGAAATGAAACGACTAGCACTAGATAGGGAATCTTGGAGAGCTGCATCAAACCAGTCAAATGACTGAAGACAAAAAAAAAAATATTTAGTGGAGGAAATAAAAACAGGCAAAATGTTATTTAAAATTTTTGAAGGTGACATTTAAATTTTTATTTTTATTTTGCAGAATAAGACACTAGTTTAGATTTGCCAAATTTAATTTAAATAGGTTTACCCGTTCCTGAGAAATAAATTATAAATCAATCAAAAAATAGCGTCCAGAAGGAAAACAAAGCAAAATAGGACTTCTGTCGATATGAAATCTTTTGCTCATTTTGGTGTCCTGCATCACAGTATCTGAAGTTCGTGGAATACGTCCTAGAACACTCTATATAAGTAAATTACATTTCAAGTAAATGGTATTTTTGATCTCTTCATTCCTCTAAACATACATAAAATTCAATTTCACTCCCCAGCTCCACTATTAAATTATAAGTAATGCTATACTTTTCTTTGAAAAGTCGTTAAAAAACATTTGGAATGCAAATGTTTTGTATTTTGCCATAATCTCAGTTATTATTAGAGTAATTGTTCTGTAACTCATTTTATTCAATTTTCAGTTCAAAAACCATCTAATCTAGCCCTCAATTTTAGTTTCAAGAATTCAAGTATGGATTAACTTATACTCTTTGAACAGACCTTTTTCACAAAGTGTAACTAGAAAAGGTTTCCACATCCATGTTCATTGAATTTTTTTCTTTATTTTCAGTTATAGACTACATTCTGAAATTCTTTTTGTCTATCATGGTACACTGTATATATATATATATACTTTTAATATATACATATATATATCTATAAGATATATATATAGATATAGATATATATATATCTATATATATATATATATATATACTTTTAATTATTTGAATAATGCTACAGTTGATGAAAACTGTGAAATCACTTCCATAATTTAAAGTACTTAAACTATACTAAACTGTATTATAACATTTTTTCTAAAAAGTATTTAAAATAATAAAATATGAATTAAATAACGCTCAAGTTTCCATCAGGAATTGTAATTAAAAAAAAAAAAAAAAAAAAACATAATAGTTGTGTTTCAACGAATTAAGGATAATTAAACTCCATGATAGTTGTATTTAACTACTGCATTCTAAATTAATTTAAAAGGTATTGAACTTGATAGTATATATATATATATATATATATATATATATATATATATATACGTATGTATATTGCATTATATTTTATTGTACATGGATGTATATGTTTTTTATAAAAGGTTCTGATTAGATTCCTTTTAGGTTATGTTAAGTTAAACTTGTACTTGTTCCGTATTAGAACATATGTTGTCTCGTGCTGTTTATTTATGACATTGATGTTGGAAATCCTTCACAATATTGCAGTTATAAAATCTTAGTTTGGTAAGTTACCTTTTATATATATATATATATATACAATAGAATATATATATATATATGCGTGTTTGTGTGTGTGTGTGAACGCACGTTTGAATTAGGCTCTTTACAGTATATAATGATGCTTATAGTTTTAAATGTCCATAATTGATAAACTTGTCTAGTTTTGTTTTATACATTATAGTGCCTTTTTGAAACATACTTAACTCTGTGTTTACTTAATTTGTCCATAACTAGATATAACAACAAGAATATAAAATCTAATATAGCTAATCAACAACATTTTAACATTAAAATTATCTGTAACGTACTGTTCATCATTTATATTTACTTCCTTATAGATATGGTGAATAAACTACAATCCTTAGTACATGTTTTATATTTTTAATGAATTTTTTTTATGTACAAATACTAGCAGACCCCACTATGTTTCGCTGTTGCTAGATTTTAGTATATATATATATATATATATATAGATTAATAAACACAATTGAAAATTTCATAAAACATTAACAAAATGAACATTACGGAACGTCCCTTTCCCCTTTCCAATCCTTCCCCGATTTCCCCGTTTTCCTTTTCCATTTTCATTTTACAATATTCCCTTTCGTACGCCCTTTTCCATTTCCCCTTTTCCTCCCCCTTTCCCTTTCCTTCCCCACTTGTTTCCCTTATTTTCCTTTCCCGTTCATCTTACCCCCTTTCCTTTCTTTTCTCCTTTTTTCTTTCCCCTTTCCATTTCCTTTTTCCATTTTCCCCTTCTTCCCTTTTACCTTTTACAATTTTTCCCTTTTCCGATTTTTCCCTATTTCCCTTTTCCGATTATTCCCCTTCTTCCCTTTTCGCACGTAAATCGGTCCAGGAGTTTTTTAGTCTATAGCAGACATACATATCGGAAACATTGAAATGGAATTGTAAAATATTTAGTATAGCGTGTATTGCTTTTATCTCCAACAGATAGCGCTGTTTTTAAAAAAAGCATGTTTTTACCTGTCACAGGTATGAAATTTTAGGTATATAAATAGTAGGTATATAAGAATACGCCTGTATTTAATGTAACGTTGTGTAAAAATTTCAAAGCAATCGGTGAAGAACTTTCAGAGATTTAAGATTTTGAACAAATTAATATTTACATTTTTATTTATATAGATTATATTATTAATTATTTATTATTTTTGTTAGGGATATAGAATGTATGGGGTATACCGACATGAAACGATTAGCACTAGATAGGGAATCTTCGAGAGCTGCATCAAACCAGTCAAATGACTCAAAGATAAAAAAACAGGATTTAAAGAAACAAAATAGCGGTTTTCAAATAAAAACATCATTTTCAGATAAACCAGTTTCCTTATTCATTTCAAAATAGCTAGTAAAAATTATTAAAACCGGATTGTTAAACAGCTGTTCAAATCTGATTCAGGTAAATCTGATTATTCAGGTAAACTCATCAATTACTGTATATGAGTGCATGAGATACATACACTCACACACATCTAGTTGAAATTCACTCATCACTGTGACTCACTACATAAGGCGTATGAAAACAAAATCAAAGTAACCTCAAATTAAGGTTATGTTATCAGTTGTAAACCTAAAATTGAGCATAACTTAAGAATGATTCCACCATTCGTCATCAAATTTTCACATGCAAAACTTCCAATACACTACTACTGCATATCTAAATTTCAGTGAAATTGATTCAGTAGTTTTGGAGATTTTTGAGCCACAAATTTTATACATAGGCCTATATATATATATATATAATATATTCAATATGTATATATTATATACAATATATATATGGAAATTAGATTTTAAGTAAATGGTATTTTCGTAGACCTCATAGCTCAAAATAAATTTCGCAAAGAAATTTTAGTTTCAACTTCCAATCCGATATGATATTACCTTCGAAAAGTCAGTAAAAAATTATTTTTATTAGAGCTAGACCATAAACAAGCAAACTAATAAAAATTTGGAGACTAAAATATTATGAAATTTTAAAAGAGTGGAACAATGAAATGATTTTGTTGCTTTAAATATAACGAGAGAATAGATAAAAAAAAGATAAAATTTTGTTTAAGAATCGGCCTATTATTTAAATGGCTCAATCAATATCATTGATGTTGTAATATATACGACATTTTACATATTTCGTTCTCATGTTTACAAAATATACCCTAATATATAAATTGCCATATTTATTTAACATCATTTTATATTTTATGATGAAATTTTACTTTATGGTCTATATCATAAAATTATATCATTTCAAACAATATTTATATTTTAATAATAAAACCAGTATCTTCACTTAAAAAAAAAAAATCTCTGTGGTAAATTACTTCATCTTATTTTACTACCTTATTTGTTATAAGTCGCTTGATTATATTTTACTTACTTAGGGCATTATGTCTTTGTCGATTAGTTTCAAGCTTAATACCTCGCTTCATAATAACAACTGGAAAAATATGTATTATCGTATTTTATTCTAAAATAATTTGTATTTCCCATTTCAGCTTTGCTCGCACTTTATGAGTATAGAACTTAAAAAAACTGTAAATTTTTATTTGTTTAGTAATTATGTGTGGAATGTTGGTCTCAGAATTATCGCTATTCACAGCTTACTGGATAAAATCAATTCATTTGGGTGAGTAACAACTTTTCAGTAAAATAAATTTCATAAGACTTCTAGGTAAACTTTATTTTATATTTTATAACCGGATGGCGTAAAGATTATTTCTGGTCGTTGGGATTTCCAGCTCTGGAAAATCTTACGTATAACTGGACGTCGTAGAAATACTCTCAACGGAGATTTACTCCGTTGAAACTCTTTGAAAGTTTAGCCTTGCTATTTGTTAATATTAATAGCAAAAGAAATTCTGACAGGGAATTGTAGACGTTTGGAGATCTGTAGTGATCATAGGGAATCGAGGAATATCTCCAGTCGTTAGCCCAGGAAAATAATAGCTTAAATGATATTGTTACACATAGCTTTGATCTTTCTTTCTTTTTTCTTGTTTAGCCTCCGGTAACTACCGTTTAGATAATTCTTCAGAGGATGAATGAGGATGATATGTATGAGTGTAAATGAAGTGTAGTCTTGTACATTCTCAGTTCGACCATTCCTGAGATGTGTGGTTAATTGAAACCCAACCACCAAAGAACACCGGTATCCACGATCTAGTATTCAAATCCGTGTAAAAATAACTGGCTTTACTAGGACTTGAACGCTGTAACTCTCGACTTCCAAATCAGCTGATTTGGAAAGACGCGTTAGACCAACCCGGTGGGTTATAGCTTTGATCTGTAGTCTGGTTTCATTACACAGATTGGAAAGTTAAAGGTTATGTAACAACATAATTGGAAAACCAACTTTTAATTTCAGTGTACGGGATGGAAATCCTGATAGGTTGAAAGCATTAAGAAACTCTTACGGATAATGGACTCAATTATCGGTGTTTAAAACCGAATCAATGAATAGGTATTCTTGGAAATTACCGTAACATTTTTCAAGAATAGTATTATATCTTCTCCGATGATATTCCTTGGCTAAATTATTACTCTTTCGCACAACCAAGGATTACAGTTTATTCAACAAATCTGAAATATCAAGATAAATCAGAATAAAATCACTGAATGCATTAACAACCTTACTTACCCTTTCATTTTCGATAGTTACATTTTTAATTTTCAGTTTCTTGAAGGTTGAACTCGTTTTTGAGCCGAGGTTTACCTGGCTCTGCAAGTCTTTAAGAACACTCTGGCGTAGAATCACGTTGTCTTGGATCATAAATTCTAGTAGTTCTTTCTCTATCTATGACCTCATCGACCTAGGCATTATGAATATATTAATGCCAAATTGAAAGTCGAATCTATACCAATTATGTGTATGGCTTACCCTGATGGTAACGTTTAGTTCAGGATATAAAAATCTACAGAGTGCTACTTTACTCATATGAGGATGAGTTCTCAGGGATCACCGCTAGATTAGAGAATGGCATTAAATTTAATAAAACACATAATAATTTTCTAAAGTAATCGATATTGACATTGACAATGATCTGTATAGACAATAACATTAATTTTTTTAAAGAAATTTTAGGCTATTTATTATACTGTTTTTAGGTAGATTTCGTAAGAAAGCTACCTATTAGAATGGGTACCACGATTCGACTTTCAGAAAATTTCGATATATCTTCGCGTTTCACATCCCACAGACCCAAAAACCATTGTCAGTTCAAAAGTTTATACATACATTTATATATATATATTTAACTTTCTTGTGGACACGATAACTGCCGTAATTTTGCGCCTGTCAATTTCAAATTTATAGATAAAATATAACAACACAAAATCTCGATCGAGTTTTTTAATGGTCAATCGGATCACGGAGATGGAAATGGAAGAGCTTTTTCGAAAAAACAAAATATTGCTATAACTTTCCTATTAAGTAAAATATCGAATTCATTTAAAGTTCCTACTATTTTTGGGAAAAGGGCATAAAACTTTAAATAAATTTTTTGATATCACCAACCATTGGTCCAGGGGGTGGAATCAATGAAGCTTCGAAGACAAAAATACCTCCCTTAATAGGCATAGTATCTAATCGGTTTAAAGTGGTCGTTAATCTAAACATTGTCTGAAACAATTTTGATATGAACAACTCTTACGCCAAGGGATGACCAAAATTCTGGAACTGTAAGAAGATGGGGCTTAACGTATGCTAAACATTATTTTTTCACATGCAACCATTGTCGTATTGAATAAATTTGAAGTTTTTCTTAACTTTAAGGTGGACCACTGAATGTGAAAATAGGAGGAGAAAAGATTATGGAGGAAGAAGAATTTTGTTATTTGGGAAGTAGAATTACTAAAGATGGACGAAGCAGGAGCGATATAAAATGCCGAATAGCACAAGCTAAACTTTCAGTAAGAAATATAATTTGTTTACAGCAAAAATTAATTTAAATGTCAGGAAAAGATTTTTGAAAGTGTATGTTTGGAGTGTCGCTTTATATGGAAGTGAAACTTGGACGATCGGAGTGTCTGAGAAGAAAAGATTAGAAGCTTTTGAAATGCGGTGCTATAGGAGAATGTTAAAAATCAGACTGGTGGATAAAGTGACAAATGAAGAGGTATTGCGGCAAATAGATGAAGAAAGAAGCATTTTGAAAAATATAGTTAAAAGAAGAGACAGACTTATAGGCCACATACTAAGGCATCCTGGAATAGTCGCTTTAATATTGGAAGGACCGGCAGAAGGGAAAAATTGTGTAGGCAGGCCACGTTTGGAATATGTAAAACAAATTGTTAGGGATGTAGGATGTAGAGGGTATACTGAAATGAAACGACTAGCACTAGATAGAGAATCTTGGAGAGCTGCATCAAACCAGTCAAATGACTGAAGACAAAAAAAAAAGTGGAAATATTTTTTATATTCTACTTAGCACCGGTGAAATCTACCTCTGCCTTCCGGCGTGCCGAAAATGATTTTTTATCTTTAATTTATGTAGTAGTGAGATTTTTGAGATTTGAACTGTGGTAAACATTCCAGGAGTCGTAAGAAAGCTACAGTTAAAATTTTGTAACGATTGGTTTACTAGATTTCGTGATTATCGGGAACAAACGATAAAAACTTTGTTTTTTTATATAGAAGTAAGATATTTCTGCTAACTTATACAATAATATTTGATATCTTAAAAATATTTATTAAAAAAAAAAAAGAATTGAGGAAAACTAAACAAAAATATTTTATTTTTGTTAATTTTTAAATTAACTAGAAGTTTATGTAAAACGCACAAAAAGTAATTAGAAAATATGACCTCTTAAATTTATAATTAATTAACTTTCCTCGTTCAGTTCGTAAAAATTTAATTCTTTCACCATTTCAATCAGAAATGTTATTGAAAAGATATATTTCCTTTGCGCGTTTAATAAATTATTTCAAATAAATGGATTTATTACTATAATTTAACTGGATTAAACTACTTCAACTAGGAACATAATTTTTTTATGATTAATTTACCATATAAGCTTGCGTGGGAATATGAAATAGAATTTTTTTAGCATATTAAAAATGCCATTCAAAATCGGGATTAATGCCCGGGACCTTCAGATAAAGACCAAATCGCTACCGTTCCGTTACTAACATAAATTAAATGTAGATAAATAAAAATAAAAATTGAACTAAATATTGCTTCACATAAAAATAATTATTTATTTAATTTTTCTCGTTCATAGTAACATTTGATGATCTTTTTTCTTTAATATTTATTAATTATGCTAATTACTAATTTATTAAAACAATGATTAATTATTAGATGAATAAAAGAAAATCAAGAACAAAAATTGATGAAAGTATTTTAAAATATATACCTTTGAAAAAATGAAATAGCAGACAAAAAACCGATGTGTTTGAAACATATGACGTAACCTCTGTTAAAAATGAATGAGAAGATTTATTATTAATTCATTTCTTTTTTTGTCTTCAGTCATTTGACTGGTTTGATGCAGCTCTCCAAGATTCCCTATCTAGTGCTAGTCGTTTCATTTCAGTATACCCTCTACATCCTACATCCCTAACAATTTGTTTTACATATTCCAAACGTGGCCTGCCTACACAATTTTTCCCTTCTACCTGTCCTTCCAATATTAAAGCGACTATGCCTAAGTATGCCTTAGTATGTGGCCTATAAGTCTGTCTCTTCTTTTAACTATATTTTTCAAAATGCTTCTTTCTTCATCTATTTGCCGCAATACCTCTTCATTTGTCACTTTATCCACCAGTCTGATTTTTAACATTCTCCTATAGCACCGCATTTCAAAAGCTTCTAATCTTTTCTTCTCAGATACTCCGATCGTCCAAGTTTCACTTCCATATAAAGCGACACTCCAAACATACACTTTCAAAATCTTTTCCTGACATTTAAATTCATTTTTGATGTAAACAAATTATATTTCTTACTGAAGGCTCATTTAGCTTGTGCTATTCGGCATTTTATATCGCTCCTGCTTCGTCCATCTTTAGTAATTCTACTTCCCAAATAACAAAATTCTTCTACCTCCATAATCTTTTCTCCTCCTATTTTCACATTCAGCGGTCCATCTTTGTTATTTCTACTACATTTCATTACTTTTGTTTTGTTCTTGTTTATTTTCATGCGATAGTTCTTGCGTAGGACTTCATCTATGCCGTTCATTGTTTCTTCTAAATCCTTTTTACTCTCGGCTAGAATTACTATATCATCAGCAAATCGTAGCATCTTTATCTTTTCACCTTGTACTGTTACTCCGAATCTAAATTGTTCTTTAACATCATTAACTGCTAGTTCCATGTAAAGATTAAAAAGTAAAAAGTATTAATTCATTATATTATTTTTATTTTTTGAAAAAACATTTTCGTAGAATGAATAATTAGTTTCAAGAGTAACAAACATCCCATGCCAGGTTTACTAAAGGAATAAGAAATTTTTCGATACCTTTTTCAATAAGCTAAATATGGTGATATATAGGTAAATCAAGTCAAGATTAATTAGTTGTTAATTATTAGTAGTTTATTATCAATATTATGGTACTTTTTAATGTTATTTCTTGTTTGTATTATGAATCTAAATTCAATAAAATTGTTCTTTTACCTCATTTTATTGTTAACACGATTTTTCCGTCATAGTAAGGAAGATAGTAACTGAAAAACGGGTTTCCCTATCTTGTAAAATTTTAAATAAAAATGTTTATCATATGTTCATCTTCCTGTTTAAAAGAAAGTTAAATTTGATTCAATATGACACATCCAAGATGGCGGACCAAAATTAAAAAAACCCACCGTAATACAAATCATTTTTAGTTATGAAGAACATAATTTCTTTCTGCCTTCAAATACCTCTTAGATATGCAATATAAAGCTGTTTCCAAACTTAAATGGTTATATTACAAATAAATCATTATTTGTTAATTTTTAAATAACATTTTACGTGCTAATTTTTATTAATTTCCTATCAAATTATAATTTAATACGATAAATTTTTAAACTAGCTGTATTGTTGTTAGTTTTATTAGAGAATGATATTGTATTGGTATTTTTGTGTTATACAGCACGATAACAACAATGTACTAGTTTTCATGCCATAGAAGGAGGGTGTCTTGGAAGTTTCCTCCTCAATCCAGAAGGAGTATAACTTGGACAGCTGGGAAAGATTTCCAATAAACGCTGGCTGGCTTCTCCACCGTCACTATATCTATCCTTTTTCTTTACCATCTCTTTCTCTTTCTTCTGTACGTCCTTTCCTCGTACCCAATTTCCTTGTTCGAGCCCTTCCAATTTCATCCTACACAGAACACATACACAAACACACACGCACACACGCGCACACACACACACACAAATACATCAACAGAGTAGATGGCTATCCATTCATAATAACGTTCCGGAGAAGCAGCAGTGGAGGCTGTGGCGGTAGCAAGAGAATGTCCAATAAAAACCGTAACGCAACACATCACGTGAGGGCCGAGTACTGACATATCACACTCTACCCACTAATACCGTACCGCCTGTCTTTATACAGCTAACTATACAGCTCTTTTTTTTATTATTTTTATTACATTTTTTTAATAATAAATACTTCATTCATATATTACTTTTTAATAAGAATGCGCTACGTGAGTACAGTTATTACTTTTTTGAATAGTACGCATTTGTTTTTTCGTCATTCATATGTTTCCTTACTATTCTAGAACAGCTGAAACGATTTTTATGAAGTGGGTATAACACAGTTTTCCTCGATTATAAAATTGATAAACATTATAAAACTATATGATGGTTATGGCGGACCGGTTGATACAATTTTCTACTAACTGAAAAACACATTTTTAAAAAAAATTTAATATTAAAATCCTTGAAAGTTTTATTTTAAAATATTTCAATAATTAAAAAAAAGAAATGACAAGAGTGAAAAAAATATTTAATAGAATTAACTGAAATTGTCAATGTTCAATTTGACATCCCTGACTTAGAGAAAATATCATTTATTCGAAAATAATTTCCATTATTAAAATCATTTTTTGTTGCTTTGAAGTATCGTTTTGCTTTAAACGTGTTCAGTAAAAAGTAGAAACATGAACAGTTTGCTGTTTAAAGATATTTATTTTCTGAAGATGTAAAGCCGACTGAAATTCATTCATGAGTGTTAAACAGTATCGTAAAAAGTGAATTAAACGTTCAAATATTTTAAAGTAGATAAAATAGTTTAAATTGGGAAGAACAATTATCATCGATTTTTTTAATAACGGAAGACCGGTAGAAAAAACCCATTAATGCTTTTATTTGCAGGGGCAGACGCATAAATGTTTTTTTGTTTTTGTCTTCAGTCATTTAACTGGTTTGATGTAGTTCTCCAAGATTCCCTATCTAGTGCTAGTCGTTTCATTTCAGTATACCTTCTACATCCTACATCCCTAACAATTTGTTTTACATATTCCAAACGTGGCCTGCCTACACAATTTTTTCCTTCTACCTGTCCCTACAATATTAAAGCGACTATTCCAGGATGCCTTAGTATGTGGCCTATAAGTCTGTCTCTTCTTTTAGCTATATTTCTCCAAATGCTTCTTTCTTCATCTATTTGCCGCAACACCTTTTCATTTGTTACTTTATCCACCCATCTGATTTTTAACAATAAGTGTTTTAGAAATTACTTAAATTTTTAGTGAAAGTTTTACCACTGTAGTCTATATTATCCGTGGTAAGCTGAATTACAGCAAAATTTGTTCGAGATAGATTCCAAGACGGTCGACTCAAAATCATTGACACATCATCCGAATTCGTACTTGTACGATACTTAAACACGGTTTTTTTTTGTAGAAGACAGCTTTCTTTGATAGTATAATCATACGTGATGAATAATGAATGAATACGTGATGAAGATTTTAATTCTGAGCCGGAATCTAAACTTCATGGTATGGAACATAAACATCAGAGTTCACCCAACAAAAAAAAATTCAAAACCTACTTGTAAACCGGTAAAGGGGTGCTAACCACTAAAAACTCCAATTTATTGTGATATTTTGAAAAAAATTATGTACTGAATTCTATTGTGACATGCTGTAATATAAAATAAAATCCAGAAAAAGGAGGAAAGGTCCTGGTTCTTTCTCAAAAGGCGTAATTCTTCTAAATTCCCAATCCCATATCGCTTAAAAGACACAGAAAGCTATTCAAAAGCCGGCTCGGGCGGTATTACCACACATCCACTTTACAGTCACAATCTCGTGGCATCTATTTTTTTTTATGTTTGATCCTTTCAAAAAGTTTTTGAGAGCTCTCTGATCAACAGGCGACAGTGCGTGAGAATAAAAGGATGTTAAGTAACTTTGCTGGGGTCCCACAAGGATCCGTATTGGAAGCCATACTAGTCATAATATATGCAAATAGTGTCTGTTCAGCCCCGCTTAAGGGTAATGTATATGCGTTTGCAGATGATACTGCCTTGTGTCCGCAACACTCGGATAGAAGTGGCTGAGAACATGCAATCAAATTTGGACGCACTGCGGTTATGCTTTTCAAATCATTATATGATCTTGAGCGTTGAAAAAACTTTGTATATCAACTTCTGCTTAAAGGGGAAAATAAAATTGCCACTAACAATAAAATATAAATGTAAAAAATGTGTGATAAATAAATCCGAGTGTTTAGAATGTAGTTACATCGAACAACGTGATATTTGTAAATATTTGGGCATTGTATTAGATAGTGGTCTAACCTGGAAGAATCATATTGCGCTATTAAAGCAAAAACTTTTAAGCTATCTTAGGATATTTTATTTTTTAAACAAACTATCCCCAAAAATAAACATGAGAAAACTTTATTTTGCTATTGTGCATAGTCGACTAGACTACGGCATCAGATGTTGGGGTGGAACTTTGTTACAAATTTAGATTCCATAATCAAAAATCCAAAGTAAAAAAGAACTACGGATCATTCTTTACCAATATTTAGGGAATTGTCTATATTACCGCTACGTTATTTATATGTTTATAAAGTAATGAAAATTTCCTTTATCAGAAGTGGTCATAGAGATAGTACGATAACCGAGTACGAACTTAGAAATAAAAGGAATGTATATGTCCCCAGAGCAAATAAAACGAGTTATATGAATTTCTTTTCAAGTACTGCTCCTAGATTGTATAACATACATCCTAATCATATAAAGACCAGTAGGAACCTAAACACTTTCTTTAAGCTACTAAGACGATGGCTAATTAATATTGATGACGCTGAAAGTATGTTCCATGTAATTACAAGATTTATGATTACATATATAATTAATTATAATGCTTTATACTATTGGTCTTAACATAGTAATATATTTTTTACATATATAACTTAACGGGTAGCACTGGATGAAAGGTTTATTAGTAAACATTAAATTTTTACGACGATTGATCTTCTCTATACTTAACAGCAGAAAAGATAACTTTCCACCAGAGTAAATCATGAATTGAACCAAAAATAATCCTCCTATATAAGATAAAACTGTTTACTTTTCCCCTTACTGTAACTAAAAAGATTAATAGAAAAGGGATGGTGCCACAAAACGGGCAAGACCCTTGTGGACACCTAATCTTTCATCTTTTACAAATAATATAAATTACGTATAATTAGTTAAGTTAACTAATAAATATTAAATTGTATTATAAAACAATGTTAAATTAAGTACGATTAAGTTAAGTAATATAATAATTAGTATTAGGATTACTCCATTAATTATTAATTCTGTAAAAGTGAAAGAAATAAAAAGTTTTTACGTGGTATAGAGTTCGACAAAATATGCTCTGGTCTAGAATACGGCAGAAGAATGGCTCAGATAACGAGATGAGCAATTCTTTACTACTGGAATAGAAAAGCTTACAGTATGATAGGACAAGTGATTAAATGTAGCCGAGGATTATGTTAGAAAGTAGCGTTAGTCTCATTTTTATTGAATAAATAATCATTTTTCTGTAGTAATATTAAACTCTTAAACTAGGGGAGTTCAAAAAGTGACGCAACCTTATGGGAAAATGTGTAAGTTACAATAGTTGTTGAAGATGACCGCAATTATGCGATTCACGAAATTGAATACGACGTTGCACGCTATTAAACACATGTTGTAACGTTTGTTGAGGAATTGCAGCGACACATCGTCCAATTTTGTTCTGCAACTCGGGAATGGTGGGAAGATGAGTTTTGTAAGCAGCAACCTTAATCCTCACAAGGAAAAGTCAGGAGACAGAGTGGACCACAACCCGTTCGAAATCACTTGTCCATGAAAACACCGATCCAAGAAAGTCATAGTGTTGTTGGCTGTATGAGCAATAGTGTTGTCCTGCTGAAACCACGTGAACTTTAGCCGACAGTACAAATTGTTGCACCATCTGTATTGTTCACTGTTCACTGTGCCATGAAAGAATGTCATGAAGATTCGCCTACGTGATATTGCCCACCAAACACCCACTTTTTATCCGTGCAGCTGATGTGGATTTTCCGTACTCCAAATGCGTGAATTCTGCGCATTCACCAAGGTGGAACCGTATCTCTCAGACCAAACCCAGTCATCGAGTTCTACCCCATCTGGCTTTACAGATGACATGAACCACTGAAAGAAAGCTACATGTTATCTAATGTCTGCTCATAAACAACACGAATTCTGTACGAATGTATCATTAAACACTTGCGTAATGCCGTGTGGGCACTACCGAGGGAGAGACCGGACTGATTAGATAGGCATCGCTCAGAATTCTTGGAACTAACAGAATATGCAGCTTGCATGTCGATCAACCTGTCTGGTGTTAATGGTTGACCACTTTTGGCTGTTTCTGCCAAATTCCCTGTCTCTTAAAGTTGACTTACAGCCGCTTTATGAAGGACTTGTTTGATGCATTCACACCATACTTTTCTGTGAAGGCATTCTTTGTCTGGGTATAACCGGCACATCTAATATATTGGGAGACAATGAATATTCTTTGTTGCATTGTGTAACCCATTTTCCCTAAATTAAATCTGCAACAAAAAAAGGAAACATCTTCCATAAGGCTGCGTCACTTTTTAAACATTCTTTATTAATGATCCTTCAACATATTTGTGTTTGAAGGCTTTTAGAAAATAAAGTGGAGAATTAGGGTTATATATAAATTAAATTTTAAGTAAAAATATCGTGCTTGACGTGAAATAATATACTCAGTTAAGGAAAATATGTAATAGAAAACCAATCCAACTACACAATTTTCTCTGGTAAGCTTACCATGACATAATTGTTATTTCTTAGAATAGCTTTCCAAATTTTAATAAGCGACTTCTCTTTCATGTTAGATAATCTATAATCCTATGGTTTTTAGCTTCTGATGAAGTCTTTTTCAAATTTATCCAATAAATTAAAAAAAAATTTGAAAATATTATTTTTTAAATATTTTTCAATTTGAAATGATGACAAGGTAATTTCAATAAATAATGAACAATAAAATTTGTTGGTTACGAAAAAAAATTGTCTAAAGGTGGTTGTTAAAATATAATTTGTTTTAATAAAGTAAGAGATGTGTTGTTTTTTTTTTGCTGAAAATAATGCAAGTTTCTCTAACCTTTTCAATGGTAAATTTCGTCATTATCATTACTAACGGTAAGATGATATCTGTAAATATATCTGGAACGAACTCCTAGTTAGCCTCAGAATAAGATATTCCCTTACATTAATCTGTAAATGGGAATGGTTGAATGAGAAAACATTTAGTTTACGCGTTCGTCGAAGTGATGTGTTGGTCAAGTGTTGAGTTTCAATCTTCCATTGAAATGGGTTTGGGTGAACAACTACCAAAATGACAGTCAACTTATTTAAGGTTTAATATAACTATAAATAGTTTACAACCAATGTTGGACGTTGTAACCGTAATTACAAGTTAGATATTAATATACGTGATTTCTATGATAGTGATAGGAACCAATATTTAATTTACATTAATTGAAATTAATTGGTTTTGTTATTTCATACTGTTACTGAATTTGGTGAACCCTAATGGATGCAATTAAGTATAATTTCCATGCCTTTATTTCATATAAGCATTCAAAATTTCCTAATTCTCACATCCTTGAATAATTAATTTTTTTTTTTTCTGTCTTCAGTCATTTGACTGGTTTGATGCAGCTCTCCAAGATTCCCTAACTAGTGCTAGTCGTTTCATTTCAGTATACCCTCTACATCCTACATCCCTAACAATTTGTTTTACATATTCCAAACGTGGCCTGCCTACACAAGAATAATTAATAGGCATCTAATAAAAACTCACAGAGCATTTAAAATATACAGAAATTCTATTTCACTCCTAAAAAGAATCACGTTGATTTCATAAATATTTTGGTTTATGTAATCAACAATTAATATTTTTGACTAAGTATCTTACTCTACATTGTATAGTATTAATTTTTTCTAATTTTAATTTTCATCATTCCTCAAAATTATTCTAACGCAGTTTTCTTGGAGATTGGAAGAAAATATAGTTGGTGACTCTTAAAAATTTAGGCGATGGGGGTTCATATAATTCCATAATGATCTTTTCGTACTGTTTTGCATATTCTAATCATCTTCTGCAGTTACGTTAATTATCTCAATATACTAAGTTAATTACAACAAGCAAAATGACTCGGAAACTGTATTCTATACAACCACTGATTATGTTGACAATTTTCAAAAACATTAGTTAAATATGGATTTGGATGTTTCTTCTAAACTATTAGAAAAAAATTATTACTGAGGTTAAACAATTAGTAGTGTTGATGCAAATTTTAGTTACGTACAAATATTGTATATGCATACTGGTACGATTAAATAAAATTTCTTGATTAATTATCTTTCGAAATGTACAACTTCATTAGAAATCGATATTATCAAGTAAAATATTTTATCTTTTTCTGGATGATCGAATAATTTTAAAATTTAACTATATTCTTTTTTTACATGAAAAATTTCCATAGGAAGATTTTGGATTTTAAGAAGAATTTGAATTAATTAAAAAATATAGGAATTAACTTGAATTGTCCTTTTGAATTTCAGTTACGAGTAACTTAATTAATCATAAAAAGTTTGATAAGATTAAATTAAATGACAGTTTTTAAATTAAAACATCGAATTGTATTTTAAAATTTTGTATTCAATGAAATTCAAATCCTGTATACGGGTTATAGAAAGCTTTTTTTTACTTTCCAGGAATCACAGCTCTAGAGCTATGCTTTTTGTTTTTTTTTTGTTATAGATGAGTCTGAGAAATGCCATTTACGCACCCCCCCATAAATGGGGGAGTGTCAGACTCGCACGGGTTCGGCTAGATGTTATTAAGAGCCTATGTGTACCCGCACCCTACCAACTAAAACTCATATCTTACCTTTTCTTCTCCTCCGGGGTCGGTCCTGCAGTCGGTTCAACGCAGCACGTCTTTGAAGTGATGATACTTTATTTGAATTTATTTTCTTTTCAAGGCCCTCTACCCACGCAGGGACGGCATAAAATATGATAGAAGAAGCTATCGTCAGTATTATACGTCGTCTAGAAGCACGAGGACCTCTGTGGTTACGCATAAGCTTACTGAGATTATAAACAATTGTCTCAGCACGTACCAAGGTCTGCTGAAGGTGGACGTTGTACTTTCGGCTCCTCCCCAACCACACGCCGAGGTACTTAACCCACCCCGACGTGGGAATACTGGTCCCAGCAACATTAATTTGCATTTCTCGCAAACTTCTTCTTCCGACCAACGCTACTACGGAGGTTTTATTAGGTGCTAACTGTAGTCCTCTCACTTCAAGCCAACAACTTATTCGCCGGACCTCATTATATTGGCTACCTCCTCCACTTCTGCTACAGTGTGTCCGGCAACGAAGAGGACCAAATCATCTGCATATGCAACAAGTTCAACGTCCCCATCAAATTCAAGTCTCAAAAGCCCTTCAAAAGCGAGGTCCCACAGGAGTGGGCCGAAAACCGACCCCAGCGGAACCCCACCAAGCACGTCAAAAACCAACTCACCATTTTCTGTGGGGGTTCTAAGCCTTCTGCAATGTAGGTAACTGTTAATTATACCAAGGAGATACCCACTTATATTCTTCTCTCTCAGCACATCAATAATCGTCGGCCACTGGAGACTACCAAAGGCGTTCCTGACGTCTAGGAGGACCAGTAATGGGATCCTCCGTCGACGCCTAGTGCCACTACTTCGATCACTAGCCCATTCAGTTACACGTTACAACGCGTCAATTGTGAACTTCCCCCTAACAAAGCCATATTGATCAGGGGAAAGCCCACCCTTCGCTTCCACCTCGCACCAGAGCCTATCAGCGATAAGTCTCTTCAACAGCTTACCATGGTGCTGAGGAAGCATATCGGACGATATAAGACACCACTCCCAAGCATGTCTCTCTTCTTCGGCACCAGGACCAACCGCGCTTGCAAAACAGCTATGCTGCAGAAAGGAAAGTATGATAATTAATCAAAAAATGGGATATGGGTTTTTTGCCTTTCTCGACGTTTCATCCCAGGAACCCTCCCAAAAAAGAGGGTAATGTTCGTACGTAAGTATGTACGTGTGTTGGTCTGTTTGAAGTTTAATAACTTTTGACTGGATAAACCGATGTTGATAAAATTTTGCACGGGGACTCGTGTATATGGGGCAATTTGTTGATAAAATTGTGGGGCCAATATCTTTTGGAGGATAAAGTAAATAGTTTTTGAAGTCAATTTTCTCAAAATTTTGCAAACATAACCCCCACTTTAAATTAATCTCAGTGCATGCGTGCATGCTTATCTTATCATTTTTGAAAAAAAAATTTCTTCTCAAAATACCCCCTTTCCCAAAAAGCGCAAAAAACTGTCTGTTTCTTTATTGCATATTTTTTAACTGAATTTTTTTTAATGTTTTACTTGGCACATTACTAGTGCAAGCGACTCAACAAAAAAGTACTATGGGGGCAATATTGAGGTGGGGGAGCCGAATGTTTGAACATTTTTGTCAATTTTTTTGTCATACTTTTTTATTGCTCGTACTATAATACGTGTCAATGAAAGAGATTAATTGGGAAATTAATTTTTCCAGAAAACATTCCGATTTATAGGTGTGAATCTGATCAGGATGGCCAATAGAAGAGAATGCATTCATTCATGCATGAATTTCATACTATTAAATATCTAATAATAGAAATTTAATTTAACCTGAGGATGGATTTAATTAATAATTTAATTATTAATTAAATTCTACGTGTATTTTTATTACGGTCATTTATTATAACATTACTATTGTATTTTACGTAAAGAAAGATTAATGCAAACTCTATTACAGTATGCGCGTCAGAAGGACGGATTTCCGGGTTTAGTTAACGTTGAAATCGTACCCAAAAATCCAGATTTTTATCTGTAATTCAGGTTTCTAAAAACCGGTATGCTTGAAAATCAATAGGATTCTATTTCTACTAGGCTTATATCGTCCTACCAAGTTTCATTAAAATCAATTAAAAATTGTAAACGGTAAAACGAAAAAAGCTGAAATGTACAAAAAAATCCCGTTTTTTAGTTGTAACTCAGGTTCCTGTGAACCGATTTGCTTAAAAATCAATAAGGCACTATTCTCAATAAGTTTACATCACCCTACCAAATTTCGTCAAAATCGGTTAAGATTTGTGTTCGTTAGAGCGGACGAAAAGAATCTTATATATACATAAGCATATGTATATATATTAGAAGAGTCAAGAAAAATCAGGATAAAGAGATTCTGGAAGGTATTGACAGCGACTTCAAACAACATAACACGAGAGACTTCTACAGGATCTTCAAGGACCAGTTGAGGGGATAGCAACCATCAGGTCTCTGCTTCAGAGATGAAAATGGCAAACTTTCACTAGATAATAAACAGAACTGCCAGATATTGGCAAGATACTTTGAAAAATTATTAAACTGTGATGAACCAAAAGAAAGCCTGCAATTCCTAAAGGATGGCGAGAAGAAAAAAGAAGATTCCAAACTACCATCACTGAAAGAAATAGTTACACTGATAAAGCAATTAAAGAACAACAAAGCACCAGGAGAAAATGGAATAATGCCCGAAATGATAAAGCATGGAGGACAGAATATGGCTGAGAAAATTAAAAAATAGGTTGAAGAAATCTGGATAACAGAAACACTACCAGATGAATGGAAGACGGCGCTGATACACCCACTCCACAAGAAAGGTGATAAATCCAACACAAACAACTACAGAGGAATTTCCCTGCTTCCTGTAGCTTATAAAATATTTTCGAAGGCATTACTTTCTCGACTCGAAGAACAAGTCGACAATGAAATAGGAGAATATCAAGGAGGGTTCAGAAGAGGAAGATCATGCGTGGAACAAATCTTCAATTTAAAAAATATATTAAGACTAAGAGCAATGAGAGGTATTAACACCGTAGTTTGTAGATTTCATTTGTAGATTTCAAGAAGGCATACGATTTGATAGACAGACAGTCAATGATGGAAACGCTCAAGGAATTCGGAGTAGACAGGAAAACGCAAACATTAATAGGACAAACGTTGACGAATATGCAGTCCAAAATAAAATTTATGGGAGAAATATCAGAGCCCTTTGAAGTTAAAACGGGATTGAGGCAGGGAGATGGGCTGTCGCCAATATTGTTTAATCTAATCCTCGAGAAAATAATAAGGGAATGGCGGAAGAAGAAAGCGGAAAACGGATTAAAAGAAATACAATTAGGAGCTGGTAAAAACCAAATAAAAGTGGATTGTTTGGCCTTTGCAGATGATACAGCAATAATTACAAAAAATGTTGAAGAGGCTAGAGAATCGATAGAGTTACTAGAGGAAATAGCCATAAGGACAGGACTACAGATATCTTACGAGAAGACGGAATACATGGAATACCGACATCACAAGGAGAAAGAAATAAAAACAAAAGGAGGGAATATCAGGAGAGTCGATCGTTTCAAATATCTTGGAGAAATTATTCAAGCTAATGGACTCGATGAGGCAGCTAACACGGAAAGGACCAGAAAATTAGAAAGAGCATACGGGATAACAAAGAATATCTACATCAAAAAAAGTATATCATACGGATCAAAAATAAGACACTACACTACCGTGCTCAAACCAGAGGCACTCTACGCATCAGAATGTTTGATACACAGGAAGAAGAATGAACTGAAGGAGATGGAAATACGTGAAAGAAGAATCTTGAGGAAAATATTGGGACCGAGAAAACTAGAAGACGGATCTTACAGACTAAGAAGTAACGAAGAACTTTATAAAGGGAACAACGAAGCGCTGAAGTCAACGATGAGAAAAGGAAGGGTCAAGTTCTACGGTCATATACTCAGGATGTCGGATGATAGGTTAACGTAGCGCGTCTTTAGTTATTTAACAAATATGAAAGCGACTACGGATTGGGTAGTCGAAGTTAAGAAAGATCTCAGCGAACTACAACTGAACGAAGGCGATGAGTGTAACAGAACTGAGTTTAGAGATAAAATTACTAAACACATTTTCCGGAAACTTACAGATAAGACTAGAACTGGGAGGCAGTGGACTGATAAACAAAAACAAGTTAAACGAGACGAAATTAAATTGTACTGGGAAAACAGACGGAAGACATCTGTTGTGCAAAAAGTTCAACGCGGTCCAAAGAGACCATAACGAAAAAAAAAATAGCATATAAACATTCAAGAATTGTGTTCAGGTGACTCCGAAACGTAAAGAAAAGTTAGTCCCTCCTCACAACAACATATCCCCTTATAAAATCTGACCAGTCGCAGTAGCGATTTCAAAAAATTCTTTTAAAGTCCGCTAAAAAAACAGTGAATAATATTTTTGGTAGTATCGATTAAGTATTTACGTTTTTCGGTTAAATGAAAACAAAAAAATATTTTAATGGCAAATATTTAAATATTTATTATTATTTATTTAAATATTACCTACCACAATATAAATAAAAGTATTTTGTATGGTTCAACAGTGTTTGTATAGAACAGTTGATAAGCATAAAACCAATTTTATCTTTTATAATAATTTATTTTTATGAATTTAAAAAGAATTGAACCCAATAGAATGAAAAAAAGCTGAAAGTGTTTCCAAAATCTCCATTGTTTTGGTTCTTAGTTCGTATAAACCGATTCGCTTGAAAATCAATAGGACGCTGTTCTCAGTAGATATATATAGCTCCACCAAATTTCATCAAAATCGGTTAAGATTTGCATTCCGTATGACGAAAAAATTCTTATACGTACTTACATATGTATATAAACATGCCCGGTGGGTGGGTGGAAGAAGCAATTTCCAAATTCTTGGAAAATCCGCTAATAATAATAACAATAATGTAAAATATATAAAATGTGTCGCAGTCAGGACTTTTTGATTATTAATGTCTGAATAAGTCTAGAGTCTTGTCCAGCGCGCTTTCCGTTTTTATTCTCCATTTCAGTCAGCCGCAACTTATAAGATCATAAATTGGATGGACATATTTTCATCAGAGAAGAAAGGGGAACAGCGCAAGACGGTAACGTCGGGTAAGAGAGAGGAAGGGGAGGTATGAGCTCGACTCTTAATTGAACAAGAAAGCTACGAGAGTGGACACGACAATGAAAAATGAACTCAAAGAAGGTAGATAAAGAAAATGGAATTGTGAGCGGTAGAAACTGACTAAAAGGAAGAGGGGTAAAAGAGAAAGAGCGAGCGAATAAAAGAGAGAAACATCGGGTAGATGGTCAAACCCCTCTCTAACTAAAGGGCATGATGCGAAAGAAGATTTTGTCCAATTTCCTCCGCCAATCTATTCCCCGTCTTCATTCCTATTGCTATCCTTATTTCCTTATCCTTCTCTCTCTTTTCTATATCACTCTCTTTCAATCTCTCTCTCTCAATCATTCTCTCTCTGGACTTCACTTCAATCCCAATTCAGTGAAGCTCCAGTCCAGTTTTTCTCTGGTAGTTATAGGCCGCATCAGATCTACATCGCATCATTTCTCCCGGACCTGAAATTGGAAATTGTTCTGTTAAGATATAGTAAAAGATATAATAATAATAGTAATACAATTAATGACAAAGATGTATTTAATTGAATTAATTATTGAGTTAACTATTAATTTATTTTATTTTCATACAATTTTTTAATAATTTTATTCAAAATTCATTATATAATTTTACAATGGTATCACTTTCTTTTAATGTTTTATGGATAAATTTTTATGAAACTACAATTTTTCATACTTATAATTAGAAGAAAGAGAAAAGTATTGTTTTGTTCCGTTTACTTTATTTCTACATTCTATAACTTTAAAGAAATCCAGCTTTTGATGCGGTGTTCTCTAACGCGCATCAGAATCGATACAAGATACAGCCAAGATCTACTGCTCCGCTAGGCATCAGAACTCAGCGCCTTTTCTTAGTTCTTAACATACAATTACCTTCCGTTTTTACTGTTGCTTCATGTTATTAACCCCCATTGCGGCCTTCTCACGTTAATTTGCTGTTTTGGTTGTGGTCAGTATCAAAAAGAACAAAATCCCGGTTGTCTTACGAGAAAAAATTTCTAATATAGCCTGAATCCTGATGCTACAGTTCATACGGACGGTTTTAAAGACGTTAATTCTTTGTTATGCTTTTACGGTTAGCAACAGAACATACATGTTTAGCCTTCCTAGCATCGTCAGTTTTTTCGTTGCAGAGCTGTATGCTATTAATAAGTCCTTAAATATAATTTGTCCACTGTTCGACACGTACTTGTCAGCTCAAATCCAATGAGTGCCTTACAGGCGATTAGTGACATACTTTCTTTTATCTGTTTAGCCTCCGGTAATTACCTTTCAGATAATACTTCAGAGGATGATATGTATGAATGTAAATGAAGTGTAGTCTTGTACAGTATCAGTTCAACCATTCCTGAGCGGTTTGGTTAATCGAAACCCAACCACTAAAGAACACCGATCCACGATCTAGTACTCAAATCCGTGTAAAAATAACTGACTTTACTAGGATTTGAACGCTGGAACTCTCGACTTCCAAATCAGGTGAATTGGAAAGACGCGTTGGATGGTCACTCGGTGGGTTAATTAGTGACATATTCCAGACACCCTTTTGTCTGTGATTCAGTGAGCTATTTTTCCAATGACTCAACGTATTACAACTGTGAGCTTTTACTGGATGTCCATCCATATTGGAATTTCAGACAATGAGCGCGCTGATATTGCGGCAAAAGAGGATTATTTCCAGTCTCCTTTCACCGATCGCTTTGTCTGGAACAATTTTATCTGTTTTCTGAAGAAGGTGATTAATGATGGATGACAAAGTGCTTGTAATGCTATCATCAGCAATAAACTTCATCGATCAACAATACTGAGTTACCGTGGAGGTTCTCATTCAGAAATAAACGTCGAAATGAGGTTATTATTTGGCGTTTACGAATAGGGTTTTCTCATGAATATCTAAGGAGACAAACAGAAGCACTCGTTCGTGATCGCAGCGACTGCCAACTAGCTGTACACCACATCCTTGTAGAGTGTATCTGTTATGCGGCATTGCGTCACAAGTTTAACCTTAGGACTAACGTTGGGGAACAACGAAACGCTGTTATCAAATTTTTTACGATTTTTTGGAACCTTTTGTTTATATTCAAATATTTGAGTATTCAGTAGTAATTTTCAGCTATTTGGGGTATAGGAGATGGTAATTTTCTTGTTTTAATTTAGGTTATTTATGTAATATTTCATTCTGATTTTATTTAAATTTTTGGGTTTCAGTTTTTAATTGTTAATTTTTATTATTTATTTTTTTTTTGTCTTCAGTCATTTGACTGGTTTGATGCAGCTCTCCAAGATTCCCTATCTAGTGCTAGTCGTTTCATTTCAGTATACCCTCTACATCCTACATCCCTAACAATTTGTTTTACATATTCCAAACATGGCCTGTCTACACAATTTTTCCCTTCTACCTGTCCTTCCAATATTAAAGCGACTATTCCAGGATGCCTTAGTATGTGGCCTATGAGCCTGTCTCTTCTTTTAACTATATTTTTCCAAATGCTTCTTTCTTCATCTATTTGCCGCAACACCTCTTCATTTGTCACTTTATCCACCCATCTGATTTTTAACATTCTCCTATAGCACCGCATTTCAAAAGCTTCTAATCTTTTCTTCTCAGATACTCCGATCGTCCAAGTTTCACTTCCATATAAAGCGACACTCCAAACATACACTTTCAAAAATCTTTTCCTGACATTTAAATTCATTTTTGATGTAAACAAATTATATTTCTTACTGAAGGCTCGTTTAGCTTGAGCTATTCGGCATTTTATATCGCTCCTGCTTCGTCCATCTTTAGTAATTTTACTTCCCAAATAACAAAATTCTTCTACCTCCATAATCTTTTCTCCTCCTATTTTCACATTCAGCGGTCCATCTTTGTTATTTCTACTATATGTCATTACATTTGTTTTGTTCTTGTTTATTTTCATGCGATAGTTCTTGCGTAGGACTTCATCTATGCCGTTCATTGTTTCTTCTAAATCCTTTTTACTCTCGGCTAGAATTACTATATCATCAGCAAATCGTAGCATCTTTATCTTTTCACCTTGTACTGTTACTCCGAATCTAAATTGTTCTTTTACATCATTAACTGCTAGTTCCATGTAAAGATTAAAAAGTAACGGCGATAGGGAACATCCTTGTCGGACTCCCTTTCTTATTAGGGCTTCTTTCTTATGTTCTTCAATTGTTATTGTTGCTGTTTGGTTCCTGTACATGTTAGCAATTGTTCTTCTATCTCTGTATTTGAACCCTAATTTTTTATATTATTATTTATATATGTACTATATAAATATGGGTTTGGACGCTGATAACGACACTTCGTTGTGCACCCAGGGAAAAAAATTAATGAAATGCCGTTTTTATATTTAAAATAAAGCATTTTTTTTGTATTTTTGTAAATAAAATTTTTTTGCTTGATGAATTAATTCACAGAAGCTCACAGAGAAGCTTGTACGTCGGAAATCCGAATGAAATTTTGTAGCGTATGAAGAATGTGTCATGCCTGATCGGGATTCGAACACGGGACTCGTGGTTAAACGTCCGAGACGCTACCACTCCGCTATGGATATCGGCATTTATAATTCCTGTTTTTTTTTTTTTTTTTTTTTTTTTTTTTTTTAGGGGTTGCTCAATAATTGAAGATTAAGCAGTAGTGGAAAAATTATTTATTAGAATAAATCACTGTTTCCACTATGTCATGCACTCTCGTTGCGGCTCTTATGTCTTCCGCTCTTTTCCGGTCCCTCCTTGTATAGACTAGCATTGACTTTTCCATGCCCCTTTTTGCTATCCGAAGCTTTCCTTTCACGAACTCATTTAAAGTCCAGGTCTCGCATCCGTAGGTGAGTACAGGAAGAACACACCGATCAAACACGGTCTTTTTCAAGACCACTGGCATGTTAGATTTGAACACTGTTGAATGTCTTCCAAATGATTTCCAGTTCATTCTGATTCTCCGGAAAATTCAGGTCTGATGTCCCCTCTGGTGTTTATTAGCTGCCCCAGATATTCTTCCACATTCTCTAGGATGTTGTCGTCAAATACTATCTCTCCTGCAGCAGCTCATCTGTTGTACATTACTTTTGTTTTGGTCAAATTCATTTTCAGACCCACTTCTCCACATCATTACAATAAAATTTTTACATGGGTAATAAACATATAAAAATTTTGAAATAAACCTGTAGAAAATTTAATTTTTAGCAAAATGGTATCAATTGAATAATAATATAAAAAAAAACCGTTAAAAGATTCGAATTTTATTTAGAAACAGTACCCTAAACCAAAGTGTATATACGTACGTACGAGTTTATAATAAATTTGCAGAAATGAGCCCATCATTTTCAACACATTTCTTGGCGCCCTTTTGTACTGCTTTTGTTGCTCTCTTTAGTTCTTCAGGATTGTCCTTAAAATTTCTTATTCTGGGAAAACGAAAGAAAAACTATCGTAAAAATGTTATAAAATAAGTTTTCTAATAAGATAAATAGTTTGGTTATTAAATTTAATAGTTACCTGCCGATCACCAAAGTAAGATTATTTATCTCAATTCTGATGATTGTATTTATAAACGTATCGGTACTAGTAGTTATCACTCCGTCGGAACGAATTTACGACCTGAATGCCGAATTTCAAGGTTGTATATTTCGTAAATTTCGAAATTCTTTAGTAAAAACTAAATATTCCATCGTGACATTGTGTATAAAATCTGCAATATTACATGTTTGTGATATGACCTCATGTATCGATCAACTTTCCTCTCCAATGAAAAATACAATTTAAATTCCGCTATATGCCGTTAGGTTTCCCAATTGGTAAAACAAGAATGTTAAATGAACTGTAAATTTGTAAATCTAGTTTTCAATTACGAGAAAATACATTTCTTATTCTTACGAGTGCTAAAGATATCGCTGTTGCGTTAAAATGACATAAATTTAAACTGCTAATATGCTAATTTTTTGCTTAAACTAGTTGCTTGTTTGCATCTGTCAAAGTATTCCAAGTGTATAAAAATACATTGTTTCACATATTAAATTGAAATCTTACAATATATGTATACATTGGGATGTATATAAGTACATATACGAATAAACATTGAATCATAAATGGATTTGGATTTGTTAACAAATTTTTTTTTTCTAACGGATAAAATAATAGTGACGGTAATTTTATCTCTTATGTTTGGTCAAACTTATCTGTTGTCTTTTTAGTTATCAGTATTTGTTTCTGATAAAATGTAACGTTTTGGGATTGTAAATTATACAGTTTTAACAAAATTCAGGGATGCTTCTTATTTTTTCGGTCAATATTTGTTGTATTCCTATTAGTAAGTTTTATTCGCACATTTGATTGGTTAGAAAACAGGTATTATGATTGGTAGGAATTTATTGCCTAATAATAGATCAGTTCCTTTGACAATTGTGATTAGCGTGAAGTAATGCCTTTTTGATTTGTCAATCACATTTTAACTTGTGATTGGGTAGAAAAATACAGTATTCTGATTAGTTAGTTATTAAAGTAATCTGTGGGGGCGTTGAAATTTAAATGTAATCTGCAATATTCAAGAATGAATGTGTATTGTCATTGGTTTATTTTTTATCGGGTATGATTTGGGAGGATTAAAATCGTATTTGGGTCATATTACTTTTATTTTTTCGCACGTTATTTGTCTGTTATAAGAGGCCAAAGTTAAATCAATTTTCAACAAATTGCTCTATTCTAAAACTATTAATGCGGGATCTTAATCATTTTCATACTTTTACATTAGCCTATGTCATAAAATTTCATACAGAAATTAACTTTGTACGCGTGTACTTTTACCTCTTAAAATATGCATGCATTTGAAAAGGAAACCGATATTACTTTTAGTGAAATGTTACTTGTTTAGAAATTCTAAATGAATTACATATTTTCTACGGAATTTCATTAATTTGTAAAAATTTCATTAAAATATTACTCCAATTTATTTCAGATTATGATTTTTAGAATACACCGTTCAATTCGATATCACGTTTTTTTTAATATAAATACCGTAGCATTTGCAAAATGAATTGTTTTTAATTGCAAATTTATGAGGTAGTGTTTCTTTGTTTGCAACGATGTCAATGTATGTTAAATAATAAAACAATAATATTAGTCCGTATTAATTAAAAAAAAAAAAACAAACATTTGTATGCTTGTTTTAAGTGCTTACAAAGAAGCTTAACTCATTAGCGATGTGACTAAATCTTTCAAGAAAATAACCGATAAAATCTTTCTGATGTGTTTAGTAATCAAGTAATTCAGATTTCTGGTATATTTTGCATGCGGAATAACATAAACAGAGAATGAATGTTGCATTACAGCAGGATATTCTTTTAAAAAGACAAATTGCAAATGAAAAAAGGAGATTAATAAATTAGATAATCATAGAAATTGATACTTAACGCATATTTTTTACCGTGAAAGATATTAACTATTTATTTACTACGATGTTGACAAGTTACCTACTATATACATAGTTATCATAAAAGAATGGTGCGGTTTTGAACATGGTTTAAATTAAAACAGAATTACTTACAGTTTATGTTTTTTATTTTTCAAATTTGTCGTCTCAAACATTTTTTACATAATTAATAAATTTCAATATGTGCGCCCTTAGTCGCTCGACAAATGTACAAACGATACTCAACTTCTCTCCACACATTAGTTAACATTTCTTCGTTAATGGTTATGACAACCATGACTGCTTCATTAATCCTGTTTTTTAAACGGTTTAGGTCGCGAATTTTTTGTGTATAAACAACGCTTTTGATATACCCCCACAAGAAAAAATTGCAAGGTGTCAGGTCTGGACTCCTTCGAGGCCAAAGTATGGGTCCTTACCGGCCTATCCATCGATTTCCAAATTTTTCGTTCAAAGCGTCCGTGACCGATGCATTGAAGTGCGGGGGAGCACCATCTTGTTGGAAATGAAGTCTATGATTTGATTGCTTTCGAGTTCATCCGGCTGAGAAAAGCAATAATGGGTTAACATGGCAAGATACACAACTCCATTAATTGTTTTATTCAGCAAAGAAGAAAGGCCCTATTACACGATTTTTCATCACACCACACCAAACATTAACTTTAGGCGAATCGCGTTGTTTCTCAATAATTGCGTGTGGGTTTTCAGAGCCCCATATTCGTGAATTGTGTCTGTTAACACATCCATTCACATGGAATGTAGCTTCGTCTATAAAAATTATATCGTCTACAAATTACTCGTTTTCACTTATTCTGTCCGACATTTCAACAACGAAATTGTAACGTTTTACACCATCATCGGGTTTCAATTCCTGCAGTATCTGGATTTTATAAGCGTGTAATTTCAGTTTTTTATGTAAAACTTTGTGAACTGTTGAATTTGGAATACCTAATTCGACGCTTCGACGGGGGATGGACTTCCCAGGACTTATAATTGCCGATTGTCTAATTAGTTCAACCGTTTCGTCTGGTACACTTGGTCTGCCGATTGATTTCTGTTTCTTAACCGATCCCGTTTCTTCGAATCGTTTGAACCGACGTGTTATGTTATTTTTGTGTGGTGGATCTCTTCCGAATTCACGTCGAAACGCACGTTGAACTAAAATTACGGATTTTAATTCGGCCATCAGTAAAACACACTTTGCTTTGTCTTTATCCGAGAACATAGTAACTCACTAAACTCATCGCAACAACAATACAAGAACTGACGTTGTGGTTTCAACTGCTGATAAACAAACTTTATTTGTTATTATTGAACTATTACTTATCGTAAATTTTATTTTTACAATCAGAGGTTAATAATTATTAATAAATCAATATATTTAATTTAAAAAGATGTTAAAAAAAAGAGTTGAAGTAGGATTCTAACCGATGTGCCTGCCCCTTAAAGATCCAAATAATTCATTAATTAAAATTTCATTTGAGGGATAACTCTGGAACCAATGAAAATAAGTACCACTTATGATATATCGTTAAGTTATGCGAGATAGGTACATACGTACGCACGACGTCACGCTGAAACTAGTCAAAATGGATTCAGGGGTGGTCAATATGGTTAATATTCTATACAAATGTATTAATACCAACTGTGCCAAATGCTTAGTAAATTAAATAACATAGTGTGTTTTTCGACTTCAATCTTTTTTCTTTTACCCTAGATTTCTCAAAAAGAACTATTAATAGATTTCTGGGACTAATTTTTTCTGTTTTTCAGGTCAAATTTCAGATGAAAACAACTAATTCATATTATTTCACTTAGAATTTAATTCTCTACACGTTTTGATTAACATTTTTAAATGTTTATTACCCATTTAAAAAAATTATTTTACGCCAAACATAAAATAGTGTACAAAGAGTTCCACTTATCAATAATTTTAAAAATATATATCCGAGTACTTTGGGATTCGTTACTCCATCATCAGGAATTTCCCAAAAGTTGTTAATTCAAATTCAAATATATAATTGTATTTAAATTAAGATTGTTACGTTCATAGTAGTCGGCCGTCCGACTACTATGTCCTTAGATATTTACGACTAATTATGTAATAGAGTTAACATTAAATGAAATATTACCAATCTATTAATAATTAATTATTATAAAGTTTTTATATAAAAAAAATTCCTTTTATAAAGGATATCATTATTGAATCTGACTTGTTCATTCATCAATTTAATATTTTTCATATATTTATGAATTTTTTCTAAAATACTGGTTTTATAATAATTATAATAATATGTGTTATAATATTTTATTACAGTGTAACCGCGCTATAACGAGGTTATCGGGGGATTTAGGTGACACCCGGGTTATAGGTTAACCGCGTTATTTCGTTATTAAGTCCCAAAGGGGATCAATTAAAAAAATAGGCAAAAAATCAAGCAATAATGGTTTAATAGAAAAATGTAATATTGTATAATGTGAACTTACATAGAAACAAGTTAAGAGCGGAAGATATGATATTTTTCGGGGGACAGGTTATAATCCGCGTTATATTCGTACCCGCGGTATATCGAAACTCGTTATAGCGGGGCTGAACTGTACGTATATTCGTTACGGTTATAATTATTCCAGTTTCTAAAATGTCTTTATCGAAATTAGATTTTTCTTTATTATTTTTAATAATACAATTAATATGTTATTTAATTCTCATAGCGAATGAACGAAGAACGATTTGTCATTCCAATATATTTTAAGTCACAGTTTTCGCAATTACGACTAACTATACTTGTTTTCCTAAATTATAATTATTATCTTGATTTATTCTAATAGAAGGGTTTTCATTATTTATTTATTTTATTATTTGTTGAGTACGCTGTTTTTAATTTAAAAGTTTTACATATTTTATTAAATTTATTATAATTTATAATGTATTAATTTTAGCGCATTCATTGTTCTTTATTTTGTTCTTTACGTGTATTTTATTTTTTATTCTGGTGTATAATTTAGTATCATATCCTTCATGAACGTAACAATTTTAATTTAAATACAAATACACATTTGAATTTGAATAAACATCTTTTCGGAAATCTCCGATGATAGAGTAAGGACTCCAAAAGTACTCGGATATATACTTTTAAAACTTAAGTGGAATTTTATTTTATACAGTTGTATTAATACCAACAGTGCCAAATGCTTAATAAATGAAATAAAATAGTATTTTTTGAGTCCAATCTTTTTTCTTTTACCCTAGATTTCTCAAAAAAGAACTAAAAATTAATTTCTGGAAATTATTTTTTCTGTTTTTTAGGTCAAATTTCATATAAAAATCACTAAAATAAACCCTTAATTCGGATCCCATCAATTACATACAGTTTGGGTTAATTATACCGAAGACGCAGAAATAAGGGCGAAATCATTCGCAAACTGACAGTCTCTAACTAATACCGAATCTTTGTTTTTATATGAACTTTCATCTTTATTTTTACAAGTAGAACATGTTCTAAAGGTTTGCTACATTCTTCGTAAATCAATTTTTATAAGGTAAAAAGTTTTACGTAAAAGTTTTACGTGTTTACGTAAAAATTACGAAGATAGTTTACTGTGTACTTCTAACCCAATTACCTTAATTTTTGAACAGTGGTTGAAGAGGTAACTGTGGAAGATTTCTTCAACACAGTTTTTAAACATATAAACAAGATAAAAAGATATTCAAATATTTTACTAAAATAATTGTTGTTAACTGCTGTGACATAGTATCTGTTTTTAGGCTGTAAAAAAAAAAAAATCTTAAGGATTTAAATTCCAAATTTCTGATAATATATGGCATGTATTATTTAAATCTTATCTTAAAAAAAGCTCAGGGTAGGGGTTTTCAACCTTTCACCTATTTTGTAGCACTATTTCAACTTTGTGTTATTTATTTGTATGTGTGTCTTTGATAAAGGTACAAAACATAGTCGTTTTTTTTTCTTCAAGGATTTCCTACGCAGATAAGGATATATAAGAATTACCAATGGTGTTCAGCTTTTTTGAAAGACACAACAGGGACTCCTAGAAGTTCAGAAGTTGTATATATTTCTGCTTGTTTTAGAAGGGGAGGTTACAATATTGCAATACACATATGTCTTCTCTTATATTGTGATCTGTAGATCCAGGATATATAAGCTTAAGATCACACAAGATCAGTGTTTTTATACACGTAAACACATATATACGCATACATACAACAGTGAATTGATAATACCATCGCAGTCAACGCTAGTCATTACTTACTTTAAAAAACAACATTCTACATCAATAAATTTGTTACGCTATTTTATTTTGGTTTGCTATTTTCTTTTTTTCCCATTTTCATATTATTACTTTTCTTTTTAGATGTTTTTCTTTTTATTTCTATGTATGCTATATCATTACTTTTGAAAATTTATTCCTATCAAAATAAATAAATATCAACTCTGATTAACTATTATTACAACTGTGTAATGTTACAAGAAGCATTTTCTTATAATAAAGCTCAGTTAAATTAAAAGTTAAGTTGTGGCCTTTTGTTGTTCCACAGTGTTATTATTACAAAATAAGTTGTATATTTCACACTTCTCAGATACGGTCGACCTGTACAACTGAAACTATACAAGACTATACTTCACTTATACTCATACATATTTATCATCCTTGTTCATCCTCTGAAGTAATACCTGACGTTGATTCCCGGAGGCTAAACAGGAAAAAAAGTTGTTTATTTAAAAAATTGACTAAAAACCTAGTGGACCCATGCTGCTCCACAACGTTGTTATTAACACGTAATAATTTATTACTTATTTTTTATTACAAGTAATGGAGGATTTATTTGCATTAAATTTCTCAGATTAAATATTCTACTAGTTTTATTACTAAATCTTCCGCATTTAACAAAGCTATTGTACTACAAAACTTAAAAAAAAACTTGTTTTTCGACACCGAATCTTGTGTTTTACGTCGGATAATTTAAAAACTACTGGAGTTAGTTTTGGGACCTGTTTTATTCTACTTCTCAGCTTAAATTACATAAGAAACCACCAAATTTACTCCTTAATTTGGATTCCAAAAATTATAGTAGGACTTCTTTTTATCAGCAGACCTGGAAACCGGGTAAAATCTTGTATCTAGCGTAACTCGAAAACAAAGCCTTTCCAGACCAATATTTATATGAACTTTTTCAATATTTTCACCCGTAGAACAAGTGCTGAAATTTTTTCTGTTTCTTCGTGGAACACTCTGTATATATGTATACGAGGTGCGACAATAAAGTAATGAGACCGATGTGAAAAAAAATGTTGCTTACCGTTTTAGTCATGTTTAGTGTTGTCTCTTTCAAAGTAGTTCCCCTCTGATTGCACACACTTATTCCAGCGCTTCTGCCATTGATGTTAACATTTCTGGAACTCATCTTCTGTAATATCCTCCAAGACACTCGTCACAGCTCTTTGAACATTTTGTGTTGTTTGAAAATGGTGTCCCTTGACCGCCATTTTGACTCTTGGAAATAGAAAAAAGTCGCACGGAGCGATATCTGGTGAATAAGGTGGCTGTGGTAGTACTGAAATTTGTTTTGAGGTTAAAAATTGCTGTACTGACAGAGCAGTATGGGATGGCGCATTATCGTGATGCAGAATCCAATTATCAGCAATGTCGGCACGGACACGAAGAACTCGTTTACGAAGTCTTTGTAAAATTTCTTTGTAGAAATATCGGTTAACTGTTATGAACAATTCCCTTGGAATCGAAGAAGCACAAAAGCGTGCATTTCACTTTTGACTTTGACATGCGAGATTTTTTTTGGTGTGGGTGATCCCTTTGAGCACCATTGCGAACTTTGGCGTTTTGTCTCTGGATCGTATTGAAAAAACCAACCTGCATCACTAGTAATAACACGTCTCAACAAACCTGGATTGATTTCCGTTTGCTCTAACAGATCGGCTGCCACATTTTTCCGTGTTTCTCGCTGTTGTTGTGTAAGATTTTTGGGGACCATTTTTGCACAAATCTTTTTCATACCGAGATCTTCAGTTAATATTAGACGAACCGTTTCTCGATCGATGTTGAGTTCTTCTGCAATCATTTTCACGGATAATCTTCGATCAGATCGAACGATTTCACGCACCCTGGTCAAGTTGACATCTGTCCGTGAGGTTGATGGTCGTCCACTGCGGTCTTCATCTTCAACATTTGTTCTGCCTACACTAAAAATTTTATGCCACCGAAAAACCTGAGCTCTTGACATAACCTCCTCTCCAAAAGCCTTCTGAAGCTTACCGTGAGTTGTCGCGTTTTCACCCGATTTAACGCAAAAAGAAATGGCATACCGTTGCGCAATATTTTGCGGTTTCATTTCTGTGACGAGAGACACAAACACGTGTTCACTTATTACAGCACAACTCACGACTGCGCAGTTGCATCAATGTGGCGCTTGGACTAGAAGTAGCTTATAGACCAAGGTCAAAGTTGGTGTGCCTACGCAAGCTGCAGGGTTGCCACATGTTGCAAAGAAAAATCAATCTCATTACTTTATTGTCGCATCTCGTATATATACACTCACACTCGTATAGTTACGTGTATTTTAAAACATTTTAAATTCCATAAATTGCATCCTGAATACCAAAACGTTAATATATACATTCTACTGGTTAAAATTTTATGTTTCCTTAACTGATGTAACAAATACATAGGAATTACGGTAACTGTGACGAATTTTTTATTTCTGTTCATCAAAATTTTGTAGGTATTTTATTGATTATCTTACTCCCTAAATAGTTCCAAAAATAAAAAAAATCACACATCCGAGATTTCGCGGACTATAAAAAAAAAAAATCATTTAACAAATTCATTGATTGCCTTATTGTGTGACCGATTCCTTTATTCTATTAAAACCAAGTGTGATTTCTCTGTGATTTAAGGAGAAAAATGTGTTAATTATTTGGAACTGTTTCTATGAGTCATGATAACATCATTTCAGTCATTCTTCTTAAAGAATTATGAACAGATACTTTTTAAGCATGATATTATACACCATATAGTGGCTTTAGTGAAGTACTTATTGATTCCTTTCATTAGGTTTATTTGTTGTTTGATACCGAAAGATGGAAGTTTTTTTTAAATTTATATAATAACAAAAGTTAAAGCAAGGTGATTCAACAATCAAATGCATATTGTTAATAATATCAACATTTAAGTTTATTACGAGGCTCGGCTCATAAAAATGCATTTTTTATTTAAAAAATAAATTTGATTCAATATGGTGTATCTAAGATCGCGTAAAAAAATATAAAATACTTATAAATTAGCAATTATGTAATTATGTAGATCCGCATTTGTTTGTATGGTCTATTATCTCTAATGTGAAGCCGTTTTCATACTTTATATCGCTCTGTATATATTATATATATATATATATATATATATATATATATTTTTTTTTTGTCTTCAGTCATTTGACTGGTTTGATGCAGCTCTCCAAGATTCCCTAACTAGTGCTAGTCGTTTCATTTCAGTATACCCTCTACATCCTACATCCCTAACAATTTGTTTTACATATTCCAAACGTGGCCTGCCTACACAATTTTTTCCTTCTACCTGTCCTTCCAATATTAAAGCGACTATTCCAGGATGCCTTAGTATGTGGCCTATAAGTCTGTCTCTTCTTTTAACTATATTTTTCCAAATGCTTCTTTCTTCATCTATTTGCCGCAATACCTCTTCATTTGTCACTTTATCCACCCATCTGATTTTTAACATTCTCCTATAGCACCGCATTTCAAAAGCTTCTAATCTTTTCTTCTCAGATACTCTGATTGTCCAAGTTTCACTTCCATATAAAGCGACACTCCAAACATATACTTTCAAAAATCTTTTCCTGACATTTAAATTAATTTTTGATGTAAACAAATTATATTTCTTACTGAAGGCTCGTTTCGCTTGTGCTATTCGGCATTTTATATCGCTCCTGCTTCGTCCATCTTTAGTAATTCTATTTCGCAAATAATAAAATTCTTCTACCTCCATAATCTTTTCTCCTCCTATTTTCACATTCAGTTGTCCATCTATAATATATATATATATATATATATATATATATATATATATATATATATATATAAAATTAGGAAATAGATATTTCAATCCACCAGATAGATTTCAATAAAAGGTAGAAACACTTACCTATTATTTGCGCTTATTTGCGCTAGGTAAACATTATTGCTTACCTTATTTGCGCTTTCAGAACTTTAATTCTATCATCAGCAGACCAATTTCTAAATGATAAACATTATCTGTATTAACAAAAATGTAAATGTTCGTTTGTTCAAAATCTTAGATCTCCGAAAGTTCTTCACCGATAGTTTTGATATTTTGACACAACGTTACATTCGAATACGCGCGTGTTTTTATGTACCTACTATTTATATAACTAAGATATCACACCTGTGACAGGTAAAAACATGTTTAAAAAAAAACAAAAAAACAGCGCTATCTGTTGGACATAAAAACAATACACGTTATACTAGATATTTTACGATTCCATTTCAATGTTTCCGATATGTATGTCCGTTATGGAGTAAAAAACTACTGGACCGATTTACGCGCGGGAAAAGGGAGAAAGGGAAAATTTTGAAAAGGGAAAAATCGGGGGAAAAAAAAAAGGGAAAAGGAAAAGGGAATAGGGAATGTAAAGAGGAAAGGGAAAAAAATGGTGGAAAGAGAAATGGAAGAAGAAGAAGAAATGTGGGAAAGGGTCGGAGGAAACGGGGGAAGAAAAGGAACATGGTAAAAATGAAAATGATAAAAAGGAGAAGGGGGAAAGGGAGAAAGGGAAAAGGGGAAAGTTAAATTTTGTGAAGTTCCGTAATGTTCATTTTGTTAATGTTTTATCAAATTTTCAATTGTGTTCATTTAAACTATATATATAATCAAATCTAGCAAGAGCGAAGCATTGCCGGGTCTGCTAGTTATATATATATAAGATATATAGTTAAAAATATACTTAATCTAAAAAAAAATGTATAGTTAAAATTTTAAAATTGTTAGTATGTATATATTATTGTCATATTCAGCATGGTAAGATAAAAATTAGTATTTATCAAAGTATTCAATCATTATGTCAAGATTATCACTTTATTAATTTATTATCAAATTCAATTTTTTTATTAATAAGTCTGTATTTATTTTTTATTCGATTACTTCACACCTTGGAACACGTTAGATCATTTATCTATTTCCAGTTTCTTTTTTTTTCTGTTTTTTATCTGCCCAGTACCTGTTCATTCTTTCTGATATCTTTTTCCTTCGTTCTTAATAAAGTTGAGCTCTGTTGTTCATGTATTTTAACCCTTCATGAAATTTTTTATTTTCATTTTTTAATATTATTTTTAAAATTTCTCTTTCTCTTCTAATTTCTACAATAATCTTCAGGTTTTTTTGAACTTATTTACTTTTATATTTATTAATGTAATATTTGGAATAAAATGTTCAGCATTTTAAAAAAATTAGGGTTCAAATACAGAGATAGAAGAACAATTGCTAACATGTACAGGAACCAAACAGCAACAATAACAATTGAAGAACATAAGAAAGAAGCCCTAATAAGAAAGGGAGTCCGACAAGGATGTTCCCTATCTCCGTTACTTTTTAATCTTTACATGGAACTAGCAGTTAATGATGTTAAAGAACAATTTAGATTCGGAGTAACAGTACAAGGTGAAAAGATAAAGATGCTACGATTTGCTGATGATATAGTAATTCTAGCCGAGAGTAAAAAGGATTTAGAAGAAACAATGAACGGCATAGATGAAGTCCTACGCAAGAACTATCGCATGAAAATAAACAAGAACAAAACAAAAGTAATGAAATGTAGTAGAAATAACAAAGATGGACCGCTGAATGTGAAAATAGGAGGAGAAAAGATTATGGAGGTAGAAGAATTTTGTTATTTGGGAAGTAAAATTACTAAAGATGGACGAAGCAGGAGCGATATAAAATGCCGAATAGCACAAGCTAAACGAGCCTTCAGTAAGAAATATAATTTGTTTACATCAAAGATGAATTTAACTGTCAGGAAAAGATTTTTGAAAGTGTATGTTTGGAGTGTCGCTTTATATGGAAGTGAAACTTGGACAATCGGAGTATCTGAGAAGAAAAGATTAGAAGCTTTTGAAATGTGGTGCTATAGGAGAATGTTAAAAATCAGATGGGTGGATAAAGTGACAAATGAAGAGGTATTGCGGCAAATAGATGAAGAAAGAAGCATTTGGAAAAATATAGTTAAAAGAAGAGACAGACTTATAGGCCACATACTAAGGCATCGTGGAATAGTCGCCTTAATATTGGAAGGACAGGTAGAAGGGAAAAATTGTGTAGGCAGGCCACGTTTGGAGTATGTAAAACAAATTGTTGGGGATGTAGGATGTAGAGGGTATACTGAAATGAAACGACTAGCACTAGATAGGGAATCTTGGAGAGCTGCATCAAACCAGTCAAATGACTGAAGACAAAAAAAAAAAAAAAATGTAATATTTATTTAATATATCAATTCTTTTATTATTTAAAATTTCTAAATTATTATTGATGTCAGTAATTTATGTGTTTATTTTTAATTAAATTTTACGTAATATTTAAAAGTTTAATATTACCTTTATTTATAATCTTTATAATGATATAAATTTTTTAATTTTATCTACTCAAATAAAAAAACTATATTTTTATAATTATTTATATTTTATAAAATTTGACCTGCTGATTATGGAGTTAAAGTTCTGAAAGCAATACAGACAGATTGGTGAGTTTTATTATCTTTTATTAAACTGTATTTGATACCCACCGGGTTGATCTAGTGCTGAACGCGTCTTCGCAAATCAGCTTATTTCGAAATCGAGAGTTTCAACATTCAAATCCTAGTAAAGGTAATTAATCTTATACGGATTTGAATACTAGATCGTGGATACCGGTGTTCTTTAGTGGTTGGGTTTCAATTAATCACACATCTTAGAAATGGTTGACCTGAGACTGTACAAGACTACACTTCACTTATACTCTTATATATCATCTTCTAAAGTAATACCTATCGGTGATTTCTGGAGGCTAACAAAGAAAAAAACTGTATCTGGTGTTTTTAAATATTTATTTGTTAATAATTGTTTGATACAATGGTGTATAATATTCGGAAAAAAAAGTAAATTTATTTATACACAGATGGTGCATTTTTTAAATCTCATTTTTAAAAAAATAAATATAGAAGAAATTATATTTTTTTAGATAATTAGTCCTTTTTTTTTTTTGTTAAGTAAAATTTACATTAAAAGGAACTGAAGAAAAAATAATTTGAATTAAGACAGTATAAATGTAGATGACAGCGGAGAAAAAGATTTTACTTAAATGAATTATATAAATTATTTTTTTATGGAAGAACTAATATCATATGGAAATGAAAAAGAATAGCATGGTCAGTTAGTTTTATAGAATTTTGTAATATATATATATATATATATATAAGTAAATGGATGGCGACATATTTATAAAAACTTTTTTTAATAATGTGATTATTAAACTGCGTACTCGTTCTTCTTAACTACTTGTTCTCTTCTTTACCATTTTTAATGCTAATAGTAATAATATAATGGAAGAGGGATTCCCCCTTTTTATGTATATAATGACAAAAAAGTCAGTACAATCTTAATTAGATCAAATATATTTTCAAAGTATATGCTTTAATAATGTTTGTGTGGTTATTACTTGTGTGTTTATATATATATATATAACAAAAAGTAAACGTAAACAGACATTAGGTTTTCGTATATACGTAGCGTATTCTCGATTTAATTTGTACTCATTTACATATAACTGCTTTCTTTATTATAAAAATCATCCCCCTAGTGACATACAATATAAAAAATTTAAAAAAAACTTTAATACAAGAGGGTTGGTCATTGGTAGTGGTTGTAAGTAGAAGAGGATGGAAAGAGAAGAAAGAAAGAAAGAATGGAAAAATGTGTAGTGGGGGAAGAGGTTGAGTTGTACAACACTTTTATATTTTCACTTAACAAGATCTGATAAATCTGAAATCGCGTGCTTAGTTTTCTTTTTTAAACTGAACACCACCAATCTTATACCCTTCTCAACTTTTATATATTCTATCTTTGTCTTTCTTTAATTCATATTACGTATTCTTTCTCTCTCTATTTAGTAACATAACAGGAAATGAGAACATTTCATTTAAAATGAATTTTCTGATTCGTTTTACACGACGACCCTGGGTGTTTTTTTCCTTTTTTTTGAGGTTTGAGCTATCATTTATTATGTAACTTTAATATTTTTTTACTACATTTTTTTGCTTTAATATTCATAACATGTAAACGGCTTTTTTGGTCATTTTTAACAGTTTAGATCAACTTAAAAGGTTGTTGATATCATTTTTTTTTTTTAAAACAAAGCGTTTGGAATTGGAAGTAAAAGAGTTTAGAAGTTTCTCTTAATGATCAGAATAAAGTATTTGTAAAGATGTCCCAAAACGAGTTAAAATTTTAATTTTTTAATAAGAAAATTTTTTATTTGATAATTTATAATATTTTTAATTTATTAGAAAGTAATTACATGGATGTTATGTGCGATACAAAAAATTCTGACAAATGTCCCACCCCATTACTTTTGCGGCCGGTTGATATAATTGCTGGGAAATTTCGGCAATGTTCTGTTGAATTTCTTCTTTGAGGTCCTCAATTGTTTGTGATTTATTGATGTACAAGTTATTCTTAAGATAACCCCAAAGAAAAAAGTCCAACGGTGTCAAATCGCATGACCTTGACGGAGAATACACATCACTTTTCTGCGAGATAAACATGACCGTTAAATTTTTCTTAACGATAACTGCATGGTTTCACCAGCAGTGTAGTGTGAGTGTAACGTCTTGTTAAAATCACATGTCTTTTACATTCATATCATTAATTTTTGAGCATAAAAAGTTTGAAATAATCTCACGATATTGATCTCCATTGACTATAACAGTATCTCTATTTTCATTTTCGAATAAGTAAGCTATAAGTAATCCACAGTCCAAATTCAAAATTGTGACCCGTAGTGGATGCATAAGAAGTTCTTCAAACTTTTTTGGATTTTTTGATCCCTAAATTCGAGAATTTTGTTTATTGAAAAAGCCGGTAAGAAGAAAATTTGCCTTATCGTTAAATGAGTCATATTTTTTCGAAAAATCATGTATAAGTTATTTTTACCTTACTACGCGTTGTTCAAGTATTCATAATTTAACCTCAATGTTTACTAATAACATATAAAAATCTATACTCTGGTTTTACCGCGAAAAAAATAGCGGCAAATTTAAAACAACAGTTCATTTTGGGACACTCTTTACTAAACTTTATTCATAGAATTATTTTTTGAATGATATGATCGATAAATAAAAAAAAAAGTAATGTAAAATAAATAAAAAAATTATTTGCACGTACATAAATAAAAAATATGCTTATTTTCCAAAATAATTCTCTTCTAGTTTTACGTCCTTAGTCCATTTGTTACGAAGATTTGGAGTTATATCCTGGTAGAAACTTTTCGATCTGAGCGTAACTAATTTTGAACGGCATCCTAGACCTCTCTCTTTATCAAAACAGTTTTTCTTTCAATGTAATAGATGAAACTTCGTTAAGGAGCCAAGTCAAGAATATTTGAAGATGGTTCAGCAGCTCAGAATCGAGAAGACAAAGGATTTTTTTATTGTCGTTTTGTGGTCGAGCATTATTTTGAAGTAAAATCAAACCCCAAAAAGTCTAGTCAAGCAAAAAAAGTTTTATAAATTTAAAAATCTTTTTGAAAGTTTATTAATTATTGATTTTTACCTTCAGTAATTCCAATGATATAGAGTGTTTCCAAATTTTTTCGCTTAATCTCGCTTATAAATTGATTAAACCAACCTATATCTTGGTATTATCCGCTTAAAATTAATACATCTCCCTCATTTTTTTATCGTTTTAAAAACTTCTGGGGAATTTTTTTACAATTTTTATCCACCGAGCATGGATTTTTCAAAAGTTTAAAGAGTCATGGTTGATTGAAAATATTTAGCCATATATTATATTCATCCGATTTGAAACTAAATCGATTTTATATCATCGATTATTTTTAATAATTTCTTTAATCGCCTCGATTATTCTATTGTTCTTTAATGGGGAAAGATATACCTTTCCATTGTTTATCACAGAAAAAAATCTTATCTATCCGATCAATCCATTCATAGATTTTGCTTCCATTCAAATAAACCTCTCGGTATTACTGCTGCATTCTACAAATAATCTCTACTGGTTCCACCTCTACTGAATTGTGTAAATTGCTAGCATTAGTTCCCAGTACAATCGGACAAAGGAGAACCCATCTTAAAATGACTTAAACACAACCATTAACATCTAACAATGAAACAATACTTCCAATGAACAGATGACATGAGGTACGAATTATAAAACAGAAATCAATGTTGTTAGATATCTTATTAGAAGGGAAATAAAAATTTCCCTTTTAATTACTAAATTACTGTTATAGTCTTACATGTAAGACGAAATTTATTTTAAGTGATCTTGAAAGAATTTTTTAGAAAGATAAGTTTAAAGAAATAAATTCATCAATAATTTTAGATCAAAATGCAACATTTTCTGTTCTCAAGTAAATAAATTTTTTTGGAGTTAGAAATCTTTTTAGTTGTAACGTTACAAATTCTGTTATTATGTAAAACCAATTTTTTTACTGAAAATATTACATTTTTAATGAAAGTTCATGCAAAAATATGGTATATGTATATGCTTTTATACTTTTAATTATAATATATATTTAACTAACATTAAACAAATTTGTAATCTCTCCCAAGAAATAAGTTATACCTTTTACCAACGCAAATTTTAGGGTAAATGATAAAAGAAAAGTTACCGATTGTTTACATTCATTTCACAAACAGAACAATATTGTATAGATAAACAAATTTACGGTTATAAAGTTAAAAATCTATTTTCACTACTGGATACTTTATCTTAAATCGAGCAACAAATGTTTTTCACGTGTGTTTGAATTTAAAAAACGTGAGATGTTAAAAACAATTTTATAAAACGTTTTGAATCTCTTAAAAAAAGAAATATTAAAGCAATAAATGTCGAGATAAGTTGTTTTATTTCATTTTAATATTACATCTAACAAATAATAATGAAATATGCAGGTTTCTCTCTTTTCGGACAGCTTGTAAACATGTTTTATTTATATGACAGTAGTTTTGTAAATAAATTTATTTATAGTTTAAATAATAATGTGTTTTGATTCAGTTTTCGTGATGTTTATTATTGTGGATTGTTTTTGTGACTGTGTGTGTAGCTTCTCTGCAATGCCAGAGTGAAAAAAAAACCATCCGAAACGTGGCTACGTGTAGGGTCAGGTAGGCAGCCTCCCCCTTACCCATCGGGTTGGTCTAGTGGTTAACGCGTTTTCCCAAATCAGCTGATTTGGAAAGTCGAGAATTACAGCGTTCAAGTCCTAGTAAAGCCAGTTATTTTTACACGGATTTGAATACTAGATCGTGGATACCGGTGTTCTTTGGTGATTGGGTTTCAATTAACCACACATCTCAGGAATGGTTGAACTGAGAATGTACAAGACTACACTTCATTTATATTCATACATATCATCCTCATTCATCCTCTGAAGAATTATCGAAACGGTAGTTACCGGAGGCTAAACAGGAAAAAAGAGAGGTAGGCAGCCCCCTTGCCTAGGACATCCTGGCTCGCCTGTATGCAAGAGCGGAGGAGTCGGGGTGCTTCTAATGATGACCCTTGCGGTGTGAGAAGGTCTAAGTAGGTGGAAGGGCACGCCTGAATCCTAGTAGGATAGGAACGGGGACGGGTAGCCCTCCTGAGGAGGGGCGACTTGGCTGCTCAGAAGAGGAAGTCGGGGCGTCCTTGCGATCCGGGGAGGGGACCCCGGTGGGTGGCCTCTTGGTTGGGCCAAGCTAGGAGGGGCACGCCGTTCCAACGACACCCTGAGGTAACCGAGTTATGTCTAACCGGCGGGGTCTGGTACCTTGGGAGTATTTAAAAAAAAAAAATTATAATTTAAATGGAAACAATTAATACTTCTTAAAAATAAAATGATTTTGGAATTGTTTAAATTTTGATATTTTGATGTCGGTGATATTACAATTTTATTTTGAAATAGCGGGAATACACAGATATGGTTATTAGCTCGGTAAAAATTGGTAGCGTATGGAAAGAAGCCATGCCTAACCGGGATTCGAACTCGGGACCTCCGCACGAAATGCCAAGATACTACTACTCAGCCACAGAGGTCGGCAATTAATAGTTAATTAATTTTTGGTAGTTGATTAAAATTTATGTAGACATTTGACAGCTCCTATTCCCACATTTTTTAACAGACATAATAAAGACGGAACCACATGTTAAAATTATTAGTAAGAACGTTATTCCATTAGCATTTGTAATCATTCGTTCAGTTCCGAGGAGAAATTTTGGCTCATTATTTCTAACTTCCGGTTTTGGAAAAGTATAATTGATTCTAATAAATATATAAACCAGGTAATCAAATTCGACAACTTGTTTTCAAATGCTGCATTACTTATGAAATTGATTTTTCAAACAGATTAAAAATTAATTTTTAATTAGCTTTAAAGATATGAATAAATCGCTTTCAATCTTCATGTGTTTTTTTGTTAATTTTTACTGTTTTGCTATTATATTAAGCTCAATAATTGTTATCAGCTCTAAGTGTACCTACGCAGGATATAAGTCAATTTCAAAAACTATGTGGCTATTTTTAAGAATAATAAGCATTTCGTGCCAGGAAAAATGAGTTGTAACTCGATTTACTGAGCTGTTACGATTGTACACCAGCAAGTCAAGCTTATTGAAATGCAGAGGATATTTAGCTGTACATACGCAACGATCATTCTGTTTTCCATAGGGACTGGATGAGTAGTGAACGACGTACATTACTCGCAACAAAATGAATTCTTTATATATTATCCTCAAATCCAACAATTTTGTATAAATTCAGGCAATAAAATCATTGAAAATGTATCCTCCGTTTAATTTACGGAATTAAAATTTTAATTACTAAAAAAAAACTGAACTATAAAACTGAACTGAGATAAAATATACAAATATTCATCTCAGTTTATACGAATAAAATGGTAACCATTACAGCCTTTTACGCACGTTACTAATTTTATTGTAATGATATAAGAATTTATAATATTCAAGAATCGATATGTGTGTTTGTGTTCGATTCAGAAATGCATCAGTTTGTTATATTATACAGTATTTTATTAGATAACGTCTGCATTTCAATATGATTCACTAGCTAATGTACGACTGTATTATCTTCCTCTTTTTTCCTGTTTAGCCTCCGGGAATTAACGTTCAGGATTTATTTCAGAGGATGAATGAGGATGATATGTATGAGTGTAAATGAAGTGTATTCTTGTACAGTCTCAGTTCGACCATTTCTGAGATGTGTGGTTGATGAAACTTGAACATCGATAACCACGATCTAGTAATCAAATCCGTATAAAAGTAACTGCCTTTACTAGGACTTGAACGCTAGAACTCTCGACATCCAAATCAGCTGTTTTGGGAAGACGCGTTCATCACTAGACCAACCCAGTGGGTTACGATTGTATTTTCTTTTTTTTTTTCTCTCCTTAGGACCGAACCTAGGCCGGCGAAGCATGAGTCAATCCCAAGGGTGCCTTTGCCTCTAACCTCCCATGCTGGACCCGGCTATGCCGTTCCCAGTACGGAGTACCACTCGGTCGGCCAGGACTTGGTCTTTTCTAATGCCTTGACTCTAAGCGGAAGTCCCCCTAGAGGGTCCTTCACCTGGGATTCTCGTCTTTCTTTATGCCTTGCCTCTAAGTGGAGGACCCTCTATAGGAAGGGACTCTAGTCTTTCATTTTAAACCCGTAACAAATCCAATGGAGTCCCTTTTCACTCATCGGCCGTGAGATACCTCAGCATCCCACGCCTCCTGAAAGGGGCTATCCACCCAATTCCTTATCTAGAAACCTTAAATCTCCGTTTTCGACGTTCCCTTATCGTCCTCCTCATCTTCCACTTCCTCCCTACCCGTAGCTCTCATTATACGAATGACCTTATTACTAATGACCTCCCAGTTCCGCCAATTAAACAACATCGTCTTCACCACGTTATCTGGGGTAATCACACCAATATCATGCTCCACCTCTTTCCTCTCCACCACTCATCTGACACAGTGGAGCACTGTGTGCTCCGCTGTATCACTCTCTCGCAGTGGAGGCACCCATCCGACCTCCTCCTCTTTCTGTCCCACATACTTGTTGAAGCAGCAATGACCGGACAGGCACTGCGTCATCTCATAGGTTAACTCATCATACCTTCTTCCCAGCCAAGGTTTGATCTGAGGGATCAGCCTTCTCGTCCAGCTCCCTACCTGCACTCTCTCCCAACGGTGCTGCTACTTCATCAGCGTATCTCGCTTAGCTTGACCTTTTGGCACACCCGCCGATCTCTCCACTACCTCCTCCGGTATCAGATTTAAAATTGGCATGGCCGCTATTACTAAAATTGCTTCCGTCGAAACAGTTGGGTACGACCGCGCCACCACAATTGCCAACGGCCTCTGAAAAGAGAGCAGTCTCGTTCTCACAATCTTCTTATTTAACGCTCTCCTCCAGGCTGAAACGGCGTACAAGACGACGGGCCTAGCCACCGATTGTATTATCTACTTCAGTGAAACGTAACTCATTTTTCCTAGTAACCCTGGCATGGAATTCTTATTATTATTAAGAATGTCCACGTAATTTTTGGGAATGATCTATATCCTCTATTAACTTACCTTGAACTGATAACAGTTATAAGGATTAATATATTTTGTAATCGAAATCTGTTACGATTTATTGAGTGCACATAAAAATTTGGAACATCAAAGATATAGATTTTATATGTAATAATAAATTCGTAAAATTATGTACAAATATTACTACTGCAGCACGTGTTTATTAATCATTTTTGTCAACATTTTGGTAAGTTAAATTACATTCTTTGCACCTCTTCTTATCCGTCATCCTTTATTCTCTACATTCCTATAAGAAAAAGCGTAACAAAGAAGCTTTGCTTAATAAGAAATTAAACTAATTTTTCTAAGATAATTTTGATAAAATAAAAAATAATGAAAAATTTTATATCTACATTACCAGCAAAAAAAAAAAAAATGTTTTTTCGATATTTTTCAGTTTATTTCAAACAATCATCAGGAGATAAAGATAAAATAAGTCAAAAATTAAAATAATTACACAGTCATGATTGAATGTCAAAAGTATACTAACTTACTGTTTAAGTATATAGTTTTGATATTCAAACAGTCTTGACTGTGTAATTATTTTAATTTTTGACTGTTATATATTATTTTTATCTCCTGATAATGGTTTGAAATAAACTGAAAAATCTCGTGAAACACATAATTTCTGCTGGTAAGGTTGATATCAAATTTTTAATTCTTTTTTATTCTATTAAAAAAATTATCAGCTGAAACCATGTTTAAGATAATCTTGATATCTTTCAGTTTGTCAGATGTTCTAAGTGACACTCGGGTATAAATATACTGCCAATTAGATTTCAGTTTTCTTGGAGCAATCTAGTAAAATAAAATTATTAAAAAAACGTATAATATATAATAATAAAGGAAAAAATAAATAAATACTACCAATCTTTCCATTATTGGGTATCCGAACATAGTTTTTCTTCTTCTTTGTATCTGGTTAGATTTTAGATTTAGAACTGGAACATAGTGATTGTCGATATCAAATATATAGAAGTGGGGATAGTAAAGGGGTGATATGGAGGTTTGAATAGGAGGTTCCAATTTCAAATATATCACATGTGAGCACAGAACTGAACGATTTGCCATTCAAAACACAACCAAGAAGGGGATTCCATTTCACACATTGCCAATTCCCTCACAAGATAACGTCTTTTTTCCAATATTACTGTACCAGCTCTTATATTGCTATATTGGTTCGCATTCTAAACTACTATCCGAAACGTTGCTACAATGTTATACATATAAAAGATATTTTCAATTATTTGTTTCCTCTATTTCGTTTTTTTCTATACAAAAAAAATAACATGAAAAACTATTTAAATTTGTTTTTTATTATTTTTATCTTGTTATTTTTATAATTATTTATTTCTTATTATAATAATGAAATAATTATTTTTTTATTAATTTATATAATTAAAGGATTAAGCTAATCGGTCATTGAAATTATTGGTAAAAATAGATAACCCTAAAAAACCATTAACATTTTCTCTCTGCTTTCTATAATCTTTTATCTCTATTGTTTTGATTTAAAATTGTTATGCTATAATTTATAAACTTTTTATCTTTATTTAGTTAATCCTCTTTGTAGTAAAACTATTATTCACTTATAACTTTAAAAAAATCATTCCTCTGTTCGTATAAGTTTCCAGATCACCCGGTACTCGGTTTTTTCTGTAAACCATTACATTAAATAGTACCATCTAATGTTGTATAGGACGAAACATTTCCTGGTGTATATATATATATATATATAGGTGTTTCATAATTTCTTAGGAGTTACAAAAATTCAGTACAAAAAAAGTATTTCACTTACCTAAATAAAAGTTGTACGAGGTGATGCAGGGACTCAGTTTTTGGTAAAATCTATAAATGTTCAATATATGCTCCTCTGGTGACACGGCACACATCTTGCCAAACTCGTTCTAACATGTCATTTTCGATAGAGTTGATTGCATTGATTATACGATCCTTTAGCTCAGCGATATCGTGGGGCATTGGTGGGATAAACGCCTTATCTTTCACGTATCCCCAGAGAAAGAAATCACATGGCGTGAGGTCTGGTGATCTTGGTGGCCACAGCATAATGAGTTGGTCTTCTTCAGACGCATGTCCTATCCAGCGCCGAGGTAATGTTGTGTTAAGGTACTGTCGAACCTCTTTATGAAAACGGGCAGAACAACCATCTTGCTGGAAAATGAAGTCGTTGAGTAGCTGAGGCATAAGCCATAATTGTAACATATCCAGGTATATCATGCCGGTTAATGTCATTTCCATAAAAAAGAACGCCCCATACACTGCCTCACGAGAGATCGCACAAAAAACGTTTACTTTCGTAGAATCCCGAATGTGTTCCACATAAGCGTGTGGGTTTTCAGTTCCCCAAACTTGCACGTTATGACGGTTTACTTAGAAAACGTTAGATGTTCTTTTATTCGGATTTGAATACTGTATATTGGATACCGGTGTACTTTAGTGTTTGGGATTTAATTAACCACACGTCTCAGGTCTGTATAAGAATATATGTCATTTACATATCATCCTAATCTCATTGACCCGAGGGGAGGGGTTTGCTTATTGTTTACTAGTTGAAGAGATGGCAACGAATATATTAGGGAGAAACATTTCTAGTAATGAAAAGTTACTTCTGTAACGATTTGAATACTGGACAATGGATACTGGTGTAATTTTGTGGTTAGGGTTCAATTAATCACACATCTTTTAGGAATGGTCGGCCTAAGTAACTACAATAATAGAATACACTTCATTTACATGTGATATTATCCTTATATTACTGTGCCGTGGGGTTAATTTAAAACTTCACAAGTTGAACAGATTGCAATGTACACACTAAAAATAATAAATATTCTAGATTACCCATGATAAAATTAACGAGGAATCTAGATGAGCCATTATCAACTGTTTTTCTGTATATTTAATTCGTTATTAAATTGAAAAAAAAAATTGTTTTATACAAATCTTTTTAATTTGTGAACTTTATCTTAACTTCTTTGTTTTTGTGAATTTTTTACTTCAAGATTCAATGGACCAAATGAGCAATCCATTTTTTAAAAAATCTCCATGATTTCCTTCATCGAAATCCAAGGATAGAATTCACTAATATCAAAAAATTAAAAACTCTTCACAATCCTGAAAACCACACTTTTAAATTATTAATTAGAATATCGTCAAATATTTTTAAAGGAAAAAATGATGGTTTTTTGTAATTTGGCAAATTCTTTTAATAAAAATATTGATAAACAGTAAGTTGGAGCGCTTATTTCGGAAATAATTGTATCATCTGATTACAAAACAAATGTAAGTAAACAGTTTATTAGTTAATGTTTTGTATTTAAAAGAAAGTGTTCAGACTTATTTAATAAAATTTTAAATATAATTTTCAAGCTTCTTAGAGATAGAAAAAAATTTCTAGATTATTCATGATACGATTAACTAGGAGTTTAGATAAGCTGTTTTCATCTGTTTTTGTGTATATTTGTTTCCGAAATCTGATATTAAATTGAAAAACAATCTAAATTAAATATTAATAATTAGTAATAATTGACAATAATTAATAATAAATTAAAAATAATTAACAATTCAAAATCAAATTAACTTATTTTCATAACATTTTTCAATAAAAAATGAATTAAATTTTAATTTCATCGTAATTTTCTCTATATGTGTATAAAATAAGAACAGTTGAACCGGTTATTAATTACACAAACACACGCCATATAATACCACACACACACACACATACACGCGCGCGCGCTCACTCACTCACTCACTCACTCACTCACTCACTCACTCACTCACTCACTCACTCACTCACTCACTCACTCACTCACTTACTCACACACACACACACACACACACACACACACACACACACACACATATATATATATATATATATATATATATATATATATATATACTCACACGCACGCACGCACGCAAACACACTATGTGCATAAGTATATATATATATATATATATATATATATATATATATATATATAAGGTGATTCACACTAAGAATGCAAAGAAATTTCAGAACATTTTCAAATTGTGAATATAAAGAAGAGAATTCATATAAACATAGGTTTTGAAACGCTTTGTCAGCGAGTTTGTCTGACAAAAGAATTCGCCCTGATTTTGGCGTCTTCGGTAAAATTAAGCGAAAATGTATTCTTCGGTTCCAAATTAAGGGGTTTTATATGAAATATATACATATTTTATATGAAATCTGACCTGAAAAATTGTTTTAAATAAATAAAAAAATAGGTCCTACAACTGATAGTATTTGTAATAATTTCGATACATCTGGGGTAAAAGGCAAAAAATTGACATCGATAAATTTATTTTTGTATGATATCCTATTACATGAAATTCTTGTAGTTATTTTGGCGTTACAGATCTCATTATATTACCTTCCTTATTACGTTTAATTATAATTAGAAATATTTGATTCTTGGTAATGTATTATATCTATTTTCACAGTAGTCCTATACAACATAATAAAATTATAGATCAATAAACAATTTATTATTAATAACAATGACAATTGAAAATAATAATAATTATTGTTATTATTATTATAATAATAGTAGTAGACGTAAAATATAATAAGGGATGAACACAATAAGGTATATATGTAGAAAGAATCAGAATGGTGAAGCGGTGGTAGCAATGGTCGAAGGTTTCAACTAATAGACGCCAGACCCCGTCTCATTCATCCCCTTCATTTCTCTACACTAAAGAAAAGTTAATGGAAAAATTATCGGAGTGAAAATTTCTCATTAAATGAAAACCCTGTGCCTGTGCCTCAGGGAGCGTCCTACGAACGGAACGGAACGGAGGGAGGTCTTGTCGGAATACCGTAATGTAATGTTTGAATCGTCTGTCACTAAAATAATGAAAATAATATTAATAATTACGAATTTTAATTTATTTAATATATTTTATTTTGTGTATAGAGAGAGAACTCTTATAATGTTTCATCAATAGAAAATAAAGAATTGTAATTACATTTTTAAAATAGCACGTAATTTAACAATTCCACAGTTAAAATATTTGAAATAAAACATACGTTTTTAATTTATGGAGTAATTAGGTTTAAATAACGTGTTTTTATAACCGGAATATGTAATATTTTTGGTTTTTTTCTGAACTATGGAAAATTAACTTTATAGAAAAAAAAAATGTGCTTAGATTTCTAGGGCTGACATACAGAAACTCTGAAAGTGTGGTCATAGTACTATGAAAATTAAATTCTTAACAAGAATTAAACAACAATTAATGACATAAAACGACTGTAGAAAAAAGATGACAACAAGGTTGTTATATTTCCACTATTTGGTTGCGAGAATCAATTGTGGTTTTCATCTGTAAGTTAATTGAAAAACCGAAAGGGAATGAAATGTAGTTGCTGGTTTTCTTAGATTCTTAGCGCTGCGGAGGATAGCTGAGGGGGTCTGATGCTGTTATAGATATACAGATAGAATAACAACCGGATGACTAGAGGCCCGCCAGGGTGCTATCGTTAAGGTAGGCGTTTTGGCATGGAGCACCGGTTAGATCAGATATTCGCTGTTAGGATGAGAATAAATGTGTTGTGTGGAAAATTGTGAGAGGGTGTAAACATTGACCTAGCATTCGAAAGCGGATCGGAGCAGAGAGAGAAGGTATATTTTTATTAGAGGCTTATTAAATTTGAGAATCTGTTTCTTGATTTTCAAGTAAATCAACTGGCTTTTGTTGTTGCGATCAACAACAAAAATTGATGTTTACTCAAGAGGCCGGACTGAGCACTGTCGAATGTGATCAGTTAGTTGGCAAAAAGATGACCTCTGTTAAAGCCATTGTTAGCAAGAAACGGAGGGGGTACTGTAGTGACCAGACACGCTACGAGGCGGGATCTTCTCCCCTCGGAGGGGAATCGAAATGTTGCGATCAACTTTTTGTTTTGTTGTTATTATGATAGTATTTTTGGTGTTTGATCTGAGTACATAGTCTAAGTAAAGTTAAATATAGGAATAGCTTTTGTGTGAAACCTTCGGTGTTAGAGGAAGGTGCGGGGATCGCTCTTCCCCAAATCGGTTTACTTGATAGTTGAGGGTTGTAAGTTATGGTAAGTGGTCGTGGTTGGTAGAAACCATACGACGGCGTTAATAGGTTGTGTAAATACACTGTGATGGAAACGTCTGCCGAGGCATTTGCATCGATGGCATCCTTGACTGAAGCCAAACTGATGACTGTTGTGTTATCAAGTTTAGGGTCTAAAAGACGGCATCCGGTAAAGTCCATCATGGCTAGGAATGGAGGGTGTGGTTTGGCGACCGGGATCATCACAGGGCGGGTGTCTTCCCCTAAGGAGGTCTGGATATTATACTTTCCTGGCACTGGTTATTTATTCTTTTTTAAGTGGATTATTTTTTAGTAGTTTTATTTTAGTGAAAAATTCATAAAAAAAGTTTAAAAAAATCGTTCGGCTAACCCATCTCTAATTTTGGTCCAAAGTAATTTTTATTTTTTGGCCACTGGTACTACTATTTCTATGCTTAGGAAGACAAAAAAAATTCGGTTAAAAAATGCAGTAAATAAAAAAAAATACCTTTTTTCGATTTGGAGGGGAGAATTTGGGGAAATATTTTTTTTTTTTAAATGGAAGATAACAATTTACTCAGATTCATATAAATTCAGGTTATATTTGCAAAATCTTGAAAAAATTGACCCCCAAAGAAACTACCTACTTCACCTCCTGGAGGCAAAAACTTTTACCAACAAGTTTATCCAGTTCTGTGCCAAATTTCAGCAAAATCGGTTTACACAATCAAAATTTATTAACCTTTAAACCCTCTAATACATATAAACGGAAAAATTAACTTCTCCACCTTTGGGGGGGGGGGGGTTCCTGGGTCATAAAACGTCGAGAAATGAGAAATAAAACCTTTACCCCTTTTTGGCCGATACTTCCTTCTTTCAACATACCTCTAGACGCAAACCTAGACTTTTCTATGATGCAAATGAAAAAAATTATGAAAAGTTAAAAAATGAAAAAGTTACGAAAAATTCATAACTTATTTCTGATGACAAAAATATAATGATGCAGTAAAAGAATTGATCTTATTTTTCTCTAATGAATATCTTTAATTGAAAATTTCACTCTCAGAGGGTCTAGAGCCTCGGTCTACGGCTTAAAACCTTCCCTGAAATAACATGGATATATCCAGTAAATTTGGAAGCAATTGGTCATTTGGTTATGGCGTGATGGGAGGAATAAACAAACAGGCAAACTTTCGGTTTTATATATATATATATATATAAAAGATAATTAAGTTATCTAAACATTAATTTTAAAAAATAAACTGCTGTTTCCTTTAAAATTTTATGGTTTTAATGGTCAATTAAGATATTTTCCAGTTAGATTAGAAGTTAAGATAGATTCTTTATATCTTATGTGATCTATCCAACAAACCTTTTGAGAGCCTATAGAAAATAAGTCATAAAATTCGATTAATATTTACTTTAATTACTGCGAAAAATATAAAACGTGCGCGCGCGCGCGCACCACCTACACACACACACACACACACACACACACAAACACCTTTTTTTATTCCTAACTAAAGAACCTGGCAATGCTTTTCTATTGCTAAATTAGATAAATTTTATATTACATTTTGACAAATTATATTAATAAAAGTAATAAAATGTACAATATTAATTGTATTTCAGTTAAATAAATCTAAATCATTGCTATGCTCTTGGATTTACGATATATTTGATGATTCCTATACATAACAAGTATTTCTTGCCAGGCTGACAAATAATAAAGGCTGAATAATAACATGTAAACATACCCGGGAAAAATAATAATAAATTGTGAAATTTTCACGAAATCGGTTAAGTGGTTTTTGAGTTATTGGGGTACACAAAAAACAAAGACTGTCTTTAATTTATATAAATGTGTACGTTGCAATCTGTTCAACTAGTAAATAACTCTCTCCCCGATCACCCAATGAGATATGAATAATATATATGACATTTAGTTTCGTACAGGCTCAGGACGACCATTTCTGAGATGTGTGGCTAATTGAACTCTAACCACCAAAGTATATCCTGACCCCATAGGAGAAGACACCCTCCATGTGACGGTTTCGTTTGGCACGCCACCCCCTCCGTACTTAGCCATTATGGGCTTTTCCGGAGGTCATCTTTAATACCTCTGCAATGAAATCTTTGAGTATAGCCACAAGCGACATTCCCATCGGTGTCCTAGTAACTAACATAAACTTAAAACAAAACACACCTAGCCAAGTCACAAACACGAGTGAATGATCTTCCAAGAACAAAGAAACTCAAAAAATGAGTTCGACACACAACGAATCAGACAAACAAGACATAACAATAATGATAAACAATGTAAGATAAAACATAACTAACGGAAAACTAACAAATTTATAACCAAACAGAAACAAAAACACTAACAGTTTAGCAAACCGTAAAACAAAGTAATAGTAAAACCAAACATAAACACAAAAGTCCTAACGGAACTACATGCTCCTTCAGCGATCTTTTCTTTCGCTAAATATGTGATAAAACTTTCTACGATCATCCATTTGGCTTGGCTTTTCCAATTAACACGGAGATCAAGTGTCAACCCGATAATATCAAGCCTACAAATGGTCTCCGTGCGCATTAAACCCTACCACCAAACGACATTGATATCCATTGTCTAGCATTCAAATCCGTATAAAAGCAACTAACTTTTATTACGATCTGAACTTTTGACACATACATACATGCACTAGATTTAATTATCATTTATAAATTTTAACAAGTTCACTTTAAATTTTAAAGAACTAAAAATTATGGTTTATTTTAACAGCACTGTTTCCGTTATGGAAAGAAAATTACATCATTATTTTTTTTTTTTCAATATGAATAAATAACAAAACAATCCGTGGAGTTAATTTTTTTTTTACTACGCAGTTCGATGTATTATGGCGTCTTAATAATACTAGTAGAACAGTTCGTTTATCATAGAATAGTAATAATACCATATAACCGTATAATTGTTTCTACCCCTTTTGTGTGTTATTTCACTCTTGTATTCCCTTCTGTACCGCCTTTCTTGTTCCCCTTATTGCGTACTTCATAACTGTTCTTGTTATAATTAGTAAGACTCCTTTACTTCTGCTCCATTCCTAACGATGTACGTATATATATATATATATATATAAACACGTACGTAAGCAGTAGGTATATATTTATAAATATGTCTATTGTAGATTGTATGTTGCAATATGACGCGGTTATATTCAAATTTTTATTACTTTCTTAATATTAAGATTATATTGTTAATGAAAGATATAATGCTGGTCTAAGATTGTATCAAATTACGAATTCGTTATATTATTATGGGTTAAAATAATTTATATATATATATATGTAATCAATATAAAATAAACAGCAACTATAAATATATAATATAAAATAAATAAAGAAACTTCTATTCTATTTTTTTTTTTTTTAATTTAAATTTACAAAATCAGGATGCTGATTCATATTATATAACAACGTTTTCCACGGTAAAAGAAATAATATTTTTTAGGGTATAGTAATATCTTTAGGGTAAATCAACCTTTTTTTTAATTTTTGAAGTTATACTTCTTTTGGTGCGTTAGGAGAAACTGATTTGGTTGTATTTTCAGCAAGTTACGGAAGTTGCGCGCGCCGATGTAACACACCATGAAGTTTTGTGCAGGCCCAAGTGGATCAGTTTGCACGCACATGCGTGTAGTGTCTATTTCAGTCAGTCGTTCGATGAAACTAAGTGATTAGCACGTGATGTAAATTTAACAGATATTGAGTCGTAATAAATATGTATTTATATACACGGATTTCTGAAGAAAGATATTTTAAACTGTGAATATTATTGTTCATATTCATAAAACTTAATTTATATTGCAATGTATATTTTTGTGAAAATTCTGTATCAAGATTTGATGTTGTATTTATGTAAGTATTGTTTTTTAACAATAAAATTTTATTTTTTAATGACACAGAAAATAGCACACATCAGATAAATACTTGATTTTTCAAAAATAATTTTAAATTTACCAAAAACAAAATTTTTGATAAAATACACTATTATAAAATAAAATTATTTGTATCATATTTTTTCATAACATAACCCTCGTACCTGTTCAATCGTCATCCGAAGAATTAATGGAACTAAACTAATCGAAATATATTCGATGAAGTTTGTTTTATATGACAACGAACACTTTAATACTTTTTAAACTGTATAAAATAAATATTATTTAATAGATGTTATTTATTTAAACTTCTATTCATGATATTTAATGTCGTCTATTGATCGTTTAATTCAGTTCAAATTTGTTTGAATGCGCAAAAAATTATTTTTTATTCCGTTTTTTTTTGTCTTCAGTCATTTGACTGGTTTGATGCAGCTCTCTAAGATTCCCTATCTAGTACTAGTCGTTTCAGTTCAGTATACCCTCTACATCCTACATCCCTAACAATTTGTTTTACATATTCCAAACGTAGCCTGCCTACACAATTTTTTCCTTCTACCTGTCCTTCCAATATTAAAGCGACTATTCCAGGATGCCTTAGTATGTGGCCTATAAGTCTGTGTCTTCTTTTAACTATATTTTTCCAAATGCTTCTTTCTTCATCTATTTGCCGCAATACGTCTTCATTTTCACTTTATCCACCCATCTGATTTTTAACATTCTCCTATAGCACCACATTTCAAAAGCTTCTAATCTTTTCTTCTCAGATACTCCGATCGTCCAAGTTTCACTTCCATATAAAGCGACACTCCAAACATACACTTTCAAAGATCTTTTCCTGACATTTAAATTAATTTTTGATGTAAACAAATTATATTTCTTACTGAAGGCTGGTTTAGCTTGTGCTATTCGGCATTTTATATCGCTCCTGCTTCGTCCATCTTTAGTAGTTCTACCTCCCAAATAACAAAATTCTTCTACCTCCATAATCTTTTCTCCTCCTATTTTCACATTCAGTGGTCCATCTTTGTTATTTCTATTACATTTCATTACTTTTGTTTTGTTCTTGTTTATTTTTAATGCGATAGTTCTTGCGTAGGACTTCGTCTATGCCGTTCATTGTTTCTTCTAAATCCTTTTTACTCTTGGCTAGAATTACTATATCATCAGCAAATCGTAGCATCTTTATCTTTTCACCTTGTACTGTTACTCCGAATCTAAATTGTTCTTTAACATCATTAACTGCTAGTTCCATGTAAAGATTAAAAAGTAACGGAGATAGGGAACATCCTTGTCGGACTCCCATTCTTATTACGGCTTCTTTCTTATGTTCTTCAATTGTTACTGTTGCTGTTTGGTTCCTGTACATGTTAGCAATTGTTCCTCCATCTCTGTATTTGAACCCTAATTTTTTTTAAATGCTGAACATTTTATTCCAGTCTACGTTATCGAATGCCTTTTCAAGGTCTATAAACGCCAAGTATGTTGGTTTGTTTTTCTTTACTCTTCCTTCTACTATTAATCTGAGGCCTAAAATTGCTTCCCTTGTCCCTATAACTTTCCTGAAACCAAATTGGTCTTCTCCTAACACTTCCTCCACTCTCCTCTCAATTCTTCTGTATAGAATTCTAGTTAAGATTTTTGATGCATGACTAGTTAAACTAATTGTTCTGTATTCTTCACATTTATCTGCCCCTGCTTTCTTTGGTATCATTACTATAAGACTTTTTTGGAAGTCTGACGGAAATTCCCCTTTTTCATAAATATTACACACCAGTTTGTATAATCTATCAATCGCTTCCTCACCTGCACTGCGCAGTAATTCTACAGGTATTCCGTCTATTCCAGGAGCCTTTCTGCCATTTAAATCTTTTAATGCTCTCTTAAATTCAGATCTCAGTATTGTTTCTCCCCTTTCATCCTCCTCAACTTCCTCTTCTTCCTCTATAACACCATTTTCTAATTCATTTTCTCCTTATAACTCTTCAATATATTTCACCCATCTATCGACTTTACCTTTCGTATTATATATTGGTCTACCATCTTTGTTTAATACTTTTATTCCGTTAAAGAACTATAACTTCTTAATTGCGTATATAAGTACACACAAGCTTTTTTTTTATTTGATTCCTTGATTACAGTCAGATTTCTTTCCTCTAATAATAATAATAATAACTACACAGACAATCCTTGTATGGAACAGAGTAAATAAGTCACTTTTGAGTATATTTGTATTTCGGTGGACTTGTCATACGGATATGCCACAAAATACGTAGTTGGTTCAGTGAAGAGGGCAATTAAAAACTACTTCATTCCTCATTTTTCCTCGTAAGTCTGTTGTAATTTCAACTCTCCTAAATATTTATGTTACGATTATAATACATTCATACACACTACAAAATTCATTATTTTTCTTAAAAAAAAAACAAAATTAAAAAAATGGTTATTTTTATATATTTACATAACTTTTTTTATCATTTAAATGTGATTTATATCTTTGTTATCCTAGAAGTTATTTTATAATGTAGTAATCTTTGTTATGTTAATTGTCAAAAACTGCAACTATTATAGGCTATTTGATATGAATAAAAAATCACTCTCAATAATTATATAAGCATCCTGAAGAATAATAAGCATATCATGCCAAGTTAGTTTGAAAACCCATACCTCTCTTTACTGAGCTGACTGTACATGAATATAAATAATAAGGCCATTGAAATGCAGGTAATATATTGTTTTACAAATAACATTTTATTCAACAAAAAGGAATTGGCTTATAGTGAACATTTTCAGAGAAAGAGACATTAATTGGTAACTTTTGCACCTCTGATGTTTTGTTTATAAAACACTTTTTTATGTAAACAAATATTTTTGAAGGATTTATAAACTGTTTAGTTCTTTCTGTTGTTTTACTCTTTAGTTCTTTTACTGTTTGTTCTTCAATTTTTTTTTTTTTGCTTAAAATAATTCTAACTACAAAAGAAAATACTAAAAAAATAATCACTGTTCAGTTGTTGTTTAAATTTCATGTTTAAGAAATTGGAACTAAATAAAGAATAAAAAAAAAACTATTACTGACCATTTACTAATAATAATTTCGAAAACAATTGATTTAAAAACGAATCAAAAAATAATTATTACCTTTAATTTTTATATCATTATTTGTGTCTTGTTAAAAATAACAAGAGACCTGCATGGAAATGACAAAGAAAACTTTAGTTTATAGATAGTAATTTGGAAGCTGGAATATTTATTCTATAATCTTTTATTCTTCAATTTTCTATTAAGTTTTCTTAAATTTTTTTGTGTGGGGATTCTTATAAATTTAAGTATTAAGAAGGCTTTAATACTAGTAAGAAGAAATGATTAAACAAATTAAAAAAAAAAATCTTCAATTTGTCTATGAGATCCCTGTAAATATTCGTTTAACAAATTTTCAACTTTAATTACCTAGAAAAAATTATCAAATTATCAACACAAGAACCTCTTCTACTAAATGAAAAAAAGGTATTTTTATTGATACCAGCGCCACCAGTTTCGTTCAAATCGGTGGCTTTTTCAAACGAATTTAATTGTTAATTTACGGGCTACTGCATTATTTCAACTTAAAATTACGGAAATTTACTCAATGAATTTTTCTTTTTCTCTTTAGTCTCCAGAACCACCATAAGGTATTACTTTAGAGGATGTATGAATTTAAATGAAGTGTAGTTTAGTACAGTTTCAAGTTCACCGTTCCTGAGATGTGTGGTTAATTGAAACCCAACCACCAAATAATATCAATATCGCCGATCTAGTATTCAAATCTGTATAAAAGTAACTGCCTTTACTAGGATTTGAATCTTAGAACTCCTGACTACGAAATCAGCTGATTTGCAAAGATAAGTTCACCACTAGACCAACCCTCTCTTTTTTTTTCTCTTTAGCCTCCGAAACTACCGTAAGGTATTAACTTCAGAGGATGATATGTATGAATGTAAATGAAGTGTAGTCTTGTACAGTTTCAGGTCAAACATTTCTGAGACGTGTGGTTAATTGAAACCTAATCACCAAAGAACACCGGTATTCACGATCTAGTATTCAAATCCGTATAAAGTAACTGCCTTTAGAAGGATTTGAACCTTAGAACTAGATGAATAGACCAACTTGGGTTTTTACTCGCTGACATTCCTTCTTTTTTTCTGTTTAGCCTCCGGAACCACCATAAGGTATTACTTCAGAATATGAATGAGGATGATTTGTATTAATGTAAATGAAGGTATATATATGTATAGGTATATATATATATATATATATATATATATATATATAAAACAATAACTAAACTCTATTCTTTGGTTAGACAAATATAAAAAAACTAAATAAGTTAGAAAATTATCCAAATTAATAATTTTCTAACTTATTTAACTTATATATATAAAGAAATAAGGTGCTTTGGTATATCTATATGTATAGACATAAAGTATATATGAATATGTAAAAAGTTACAAATTTTTAAGCCCGCAAATTATTAAAATAATGTTTATATTATTATTTCCTACTTTTTTAAATGTTTTATTATTTAAAAATTATCCTATTATCGGTGAGCCATATTTTCACATATATTTACGTTCTGATTTATTTTTAAATAAATCTTAATGACAACAATGAAAATTATTTTGATAAACAAGCTTTTCCAAGATATCATATGTTACGATATATACAATAATAAATTATTTAAAAGCACTTTCAGTTTATAAATGAAATAGTTTTTACTTTCTTTTAACAAGCAAAGTATTTCTATTTCACTCATTCTATCTATCTCTATTTCTCCCTCTTTCTCTTTCGGTATTTGGATGTGTGTTTTAGTGTGTAAATCCATGAGGGGAAATCGTGCTAGCTTTAATGAGAGACTATAGCCATAGTGTATGTTAAAACGTAAGCGTGATGAGGGGTAAAAGTGTGTGTGATAAGGATAGAATGATAAAAGTGGTATAAAAGTGAGGGTGACATAAATTGGAAAGGTGATTAAAGAAATTCCCATCCCTTCTTTTTTTTCTTAACCTCCCTCATTTTCTGTTCTTTACCATCACTCTTTCCTTAGTTGTGAACTTTTTAAGGGCCATATCTGCATAATGCTTTTCTTCAAAACTGAACAGTACAGCATTAGCGCCCAGTCGTTTTTTTATTTTATTTTTTTAGTTATTCTTATTCTTAATATATATAACTTTTCTACGTATCTTCTACGTCTTAACATCAACTTTAATTACCTTTTCATTTATTGCTAGTTTTATTTATCTGATATTATAATGTTTATTTACAAATTATCCTGTCTTGCAACTAAATGACAGTTTCAAGAATAGTTGCATCAATTTAAATATGTAATTAACATTAAAGATTATAATCGATTAAAAATAAGTTAAAAGAAAATATTTTTTTGGAAATTTACTCTTTAAAAGTTTCTCTGTAGAAGTAGTCTTATACCTCAAAAGTAAGAACGTTTGCTTCATTTATTTATTTTAACGTAGGGATGTTTTATAAACGTTACTTCAGATCATTTTTGAATGGTTTGAGTTCTAGACAAATTTCTAGATTTTCTGGAATTCGACTTTAAAAGGTAAAAAATGTTGAAGAACAATTGAAAAGTTTCCCCATTTAAACGAGATATTCAGTAGATTTGGAGTTGCAAATACTCTTAAGATAAATATCTAAAACCATTTTCGTTTTTTTTTTTAAATTTCAGTTGGTTGGTGGCGCAACCAACACTCCACCACTGTAACTATAATTGCGATGTGATTTGGTTGCACCTGCCCACGGTTACTTCATTAAAAAACATAAAATTAAAAAAATATTACCACGACGGGAAACTGAATTAACTAAGTATACAGTGGGGGCGAAGCTGCGCAGAGGATGCTAGTATATATATATATATATATATATATATATATATAGGTTAGATGAACACAATTGAAAGTGTGATAAAACATTAACAAAATGAACTTTTCGGAACTTCACAAAATTTAACTTTTCCCTTTTACCCTTTCTGTCTTTTCTTTCCCCCTTTCCCCATTTTCATTTTCTCATTTTCCTTTTCCCCATTCTCCCCTTCCCCTTTACCCGTACTTCCCCGTTTTTATTCGATCTATTTCCCTTTTTATTGTTTCCCCCTATCCACTTTTTTGAATCCTTTCCCCTTACTATTTTCCTTTTCTCCGTTTTCCCCTATTTATTTTTTCCATTTTCCCCCTTCTTCCTTTTACCTTTTCCGATTTTTCCCTTTCTCCCTTTTTCCCGTACGTAAATCGGTTCAGTAGTTTTTCTGTCTATAGCGGACACACATATCGTAAACATGGAAATGGAATCGTAAAATATTTAGTATAGTGTGTGTTGCTTTTACGTCCAACAGATAGCGCTGTTTTTCTGTCACAGGTGTGAAATCTTAGATATATAAATAGCAGATATATAAAAACACGTGTGTATTCGAATGCAACCTTTTGTCAAAATTTCAAAGCAATCGATGAAGAACTTTTGGAGATTTAAGATTTTGAATAAACGAACATTTACATTTTTATTTATATAGATATATCTTCACACAAAGTTAAAATAAAGCTCATTTTTAAAATGTTCTATATTCTACGTTCTACAGCCTATATTCTATAGATTTATATCTATTTTTGGGGGTTACATATATAATCGGTAATACTTCTTATTAATTTCTCTTTTGAAATTTTATTACCATATTAACCAAATGATGAAATTTAGATAATTTAAATGTAAGTTATTTCCATTACATATTTACGTAAATTATATGCCAGAGGTTTGCCTAATTTCTACAAAAAAGTATTTTTTTTATCTATTCAGTGTGAATACGATAAAAAATCGAACTAGTCAAAATTCAAACCTCTCCCATTTTGATAAAATATTTCTTTAATATAAACCATCATAATGGATTTTAAGAGTTACCAAGATTACATGCAAAATGATATGATCGGACTGCTTGACTTGAATGGGTTATTTACTATTATTTAAAAAATCAAATAATAGATATTATTTGAATTTTTTTGACTGAGCAGATTTTTAACGATTCGTTATTAAATTCCCTATTTATTTATTTGTTATAAAATTATCACATTTAATTGAAGTTAAGATTAAACAATAAGGCTTTGAATATCATTAAATACCATAATATCATTATTTGTTGCTACAAATAATGATATCACGACACGAAAAATAATGATATTAATGACATGAGTCACTCACAACTCGTGTAATGAACTTCAAACTTTACATGTGATTTGTTTTCTAGACATCTTATAACCACCGAAATCTATAATAAAATTCTGAGTCGAACCATCACAACCCACAAGTGAGTTTCTGCTGGATCTTTAACCACGTGGAAATTCCGGGTAATAAACGTGCAGATTCCGTTGCTAAAGACGCATGTAGCCAATCATCCTTCACTACTCGTGTTATTACTTCCGACTCTATTTTTTTTTTTTGTCTTCAATCATTTGACTGGTTTGATGCAGCTCTCCAAGATTCCCTATCTAGTGCTAGTCGTTTCATTTCAGTATACCCTCTACATCCTACATCCCTAACAATTTGTTTTACGTATTCCAAACGTGGCCTGCCTATACAATTTTTTCCTTCTACCTGTCCTTTCAATATTAAAGCGACTATTCCAGGATGCCTTAGTATGTGGCCTATAAGTCTCTCTCTTCTTTTAACTATATTTTTCCAAATGCTTCTTTCTTCATCTATTTGTCGCAATACCTCTTCATTTGTCACTTTATCCACCCATCTGATTTTTAACATTCTCCTATACCACCACATTTCAAAAGCTTATCTTCTCAGATACTCCAATCGTCCAAGTTTCACTTCCATATAAAGCGACACTCCAAACATATACTTTCAAAAATCTTTTCCTGACATTTAAATTAATTTTTGATGTAAACAAATTATATTTCTTACTGAAGGCTCGTTTCGCTTGTGCTATTCGGCATTTTATATCGCTCCTGCTTCGTCCATCTTTAGTAATTCTACTTCCCGACTCTATTAATTGTGTAACTCTTCAAACAAAATGGCAAGATGACTGCTACAGTGGATAATAAACTCCGACCAAAACATAGATACTGTGTTGTCATGGGACCCTTCGTGAAGAAAAATTCACCAAATGTGGTCTTCTGTCAATTACGATTAGATCAAACCTACTCAAGAGTCATAAGAAAACGCACCACTATGCGTACCATGCGACTGTCGCTTAACTGTGCATCGCATCCTTTAGGATTGTATATGTTATGCGGGTTTACGTCGTAAAATTTTATTACCGAGGAATATTTGCCGAATTCTAGGCAATGATAATAATGTATTATTACTTCTACAAAGTTTCAAAATATACTTTAAAATTTAATATTATCCATCGGTAAATTTTGATTTTGTTATTCGTGTTGTACATTTTATCCTAATGATTACGTTTGTTTAATTATCTTATTTTACTAATATATTAATATCCGAGGAGCGTTTTTTGTTACACTTTTGTTCCGTGCGGTGATAATGGGAAAAGCGTTTTTCGCTAAAAAAAAGATTAAACATATACATTTTTATAGAAAATTTTTTTTTCAGAAATATTAGTTGGCTTTCATCCATTTTGAATTAATTTTTTCGTACTATTTATTTATTATTTTATTAACCTTAAAAAATCTACTTTTTTAAAAAACTTTACCATGAATTATTTTTAAAATTAATCTTATACATATATATAAGGAGTGTCCAAAATTGAGGTATCATTTTAATTTTAATAAAAAAAATACTTTTTTTTCAGATATTAAACATATTTTTATTTCAGTTTTTTACAACTAGGTTCCGGTTAAAAATGAAAAATTATGTCGGTCAAGTGACCCCCCCCCTCCTGGCTCGCAATCTTTTACCAAAATTATCAATTACGTATTTCAATAAACTGTTGTCAATGGTTGATATCTGCTCGATAATGTTGGGTTTAAGCTCTTGAACTGTTGTGGGATTATTGCTGTACACTTTCGATTTCAAAAAACCCGACAAAAAAATCTAAAAGTGTCAAATCGCACGAACTTGGTGGCCAATTTACTCCTTCTCTACGAGAAATAATGCGATTTTCGAACTTTTCTTTCAAAAGATCCATTGTTTCTCTTGCTGTGTGACAAGTGGCACCATCCTGTTGAAACCGCATATTATCTACGATTTAATCATCAATTTTCCACCACAAAAAGCTTCGGCTCGTCTCCCTGTTGCGACTTCCATTGACCGTAATCGCATTTCCATTTTCGTTCTCAAAAAAATATGATCCGATGATTCCTCTGGACCACAAACCACACCAAACTGTTACTTTTTGTGGATGTAATGGTTGTTTTAAGATAACTCTTGGATTCTCTTTACCCCAAATGCGGCAATTCTGCTTGTTGACGTAGACATTGAGCTGGAAATGGGCTTCGTCGGTGAAGATTATTTTGTTAAGAAAATTCTCATTTTCTTCTTGTTTTTCGATGGCCCAAGAAACGAATTGACGACGTAATGCGTGGTCAGCTGGTTTTAATTCTTGGATCAGCTGGATCTTATAAGCCTTTAAATGGAGATCACGATGCAAAATGTTGAATAATGTGGATCGTTTGATGTTTAATTGCTGCGAACGATGACGAATGGATGTTTTTGGATCTTCTTCAACACTTCTGCTCACAGCTGCTATATTCTTGGTTGAACAACCACTACGTTGATAAATTCTGTTTCTGTTATCATGAACGGATCCAGTTTCTTCAAATTTCTCAACAATCAGCTTGATGGCACGATTTGTTGGAGCAGTTTCTCTACCGAATTTTGTTCTAAATTTCCTAATTACAACTTGAAAACTTTTGCCATTTTCAAAAAATGTTTTATTAATAAAAACACGTTGTTCCTTCGTGTAACGTTCCATATTAACTAGCCGGAATGTATTTAGAATCTGAAAATAAAGAATAAAAATTACAAGTAGAAAAAAAATGGCAGCAAAATTAAAATGATACCTCAATTTTGGAGACCTTTATATATAATTAGTATAGTTTTTAATTAATTTATTTGTTTGTTTTTAAAATGTGTTTATTTAACCGTTGATTTTTCAATGGGTAAATAAAAATTTATATTAAAGTAAAAATAACATTCCATTTGAAATGGGAAATAGTATAATAAAAATTTTTTATTATATTATTGAATAGTGTTAGATGAAAGAGGAGAGGGATGATAAAAAAGAAAAATCAAGATACACCTCCTCCTCCACCTCCTTACTATCTCACCACCCATAGAGACTTCTTGGTCGATTATTATTAAGGTTATTGAAGTGATAAAGATTTTTTCTTCCCTTTATATATATATATATATATATATATATATATATATATATTCTCTTCTTTTTCGAACCCTTTTCGTAATAACTTAAACTCTACGGAGTTTTTCTTTCATTGCCTTCATTCTAACTCCTCTTCACATTTCTTTCATATATTTTTCAAATAAAACGTATTCATTAAGATATGATAGGGGGTGGTTTCAGTTAAAGAGAAGGGGAAAGTAAAGGAATAAAGAAAAAG